>NC_133803.1:3729770-4332270 GCF_043250625.1 Sebastes fasciatus | reverse complement strand
TGATGTGCTCATATCATTAATTCACTTCTGACTGGCCGGAAGCCAGAGAATTCTAAATCTGTAAGCAGTAAATTGTGTGCCGGGGTGGAAAAATCTATTAGATGTTTGAGCATGCCTCGAATTTGAATGGGAGAAAGACACACTGTGAGAGAAAGAGAAAGAGAGAGAGAGACCACCCTACAACCCGAGCCATATCCTGTTATGGCTCGCACCGTAATCAAATTCCGATTCTTCGGATAGCTATATTCATTAATAATTTGTGTTATTTTATTTCTGGAATGTCACATAATGTGTTTTCCGACAGGGAGGGGGCTGAAGGCTGGTGTGGATGGTTAAACAATGAGAATGGCCTCGGAGGAAATGAAGAGCTCCGTCTCTCCATTAGCGAGGTCTGAAACAACAGTTGTGTCTCTCTTCTCTCCATTAGTCAGGTCTGGAACAACAGAGATGCTATTGATGTGACCTCTTCCAGGCATCTTAAATAGACAGAAAGGGAGTGCGCTTCTTTGATAACACGCTAGCTCGTCTGCTTCTAAGACAAATCTCCTGATGGATTTATTTAACGATATTTTTTTATTATTCTTTTATTATGGAAAAGCCTTGACATCGCAATGAATCAGGAGGTTTTTTATCTGAGATAGTGTGTTTCTTTTCTTAAACAAATTGCCTGCTCGTTCCAGTTACACTCTGACTCACACTTAAGTGTTACCCAACCAGCAGCCTTTCTGGAGAGATTTCTATATTCGACATAGTGAAATGATCGTGAGCAGTTGTGGAATGTAACTAATTTACTCTGTACTTAAAGCTGCAGTTATTTTTATAAAACTATTACTACATCCTGACAGTAGTGCGTGAGACAGATAATCTATGAAAAAAATCATGTTCCTCTGTGTCCTCCTGTGGTCTTAATGACATTTGCAAGAGTCCACCACTCCTAAAGGAAAACAACCAATCAGAGCGAAGGAGTCTGTAGCCTACAGGAGCTGTCAATCAAACGGTCAAACTAGGCAGCACTGATCAAATATGAATCAATATTCTGTTACTGTAATGCCTATTTCTCTCCTCAAATGTTTTCAGAATCATCTTGTAGTGTACGGTTTAGTTGTAAAATGAGAAAGTTTGCTCCTGTCGGTGGGTGATTCTTGGTTTTGGCTCGACTGTTTTCAACATGGCTGCCGGGTCACAAACGTTCTCATTTTACAGCTAAACAGTACACTACAAGATGATTCTGAAAACATTTGAGGAGAGAAATAGGCATTACAGTAACAGAATATTGATTCATATTTGATCAGCGCTGCCTAGCTTGACAGTGTGCTCGGAGTTCGCGAGTTTCCCGAGCAGTGATTGACTGCATTAGAGACTGCTCGGCTCTGATTGGTTGTTTTTGTTTGGGCGCTGTGAAATCTTGCAAATGCCATTATAGGCACAGGAAGAGGCAGAGGAACATGTTTTTTTAAGATGACCTGTCTCATGCACTACTGTCAGGATATAGGGACAGTTTTATTCAAAATATTTTTTTTTATCATATTTGCTCAAAGTTACCAACTGCAGCTTTAAGTGCGGATTTGAGATACTTGTACTTTACGTGAGTATTTTATGCTACTCTATACTTCTAGTTAGGGCCGGGCAATATATTGATATTATATCAATAATGTCGTTTATTTTGGATATCGTAATATGGCATAAGTGTTGTCTTTTACTGGTTTTAAAGGCTGCATTACAGTAAATTGATGTCATTTTCTGAACTTCCCCGACTGTTCTAGCTATTCTATTACTTGCCTTTATCCACTTAGTCATTATATCCACATTACTGATGATTATTTATTCAAAAATCTTATGTAAATATTTTTTAAAAGCATCAATTTTCAAACCTACAATATCGTTGTAATATCGAGGTATTTGGACAAAAATATCATGATATTTGATTTTCTCCATATCGCCCAGCCCTACTTCTACTCCACTTCCTTTATTTATCAGTTGATTTTACATACACGTCATTAAAACTCAGATATGATGCATTCTTACAGATTACCCAACAGTGTATAAAATAGTTAAAATTAGCTCCTCTTCAAGCAGCTATAGTGAAATGCTACTTATACACTAATGCATCAGTAATCATAATCCATTAATATATGAGTATACTCATAGGAGCAATTTTGAGGACGAGTAGGCCTATGAGTACTTTTCATTGTGATACTTATAATACATTTTGTTCATAATACTTAGGTACTTTTACTTAAGTGACACTTTTGCTTAGACAAAGGACCTGCATGCTTCTTCCAACCGCTGAATATGAACAGCATGGACTCAACTATTTCTGATAAAGGCACATGAACACGATCCGCATTATCTCGGACAAGAGAATCTAGAGAGTGGAGATACATTTTCATTTGATATCAACAATAAACAAAAGATTTACGTAGTCTCAGAAGGGATACTCTGTTGTTGTTGCTCTCTGTGCAGTTGCTTCATATTGTGAGTTTCCAATTAAATGTGAGTGTAAGAGATCCAGTTCCATCTCTTAGAACTTGAATCGTGGCTCACTTTTTTTACAAGCTTTGTGGGAACATGATTCAATAAGACTGAGCTGCGCACATTGATAATAATAGCCTGAATTCCACAGTATGTGAGGGTGTGTGAACAACTGCGCTCTCACATTAAATACCCATTTAATTCTACCTTAGCATTACAGTGTTGGGAAAACACTTCCAGTCAGACCTGTGCCAAGGTGAAAAATATAGCTCTCGCCGCCGATTGCAGATCAGCTTTCTCAACATCCACTTAATATCTGTCGTAATGTGAAAGGCAGCACTGATGCAAGAGGGTCACGTAGCCAGCTGCAGGATGTACACTGTAGTACACAGTGTGGAAGATCGACTTCTGGCCTTGTAGGAATAACATAGCGTTCATTTCACAGCACAGAGGTAATGCGTTTTGCCCGCATTGAAAGGTAATTGCAATGGGGGCTTTGATAGATTCCAGACCTTTGGTGGGAGCAGTGTGTGTGTGTGTGTGTGTGCATGCTCACACATACTTGCTTGGGTACATAACTGCTCTTAATGCTTTTATTAAGCCAAAGAAACACAAATGACGTCATTTGTATTTGTAAAATATCTCGGTGCAGATGGTGTAATATATTTTGGTTCCTTTGATATATCGACTGCCAGAGGAGTTGGAAGGAGCGCCTTGGCTGCAAACAATAGATCATTGATGCCTCTCTCTGTCCTCTTTCTCAACCTGTCAGTCCATTTCCTTGTTATGTACTGGCCTGAGGAGCACTTGGCAAAATGAGAGGCATTCAGCCAGTCTTGTTTTTTTCCCCCTGATTTTCCCCTCAGCCATAACTCAGGGGAAGCTGTTGTTTCATCCGACGTGTCAGAGGATAATATCTAAAGTTAACAATAGCTGAGTTACAGAGTCGCTATGTTCCAATGTCGTAGGTGCAACCTTTACTAATCCTTCTAAAGATTATTATTATGAAATGTGAGAAAGAACAGCTGAGTAGACGGAGATAAATATGCTGTAAACTGATAATTCATTATTCTGCCGTCATGAGGAGCTAATTGATTCCAGTTGTATTTTTGATCCTTTATAGCCTCATCACTATGACTGGCAAGTTTTCAGACAACAGAGAAGAGCGTTGCCAAAGAATTTCTATGATTCATGTTGTTGTCATGAAATGAAATGACAACAACATGCAACTGCGTTATAATACTGTATACAAAAAAACATAATCCGTGGATGGGTTACACAAAATAACGCGATAATAACATGATAATAACGCGATAACGCGTCAACGCAAATTCGATTTAATGCCACTAATTTCTTTAACGCAACTTGCGATTTTTAGGTTGTAGCGAGCTCAGTTTTAAAGATAGAGTGAAGATCATGGCATCGTATGAAACTAGAGACCTAAGGAATCCGTTGGTACCAACCATGTAGTAATAGTTTGTCGAGAAGGAGGCTAAATTACGCTCCAAATTTGCTCTAAATTTTGGTGAGGAAAAACTGGCATGTTTAATTTCAAAGCAGTCCCTTGACCTCTGACCTCCAGATATATGAATGAAAATGGGTTCTATGGGTACCCACGAGTCTCCCCTTTACAGACATGCCCACTTTATGATAATCACATGCAGTTTGGGGCAAGTCATAGTCAAGTCAGCACACTGACACACTGACAGCTGTTGTTGCCTGTTGGGCTGCAGTTTGCATGTTATGATTTGAGCATATTTTTAATGCTAAATGCAGTACCTGTGAGGGTTTCTGGACAATATTTGTTACTGTTTTGTGTTAATTGATTTCCAGTAATACATACAGTATATACATAAATTTGCATAAAGCAGCATATTTGCCCACTCCCATGTTGATAAGAGTATCATCTCATATTGGACTTAAAAAAAAAATATTACAGAGAGAAATAAAAAGCGACCAGTGAACATAAAGTTGTTATCGCAGCGAGTAGATATTCTCCACTGGAGTTCATATCTTTCCTGTAAGATGTGAGAGTCAAGCAGCTACAAACACTGCATGTGTGCTGCATTACAGTGATTACAGCTCACTGTTGGTAAAGCGGAGGTTTGCCACATCAGAGGTTGCCTTCTGTAATCTGGAATGAATAAGTTTAGAGCCAGGCTGGTCGCAGTTTATCAGAAATTACCTGCTTGTTTTAGCCAGATACTGTGTGTGTGTGTGTGTGTGTGTGTGTTTGTCACATGAATAACACTACGGCAGTCTTGTGAAAACAGTTGGTGCAGGAGCGAGCGGGGGAACTTCAAACGGAGATCATTAGGGGTTGTGGAGAGAAAACAATTGTTAGTGGTTGTTTTCTTCTTTTGTGGCGCTGTTAGAATGTGTAATCACAACTAAGTGCTCAGAGAGAATCCTACAGTTTGCATTTCTGGAGATTTTGCGTCTTCAATACGCTTCGTATCAATGACGGCACATAAAGAAGAAATGTGAGCAGATGGTTGCTGGTTTTTAATGACATATTGCTATCTGTAAAGTCTGCCTCTAAGCCACAGACTAAAACGTCTCCCCTTGGGGAGCGCACCGCTCTAGTTGTTATCATCCGCTGCTAATGTCACTCTTTTCTTTGCCACATTGTCAAGTCCTCCAGCTAAATAAATGCAATGTAAATTGAGTATTGTGCTGGATGTAATTATTGAAAAGGGTTCCAGTTGGCTTAACTCGACGGGCTGTTTATTTAAAGCCTTCCTCCTCCGCACAGATCTGATGATAGAGAGAGAGAGGTTCTTATATAATGACAGGAATCCACAATGGAGCCATGCTGAATGACAACCACCCCCCCCACCTCCCCACCAAACATCTCCAACAAACATCCCCCCCCCCCCCTTCTCTTCCTCATTACAGTTTTACCATTGGGAAACATGCCTGTCTCAAATAGCCTCTAGTATTATTCCTTTCCCCCCCTCCTGCTCTTTTTGTGCTTCATTCTTTTACTGAAAACATATTAAATCATGTTTCCTTTTACACAGCATACACCCTGAGAAATAAGTTGATAATGAGGGGCCCTTCTTCTTTTTCGAGGAAATACACACGGCAACTCTGATCTAGAATGGCATGTAATTCCTTCCCTGACCCAATTCCCAATCTCCTGATAAGATGTGTTTTTTTCTCTCTCCCTCTTCCTCTTTTTGCTCCCGCAGAACTCACTCAAATGGGAACTTGCTGTCCCATTAAAGATACATTTAAAGCCAAACATGTCATCCATTTCATTCTGCAAGGAGAGGAGGATATGTGCGGTTGGAAATGCTGTTCTTGCTACAGGCTGAGCCGAGGAAACCTCTCCATGTATCCCTCTTTCTCTCTGTCGCTGACAACCTCTGAGATCTCTGATCACAGCTGCTCGATTGAGTTTGTGTCGGACAGAGCCGCGTGACAAATGAGAGTGGCCGTCATAGCAGATAGAGTATCATCACCTGGGTGTAAAAGCTTTTAAGCTCGCTTTGAGGAGAGGGACAGAGACATGGAGAGGGGCTTCGCTTGTTTGTGTAGTCAAAAGGCAGCTGTATTGCTGCAACCAAAGATAGTTGATTAAATTTGCTCTCTGTGGTATTTGCACATTTTGGGTTCTTGCAGAGCGACTTGTTTTGTACTTGCAGAATTGACTGCGCCATAAGTGGATTGACCCCCAAAACCCAGCAGTAGTCTTTCATTAGTCAGGATGCAGCCGGGGACCAGACAGCGAGCAGTGTTTAGGGCCGATCCATCACTACACAAAAGGGGATCAACACGGCGCAAACTTGTCTTCCTCTTCTTAAGGGACAACGCGGCCTCTAACCCCGTAGTAATCACGGTTTCAACTTCTCTTCATCCAACACAGTCTCACGACAGTTCGTGAAATAGTCACAAATCTATTTGATTCGTGTACATAGACACAAATTTTTCGTGATGCTCAGCACGACTTTCAACAACGTATTTTTTGTGCGTTTTCCTACGAATGTGCAGCAACACGTGACGCATGTGTCAATTTCTGCCCCAGTCTTTTCAAAATAAAACTACTTAGTTACGTTTAGAAAAAGATTGTGGTTTGGGTTTAAACAACATCCAAAGTGGTGTAACTTAAGTACGGAAGTTACGTGACCAATAAATCAACCGTGACTTGTGGTTTCACACCGGACACGCACACCGGTCTTCTGGCCGAAAGTACTGCGTTTGACGTTCAGCACGACTTTCAACAACGGATTTTAGTGCGTTTTCCTACAAATGTCCAGTAACATCAGCACGCGTCAATTTCGGCTCCAGTCTTTTCAAAATAAAACTACTTTGTTAGGTTTAGGTAAAGATCGACTTGTTTCGGCTTAGGCAACAAAATTACTTAGTTAGCTTCAGGAAAAGATCGCAGTTTGGGTTTAAATAACACCGGAAGATCCTTAACTTAAGTACGGAAGTTACGTGACAAATAAATCGACTTTGACTTTCACACGGGGCATGAACACCGGTCTCCTGGGCGGAAGTCCTGTGATTTTTTTTGACCCACCCAACTACCCTGACCTACTCCCTACACAGTGTTTCGCCGCTCTCTATACTTTCCGGTTAACAATTACGTAGATTACATACAAATTGATTTCGTGCTGACCATCACGAAAAAAAATTGAAATTCGTGGCTACGCACACAAATCTATACATTCAATTTTGAGACTATTTCACAAACTGCTGCGGGACTGGGCTTACTTCCTCATGACTCCGATAATTCTGAGGAGCCAAAGCTGTACGTATAATTTCATCCACAAACACAAAAGGGGCCCTTTGGAGCTTTTCCTGATAGCTCATTTGTTACGAGGCCCCTGTTGTTTTTTGATAGTCAAAAGAACCAATTTGGGTTTTTGACAAGGAGCCCCTCTGAATAATTCCTTCATGTATTACAGGACCTATTAAATGCAAACTTTTCAATCTGGCAATCAATAAGGCAGGCAGCTTTCCCTGGCCCCGCGCCAGACACATTAGGGCTGCGAGCGATGGTTGCTAGGGAGCTGAGCCTGCTCAGGGGAAAGAATGTTTAATGTAATAGAATCACATAAATCAACTGGAGGAAAGTGCTTGTGTTGTTTCTTCTTCTCTTCTCTTCTCTTCTCTTCTCTTCTCTTCTCTTCTCTCTGTTTAACTGAAAACATTTAATATGGGTGTGTGTTTTTGAAAATGTGGTACGGCATTTTTTTTTCTCCCCCCCTTCTGTCAACCGCAAGAACATCTGGGATGGAATTAAGCTGAGGGAAGTTGAATTTTCTCAGTGTTTATGTGTGTGTGTGTGTGTGTGTGTGTGCATGCTTGTTTTTGTACGCATAGCTGTGTGTCCTCAATCCCCGCGCCGCACACTTGAATAAATTGAGGTGCAAATTATATAAATGTTTTTGTTTTTTCTTTGTCACAGGCCACTGCCCCACCCTGCTGAAATGAATGAGGCACTTTAGTGCTTTACTATAATTAAGAACAGGAGCCAGCATGCATGGAGGGCTCTCTTTCTATGTATTACTGTGTGCGAGTGTTACTCTCCCTCTCCCTCTCTCTGCCCTCTGTACAGTTCCAGTAGAACATTTCCTCTGGGTGTCAGTGCCCTTTTGTGGGAATATGATTATCTTAGAAGAATTAGCGCACAGACATGGCCTGTGAGTGTAGGAGCCAGATCTCTCTTAAAGTCACACTCCGCTCATTGTATCTGATAACTCTGCATCTTTTTAAAAAGTTTGTCCAGCGGATGTGTTCAGCTTGAATCCGTGACAATCTGTAGAAACTCCGCAAACCAGTCCTGCAGCATAAACCACTTCTCCAATTTCCATTTATTTGTAAGCTCAGTGTGTTCCAAACAGTCATATTTTCACCAGAATATGACTAAATACACTGCTAGTGTCCCATTCTTCTGCTCCTGGTTTGCCACTTAAACAGTTATTTTCTCAATAAACTGGAAGTGTCAAAGTTAACGCACATTTGTTTTAACGCCACTAATTTCTTTAAAGCAACTTGCAATTTTTTGGTTGTATCGAGCTCAGTGTGAAGATACTGGTATCATATGAAACTAAAAAACCTAAGGAATCCATTGGTACCAACCATGTCATACTAGCTTGTCATGAAGGAGGCTAAATAGAAAATGACCATTTTCAAAGGGGTCCCTTGACCTCTGACCTCAAGATATGTGAATGTAAATGGGTTGTATGGGTACCCACGAGCCTCCCCTTTACAGACATGCCCACTTTATGATAATCACATGCAGTTTGGGGCAAGTCATAGTCAAGTCAGCACACTGACACACAGACAGCTGTTGTTGCCTGTTGGGCTGCAGTTTGCCATGTTATGATTTGAGCATATTGTTTTATGCTAAATGCAGTACCTGTGAGGGTTTCTGGACTATATCTGTCATTATTTTGTGTTGTTAATTGATTTCCAATAATACATATATACATACATTTGTATAAAGCAAGCATATTTGCCCACTCCCATGTTGATATGAGTATTAAATACTTAACAGATCTCCCTTTAAGGCACATTTTGAACAGATACAAAATGTGTGAATGATTTGCTATTAATCACGATTAAATATTTTTACAGCCCTAGTATTAATAAGATAAAACTTTATTGATCCCTAGGGGGAAATTCACAAAAATGATGATAATATCATGATGTTGTTTTCAGCCATATCGCCCCATTTGATCCTCAGAAGATATATTTTAGGCGGAGTGTCCCTTTTTAAAGAGCCGTGTGTTGTGTACATTGTGTGTGTTTGTGTGTGTGTGAGAGCACAGCTTGCAGCTGACATGGTGAGCAGCGGAAAGGCGAGTCGGTGTCTGTGACTGATGTGTGATGTTGATGACGGACGGCCACTGAGTCATATTGCAAACGCAGTATGTTGTTCAATGCGGATCCACTAAATACATCTGAAATATTATTCCAGCTCTACTCCCTTTGAGCAAAAACAAGCCGAGTGTTCGTGACACCCTGTGTGATCGCTTCTGCTTTGTTTTCCTCCAATACGGCGATTTATTGATGCCGCATCCTCCGCATGATTAATGGGATTTTGTTTACAGCACAGACTAGCTCGCAATTAGCGAAATGTTCTAGCACATTCTGTTTTATCCCAGATAGAGTAGTCATTCACAGATTGGACAAGCGATGAATCATGCAGATTCAATGAATTTATGTCATTGTTTCATTTCATTCGCTCGTCGTTAGGAAACACAAGTTTGCCGCCCTCGCCCCCCCCACGCATCATTTCCATTTGGTGTCACTGACAGATGCTGTTCCCTCTTTATTTGGTCAGGTTTCAATAACATGAAACCAATAGCCAGATCGGGCGCCTGCTGCTGGTTATATGGACCCCTCTCAGTGTCATGTCCCCTCATTGACAAGTGAGAGAGAGAGAGAAGGCGGATGAATCAGAGATGTGTTATATATTATGAGAAGAGTCTAAATGGAAACAGGGCAACCTCGAAGATCAATACAGAGCAGAGAGCCTGCAGGACGGAGTGAGAATACCAAGCAAGAACCTTCTCCCTCTTTCTTTCTCTTGTCTCACACTTTTCTTCACCAATATATTACTTTATGCCTGTTTTTTTTAAAGCTTTTAAATTTGCTTTGGTGTTTAAAAAAAAAAAAGCCCCATCACATATGAAAGTGACATTATTGGCTCTGGGTTACATGCCTTGCCATTTCTCTCCAACCCCACAAAAGCTGCAGGGGGATCCAGTAAATTCCTTGGCCGAGCAGATAATGTGGAAATGTTGACAACAGCAAATTTGAGCCGAGTGAGTGATTTAAGAACTACAGCGGGTGACAGCGAGCATGAGAGTAATGGTTTTCAGCCTTTTCCTGCTCGTCTGTGACAAGAGAAATGAGCATACTTGCCTGAAAGATCTTGTCAGAGCTTGTGGGCAGCGTGAATATTTTTAAGCTTGGTTGAATGTAAATGACACAGTTTACATGAGTCACATTTGGGTTTTAATTAGCCAGCGCAGATCTGCTTTTAACTGTCAGCAGCAGCCCTCATATTACCACTATACTTTTAGTCCCAGCTTGCAGAGCCGCTGTAGAAATTCTCCCAATAAAAGCAGAGATCTGCAGCAGCGGATCGCCCTTTTTTATTTTTCTGGTTTTGAAATTCAATGATATCAATGATGTTTCATCTAACGTCGCAATAGCTATTCATCCAGCGGAGCAGCTGCTTCAACCACAACTAATGAGTTTCATGTCGTATGCACATTTCTGAGATATGATGAGTGATTTATTATGCTTGTTATGGAAGAGAAACTGATTTTTCTTTTTTTTTATTTGGAGTAATTACACTAAATATCCTTTAATTTTTTCTGGTATAATGCCGTGTCGGAGCTTGTACTCCTGTCTCTCTCATAAACAGCGTGGTTGCATTACTCAGGCTGTTCTCACACACTGTTTGTAGCGTTCTATAATTGGGGGAACATTTCTTTCGCTCACATTAACTACTTTTTTGATATTTTAAGGAAAAGGATATTTACCCATTGATCCCAGTAGGGTCACGTCAACTGTGTTACTCATGAGTTGGCCCTACTCTGGGTAACTTAGTTGACAAGTAACAGTAATAGTGAGATTTCACTATTTTTGCCAATAATTTCAATGGTAGGTCTAGCATGGCTAACATGCCATTTTCTTTATCAGGTTAACCTTAAATTTACACATATATTTGAAGTAACATAATTACTTAATAAATAAATTACTTAATAAATAATACATAAAAGTAATGCACTGTAATTCGTATATATTCTATAAAATCAATTCGTAGTGTATGTAATTCACGTAATCGTCAATAAGGAAGGGTGGGTAAAAAAGCACCAGACTTTCACCCAGGAGACCGGTGTTCCTATCCTGTGTGAAACGGGAAGTCAATGTTGATTTGTCACGTAACTTTTGTACTTAAATTATGCCACTTCCGGAGTTATTTTAACCCAAACTATGATCTTTTCCTAAACCTCACTGAGACGTTTTGTTGCTTAAACCCAACTAAGCTGTTTCCTGTGAAGTGCATTTTGAAAAGACTGTATTCATGTAATGAGCTGAAATTCACACATGTTGCTGGACATTTATAGGAAAACGCATGAAAAATGAGGAACAACTTTTCGTAAGATATACGAACGTTGCATTACTGTACAGTCTACCCATATCTCTTCCCTTTTGTTCTCAGCTTTCTCCCCTCAAAGGAAGAGCCGGCTCACTGGAATATTTCCCTCAAATATCAAATCCATCCTGCGTTGTATATATAATTCTGTCATATTTATGAACCAAATAGTGTGCGCATATATTACTTTTACTATGTTGGAGTAGATTGAGATCTGTATTTTATTGTGCGGAGTGTCTCGTGACAGCTGCTGTAGCTAATGACTTTACCAGTCTGCTGTGGACCACAGTGTTGCTTTCAGCGTAGTGTGATACAGTAGAGCAATATTTGTGTTTTTTAAAGGACTATATTGTTACTTTTTCATATTTTAGCACATTAACTATGAATCCCCTGGACTTGCCATCTATACCAACAAGATTTAGGTGTATTCTCCTGATTATTGTTTCATTCATCATTCTAGTCTGATGATTATTTTCCACGATTAATTGAACAACCTTTCCGGGCGGCTGTGGCTCAGAGGGTAGAGCAGGTCGTCCACCAATCGGAAGGTCGGTGGTTCGATCCACGGCTGCTCCGGGTCACATGTTGATGTGTCCTTGAGCAAGATACTGAACCCCAAGTTGCTCCCGAAGGCATAGCCATCGATGTGTGAATGAGTATTTAGATTAGATCTGGATGGGCAAAGTTGGCACCTTAGCAGCCTCTGCCTTCAGTGTATGAATGTGTGTGTGAATGGGTGAATGCTGACATGTAGTGTGAAGCGCTTTGAGTGGTCAGAAGACAAGAAAAGCGCTATATAAATGCAAGTCCATTTACCATTCATTAACTGTATGAAATCTCACAAAATAGTGTAAAATGCACTTCATGAGTTCGACTCCAAGTCAATTTGCCTTCTTTGTCTGTCAAAGATATTCAACAGAGGATATTCAATTATGAGAGAAACAGCAAATCTTCTCATTTGAGAAATTGGAAACAGGTGTTTATATATGGAATTTATGCTCAATAAGTGACTTAAACAATCCACAGAATAGTCTGTCAAACAACTAGTTGTTTCAGCACTTTCATTTTCATTGCAGTGCAGTAAGACAATCAACTTACAAAGACTCAAAAACCTGCTTTTATTGATATGCATTTGCAAGTGATTTTGAAATGCGATGATGTGTTCGAGGGAAATTCAGTGTCCAAGATGTCCAAGAAAGAGGAGTCAGCTGCTGAAAGCATCTAATTCATGAGCGGTTTTGAGAAGAAGACAGACAGGAAGCAGACACAGATGTTGCAAAAAAGGATGATTTCATTTCATCATGTTTCGCATTAAAACGTTGCTGTTTGGCAGACGGCTCTCAATTTTCCTTGTTTCCTTAAACGCAACAAAGAAGAAAAATGCCCTTTATTCTCTGTGATGTATTACTAAATGTATTATTAGCAACTTTTAAGGTCTCTGCAAGTTGATTTTTAGTATGTTGTGAATAGAAAACAACGGCTGCCTGGAAGTAAATCAATACAATCAGAACTAGCAGTAAGGACTTTGACTTTTTCCTGCTGTACAGTTGTTTTATTTCACATCTTCAAAGATGTGTGGAAACAAAAGCTCTGCACTGTAACTACTCATTTGGTTCTCTGTTAGTGCTTTGCTCTCCATCTCTGCTTGTAAAGTTTTTGATTAAAAGAGGTGCTGGGAGAATAATATTGCTGCACCTGAGTGACAGATGTTTGTATGCTTTAGTCTTTAGAACATCAACAGATATAGCTTTCTTTGAGCTCAGTTCCCTTTCGTTTGTGTGGCATCTGTCTCGTCCCATGGGCCACGATTCATTACAAAGCCCAATCCTACAAAGCCACACCAGTAACATACTGTATTGATTCACTGTAGTTTCTTCAATGCCACCTTTGGTCAAAACAATACCAGAAACATCAGTTTTGTGTCTATGAATAAAGAAAGAAAGCTTTGGATTTTGAAGGTATTCCAGGCCACAGATGAGTTTAGCAGACTGTCCATTTTATATAATTGTCTCAGGGGATGGATGGCTCAAACCTTAAGTAGAAACATACTGTTTAAACATCGGTCCTGACCTGTTGCACGAGCAGTTCAATAATTTCTGGTCTCTTGCTCTAGTCATGTAATGCCTGTGTATGAAAATATAAAAATTTGAATCCATGCTTGCATTTCAATTTGCATATTACAAAACTGGTTCAGTCATGCTTCTTTAATCTCGGGAATGTGAGTAAGATCCGCCGCATATCTTGTCATCTCTGAAAGTCATTCATGCCTTTGTCACATCCTGGTTACATTATTGTAATGCACTTTTTACTTGAGAAACTCAGACACCCTTGAAGTGTCTACAGCTAAGTTCCTCTGCCAGACTCCTAAATAAGACTCGATGTATGCTAATATCCCGCCTGCTATTGTTTCCTTCCACTAACTATCAGTAGATTTTAGAATTGATTTTAGAATGGCATACTGTAAGGCCTCGCATGGCACAGATCCAGCCTACAGTATTTCACTGGAGTCTGGGAGTAGAAGCAGCTAGTAGCACACTGACAATAGCAACAATAATACAAGTTACAAGAAGAAGCAGTAACAAGACATAACAAAACTGATCAAGGTCTTTTAGCCGTCTGTCTGACGAAACGCAAATGAAAAGGAGAACAGGCATTTCTATTTCTTAAAAAAAACAAAAAAAACTTGGAAATAAATAAATAGTTAAAAAGGACATAGATTTACAATGAAAATATTATCCAATA
The DNA here is from genome assembly GCF_043250625.1 of Sebastes fasciatus. Taxonomy (NCBI): domain Eukaryota; kingdom Metazoa; phylum Chordata; class Actinopteri; order Perciformes; family Sebastidae; genus Sebastes; species Sebastes fasciatus. The sequence continues at coordinate 4,317,929 of NC_133803.1, read as the reverse complement.
AATAAATAAATAAAATTAAGAATATGGTCACAAACTTAAAACAGAGGACAGCATACATTCCTCACAATAGGTGAGTCATTTTCACCTTAACTTCACACTTCGGTGCCTCTTCAATGTCACCATTTTTAACAAATTCCATTCCAACATTTCCCAGATGTCATACAACTCAGAAGCTTTCTTCCCAACTATGTATGTGACTTTCTCAAGAGCCAAACTTGATGTTAAGTTTTTCAAGCAACATTTCTCCAGAACAAGAATTTCTATTTATGGCGCCCAAACTATTCATCAGTTTACTACGCAGTATAATGTCAGAAATCTGTCAGTGCTTTTAAATCATGGTTGAAAACTCACCTGTATAGCACAGGTTGTTTGTCTTCTTAACTTGTTTGTATTGTGTTGCGCTGTTTATTTTAGATGTCTGTATCTATTCTATTCTTTTTGTTCCCTCTTTTGGGGAATTTAAGACAAATTAAAGGGGACATATCATGCCCATTTTCAGGTTTATAGTTGTATTTTGGGTTTCTACTAAGACTTGTTTACATGCTTTAATGTTCAAAACAAACTTTATTTTTCTCATCCTGTCTGTCTGAATATACCTGTATTCACCCTCTGTCTGAAACGCTCCGTTTTAGTACCTGTCTCTATAAGACCCCCCTCCCGAAAAAGCCCAGTCTACTCTGATTGGCTTGTGAGAAAAATATGGTGCACCTTTGCAAAGGCAGTTGTGTCAAGCTGTGGGTGGTATATTCTAATGAGCCGGTATATGACATAGGAAGGGGAGCCAAATCTGATTGGCTTGTTGAATCACATGTTTTCTGATCTAGGCAGTCCATAACAAATTGACCGGGTCGTCTTATTTCCCAGTTTGTGGGTTGGTAGGCACTCAGATACCCAAATGTATGTGCACAAGCACTGAAAAAGTGAGTTCTTCATATGTTCCCTTTAAAGGGGATTCCAGCAATCTAGCATTGCACTTACACAAAGTTGGGGAACTCACACGAGACAGATTTAAAAAAAAAAAGAAAAAAAAGAACGTTCCAAAATGAAGCAGCAGAGTCTGAAATATTCTGACATCTAACCCTTAGTGTGAGTCAAACTCAAAAAAACGCTGGATCCTACAATTCCCACGATGCAACTTGATAGTGTCTTTTATTAGGGCTCTCTTGGCTCGTAAACCTCCATGTCTTTTATAATCCATACTGCCCCCCACCCACACCCACACAGGCTTTCTGTCATAGAATACATTTTTCAAAGCTCCTCCTGAGGAACAGAACACATTATTGAATTAAATTAGCAGAGTGCCCCTTTAAATCCTTGTAACAGAGCATCATTTATACAGTATAGTACTAAATATTGTACTTAACTATTAGTATTTCTTTAATGCATTAACACAACATGTCATTTTTAGCTTGTAGCGGGCTCAGTTTTAAAGCTAGAGTGAAGATACTGGTATCATATGAAACTAGAAAATCTAAGGAATCCATTTTCAAAGGGGTCCCCTTGACCTCTGACCTCCAGATATGTGAATGTAAATGGGTTCTATGGGTACCCACGAGTTTCCCCTTTACAGACATGCCCACCTTCAGGTCCTTCTGTACATTATTCCAGGAAGAAGGAGCAGCGTATTTATTAAATACTTGACAAATCTCCCTTTAAGGTACATTTTGAACAGATAAAAAAATGTGCAATTCATTTGCGATTAAATATGGACAACCATGCGATTAATCACTATTAAATATTATAATCGATTGACAGCCCTTATTGTTATATTAAATTAGTGGCGGGCCTCTATAATGCTTGTACAGAGCATCAAATGTGCAGTACAGCACTAAATAGTGTACTTAACTATTAGTTTACTGTATGTTGTATTGTATTAGAGTTTATTGAGTGCTGCACTGACTGAGCGGTTATAACGCCAGCTGTCCTGCAGAGCAGTTATGACCCTGACACTATTGTAGTTTATGAGGTCAGGAGCTTTACAGCGTGTTCTGAAAATAATCTGCCACACCACAGCTGTTTGATCAACACACTGCTCTGAGAGGCCTGACAGACAGACAGACAGACAGACAGACAGACAGAGACAAAATAGAAAAGACACCCTGAGAGAGGGAGAAACAAATTGCATAATGTTCTCCCAGTGTCTTCCAGCTCTCCAGTGATGTAGCCACAGCCCCAACCAATTAGAAAGCTTTCGTGAAGATAAGGACGCCCTTTGTTTTGAAAGGTTGTGCTGTGAGAACAAAAGAAATGTTTAAAGTGTACACTCGATGTACATCGCACGCACTAACGCGCGCACACACACACACACACACACACCGACATGCGTACTTTACAACGCCTTTGTACAGTTATTAATGCCTTGCGGCTCGCTCTCCAAATTGAATCTAATCAAGTGAAATGCTGTGAGGGTCCTCGGGAGAAAGAGCAGGTCTGACGGTGACCGCTTACAATAAAATCCCTGACATTTGGAAACAAAGCTTGCTCTACCTCTGAGCTGTAATCGCGTATGACAACTGCCGCAATCTTTGATGAATGTGTGTGTCTGCAGTGTGATATGCATGCAGGAATATGTGTGTTTATACATCTGTGGGCTTAATGGCAACTACCTCCGCATATAGGCTGTGTGTGTGTGTGTGTGCTGGATGAATGGTTTTAATAATGTCTTTTGAAGTGGTCGTCATATTGGAGCACCGTGGAACTAATTACGCTGATTGTCGGGAAAGCAGCTGCTGTAAATATGTTATGAATGGTGTCCTTCCTGCCCTGTTTCTGCTGCACACTTATCAGCCTCCAGCTTGATAAAATAACACCAAAGAGGGAAAAAATGCATTTTATTAAATGCCTGTTTTGTCTTTAGAGTGGCAAGGTGAAAAGCTCGCTAGTTAGCCACCCCTGAAATATTAACTTACCGGCAGAAATTCCCATGAATGTCATGTCCAAGCCAAGGGCTTTGTAAAAGCAGACAGGACAGTGAATAATTCATGTAGAAATAGTGTTTCAAACTGCCTGACTCTGCTTCATCAACTGTTGAACCGTGTAGTCGGCTTTGTAAGCTAGAAAAATATTAGCACTCTACTTTCAAACAGCAGTCTCAGAGCAAATGAGTGTACAAGGTGTGACATTGACTGAAGCTTTAAGGAACAATGCACCTGCATAATTTGTCTATGTATTATGACTTGGCCAGCTTCCAGTCATTGTGCAGCGCTGTATTGTGTTGCATTACCTCTGCTGAGGTCATGTGTCATTTTATTATCACATAATCACCATAGAAGAAGATTAGAAGCAACACTGCACCCATGGGAGCTTTGGACCGGAGACACCATATCTTATCATATTGTCTTTAGGGTAACACTTTATAATAACCATTTATTTTTAAATGGTAACGATAGTTAATTCGACTTAGTCGATAGTTATTTTACTGTTAACAAATGATGAAATGATAATTAATAATGTTTATTATTTATTAGTAATGCTATAGTTTCTGTTATTTTATCAGTAGTTTGTGTAATGTGAAATAATTTGTTTATAAATTATATATTGTATTATAGCCGATAAGATACGATAACAATTACATTATGACTACATTAGTAAACTAATCATTAACATTTTATTGTTGCACACATTATAACATTTTATACTATATTAAATATGCGTTAGTGATTCCCAAATTATTTGTAAACTTTTATGAAATTGTTTGTCAAACATCTATAAACATTACATAGACAAATGGACCAGAAACCAATTATTAACCATTGAAGTATTAACTATCAGTCTAAATAGTGTTTATAGATGCTTTACAAAGTATTTATTAACCATTTAACAATGTGTTACAAATATTTGGTATATATATATATATATATATATATATATATATATATCATGCTATATAAGAGCTCAAACAAGCAACTATTTTTTTTTATAAATGTTGAACTATGCAAGTCATTTTTTAAACAAATAGGCCAAAACATCAGTGGTTTCAGCTTCTCAGATGTCCATATTTGCAGGTTTTCTTATTCTTTTATGATATTAAAAGGAATACTTATGGGTTTTGGACTGTTGGTCAGACAAAACAAAACATCTTTGGGAAATTGTTAGATGTTACAAGTTGTACTATGTAACCCCTTCAGGGCGATGCAAGGGGTCCACATTGCCCGGTCAGGGTTTATTTCACAACAATGACCCGCTAGCTGTACATTATCCTGCTTATTACACGGCTAATTACTTCCTAGAATCTAGAATTTGATGCAAAAATGGTCCTCCAGAGTCCGCCATCAGAACTGCGTCCATAGCAACGGTCTGTTATACATAGCAACGGTCTGCTATAAATAAATAACAGACCATAGGGCGGCGTGATTGACCAATCAGAATCGAGTATTCAACAAAGCCGTGTAATAATTCCTGATTTTTATGGACTGAACAATTAATCAAGAAAAGAATTGACAGATTAATCAAAAATAATTATAAATTGCAGACCTATATGATATTATGTGAAATATCTCTTCATGTATATTGTTACATTTCATGTCAAGTCATAATGCATAATGTCAATACTTGTTCAGATCATTTCCTGTCAGAGTGTTAAACATTATAGACAGATAAAACTGAACGCAACTGAACCGCAACGCAATGGCCCCTCTAAAGTTTTGTGACTGCATCTTACCCGGTTGTGGCACTATCGAGGTCACAAAATGTGTCCGCAGACAGACAGACAGACATATTATTATATCATATAAACACCTGGCAAAGTACTCAAAATTACTTCTGTGGTTGTTCCCGCAACAGTAGGTGTCTCCAGGAACTCATTCTGCTATGATGACACACACAGACTCACAAGGTGAAAACAATACCAGCATCGCTGTCGCGGTTGGTAAATAACATTCCAGAGCATGAGTTTATCATCAAGTCCGGTACACCTATCTGGTAGTTTAGTGACTTTACAGCAACCTTCACATATTTTAATTCTCTTCTCTAATTTATGACGTCAGTAGTGACTTGTGATATTTCTATCATCTGGTCAAAATTTCTGTTTGTCTAATACTTTTGTTTCATGATCAAATACCTGCAAAACTAATGAGACACACTCCTATCAGCCTACTGCAGCTGTACTTTGTGTTCAGTGCTAATTAGCAAATATTAGCATTAGGGCTGTTAATCGATTAAAAATATTTAATCAAGATTAATCGCATGATTGTCCATAGTTAATTGCGATTAATCACAAATTAATCACACTTTTTCTTTTGTATCTGTTCAAAATGAACATTAAAGGGAGATTTGGTAAGTATTTAATCCTCTTATCAACATGGGAGTGGGCAAATATACTTGTTTTATGAAAATGTATGTATATATTTATTATTGGAAATCAATTACCAACAGGCAACAATAACAACAAATATTGTCCAGAAACCCTCACAGGTACTGCATTTAGCATAAAAAATATGCTCAAATCATTACATGGCAAACTGCAGCCCAACAGGCAACAACAGCTGTCAGTGTGTCAGTGTGCGGACTTGACTATGACTTGCCCCAAACTGCATGTGATTATCATAAAGTGGGCATGTCTGTAAAGGGGAGACTTGTGGGTACCCAGAGAACCCATTTTCATTCACATAATATCTTAAAGGGTCAGAGGTCAATGCAACCCATTGAAAATGGCCATGCCAGTTTTTCCTCGCCAAAATTTAGCGTACGTTTAGAGTGTCATTTATCCTCCTTGTTTATTAGATTTTCTAGTTTCATATGTCAGTATTTTCACTCTAGCTTTAAAACCGAGCCCGCTACAACCTAAAAATCGCAAGTTGCGTTAATGCGTTAAAGAAATTAATGGCGTTAAAACAAAGTTGGTGAACATGGTATAACAATATACCTGCTAAACATCAGCATGTTGTCATTGTGAGCATGTTAGCAGGCTCTTGAGCACTGCACTGCTGTACCTCAGTAGATGTAGCTAGCCATAGACTCTTAGTCTTTTCTTACATGGTGAAATATTAACAGTTTGATTTGTCTATCAGAATATCCTCCTGGCTTTTATGGCAGTTTATGGTGTCAGCTCAGTCTGTACTGCCTGTCCAGAGGTTCCTTTGCCAGTTGTCACAGGTGATTACGCATCAGTCAGACTTAAATGCTGTCAGTGGAACATTAATTACACACCCACATCAGAAACAACACACCCAATGTGGTGGTGAAGTCTGGCTCTATTGGGAAGTTTAACTACTACCTGGGTATAACAATGTGCTTTGTTATCAATCGTGCCAGATCATTATTATCGTCATCATTAGAGGCCATAGATATTAAAGCAAGATGGAAAAGCTGTAATTATTAAAACAAACTTCCTCCTGTCACTCCAACAGCGATACATGTCATTTCAAACAGGCAGCCCAACAACAGCATTGTACAGTTGACATGAATGAGTGTACTGTCAGTTGGGGGAAATGTGTTTATTACCACAAGGAAAGGGTGTGAAACTTTAATGAACAACTATTTGAAGTCACAGTGATACAGCAGAATTAGAGCATGTTGCTTCCTGATGTGATGCATTTCCTGGAACATGCAGTGAGATCATCGGTATGGGATGTCAGGTAGCAAGAGAGATGAAAATATATATATATATATATACTAGCGCCGTCAAAGTTAACGCAATATTAACACGTTAACGCAAATTCGTTTAAACGCCACTAATATCTTTAACGCATTAACGCAACTTGCAATGTTTTGGTTGTAGCGGGCTCAGTTTCAAAGCTAGAGTGAAAACTGGCATCATAGGAAACTAGAAAACTTTGGCGAGGAAAAACTGGCATGGCCATTTTCAAAGGCTTCCCTTGACCTCTGACCTCAAGATATGATATATCTATGGGTACCCATGAGTCTCCCCTTTACAGACATGCCCACTTCATGATAATCACATGCAGTTTGGGGCAAGTCATAGTCAAGTCAGCACACTGACACACTGACAGCTGTTGTTACCTGTTGGGCTGCAGTTTACCATGTTATGATTGGAGCATATTGTTTTATGCTAAATGCAGTACCTGTGAGGGTTTCTGGACAATATCTGTCATTGTTTTATGTTGTTAATTGATTTCCAATAATAAATATATACAATACATTTGCATAAAGCAAGCATATTTGCCCACTCCCTTTAAAGTACATTTTAAATGAATAAATAATGTGTGATTAATTTGCGATTAATCAGGATTAAATATTCTGATTTGTTGACAGCCATAGTATTAATTATATATATATACAGTGTGTGTATATATATATAGATAGATAGATAGATAGATAGATAGATAGATAGATAGATAGATAGAAAAAAAAATCAAAAGGTATTGCTTCATACTGGACAAATAAGCATTTAGCAAAGATGTATTGCTTTCCAGGAATGATTGAAAATTCATGAAAATAAAACAAATGTTTTGGTATCTCTCAAAGCAATATGTTCATAAAAAGGTTTTGTGTTTTTGGATTTTTTGTATCGCGTATTTACCTTCTTCAGATTTATATGGAACTCACCAAAAGTGACAGTACAATAAATGTAAACTGTGAGATCTCAAACATTACAGGCAACCTTGCAATTTAAGGCCAATAGTGAGGAGTAAAAGGATCATATTCACAGCACACTGGCAGTAGATGTGCCAGAATATAATAGTAGCCAAAGAATGATCTATGAGAGGGAATAAAGTCATAAAATCTGAAGAGAAATGGAAGAGTGAATGTGTCATGTAAAATGAAGTGCTGCCATTCTCTATAAATCTTACAGGAGCACTTGGAAAACAAAACATTCTCTATTTCCCTACAAAGATTTCCCTTTTTAAATGTTGAATTTATCTTTGTATCTTCTCTCTTCTAACTTTGTGTCTGTATTTTGTGTGTTTTTCAGGCCAGGAGGAGGATGGGCGAAAGGTTTTGGTCCTCAGTTACCCCCAGTATTGCCGTTTCCGCTCCGTCTTGGCGCGGCTCAGAGAGCAGCCCTCCTCTCTGTTCATAGACCACACGGTGCTCGCGCTGGGCGGCATCGCTGCGTTGGGCGGCAGCACGAGGATCCTGTACTGCCGGGACACCTTCGAAAATCCCGCCCTGCTGCAGAACGAGAGCATCTGTGACGAGTTCGGTGAGTTTGGCAGATGGCGATTTCATTGTAGCCTTTAGATAAGTTATCATATTAGTTCATCTGCGATGCCAACAGCCATTACAATGGCAGTTTATGGCATTTGGAGTGTTGCACATTGAGCCCTGAAACATCAAATGCTCTAGAGCTTGCACTTCAAAGTCATTCTCACCGTACGGTTCATCTCAAACTTTCAGTTATGTCATTGTGGTTGCCATGACCGTTTGTTCAAGTCTGCTTTTAGTGGAAAATGGACAGTGTTTGCTTTTTTCGGGCCAAGCAATTTGACAACAGCAAATGTACTTGAGTCCATTTAAAATTCAAATTTGTGTGACGGCTGGCTGTCCAAATGAAGACCATCAAAGGGCAAAGAAAAGGGAGCTACTGTAACATTCGGATCCTGTGAAAAACATGCATCTCCAAAACAACAGCTGAGAAAAACAGCCCTGTTTCCAGTTTTCTGACAATGCATTGAGCACTGATTTTACGCCTCAAAGTATTATTATGGCTAATCAATGAGGTTATGAATAATGTGTACGCTAGCACTAGCTGAGTCAAAGTTAGCTGTGCTAAGTTTGAAAATACCTGAAAGGGTTGGTTTGGATTTTTTGAAGTGGGGTTGTGTGTATACTACCACATTCTGTGATGTAAAATTACTGTTTTTGTGAATGGAGTCTGGTGGCTTTGAAGAGAGCGATGTATCGGCTTCAGTTCCCCGTCAGAAAGGGCTGTCTGGCGAAGAGGTAAAGCGGCTGTGGACGGGAGCAGCAGAAAGACGCATTTTAGCCACATAAAAAAAAAATTATATCAGCTAAAGTCTACTCTATATTTGGAATATTTTCAATGCCATCAGACAGCCCTTGAGGCCGTCATATCGCTGTCTTCAAAGCCACCAAGAAAACAGTAAGTTTACCTTGCAGAACACAGGAGTTGCTGGTCTACCGCTGCATCGATGGGATAGTTTGTTTGTGTTATTGTGTGACTAACGTGGTGTCCACAGCAGTACTTTGCTCAGCTTCCTTGCTGGTACTCCTGTCTGCTTCTCCAAACTGGGAGCATGCCAATTGCCATCTAAGTTACTGTCTGTAACATTAGTACGAATGTATACTGTATGTATATACTGTACTTGTAGCAGTGTCATCATGGAGAAACCTATGTCAGGTGACGTGGGAAGAAGTTATTAGAAGGAAAAATAGCATTTTGACGCTAAAACATACATACTTTGACCAAAATTTTAATTTTCTGATTTGAATACATGAAGAACACCACTGTGATGCTACAGAATGATATAAAAACACACCATTTCATTCAGACTAAATTTCAAATTTAAATTAAATACAATTAATCATCATTTCCTTCCAATGCGTTGTTCATTTAGCCTCAGTGTGTTCGTCCCCAGAGGGGTCGTTCTGTTTACGAACACAAGTGACCGCCATTCAAACACCCTCACCAGTCACACCTATGAAAAGCATTCTGTGGTTCCAGTGAGGAATTTCGAAGTGCTGGAACATGTCTATTTGCCATTCACTGTGCTTTCCCTGCCGCTCATGAATCCACACATTTTATTAACCCCGAGCTGGGCTAAAACAAAGGAGTAATGTGATTCATCTCTCTTTATATTTCCTCTGCTCTGTAGCACGGTGGAGCTCAGCGGGCTCTTGTGCAGCATCAATTTGACATTCACAGTAACGGCTCCTCTGGTCAAAAGTCATTGTTTTTCTTTTCCTGTAAATTTGCCAGTAGGTAATTGCATTTTAAGAGAGCAGCAGAGGTGAGACCAGAAGGGAAAGCGGTTTTGGGCATTGGAAAATAAGTTATGAATAGTAACGCTAACATCCTGTGGCTGCTATTGCTCATTCACTTGGCTGAATAATGCCATTCCTCTGTGAGCCACATTTAAGCTAAAGGTTTATTTTCAGAGCCTACGGGAGTTTTTTTTTTTTTGACTAAGGCAACCAGATTTCTAATGTTATTCACATAAAGGTTTACTAGGTTTGAAGCAGGCTTTTATTTCCGCCTGAATTACTGCTAGGTGATTTGTTTCAAAACAGCAGAGCTAAGTAATTTCCATCACTCTGCCAAGTGAACTAAGGCCTCTGGGGCGTCTTACTTTTAGGCACAAACACACACATGAATGTTTGCACATATGTGCTTAGAAACATAAAATGCTGAGCAAAGTTCTCCAGCCTTTTACAGGCTGCATATGAAAAAAAAAGCAGCTATAAACGCCATATTAAATCCACCTTTATTAGGATAAATACCAGCACTGTGGACGCGTTAAGGAGGAATACTGTGCAGCTGTGAGATATTAAAAAGTTCAAATTGATTTGGGGAACAATTTTAGGACTTTCTTCTATGCTTCTTTCGATGCTAATTCTGACCTTTTGGATTCAGCCAAATGTGCTGTGGCGGCTCTAATAGCCGTCCGTCTTGTCTAGGCTAATTCATGAAAGTGTGTCAGGCTACCTCAGGGGGTAGAGAAGACGAGAACGCTCAGGGAGGAAAAAAAAAAAAAAAAGAAGTGCTGTTGCAGAATTTCAGCATGCCTGTTGGTACAGTATTGTGTGATATGTAGCCATCAGATGAAAGCCTGCTGGGGAAATCCAGTCTATTTTTGATAGTCTGGTTATGGTTTCAACACACTAGTGCAGTAGGTGTACGTACAGCATAATCATGTACAGATTTGTGATATAATCACAACACAGTCTCACGGCAGTTCGTGAAATAGTCACAAAATTAAACCTATTTGATTCATGAACATAGACACGAACATCCCTTTTTTTTTCCGTGACGCTCAGCACGACTTTCAACAATGTATTTTCCGTGCATTTTCCTACAAATGTCCAGCAACACGTGACGCACGTGTCAATTTCTGCTCCACTCTTTTCAAAATAAAAGTACTTAGTTAGGCTTAGGAAAAGATCGACTTGGTTAGGCTTAGACAACAACCTACTTAGTTAGGTTTAGGAAAAGATTGTGGTTTGGGTTAAAATAACACCGAAAGTGGCGTAACTTAAGTACGGAAGTTATGTAACAAAAACTGCTTCGTTAGGTTTAGGAAAATATAGACTTGGGTAGGCTTAGGCAACAAGTAGGTGTATGTACAGCATAATCACTTACAGATTTATTATAATCTAGATTGTGTCTAATATAGACGCAGTCTCACGGCAGTTTGTGAAATAGTCACAAAATTGTATCTTTTTGATTCGTGTACATAGACACAAATCTCTTCTTTTTTTTCGTGACGCTCAGCAAGACTTTCGACAACGTATTTTTTGTGCGTTTTCCTACGAATGTCCAGCAACACGTGACGTACATGTCAATTTTCGCTCCAGTCTTTTCAAAATAAAACTACTTATAAGGTTAAGGAAAAGATCACGGTTTGGGTTGAAATAACTCCGGAAGTGCTGTAACCTATCTACGGAAGTTACGTGACAAATAAATCAACTTTGACTTGTTGTTTCACACGGGACACAAACCCCGGTCTGCTTGCTGAAAGGCCTGTTTTTTCTGACACACCCGTCCAACCCGACCTCCTCCCTACGTAGCGATCGCCGATCTCTGTACTTTCCGGGTCACAATTGCGTGGATTACATAGGAATTGATTTCGTGCTGACCATCACGGAAATAATGTGAAATTCGTGTTTATATACACAAATCAATGTATTCAATTTTGTGACTATTAATTAATTCGGGCTGGTAATCAGCAACATATTTTCATGTGAGCATGTACTCTCATTCTGTATTTTGGAAGTGAGTAATGAAACACCAGCATGCTCCTGGGTACATAATGACGTTGACATCTTCAGTATTTTGCTCTCACTTTACTGGATGATGTAAGGTGGTTGCTGTTATGACAGCGGCAGTCGTCTGGGCTTGTGCTTCATCCAACTCCATCTATATTCGTGTGTTTTTCGTCCACCGTGCTTTTGAACCAGCTTGAGCAAAACTGCAGTTGCGTCAGATACCAGATCTTGAGTCCTGTGATCCATATTCATGTTCTGCATCGCCTGTCACCCCTGCAGCTGCCGTCCTCGCGGGGAATGACACAGTTTTTGTTTATAATTATCATGCATTCTCCGCCAAGCGTGGATTGATTATACCCATGCTACTTTGTGTCCCCAATATCATTCCTTGCCAGGAGGAATGTAATATTAACCGCTGCACAATCGCAGAAAAAGGAAATGTGAGTTGTGCGGAAGACCTGGCACACAGTGTGCACACTGAATGAAAAACAAGCCCTTATATAAGGACAAAGGTCTTACATACTGTACTGTACTATAATAATATTGGCACTACTGATGTGAGAAAAAGCCAGAAATAGTTTGAGTGGGCCCGGCCTTCGCAGCGCTGAATGACAGATGACAAGGTTCAAGGTTTTGTTATTAGCTGTCGCGGTTCTGTTGGGTATTACTCACATTCATCTGGCACGGATACTACAAAGCAATAGCATCAACATTTGCAAGCTCGACCTGGAGGTGCTGCATATGATATATTTAAACAAGATGTACATCGCAGAGCGTCCTGACAGCTTCTCATTTGGGCGTCTGTTAAGGAAAATATTATGACCAACATATTTTCTCTTATTCTGAAGTTATTCTCCCAAACTGCTGACCTTCCTCTTCCCCCACCCCTTCAGAAACCTGACACTCCTTATGTGCACATTGCTTAAATCAACAGTATTTTGAAAGTTAGTGAGGCAATCATGTTTGAGGCAAAGCAGTTGAGAAGAGCCCCCCCCCCTCCTCCTCCTCCTCTTGCTCGTTCTCATTTGTCCTATATTCCCCAGGTCTCTCTCCTTGGCACAGAAACTATATATTTCATGCTCAGCTCAGTGTGTTTTGTTTGAAATATCTCTCACTCAGTGCTCGTTTGATTTTTATTAAAAAGAAACATTTTCAGTGCAATCCTTCGGAATCCTTTTTTTGTACTCCTCCAGGGTGGGAGGAGTACAAAAAACACAATTCATTGCTTCAGTATATTAACATTGTCCAGATGCACTGATCATAAACAGAATGATACAGTCTATTTCTGTAATGTAGTGCGTGTGTGCTCGTTCGGTACATCTGTGGCTGCTCTGTGTGTATTTACGAGGGTGTTTCTGTGCGTCAGAGTTAGTTGCATTTGTGTTTGATGGAGAACAAAAAAAAACAGATTTCCTGTTAAGTGAATGAAACTGATACTGAAACATATTTTACTGGAGGTGAGGAAAAGGAAAATCTGAAAACATGCTCAAGTCTGAAACCTGTACCTTGAGATAATATCTTTAAAAACATGTAGTCCTGCTAGCTTGATTGGGCTGGGTCACCAGATGAACGTACTGTATGATGTCATTGTTTCCACAACTTGAACCACTTTCTCGCTCGCTCTTTAAACATGAAATCAGATTAGATGTAATATGCATACGGCAGTGTCGTCCCATGACAGCCCCGTCTGTTAATGTAATAGGCAAACTGCTTGCTAAGCTCGTGTTTTCCCATCTCCTCTGCAGATTTGTGTTAACCACCAGCCCATGAATTTTTCATCGTCCATATGTCGATGGTATACAGAGGCCAGAGAGGAGAAATTTAGAGGAGAAAAGAGCACACGTTGTAGCTATAGTCACATTTCATAATCAGGACATGGACTCTTTATAACAATAAAGTGAACATCTGGTGAAAGGCCGTACATTGTCGTGTACTTACATATCTGTAAAATGATGTTTTTAAACAAAATGAAAGATACATATTTTTACACTCAGCATACAGTATAGCTTAACATGCCATGCCTCAACACACAGTGGGCAGGCAGGATGTGTCTTATGTATTGCTCCATACACTCATGTATCAGTGGTACCCAACCTGGGGTCCGGGCCCCCCTTAAGGCCGTGACACACCAAGCTGACTGTGTGAGTAAAGTCAAAACGAAAATGGTGAAAATGGACGGCAGACGGCGCCTTATTTTATGTACGCATCGTAACACTGGCTTGTATATCCGCCGTTCTCGGTCTTCCAGTTTCCCTTTTTGAATGATGAATACAGACTACCGCCACCTGCTGGTGTGAAGAGTTATTTAATCTGATTAAAGCCGGTATTTGGGCGCAGCTGCAAGATAAAGATCAGGCCACACTAATATTACTAGTATTATACTATTTGTAGATTTAGATTCAAGAGACGGCTGCGTAGGATTGTTTCAGACTCGTGTTATCCAAACATTTCCAATAACCCCAGAGCGTTGTAAAGTCTAAAAGTCAAAATTTATCGAAAAAAGATAGATGTAATCATTTCAAATTCACAACATGTTTTTAATCTAATGAAATATTCTGCTTCAATCCATATTTGTTGTCTTTTAGCCTTTCAAAAACAACATTTTAACTGCGGTAAAACACTGTTTGCTCTCCCGCTCGCCGCGTGGCACGCACCTATATTAACGGGGCGGTCTAGCAGCAATCTAACAGCACCATAAATTAAATTTTTCCAACCACAATAACAAAAAAAAATCTATTTTGGCTTTAAATTAATGTAATTAATTGTAAAATTAATCTTATGTATCTGTATTCACTTGGCGAATCCGTCAAGACGTCATCACTTTATTTATTTTGACAAAACTGATGACTTAAATTCATTAAAGAAAGGTGATTTAATAAAAAAAATAAAAAATACCCAGAATCAGTGTAATCTCATCTTTTCTTAAATACAAGTAGGGGGGGCTTCAGGGAACCACTGTACCACATGATATATGCACAGGCAGGATTGATGCCACTGTGCTATTTTAACTAAATGCCCTTTCATCAGCAGCATTAGCACGACTCTTGGGCTGAATAAGGTACAATCTTCCTGATTATCCCTATTATGTCATCAGCAACACACCAGCTCTGCACATATTGCTTTACATTGCTGCTTATCTATTTCTAGCCAACAGCGCAGAGAGATAAATAAGCATCTGGCAACAGGAGAAGAGAAGCTTTTCAGAAGTCTGGACCTGTTATTTACAGTGCAAAGGTTTCTCAGAGAAGCAGCACTGCTGGTCCAGGATAATTGACTAGTAGAGGAAGCAAGAACACCCAGGTATCCTCTTGCTTCAGTTACAGGGTCATAACATGTCGTCCTATTTTTGTCTCCCATAACGGTTTCACTTTAATTTCCTCACTAAAGTCTCTCCACAGTCCAGCTGTCGAAATCCAGATGAGAGAAATGAGGTGTTGATACTCAAAAAAGTCGCCTTCAATTATATATTACTACCACACGCTCAACAGCAATAAGCTCAACAGCAGCACTGACTTATTTTTTGCCCTGGGTTTTGCCTCTCAGGCTACATACTCTGTACCCTCTGATATGCAGAAGATGTGCCTGCAGCCTGACAGGGAGACTGCAGTCACTGCTCTAGGCTGAAAAAAATATTGCAACCTCCTCAGCTTGTTTTGGGGGGTAAAAAACAATATCATTTGTGTATTTTTATATAGTCAATATTTTTCTAAAAAATATGCTAGAATTGAAAATGCATCAAATATTAGATAAGTCAGTAAAGGACAGTACTCTTTTTAGTGAATATTGTGTGATTTTAAGTAATGTATTAATGGTACAATAATTTATTAATTAATTTCTATTTCTTTTTTCTTTTATGAGACTATTATTAATCATTTAATCATTTAATCATGGAAAGCTGAGTATTTCCAATGTCATGAAAATGTGTTCCAGATTTATATAATCATGTAAAGTGCAGGAAATAGCATTGGCACACTTTTCATCTGAAACCAAACCTACGCCCTTGAATATTTATTTATAGCCTTTTTTTTCCATTCCACTACAGTATGAAAATCTGTTTTCAATAACATTAAAATCGACTTTATATAGGTGATTCAACACAGTGAAACATTTACTCGCCTTTTTAATGTCACACTATCATCACATGTTATTTCAGCTGGGAGTGTTTTGAAATGTCTCCCTGCTGCTGCATTCAAGGATACTCCGACATGCAAGGTTTAAGAGTCATCTGCCAAACCAACCCGGCCTCACAGGAAGGCATATTAATACCACGACACTACACGGACATTGTGCGTGTCATAAGTACGCTTTAGAACATTTTTGCGTGTCATTTGACAAACGTCCGCAGTTTAGGCAAGAACATTGCAGTCAGTACAGGATACATAGCATAAAAAGACACATGGAAATCAAGAAAGGTGTACTTATTGCACGCTAAACGCCTTGTGCATTGTTGGGGAATTTATACTCCTTTTTGTGCGAACAGGCTGGCCAAACAGGAACCATTTTAAGGGGACATACTGAGTGATATCTGGAGTACCAACCCACAAACTGTGATATAAGACAACCCAGTCAGCTTTTTGTGGGCTGCCTAGATCAGAAAACATGTGATTCAACAAGCCAATCAGATTTGGCTCCCCTTCGTATGTCACATGTAGCCTCATTAGAATATACCGCCTACAGCTTGACAACTACCTTTGCAAAGGTGCGCCATATTTTTCTCGCAAGCCAATCAGAGCAGACTGGGCTTTTTCAGGAGGGGCGTCTTAAAGAGACAGGCGCTGAACCGGAGCATTTCAGACAGAGGGTGAATACAGGTATATTCAGACAGACGGTATGAGAAAAATAATGTGTCTTTTGAACATTAAAGCATGTGAACATGTTCTTTTAGAAAACCCCAAATACAAGTATGAACCTGAAAATGAGCATAATATATCCCCTTTAAATGAAAGTAACAACCAAATTCCCATTATCTCATTTGAAGTGTGGTTTTCTTCAGGGTACGTTTTTCTGTCAACGCATTGTAGATCATGAATGAACTCGAGTGTCCTTGAACGCACCACCAAAGAGAGTCTTCAGACTTGCTCTGGCTTGCAACTGAGGTACCGCAAGATGTTAACATTGACAGACAATAATAAAGGTGTTAAAATGTTGACTGTGAAGGATAGTTCATCAAGTGCAGTTCACATTTCTGCATGTTGATTTTCACCGCAAACTGAAATGCCTCAAATGAATCCAAGAATTTAGGGCGTAGAAGTTATTGGGTATAGTGACCGTAGCTCCCTGAGAAGGCACAAAGTGATTAACCACTTTGACTTTGCCACGATGGTTACAGATAATCTGACAGGTCATTATCAGGCTCGGAGATAAAAAGCAGTTGTGTAATTTAAAACTCTGATAAACTGCGGAGCATGTTATTAATTACTTTACACTTCAGCTGACCAGGCCAGCTTGACCTCATTCATAATGGCTTAGATGATTATTCCATTAATACACTTGTCAAATATGGAAGAGCCGCTGTTGGTGAGCATGGTTTAAATCAAGCAAGATTATGATTTACATGATAAAAAGTAGTAGAGTAGGGCTGTCAAAGTTAACGATAATAACGCAAATTTGTTTTAACGCCGCTAATTTCTTTAACACATCTTGCAATATTTAGGTTGTAGCAGGCTCAGTTTTAAAGCTAGAGTGAAGATACTGGTGTCATATGAAACTAGAAAAACCTAAGGAATCCATTGGTACCAACCATGTCATACTAGCTTGTCACAAAGGAGGCTAAATAACGCAAACTTACGCTAAATTTTGGTGAGGAAAAACTGGCACGGACATTTTCAAAGCGGTCCTTTGACCTCTGACCTCCAGATATGTGAATGTAAATGGGTTCTATGGGTACCCACGAGTCTCCCCTTTACAGACATGCCCACTTTATGATAATCACATGCAGTTTGGGGCAAGTCATAGTCAAGTCAGCACACTGACACACTGACAGCTGTTGTTGCCTGTTGGCCTGCAGTTTGCCATGTTATGATTTGAGCATATTTTTATGCTAAATGCAGTACCTGTGAGGGTTTCTGGACAATATTTGTCATTGTTTTGTGTTGATAATTGATTTCCAATAATAAATATATACATACATTTGCATAAAGTAGCATATTTGCCCACTCCCATGTGTATAAGAGTATTAAATACTTGACAAATCTCCCTTTAAGGTACATTTTGAACAGATAAAAAAGTTTGATTAATTTGCAATTAATCATGATTAACTATGGACAATCATGCATATAATCACGATTAAATATATGAATCGATTGAAAGCTCTAATTGAGTCATGTGTATTTTCCACATAATCCCAGATGTGAGTTGTGATGCAACTCCTGAATGTCCCTGATACAAATGACAGAACAGCATGTTGCAACCTGGAGGGAACGCGTCTGACTCATCAGTGTAACTGTAGATGCTGTTTACAAAGTCTGTCTCTGCCGGTGAGGCTGGTGTAGAAACAGCTCCTGGGTTGCTGGGGTTAAGTGTCGAGCGTCTCTCCAAAACGTCTGCAGGTGGAGGCTTGTACCGGCTGTTGTTCCTGAGAGGAGCTTGTGTAATTTAAATGACGTCGGAAGTCATTGTTACACCGCTGTTACGTGACGGCAACAAAGTGAAGATTAAACTAGAAGTGATGACTGCGGTTGATGTTTCCAGGGTTTTTTCTCCCAATGTGACGCAGACATTTCTTGGGAAAAACAAAAACAAAAAAACGCCTACAGTGTCACTGCTGGCAGCTGTTTTAAACATGTGTTTAATAAAGTGTTACATATTTTAGAATTTGCAGCTACTTTCGTGTTAATGAAAGTACAAAGAGCAGGAGAGATCTTGTGGTGTTCTTTCAATTATTTCTACATTATTGGAATACAATACATTTGCGTATAAGCAAGAACAAAAAGAAAGTATCCATTGGCCTATTTTGTTATGGGAATGATGATTATTTATAATCACCGTGGCTTATTGCTGTGTAGCTTTTCAAAAAAATGATAAAGTCCCTATGATTGGGCTCATTGGCCGACTCAATCCCATCAAGTGTAACTAGAGCGTGATCTATTAGAATACATATGTTTTATTGATGTATGGGCTTCGTGTTTATCCTGGCATTCATTTATTTATAGGTCGATGCTGTGATTTTTTTTTTCTTTCCTTCAGTAATGAATAGGATAAGCCTTGAAGCTTATCCACTGCTCCCTTTCATCTCTCCCTCCCTCTCTCTCTCTCCCCCCATTCTCTCCCTCTATCTATCCCTCCTCCCTCCCTCCATCTCTCTCTGTCTCTCTCTCTCTCTCTCTCTCTCTCTCTCTATGTCTCCAAAAGCCAAATTGAAATACTGTATTTTTAAAGCCCCGGCCCTACTGAGTTGTTGCTGCAGTCTGTCAGTATCAATGATGTGGAAGTGTTTGAAGGTTATCCCGTTTTTAGCAAATCCTCCACATTATGTAACTTTGACGATGTTTTACATTTGGCACTCTTGGAACAACAGGGCGTGTATCTGGGACAGTCCCTCTGCGTGCTCTTAACATTTCTTTTTGCAAAATGAGATTTATTTTTCAACGTCCTCTCCTGGAACAATAGCCATTAAGAGCTACTTGCCAACACTCGGGCACGAGCGAAAGCTGGAGGGACGTGTTCACTTGTCAGATATTTACAGCCCGTATTGTGTTGCAGCGTATTCGTTTATTTTTGTCTTGACAGCAAAGCTGAGTTATTAAATACACACAGAGAGATATTGTGCCTTGTTGGACTTTAGCCAACACAAAAGATTTTTTTTCCCCTGTGCATGTGTGTGTGTGTGTCTTGAGGGTGATGTTATGAAGTTCTCCAGGGGTCAGAGGTCATTGCATTCCTCAGTGTGTGTGTGTCAGTCAGTGGATCTGGGTTAAGCTTAAACCCGGGTCATGTCTCGATGTGATGTGTGTTAATAAGTACTTAACAGGCGTCGCTACCATCATGAGGCGATCACATGAGGCGGACAGAATGAGAAAAAAAGAAAGAAATGATTTTCTCCCCCTTTTTAAAAATGGAAGCAACGCGCTCCTCCGTCCTTTTCTCACTGGGTTAAGATGTCATGTATTTTTTAACGCTAGAGAAAATGAAATATACACAGAAGGGTCCTCTCAAACCTTTAAGATATGGAAGCCCTTTCTGGATTTTTTACGACTCTCTGCAAGAACCCCTCGATAAAGAGCAGGGTGGGACCCCTCCATTTTATTTTATATTATTTTATTTTACATTATTTTATTTTATTTTATTTTATTTTACATTATTTTATTTTATTTTATTTATTTATTTATTATTAATATTATTATTATTATTATTATTATTATTATTCCTTTTACTTTGTTTGAGTAATCAATCTAATTATTTGGTAATCTTTTGTTTTTCCGTCCGTCACCTGAATGTGTTCTGTG
Organism: Sebastes fasciatus; assembly: GCF_043250625.1. NCBI lineage: Eukaryota > Metazoa > Chordata > Actinopteri > Perciformes > Sebastidae > Sebastes > Sebastes fasciatus. Next base: position 4,297,638 of record NC_133803.1, on the reverse strand, counting down.
ACCTGTAATCCTACGGGTGGGTGGGTGAGTGGGTGGTCGGGATGGTAATGAGGACTTCAGTTTGTCAGTGTATTTTCTGAATGGTGCCTCTTTGTAGTTGGGGGTTGACTAAGTGAATTGAAATTGAAGTCAAATATCTCTGTTTTGTTTGTTCTACTCTTGTGGGATAAAAACTTTGAAAATCAACTGAATATATTTACAAAAAAATAATAAATAAATGATTGTCACCCTATAATCACAGCATATTTTGACTATAAATGAAGTTTATGGAAATTCTCTTGCAAAACATGTGGCACTGTGTCTGCGTACCATAATTTTCTATTTACTCTGCAAATGGAAAGCTGGTGTCGACAGCCTTTATGAGTTTGCGCAGTGTGGTAAAGCACACACATTCACACCCCTGTCGAAACGCACAAACCCCGATGAATCCGATGAGAATGATTTCATAATCCGTCGCAATAATAAACTTCTTTGAACAGTTTAATTGGCTCTTCCTGGAACGGCACGGCTTCGCTTCATTTGATCTGATGAAAGAGTAATGTTGCTTCTCCCCAGGGGGAGCATGCACAACGGCGCACAAATAATGAATTAAGAACACTACCCATTTTTTTTTTTCTCCAAATGACTGCTGTAATAAAGCAGCAAAATTCATGCAGCACTTACACCACTTTCCCCCTAAATTGCTTTCATGTTTACTTGCTTATGTATTTAATTTGCAGGGCTTGTTTTAAGTGAAAATAATCCTGATTCCTGGAAGGGTAATGGATTGAGGTCACATGGAAATTGATTGTCATCTGAAAGCACCGTTGTCGTCAGAAGCATTTGGAAACGTTCCAGAAACATTCCTCATGTGTGATTCTGTGAAAAGTCACACTTACTGTACGCTGCTCTGGAAATACTTTGAATAGCCTGTATGGCAAGGAGTGAAATGTGATTTGAAGGCATCTGGTGTGTGTAAAAAACGAAACTAAAGTAGTCTATGCAAAGGAGGAAAAAGGAATATGTCAAATTGAAAGTGACAAAGTCAGGACGGTTTCTGAGAATGTCCTCTTTCCTCGGCTGAGGAGTATTAACAGTGACAGTGTGAATGGAGAGTCTGTGTACAGCAACAGTGTGGTCACAGAAATGAGCTCATTACTGGCAAATACATTATGTATGTGCACACATTTATCTTAATATTATTATGGTGAGAATATTCCATCTACATAACCATCTGCTAATTGTAACCCCTAACGCGCCTGATCCTGAAGGAGGAAATCGGTGTAAAACCAAAACCATAACCTCAACCAAAATTATCCTCAACTCTATCCCTGAAATATCTCTCTCACATACACACACATACACACACACACACAAACATACAAACATACAGTAGATATTAACAGTGCTCATAGTCAAAGAAACTGAAAGAACGATTGATATTATAAGTGCGTGAAAAAAATTCGGGAGAGTATTTTTAATTTCCTGGTAAACAACACACACTTGCTGAGATGTGGGCTTGTCTCCATGGCAACGCCAGTCAGAGCGTGCCCGGCGTAGCGTTGTGACAGGTTCTCCTGATGATGATTGATAATTACTACCTGACTTGTTGTCCCCGTCTCCACAAACATATGGCGGGAGCTGCCCTCCGCCATATATCTGCCAAAAATGTTCCCTTTTCTGATAATAGCTTTTTAATGTTGCGTTTTGTTGTGCATGCATAGCAATCGCCCTCCGCCCCCTCCCCCCCCAACCCTGCTTACACACACGAACCCCCCCCCAACCCCACCCCTTTGTAATTACATTTACCGCCGCTCACATAGTTGTTACAGAAAGGAAAGAGAAATAGATAGCAGAAGCAAGAGAGTGGGAGAAAGTCATTCATTTCACTTTGAATTGATGTGTTCCTCCCAGTGCTGCTGGATTTAAATTTGACAAATTGTCAGGATTAACACAAAGAAACAGCATCTTCTTTTTTTTTTACAGCACAGTCACATATTAGAATATAAACAGCAGATAATAGCGCCGGTGTGGGGGACTGTAGTTTAAAATGGCAAGCGAGACTCTTTATTCTATATCCATGCGCGCGGTATTTTATTATGCGGCGTGTTCGCGTGCATAAAGCTCATATTTAGATGCAATTGGAAGCAATCTTGTTATATTCACAGTGGCCATAGAGGAGGACATCAATCTATAAACATGATTTATCTACTGCGCACTATGTACCAAGGCATTAGCATAGACTCTCTACAGTGGATCTTATTACCTGACTGTATGCTGAAACGTCACACCTGAGCAGCATTTTAAACATGGAGCCAACTCAAATTAAAGATTAAAGGGAATTAGTATTCGTCTTATGGTTTTACTGAACTGCACCTGCAAATGCAACATGAGTACAGTACAGTAATGCACAGTTTAGATGACGAAGAAAAGATAGTGACTCCTGTTTTTCTTGCTATGTAAAGTGGATGAGTACATTTACATTCTAGGGGTGTCAAAGTTAATGCGATAATAACACGTTAATGCAAATTCGTTCCAACGGCACTAATTTTTTTAACGCAACTTGTGATTTTTAGGTTGAAACAGGTTCAGTTTTAAAGCTAGAGTGAAGATACTGGCACCATATGAAATTACAAACTACCCGAGGAATCCATTGGTACCAACCATGTCATAGCTTGTCACGAAGGAGGTTAAATAACGCTCCAAATTTACGCTAAATTTTGGCAAGGAAAGACTTTACCTTTGACCTCCAGATATGTGAATAAAGATGGGTTCTATGGGTACCCACGAGTCTCCCCTTTACAGACATGCCCACTTTATGATAATCACATGCAGTTTGGGGGCAAGTCATAGTCAAGTCAGCACACTGACACACTGACAGCTGTTGTCGTTTGCCGTGTTATGATTTGAGCATATTTTTATGCTAAATGCAGTACCTGTGAGGGTTTCTGGACAATATTCGTCATTGTTTTGTGTTGTTAATTGATTTCCAATAATAAATATATACATACTTTGCATAAAGCAGCATATTTGCTCACTCCCATGTTTATAAGAGTATTAAATGCTTGACAAATCTCCCTTTGAGGTACATTTTGAACAGATAAAAATGTGCGATTAGTCGCAATTAAATATTTTAATCCATTGACAGCCCTATACAAAATATCTAGTTATTATAATTATTATTATTATGTAAGAGCTTGGTGGATTTTCCCCTATGAAATATTGCCAAATGGCTAACATTTTCCTCACTTTGACTACCGTTCACCGGCCGTACACTCTCCACTAGCACCGCACTGTTGTTGTTTGCTATCGTCATGTGACAAACTACCTGCAATCAGTTCTTCTTCGCTGCTCTAAAACAGTAATAGCCAGTGGCAGCCATGATACATCCAGGGCGACAACAGCACAGTGAAGGCTACCGTTTTAGAGCGGCGAAGAAAAATGTATTTCCGGTTATACAATTTTTGATTTTTTTGTTAAATACTTGATAAATCTTCTTTACATTTTGAACAGATAAAAAAAATTGTACGATTCATTTGCGATTAAACATGACTAAATATTTGAACCAGGTGACAGCCCTATTACATTCATTTTATTTGTATTTCTTTTCACTCAGCAGTTTATTGGCCTCAATGACCTCCGCTTCCAGGAACAGGAACACTATCAGCAACACTCTCACTCATTATGTCTTGGCTTCCGCGAGCTGAATCTAATGAACTTATTAGCTCCGAGTACCTGATTTTACATGTCTGTAGTTCCAGATGGGCTGGACAACTAGTCCACCATATATCCTATTGGTTCATATTAAATATGTGGCGCACCTGCAGCTGCAAAAGCGGCGCTCTGTGGAAAACCGAAGTCATTTCTAATACTGTGTGATTGAGGTCTGCCACAGGCTACGGCAACAGACAGGCTCTGTGAAGGAGATAATGATGCATGCACACACAGCTGTCAGTCAGCCAGCTGAGGGGAATCGTCTTGAGGAAAATAAAAACAGACTGTAGCCGATATAATGCGGTATTTGTATAGGAAATGATGGGTTTGGGAAATAGAGGGGAACGGGATGTCAGAGCTGTTACAACAAGGAGTGGAGATCTGGTGGGAATCTCCCCAGACCAGAAAATCTCACTTGGATTCCTGTCTTTTAGTGTCAATATATTTATACATTCATACTGAACACATGGGTGCCCATTAGACAAAGTGAGTTTGATTAAAGGAGACGTATCTTTTTTTTTCTCTTGCCACTAGTGGAAATCTAACCATGCAGATAGTTTGGATCTAATTTGTTCAGAAGTTTCTGTCTCACCCCAAAACAATGGTGGTCAATGGTGATTTGGTTTGTGGTGCTCACAGCCTTGAAACATTGAAAAAATTCATCAGCAGCATCTCTTTCCAGAAGGAGGGTCATGGTTATCCTGGATAATCCACAGATAATTGGGGGAATAATTTCTTTGGTAGAAAGTAGTACCAATGATTTGGACATCTGTTTGTTCAACGTATCCTCATACAACGGCTCGTATGATATCTTATGAAAAGTTATTCCTCATTTTTCGTGCATTTTCCTACGAATATCCAGCAACACGTGTCAATTTCCGCTCACTACATGCATAAAGTCTTTTCAAAACAATCTTCCTTTTTTACAGGAAACTACTCGGTTAGGTTTAGGCAAAGAAACTACTTAGTTAGGTTCAAGAAAAGATTGCGTTTTGGGTAAAAATAACTACGGAAGATGTGTAATTTAAGTACGGAGGTAGCTTGACGAAGAAATCAACGCTGGCTTCTGGTTTCACACGGGGTATGTCTTTGACCCACCCATTTACCCCGACGTCTTCCCCACGTGGCGTTTGTCGCTCTTTATACTTTCTGGTTCACGATTACGTGGATTACATACAAATTGATTTTGTGGGATATATACGAATTTCAGTTCATTACTTTTCATAGGTATAGATACAAACGGTGTATGAGAACTTTTTTTTTTTACTACACACAACTTTACTGTTTCGTTTCACTCTCACCACCGTTCTCATCAACCTCGTTTCAAGCAGCAGCTGTTTTCCTCTCCTTTTCGACCTGTTCAGCACCAAACAGCAGACAGACAGATTTCCGTGTCTGCCGTATGTAGAAATGGGCAACTGTTGTTCACTTAAAAACATCCCCATAACAATTGTATAAGTTCATAATAATGTCAGTGTTGTGTTTTCAGCTTGTTCCTCTAAAAAAAATCAATTGGTGCAGTTTTATGTTACATTTTTTTATTGGTACAAAAGGTATAGTACAACAGAACAACTATAAAGGGACTGGGAACAATGTTATCCTAGAGTCTAGGATATATATAATAATATGGGTCAAGGACCTAACACCCCCCTCCCCCTCAACATATGGAAGATTTGGCAACTTACACATGGAATTAAAATAAGTAATCACAGACATAGTAAAGAAGGAAACACAAATATAGAAATAAAATAAATAATAATAATAATAATAATAATAATAATAATTATAATTATAATAACAATAATAATAATACAAATAAATAAATGTATATCTGTACGTGTGTATAGTATAGATATACATATGATTTTATATATATATAATAAAGTCATAATAATACAGACAGCGAAACAAGCATTAAAAAAGAAGAGTTCTTGGTTGCTGACTCTCAGGCTGTCATGTTGGTATGTGAGCATCACAAGCTCAATTAAATTCACCCCCATTGTATTGGGGTAGAGAAATCTCACAAACATGTCATATATCTCAAAACCTGAGCCTATGAGATATGTAAAGCAAACAAAAAACACCAATATTGGCTAAGTGAGAAAATGCCTTTTGTTTGTAATGTGGGTGGACTTGCCCTTTAAAAGACAGGCTGAGGCAGAGTAAATGAAGGTGCTGTGTGGAAAGACCTGTTTACAAGAAGCTGTTGAAGTGCGGATGAGTCGGCTGCACCCCGGGGGGCTGTTGTTAGAGCTCTTTTAGTAACAAGCCGGACTAATCCCTGCCTTTCACTCAGGCGCATGCTCTAATAGCCTTGTATTACAGTGGTTTTTTTGTGTGTGTCAGTAGTCAGGACAAGAGTTCCTGACACAGGTGCTCCCTCCAAACACACAACTGCTCACTGACTCTGAACACCGGTGGAAAATTTAAATTGTCGCTGCTTTGTGGTGTTAACTGCTTTTCCCTCCGTCTATTTCTCTCTCTCTCTTTATGTGATTCTGTTACTGCTCTCTCCCCTCTTCCCTCCCTCTTGCTCTCCCTCTGTTATATTGGAAGGTGAGGTTGTGTTTGTGTAATAACAGTAACTAGTATCCATTGTCATGCCTAAGACAGAGCCAAATGCATTCCTCATTAAATTCAGAATAGCTCTCAGCCACAGCAGTGCAAAACATATCTTCTTATGTTGCAGTTCACGGGCGAAAACAGGCAAGAAAATAACAGCAGTGTTGAAAATATTTCAGTGTTATTGATGTTAAACCCCCCGAGGTTGTTAATATGTAACACTTACATTCTGCTGTGAAATGTTTTGCAGTTTATTAATGATGATCTCCCTCTGTATAATTATGAGAAATTAATTAACACTTGTATCATCTATCAACCTACGGAGGTTTTGATGATTAATAAAAACAGTGTACTCTGTCCACCCACGCACTCTGTCTCACTCTGTGGGCGCATTGTGTAATTTTTGATGATTGCAGTGATAGAGATGCTTCAAGTATTACTGTTCATTAAACATGTTTTTTGTGCTGTCAGTGTGTCTCAAATGACTGTGTGCGGAAACGTGCCTCGAGCGCAGGAACAGAGGAATAACTCTGCTGTCAGACGTGACAAAGTGAGAATTATGAGCACGTCAGAAATGCCAGATATTAGGACGTGAAATGCGGCGGTGGCTACAGTCAGTAACAAAATGATAGAGAGGAGGGAGCGCTTCATGCTCACTGCTAGTCTGTGGTTGTTCAAGCTGATATTTTAAATCCTGCCTTTTATTTACATTTACTAGCTTGTAGTCTTCTTCTTGGCACATTACTGCCACCTGTAGTCACCTGGGAAACACTCATGAAAAGCTCCACAGCACTTATAGAGGTGAACATCTCCCCTGGGAACCTTTAACCTGCAGTATAGCAAATAACAATAATGACATTTGTCCTTGTGTCATCCATACATCTAACAAAATCATTTGAAATGTGAACTGAATGTAGGAGTCCGACCAAAATTAAACAGAAATTAGCCACCTTAATTAGCTATTTTTTGCCTAGGGATCTATGTATGGAGGACAGAACCTGCCAAAATAAATCATAAATAATGAATAAATATATAAATAAATAAATGACTTGATTGATAAAAAATAAATAAATGTGTCTTTAAATGTAGCAAAAATAATATAAAAAATAAATGTAGCCATTAATTAATTGATAAAATGTGAAATATGTTTGTTTTAATTTGCTTCTTTATTTATTTATCTTTGTATTACTTCCCTTATTTATTTACCCTTCTGTTTAATTTTCCCTCGTATTTATTTATTATTTTGATTAATATTTTAATTTATTTATTTATTTTTGCATTTGTTTTTATTTATTTTAATTAATTAATTAATAAATGTTTTTATTTATTCATTCATTCATTCCTGCATGATTTTCCCTTTGCATTTCACCCCTTGCTGTATATATTCCATCCATCCATCCATCCATTGTCTGCTTATCCTATTCAGGGTCACGGGGGGCTTGAGTCGATCCCAGCTGACATTGGGGGCGAAGGCGGGGGGGGGTACACCCTGGGCAGGTCGCCAGACTATCACAGGACTGACACATAGAGACAGACAACCATTCACACTCACATTCACCCTTATATACAGTATTCCCCCAAACTAATTTATAATTTATTCTTTTCTTTATGCATTTCTGCATCATTTGCAAATAAGGGGACTGTCACTCAACATGTGTCGTCATGGGGTCAGGGTGCATGACTATATGCAAGCTAGCTACCTAGCTAGCTAACAGTGTCTGCTTCTTCTTATCAACTCCAGTCTTCATTCCCGACTCCATAGACATATGCCCGGCTCCGTACAGCGGGTCATCGGCCTGCTCCTGCTCCCCCATCGCCGCCTTGTACGTATCCTTGCGTACATATTGTATAGAACTATCGTTTGAAAGGCAAATCTTCCTCATTTAATATTCTAGTAAGTAAATGTAATTATAGTATACGATATGTGCTGCGTATAGCGTGCATGTGCTCAGGTATTAAATATTCCATCTTGTTTCCTTGATACTTTGTGCAAGAGAACCGTTTGATCAGAGAAACTTGTAACATGTTTCATAAATCTAGGATACTAACAAACCACCAGATGAGATATTTGCTTAGAAATAAGCTTGAGAAAGAAACATTAGCTCAGACATCTCCTCCCCAAACTGTGGTCAGAAACATGCCGTCCTTGAGCAGAAACTCTTGAAATCCCTCCAACCTCTGAGGTCTTTGATGTATAGTGAAGACGCGCCGTCGCCTGTCACTGCTGGCTGAGGAATCAGTCATCGCTGCCTTCTTTATATTCTCTCTGGTACTGTTAACTTGCTGCTTTGGAGCCTCCCTTGTCACATCCCTGTGCCTCCAGTGGAGTTAAAATGTTCCACCAAAGTGTAATATCACTTCACTGATCGCACATTTTATGCTCCGCTGCTGTGTCTCAGAGGCTGTTTTGTATCATGATTTGTCAGGTTTTATTGAGGTTTTATTTACTTTGCTTTATCTTTTTGCATTGTGACAGTTGCTGTCATTGTTCCTTATGAATCATAATTTGAATCTCATGAATCATATTCTTTTCAATTCTATTTTATTCTGTTTAAATTCAGTTACAAAACTCTGCTTCTGTATTCCATCTAATAAGTTCCCCTTTTCAGCCGCATCATGGCTTCATTATCAGGATCTACATGAAACTACATCTGCTCAGTGCTTACTGGGTTTAAATACTGTCTGTCATGTCATGCCTCATGTTTTACGACTGGCTGTAAATTTCCAAGGCACCGCTGTAACCATGTATGCCAGACCAGACTGACCTTCTTTGTCTGAGCGTGGGCGTATTCACAGGTACAGTTTCATTAACAAATCCGTCCCAGGGGGAGGATTCCCTCTCACCTGTGCGGATACATATCCATCCTGAAGCTGTGGTCTTTGTGGACTGCACCGTTCGATGTTTTACAGACGACTTTACGCTGTGTTTGGTTAAAAATCCTTTAAGTTGTCTGCCCTTTCACCATGTAACTCATTAAGGAAGTGACTTCAAATTGACTGAGTGGATCTCTCTTGGAGAATTCACATCGATTACTGAGCTGGAACTTAACTCTACTTGTCAATGTCTCTCTGTGCTGCTTAGCTGAATTGTTACTATATATTTGCTCTAAAGATCTGGTTTGTTTCGACATTTATTAACAGGAACTTTTGTCATGTTATTTTGTGTTTATATGCTGCCCTTTTGGCCTTGACACTCTTCCATAAAAGATTTGTAAGCTCAATGAGGCGTTACTTATTTATACAAAAGGAGAATTATAATTTAGAAATTGTATTGCATTATATTGTATTCTGTTATGTCCTGGGGGACATACTGTACTGTACAGACAAGGCCATGTATTGCAACATGAATGTTACCTTTGGCAGCGAGCTATGCTGATAATTGCTGAGTGGGTGTCAAGTCTGTAGTGAATTTGCAACCTAGTGAGACGGTGAAATATGTCAAAACATGTTTTTCATCTAGTCATGCTTTACTCATCCTCCTCCTCTTCATTCACCTCCTTGAACTTGGACCTCATTATAGTGAGGAAGTTGAAGTTCAACAGCAGAATTAAGAGTTTGAGGAAAGGCAGTTGGAGTTTTGTTGAATGAAAGTGCAGATTGTTTCTTCAGTCAGTCAGTCACAGTTCATCTGCATGGGGGATGTTGTAGCTAACTTGCTAATAATTGACTAAATGTTAGCTTTGGTAACCTGATGTTGAACTAGAGTTGTGTTGTCTGTCATTAGTAACTTTTACACTCCCTACTACACTATTTCTCAACAACTTGTATAAGTGATTTATTTCAGCTTGACCTTTATCCCCATAAAATGAATGAACAACATTCATAACAGCCTCATTGCCATTTCCATAATACGATTACTGAGAAGATTGCAAAGATAGCGGCCCCTGCACTCCTCTTTTCTACAGTTTAATAAGACTACAAGTCTACAACAGAGTCGCCAAGTCCGCTTATTATAAGCAACTTTGAACTTGTTTTCCTGAAAAGTCGCTTACAAATACTGATAGTCACGTTCTTTTGGTGTAGTTGCTTATTTTGGGCTCGCTTCTGTCTCTCTCCTCTATACCTGCTTGTTTCTAAAGGCCTGGTTGTTTCTCTCGTGAGATCTGGCAACACTGGTCTACAGCCACGCTAGCAGCTCTGTGAGGCTGCATATGGTCGAGGTATAGCCTTGTTTTGGGGCTAAATGCTAACATCAGCATACTAACATGCTCACAATGACAATTCTACCATAGTGATGTTAAAGGTGCTAAATGCTAGATTGGGAGCATTTCTATTGCCTCTGCACGGCTCTCAACATGGCGACAGCTGAGCCAGCGGGTTGCAACTAACGGTGCTAAAAGCGCTAACCGTGAAAACGACTGCTGACAGAGCTAACAGTGCTTACCTGAGGGGCAACCGGAGAGTGGGTGCTTTGCTCCCATGACAACGGCGTCGGTCGGGACGCAGTTATCAGTTGTAACCACCGTATGAGAGCACTGCATAGCGGCGGCTGTGAGCCTTAGGCAAGCACATCCGCCCCGACTATGTCAACGAAGCACAGAGAAGCTCTGATTACAACACACACAGAGGGAAAGAGACTTCATTCTCTGCTTAGGTAGACATTACTCCTCTATATCTTTCCATAGACAATATTTGTTTGTTTCTATATTAATGTTCTGGATATCGTATTGAGAACCTTTAAGTTGGTATGATGTTAACTAGGTTAGACGTGACAAAGTATGCAAATGACGTGGCAAATGTTAGCATGCTAACATTTGCTAAATAGTACAAGACACAAATGACAGGAGTTAGTATACCTGCACAACTATATTTTGAAGGCATTTGGTCATAAATAGACGATGCACGGGGTACCCCTCTAGTGTTATTTTAGGACGGACTGGGGACGGCGTGTCAAGATACGCTCGTTAAATGCATAGGGTCCTTTCAAAATAAACTTCCATTTTCACAGGTTAGTTAGGTTTAGGCAACACAACCACTTAGTTAGGGTTAGGAGGTGGATGACGTTAACTTCACTGACTAGCGACTCACGTGATTCACGGTTCTGACAATACTAACGAGTCACGTGACTAACGACTGACGTGACAAAATAAGTCAACGTTACTTTTAGTTTCACACGAGACACGAACACCAGTCTCCTGGTTGAAATACTTTTGTTTGTTTGACCCATCCTCCATCCCTTGCGCCACGGGGGTTTTACATTGGAGTTAGTTGAAACCTGATTCGTCACATACTGTCACTAAAGGGTTCCTCCGTGTGTCGGTTTCTGATTCCGACGGCTGATCCCTAATCGGCGGTATTTGACGAGCCGGTAGTGAGACCAGGTTGGATTGACCAACCGACCAAAATTGCCATCCCTTGACCCATAAAAATAAGTAACCACTGCACACATCTGTAGTTGTGTGACAGATTATTTCAGTCATAAGTGTTATCCCAAACTGCCATATGAAAGTATGATTTGGTTGCTACTGTATCTACTAAAATACATCAAAGTATGTTTTTAATTTCATTTTAATAACATTAATTTTTAATTTCTGCCTATCAAACACAAAGAAATGTGCACCATCAGAATGATAATTTCTCCATCTGATTTAAAGAGGATTTCTGAAACCACCCTCTTTTAAAGAGACAATCATTAAGTGAACACATGTAGATATTGAGCTCTTTCGGTGTGTGGGAGCGTTATCAACCGAGGCATCCATCAGCTGAATCCTCCAGTCGGCTTGATATGTCTCTCCGTTCCCAGCAGCCTCTCAATCAATCAGTCCATTTTGTTGTGGTTCCCTGTGGCTCTACTCTGTTGATGCATAGAACCGTCAGAACCCTTCCTGAGCTGTCTCTAATGACTTTTTCATTATCATTGACATCAACTGAATGGCAGTGAAGCAGAGGTATTAGGGTTGTATTTAATTGAATCTGAGGGGGGTAGAAAATATTAGACAAAGCCGTGTTGTAAAGCTGCTAAGAGCTGAGGGCGTTCGGCTGCACCCGCAGATCAAGTTGTCAGGCTGTGCATCTCGCTGCTGAAGTCGCCGTGACTTCCATGGCTCGGGGGTTCGTGCTCTGTGACAAGACGTGATGGATTCACACCCCTGGGAATACCCCTCACCTGTGTGTGTGTGTGTCTCTCTCTGTGTGTGTGTGTGTGTGTGTGTGTGTGTGTGGTGTGTGTGTGTGTGTGTGTGTGTGTCTATAGGAAAGAGTCCTCTGGTCACTTCAAGGCTCAACTCCAAGTCATGCCAACGACCCAGATAAGCAGAAAGCCACAGACTGAGAAATAAGTAACTCGCTGGGAAGCAAAAAAGGAACTTGGTAGCTTGCTCTGCAGCCATTTTTGGTGTGTGACTATAGAGTCCATTTTTGGCTCGTCGAGGGAAGTATCATGTATACTTAAATGGTCTCTTTCTTTTCTAGTACATTGACAAAAGCACTTAATGCCCACACAGAGTTATAAAAATATCACATCTCCCAGGGTGCTGTAAAATCATTACCTTGTGATGTTGGCTTTGTATTTTTACAGACTGTGTTTCCATTGGAGAAAATCAATCTGCACAGAGCCAGTTTGATTTTCTTTGTGTTATTCTAAAGCTGATGACTCCTCCCTTATGCAACTGTGCCACGAGGAGAGCAGTTCTGCACAACTCCTGCAGCACGGAGAGATCGCCTGCGCTTGACCTTGTGTGCCTTGTGTTTGTGTATGTTTACAAAAATACACTAAAATGCCCCCTGGTGACCCGTCGGTTTACAGTAATACCTGCTCGGGTTGTTGTTTAACCACGTTTAGTTTGTCCTTTGTCAATAAGTCAGTGACTTTAAACCCGCTCGCCGTCGTGTCACCATGTGTTATGCAGCAGCAGCGTTTTGCTGTAATTGCAGCATTTTCTTACGCAGCAGTATTTGACCTGATGAAATATGTAAACAGACAGGCAGGTTATGTAACTCAGCGCAGGGTGTCGGGGGGGGTTAGTGATTGCACTAAAAACAGAACTGAGAGTGTGACCTCACTCAGACCTATGCGGCGTTTGTTTAAACTGATGTCACATGTTGAAAAATAAATCTCCCTGGAGTCAAACCTGCAAGCATTAGTCATCTGTCACATAATGTTTGTGTTTTGTGTGATTGGGTGTGTTTTTTTGTAATGCAGTGTATATACGTCTGGCATGCAGTCATCAGTTACTTCTTTTAGGATTTTAGTCGAAAAGCACATTTATTGTAATTTAGCATCTATTTATTTGGTTAATTACATATGGATTTCCTTCCAGAGGCTCAAGCATAGCAAATTAGCTCAGGCTATTAATGCTGTGATATGTGGCTTTAGTCTATTCAGTGAATATTTGTGTGGCTATGTATCTGTCCCCTTCAGAAATAAACACAAGTAAATAAATTAGGGCTGTCAAAGATAACATCATAATAACACGTCAATGCAAATTAATTTTAACGCCACTAACTTCTTTAACGCATTAACGTAACTTGCGATTTTTATGTTGTAGCGGGCTCAGTTTTAGAGCTAGAGTGAAGATACTGGTATCTTATGAAACTAGAACACTGCTAGTCACTCGTCGCAAATGAGGTTAAATAATGCTCCGAACTTACGCAAAATTTTGGCGAGGAAAAACTGGCATGGCTATTTTCAAAGGGATCCCTTAACCTATGACCTCAAGATATGCAAATGTAAATGGGTTCTATGGGTACCCACGAGTCTCCCCTTTACAGACATGCCCACTTTATGATAATCACATGCAGTTTGGGGCAAGTCATAGTCAAGTCAGCACACTGACACACTGACAGCTGTTGTTGCCTGTTGGGCTGCAGTTTGCCATGTTATGATATGAGCATATTGTTTTATGCTAAATGCAGTACCTGTGAGGGTTTCTGGACAATATTTGTCATTGTTTTGTGTTGTTAATTGATTTCCATTAATAAATATATGCATACATTTGCATAAAGCAGCATATTTGAAGATCATTAAAGAGTATTAAATATACTTGACAAATCTCCCTTTAAGGTACATTTTGAACAGATAAAAAATGTGCGATAAATTTGCGATTAATTGTGATTAAATATTTTAATCGACAGCCCTAGTTTAATTACATATGGATTTCCTTACAGAGGCTCAAGCATTGCAAATTAGCTTAGGCTGTAAATCCCATGATATATAGCTTTAGTCTATTCAGTGAATATTTTTGAGCTTATGTATCTGTCCCTTCTGAAATAAACACAAGTAAATAAATAAATTACAGGGTTTATGTAATTTTCTCAGCAATAATGAGTAATTGGCTGAATAAAAGAGGCAGCAGCAGAATGGGAAAACATTGGCGGAAGAAACACACCCAGTGCTTTCTAAGTAAAGATTACAGTGTTGAAAACTTGTGTTTTTTGTAGTGCCAAAGGGATGACAAATGCACCACAAATGCCCTTGGAATTTTCCCTGCGCTGTTCCTCCACGGCGTAGCGGTTGTGAAAATAACAACATGAAGTGATAGGTTGCTGAGTCGTGATCATTTTACCCTTTTTTAATGACTGCCTCTTAGTTTTTATTCACCTCCAGTGTTATTGTAACATTTTCATGATGGGAATTCGATCCGACAAAAATAATCACAGAGCCTTTTGGCAGAGAACAACCTTGGATGTGATTTAATTGTCACTGCAGATGGAAAGAAAGAATGTTGACGCTGTGAAATACGTGACTGAACTTGGATTATTTGAAGTTTCTCTCTTTTTCTTCCTCTCTCTCTCTCTCTCCCTCCCTCCTTTGAGCTTATCTCTGTTTGTGTTGCTGCGTGGAGGCACGGCACTCTGCCAAGAAGTTACATTACAGTCGCGGGTTGACATAAATGTGGGTGTACAAAGGACTTGGAGGGCTTAAATACTTTATTGTGTGTGTAATGTGAACTGAGCAATTATATCTGCCAGCCTTTCAAACAAAGAGCTCCTATCAGGCAGGTTCATGTGTTTTTAATTAACAGCGTTCAGCTTTAAGACATGAGCAGGCTAACCAGAGAAATACAGCCACGATGATCGGTACATCTGAGGTGATTTAGTATGATGTGATTCTTTATGATGCTGACGGCGATGATGACATGACAACTGTGTGATGTAAAAAAATCGAGACAAAGCATAGCCACATTATATACATTGTTGTGGTGGTTTTTATCGCGTCTGAATCAAATATTTCTCTTAACAGAAACTGTTCTTCCCTCTTGTGGGTTTGCGGGTTAAACAGCATCTGTCATTTACAGTATTCTACTAATTGCTTGACTGTTACGACGCCTTCCTCTCAAATCTTAAAAATACATCTGTCTGAATTTAAATGCAGTTTCTCTTTTAGGCTGAGAGGGAACTTGAGGATTGTGTTTACTAGCACACTGGAGCAATTTGGCAGCCTGCTACCCCATTCAGCACAATGTTGCACTAATCCAGTTTAAAAATAATTAGCTACAGGCTAGCAGGCCTGTGAAATTCCTTTCCCTGATTGTAAATTGTTCCTGTCATAGCCTCCGTCCTCTTCAGCTAGTTCCCAGAGAGGAAATGCATCTAGAAACGTTTTCATATCTCTATTATTCTTTCTCTTAATAATAGTTTATTAAAAGGTTAACTTTGGTATTTTTCAACCTGGACCCTATTATCTCATGTTGTTGTTTCTGTATCGAACTGACTAATAGGGACAACAATTTCTGAAATTGGTCCAGTATTGAGGGATAATGCTTCAGACAGCAGCTGCTCACATGCTGCAATATGGTGCTATTGGGGCAAGCTGGCACCGTCATTTACGTCCACTAAAAGTACTTTTTTTTGCCATGACAGGCCCTTATTGTTATTATAAATGTCTGACATTATGGAAAGAGTCTCGCTCAAGGAGAAGTATCGTTTTGAAATGTGGCGAGGTGATGTGTTGGTGGAAGACAACGGTGGAATAGTGGAATACATCCACGGTGGAACGAGAGTGCCAGCTGGGCAGAGTTTGTTGTGTTGGAGAACAGAAAGCGTAGCTTAGTTTTTATCTAAAAGATTTACAATGTCATGGCTGAATATTAAGATGATTTCCACAATGTTGATGAGGTCTTTGAACTCATTGGTCGCCCGTATTTATTTGAGCCTCAATACTGGACCAATTTCAGAAATTGTTGTCCCTGTTAGTCAGTTAGACACAAAAACGTGGTAAAATAGGGTCCAGGTTGAAAAAACCCAAAGTTACCCTTTAAGATTGTTTGAAGATAAAAATAGTAGACTCACACCAAATGTTGAAACTAGAAAGTGATTAAATCGCACAGTGCTGCAACAGTGTACACGTTCCCACCTAAATGGTTATTGTCATTGTCACCGTTTCCTCTCCCTCAGCGCCTAACCTGAAGGGGCGACCTCGGAAGAAGAAGCTGTCCATCTCTCAGAGGAGGGACTCCGACCAAAAGGGTCAAGGGTCATCGGGGTCAACCCAGGGCTCGACAGCAGTAGCAGCACAGGACCCCTGCAGCCCAGACAGCAAAACTACAGCCAAGGTAAGATAAGATAGCATTAGACAAGATAAGACTTTATTGATCCCTGAGGGGAAATTCATATGTTCACACAGAGCGCAACAGGCTGAGAGGTAAGACTTCCTCTTCCAAGCGCTGATAATTGCTTACAGTCCGATTAGCAACTGGACGCGAGACCGGAGTTTGAGTTGAGAGACGACGTCTACGGCTGTATTGCTTCACAAGTAGCCAGTTTACACTCAGTTAACAGTTTATTTCTTAAAACTAAATCATCGTCAGACGATAGCCAGCGGGTTCCTAGATTGCATTTTGGGCCGATGCGTTGCGCCTCTTTTGCTCTCCACTTGGACTGCATGCAACCAAATCCTGCTCAAACGTGATTGGTCAATACTACTCCAACTACAAATGGAAACCAGAACTTCCAATACCAAAATCTTGTCAGTTCCTGCGAGTTGGGGAAACTCCCGCAAGATGGTTCATGTTAGGCATTGGTGTCAAATAGGTTAGAATCAGGCAGCGAGTCTCGCAAGAGTTTTTGCAGATCTGATTTTGCAGTTTGCAGATTACCTTCTAGACACGACCCAAAATCTTGTCCTGTTGGCAACAGATTCCACGTTCTCCTACTGTCACGATATCAGATTTTCACTACACGATTATCGTGGTCAAAAGAATTCACAATAACGATATGATCGCGATATCTATAGAAAATTTGAAAAAAAAAATGGCAAATAAATTGCTCTCAAAAAACAAGTGAAGGGAGGTAAAGAGAGTAACCATAACTGTATATATATACAAAATGATTTAAGAGGCACTGGATTATTTACACAATATTATCATATGTGTGTTATTAACATGATATTAATATTTAATTTTGAAATACCATGGTTATCATCATGCATGTTGCAACACCCCTACAGTGCATTCATATGCAGATATCTGTTTATAGAGATTATGGTCGGCCTAATATGACACAAGTGTAGTACTTGTTTAGGCGAACTACATAAAACATTTTTGATAACAGATATTATCTTATTTTTGAGAAACTGATTTTATTTTATTGGCTCACTTAAAGGTTTTCTAATATCATACATATGGTACACTTTAGATCCAACATAGCGCAGTAACTTACAATTCTTTACATTATTGAATAATGTTATTATTTTCTCAATGAATTATTTGGTCAATAAAATAATACTATATACTATACTAAAAATACTAAAAATGTTAATCTTAGTTTCCTAAACTCCAAGGCGATGTCATCAAATTTGATGTGACATTGGTAGTAATATTCAAAGTGAAGGAAATATCTATAAAAGCGCCTCCGCTGCTGTTATTCCGATGACCTTGGACAGATAAAACAATATTAGCAATTCTCTCTTGAAGCCAGAGTTAATCTGTGATGACAGGAGGAGCTGCTCCATTGATAACCAATGAGACGCCGCCAGCCAGTAAAAATATTTATTTGTGGTTGAACCCAAACACATCTCAACCTAACTGTCTGACATCATTTGAATAAAACTCTGTTAAAGGTTCAATTTCCATCTAAAGTCAAGCTCTCTCTCTCTGTCTTCGCAGGTCAAACCCAACTGTAAAACGGTACCCAACGGAAAAATTACTCCGGCGGCCAAACACAGGGCCAACGGCCTCAGCAAGAGATCCTCAGCAGAGGAGAGGGAGCGAGGAAAGGATAGGGAAAGGGAAAAGGAGGAGAGGAGCGAGAAGGAGGACAAGAGAGAGGAGGAAACATCAGAGGAGAGCCGAGCGGAGGAGCAAGCTTTCTTAGTGGAGCTCTACAAGTACATGAAAGACAGAGACACGCCCATAGAGAGGATCCCCTTCCTCGGCTTCAAACAGAGTGAGTACAGCTTATTCTCTTATTCCCTCACTGGCAATGTTTAAACAATAGAGTACTCCAGGTTTCGTCTCAACAGCCTAAAATGTGTGGATACATTTTACCTGGTTTATTTTGGAGATTTAGGTCATAACATCACCAGTGGGGAAGGTTTACTGGCTGAGAGGGGCGTCAGAGTAAACAGGCGTAAAAGTACCAAAACTTGTTCAAAATTTATATGCAAAGAGAAAAAAACAACAACATTATTTGAACTGTAAAATGTATTGTCTAGGGCTGTCAATCGATTAAAATATTTAATTGCAATTAATCGCATAATTGTCCATAGTTAAATATTTTTTATCTGTTCAAAATGTACCTTAAAGGGAGATTTATCAAGTATTTAATACTCTTATCAACATGGGAGTGGGCAAATATGCTGCTTTATGCAAATGTATGTATATATTTATTATTGGAAATCAGTTAACAACACAAAACAATGACAGATATTGTCCAGAAACCCTCACAGGTACTGCATTTAGCATTAAAATATGCTGAAATCATAACATGGCAAACTGCAGCCCAACAGGCAACAACAGCTGTCAGTGTGTCAGTGTGCTGACTTGACTATGACTTGCCCCAAACTGCATGTGATTATCATAAAGTGGGCATGTCTGTAAAGGGGAGACTCGTGGGTACCCATAGAACCCATTCACATATCTGGAGGTCAGAGGTCAAGGTAACCCTTTGAAAAAAAGTTTGGAGCGTTATTTAGCCTCCTTTGTGACAAGCTAGTATGACATGGGTTCCTTAGGTTTTCTAGTTTCATATGATACCAGTATCTTTACTCAAGCTTTAAAACTCAGTAGCATTATCATCACATTAACTTTGACAGCCCTAGTCTTGTGCTTTGAGAAAAGAAACAGAAGTATGTGTTAGTTTAGATATCAGAGAGAAACTGCACACGATAGTGAGATAAGCACGGAAAACCCCTGTGTGGATTTTAATCAGCAGCTCCAACCACGTTATCTATAGTGGCCCCCTGTTGTGATCAGAAGAGAAACCAGAAGCTGCTTTTCAGTCAAGTCAAGGGCAGACTGCGTGCTAACTACCCAGAATATTAGAGCTGTAGGGGAAGAAGTGAAGATGGCTGCCAACTGCTGCAGGCATTACGCCCCAAATCTCTAAATTACACTGCTGTTAAACCGTATAAAAAGCACACATTCAATCTGCGGTAATAATAAACTAAAAGAATAATTGTCTATGTTGAGAAAACTCACATCTGTGGTTAGTAAAAGACTCTGGAGTGTTCCTGTCAGAGCCCATTTTGGCTTGCTTTTATATAAGGAGAGAATATCTTCTCACAGTTGTCAAAGGGGTTTCCTGTGAAGGCCAAGAACGTCCTCTAACAATGTTAAAAAAGAACAACACATTGTATGCGGAA
Source organism: Sebastes fasciatus (assembly GCF_043250625.1). Taxonomy (NCBI): domain Eukaryota; kingdom Metazoa; phylum Chordata; class Actinopteri; order Perciformes; family Sebastidae; genus Sebastes; species Sebastes fasciatus. The sequence goes on along the minus strand of NC_133803.1, from coordinate 4,277,642 downwards.
CACGTCTGCCCAAGATGAAAGATTTTCCAATATAGGTCGGATGCTTAGCTTGCACTCGGCGTGCACGGGACGGAGAGGAAAAAACGTGCACATAAACATCATAAAGGGGCGCGCTCTGGTCTCTTGAAACCGTTCTCGGTGTTTGTGTTTGCTTTATGTGTTTCATCTCGACGCGAGACACATGGGAACGCCGGCTCTCGCCTCAAACTGTGGTTTTCAAATGCACTTCTTTCTCAGGCTTCATTTAAGGAAGGAAATCACATTTGCATTCGTGTCAAACGAGCCAAGAAAGACGTAGCCACTCACATCAGAGCGCGGCGCGACAACATCAGCAAATTAACAAGAAGCAGGAGAGGGAGAGAGACGTCTATTGAATGGAACAGTGACAGTTTATAGCGCAGTAAAAGCCATTACTCTAAACTGTTACATGAAGGTAAGCTGTGGTCGCCTCGACTCTGCTAACCTCACCGCGGTATTTTGACAATCCTGTCATCTTGACTGCCGACATGTTGTTGCTTAAATAGGTCATTGTGGTTGAGGGAGATAGAGAGAGGGAGACGTTGAGAGAGACGGGGAGAGAATTACATACCCAACGTGCTTTACTTTTAGTTGGCATTTTCTCGGTTCGAGCTCAGAATAAAGTCCACGCGCCAACTGTTTTACATACAGTACATGCTTTGAATCTCAAAAGCAGACACATCATAAGCAAGGCCCTCATTAAATGGTGAAATCATGCTGTTTAAACTTCGTCCTTGGCAGCGAGCACACATCAGCACATGTAAAGAGGAGGGAAAAAAAAGGAAAACACATCATAATTAATACAACAAACCCTTAGATGTAATCAGGCGCCGTTTTCATATTCTTCCCTTTAAACTGGCTACAAATGCATTAAAAGATCAAAGAGCTCGCTTTCCTGTAATGGAAATTGAAATTATGTTATTTTAGTTGCGTTTGAGTAATAATCTTTTTATGAAGTTCTCTGGAGTTTTAACAAAGCAACAGATGGTTGAATGATTTACCAGACTTAGCCATGCTTTGTTGGCTGCGCCACTTAAATATCCATTTGATTCACCTCCAAAAAAAAAAAACCTATCTGAATCCGAACATGGACTATATTCCTCTTCATCTCCTGCTGTGGGTTCTCACCTGATTTCTCTTTTTTTTAAGAAGGGAATTGTGACTCTTTACAGCCCAGCAGAGACATATAAAGCCCCAAAATTCAGTCAATCTGCCTTTACCCCGAGTGGCTCGTAACATATTTTAAACGCAGTAATATTAATTTTGCTGGTTTAACACAGTTCCCTCTTGTTTGCCTGCTTCGCTCTCATGCTGAATTTATATTTCACTCCAGGGTTCGTATGCATAAAACATTTTAGAGCAAAGGTGCTGATCTGAGACTCCACGCCTGTAATAATCATAATATTCAGTTTACTATTATAAAAAAGGAAACTAGAGTTGTGGTTGTATGCCTCCGACAAACAGTCAAGTTGCTGTTTACATCCACGTCTGTCCAAAATGACATCACTTCATAATTTTATCCTGTTAGACGTTTGTGTGAAATTGTCCTAATTAGCATATGAATTCTTGAGTTAGGGCCAAAAACGTGTTTTGTGAGGTCACAGTGACCTTTGACCACCAAATTATAAACAGTTAATTCTTGAGTTTAGGTGGATGTTTGTGCCAAATTTGAAGATATTCTATCCAGGCGTTCTTGAGATATCACGTTCATGAGAATGGTCCGGACGGACTGAAGGACAACCCGAAAACATGATGCCTCCGGCCACAGCTGTCGCCGCTCAAATCGTTATATTTGAGAGGCTGGAACCAGATCATTTTTGCCATTTTTTGCTTGAAAACAGACATAAATGATTATCCTATTATCAACATTTAGGGCTGCAATTAACAATTATTATAGAAATTTCTCTTTCAAATTGTCCGAAATCAGCACCTGCATTGGCTATCCGGCACACTGGCGGGTAAATGTATGTACCAAAGTAGTCATGTGATCAATCAGTCATGTAATCAATCATTAAGTACATTCAATAGCAAATACTTAAGTAGAATTATTTTGAGATCAAGACTTCTTGAGTAGTATTCAGACTTTAATTGATTAATTGTTGATCAATATATTAAAATAATTTTGCTGCATACTTTATTTGGGGAGATAAACAATATGCTTGGCCGGTGGATTTTTTCATCTACCAGTCCTCTTGTCTGGTTAATTTCGAACACTGCCTATGAAATGTCAAAAAGAGTGAAAAAATGCCCAAGGTGCAAGGTGACATGTTCAAATGTCTTGTTTTGTCCGACCAGCAGTTAAAAATCCAGAGATATTCAGTAATATTTCACTATTTCTGCTTAAAAAAAATTACTGAAATGATTAATTGATTATAAAAAGTGTTGCAGGTTATTAAACTATATCGAGTCAACTAATTGTTTCCACTGTAATACATTTTACGATTAGGGCTGTCAAAGTTAACGTGATAATAACACGTTAACGAAAATTCGCAATGCCACTAATTTCTTTAACGCATTAACTCAACTTGTGATTTGTAGGTTGTAGCGGGCTCAGTGTTAAAGCTAGAGTGAAGATAACGCGATTAACTATGGACAATCATGCGATAAATTGCAATTAAATATTTTAATCAATTGACAGCCCTACTCAAAACCCAAAGATATTCAGTCAAATTATTTTGGTATTTTTCACTATTTCTGCTTGAATAATGATTAATGGATTATAAAAAATTGGCGGAGATTATTTGACTATATCGAGTCGACCAATCCTTTCCGTTGTAACACATTTTTACACTCAGGATGGCTTCATTCAACAGTCCCAGACTTAGTATTCTTATAAAAAGAAAAAGGGAAGTGTGGCTCTAAATTACTTCAGTAAACCTATTCATAAAGGCTGAATCACACTATAGCACCTGAATCACAGGAAATGACAGGAAACAGTTTGAGGAGCGGTACGGTTGGAAAGGAAAACAGTTTTGTGCAGCAGTTTATTCATGCGAGCTGCTGTCCTTCTATTTTTTATCACTTGGTTAATATTGACTTTGCTCTACAGCTGCTGCCATTGAAGTTGTATGGGGTGCAGTAGAGGTGCTGAAAGAAATGAGAGACAGAGTGGATCTAGGTTGAATAATGTGGTTACATTGTATATTCTGAATGCCCTTGATCTGCAAGATTAACTAGAGTGTGTGTGTGTGACACTATTCCTCATGTGTGCCTCAGTGCTCGGGCATCAGCATGTGATTGTGAACATCAGTTCCAATTTGTCTCCCTCTTCCAGCCTTGTTGTCTAATTGCCATGCCATCGGTGTGTCATTGAGGCTGCATTGTGTTCCTGTTTTGTCATCCTTATCTCAGTGATAATTGCCCCTGCCAAATAGAGGGGAATTAAGAAAAGAAATTGCTAATGACAAGACATCTAAGAAAAGGCATGTTCTCTCATTTCCTTTATCTGTTCTGTCCCCTCCCAGTCCCGCGTGCTATTGTAGTAATTACAGTCGATGCATAACAAGCTCGTTAAATAGACCGTCTTTCTGTTTCTACAGTCGGAAAGCACAATACGCCGGAGTGCTCAGTTCAAACAGAAAAACCTACCCAGCTCCCTTTGTTATTCCACCCGTGCATTGACAACGGTAGCAGAGAGGAGGGAAGGAAAAAATCAATGCTGTCAAATGCGGAGATAGGAAAATGTCATTTTGACAAATGCAAGGCTTTGTGTACGCACAGATTGAATTTTGATGGATTTCTCCCCAGGCGAGGCCTCCTTTTCTTATTTATAGGCCTTCATATAAAAATGTTAAACAATGATGTTACAGAAAGCAAATACAAATGTCATTGGCACAAAAAAAAAAGTCCCCCAATGAACTTGTGCTTCTTTTGTTTGTGGGAAACATTTTTCTTTCAAAGATAGACAGCCATTTGAAGCCTTTCTGAAAGCTTACGTGGCTATTTTTAGGAGAACGTTACACAAGGCTTGTATTTCGATATGGCCTGTCACGGGGTATTTGCATGGGGAAATCGATGCAAATGAATTTGCATTAGTTCAAACAGAAGTTTGAGCATATTGCCAAGCGTTTGATGCTTGTAATGGTTTTCATTCATACCTGCAGGCTGCGGCCGAGGGTTAACAAATCTCTTTGTCAGGATGGAGCAGATTCTGTATTTTATCACATAGCGCTGATTACACGAGTACTCAATATTCATCTGCATCCTTTCAGCTGGAGTGCAGCGTTGCTTTGTGTGAAATTGATAAAAAGCTGTTTTCATTTCCATCTATCTATCTATATCTATCTATCTATCTATCTATCTGTCTGTCTGTCTGTCTGTCTGTCTGTCTGTCTGTCTACAATACTCAAGTACTGTATTTAAATATTTCAGTATGATATAAGTATGTATCATACTTCTACTTAACTACATTTCAAAAGGAAATATTGTACTTATTACTCCACATTCTACATATAGTTGCACTAATGACATATCATTTTTGTACTTTACATTTTGTGTGTTGTTTTTGTTTATTTTTGTACGCACCACAGTCACTACCGCACTGGTTGTTCATCCTCTGAAAGGGTTCAATCTGCATAATGACTAGTACTTTGAGTGTATTTTGGTAGTAATACTTCCAGTAAATGAAGGACTTTAACTTTAAGGACTTACTTTTTACATTTTGGTATTTTTATGCTTTTACTCAAAGCTAGTGTTGGAAGCGTTCTTCAAAAACATTTTTTGTTATATTTGTTGAACTTCTCATTAACATCCCGACGGCAATCAATGAATCAAATGCTCTGACAAAAAAAAGAAAAATCCGGTATCTGTGTAGAACTGTGATAGAGTGCTCCAGGGATGACGTCTTTTTGTAGGCCAACCACGAAGTTAGCATCGCCCTGGGTCTCCCTCGACAAAAAGCCAACGGGATTGTTCCATTGGGTTTTGGATTATTGTAGAAAATAAGTTCTGTGACAACCAAACGTTTATGATATTGTCATGTTTTGTTCAGCAAGATAATCTTCACAAATGAACACCACTTTTATGATTTTTAAAGAGTAAATGCAATCGCCAGAAGTAAAAACTCGCTTGTTTATGCTCGCATGACCGCGAGCATAAACAACGAGGCTGTAAAGGCGGACGAGTCGGCGTGATGACGTTTAGTCTTCTCATTTAGCCACTTGTTAGCAACCGCCTTTTTTAAGACATTTAAAGGCTTCAAAAGTGTGGGATATTTACTCATGTATTTTATCGTAGAACAAAACGTTATGTTGCCTGTGCATACTCTGACCGTGCGCTTATTTACGTTCATCATGATCATTTTGGGTGCGTGGCTTTGGAGGGAGGCCTGTAAGAGGGAGCTGTCAGTGTTGCCGACATGGCGACTCTCTCGCTAGATTTCGTGACTTTTGGAGCTAGTGCTAGAGGAAGAGAGGTGTCAACACTGGGCTGGGTTTTTGGGTTTGATAATTGTTTTAAATCTAGCGTACTCGTTACTATAGTTTCTCAACATTACCGACCCTAGCTTTAACTAAAGGCTCTAAACACTTCCTCCAGCACTGTATTTATCTGTCTCTGGTGTAATGACTCTATGTGACGTCATGTGTTTCAGCTCAGTTCCTGACTGCCTTGTTTGTCTTCTGTCTCCCACAGTCAACCTTTGGACTATGTTTCAAGCTGCTCAGAAACTAGGAGGATATGAGCTGGTAAGTATTCACATATGTGGTGATATATTCCTTCTCTTCCGTCTAAGTCCCTCCCTTCTTTCTTCTTTTCCCCCCCCCACTCCTCCCCCTCTCTCTGTTTCCCTTCTTCTGCTCTCTTTTTCTCTATTATCTCCTCCTCTCTCGCTACCTCCCTTCTTCCTTCCTTGTCTTTTCTTTCTCTGCCCTCCTTTTGCCCCTTGAGGTCAGTCACTATTTTCCCAAGAAGAAAGTCTTGCTCAGAGCCACATTTAGCAAAAAAATGATGCCGTTGTTTCAAAACCCCCTTGGAGTGGAAAACACATGTTCCTCTGCTCTGAAACTGGTCAGAAGGAAATTGGTCAAATCGCTCATTTTTTCCCATGCTGGAGATGAAGTGAAATGCAGTATATACCCACACATGCTGCACGCACGCACGCACATACACAACCAAAGGAACGAGCACGTATGAGGCAGAGAGGCATTTAACTTGGCAGCCCCACCTGCCGTTTATTCATTCACTATTCATATGCAACGTGTTTCCAAAGTGAAGTCAATGTTTGATGTTGAGTCGTCAAGTGCATTGCTCATGTCGGTTTCTTCATTAGCTCGCTGGTTTAATGTCATCCAAACAGACAGCCCCGACCAGACCATAAACAGGATACAGCTCATATAATTGGGGCTCGTATCCTTTTAAAACCCTCGTATCTGCAGCTGATTATCTCACGTTTCATGTCGGGGCTTTGTTAGCTATGTGGCAGCTTGGGGTTTTGTGTTTTGTGTTGTAACCCGTCATCTGTTAGGGGATAAGGGGTTATAGCAGGAACAACTGACTGCATGATGTTAACAGAGCTTATTATGTTAGAGAATTGAGTGTTGAGGAATCAATAACTGGAACATCATGACTCACAAACTCCCCAAGACCTCAAAATGATGTCAACCACTTGTGTTTTTCTCTCTTTTTTTATTCTTCCTTCCTCTCATATTCTTTCAATTTCCCTGGCTTTACATTCATCTCATTGTCATCCTTTTGTCTCCCTTTCTTTGTCTTATCACTTTGTCCTCTCGTCCATCTCTCCCAGATCACGGTCCGCAGACAGTGGAAGCACGTATATGATGAATTGGGCGGGAACCCCAGCAGCACAAGTGCCGCCACGTGTACGCGGAGACACTACGAAAGGTGAGTTATCATGTTTGGCAGCTACATGCGACACATTATGCATACACACATGGAGCGGTTTGCATCGCCCGAGGTGAGTGAACTCCCTCACAGCTGCATCAAATATGATTTCACAATGCTTTATTCATAACATCAGGACACCACAAGACAAAAAATTGATCTTATTCAAGGGGAAGTCAATGCACTTACACATATGTGAAGAATAATCTCTCACTGTTGGGGCATGCAGTTCTAATAGGATTAAAAAAAATGCTTTCCTTATGGACCTAAATCAATTCATGATGAGATGAGATTCAGTTCTTTTCTCAGGATTAATTGATTAGTTGTGTGGCACTATGGAACCAATTATGCAGTAAACTCCACCCATGTTGCTCTACAAGCAGGCTAAAGAGGATTTAAAAGCTCAAAATGACTGCAACGTTTTGAATTATTAAGTGACCTACATGGATGCACATATATACAGTAACCACCCTCTCCGCCGTATATATGCATCGCCAGCACACGGAGCTGCAGGATAAAACAGCAGTTTAATGTATTCATCTAATCATTCAGTCAGATACTGCAGCATTTTCAACATCCACATTATAATCACTCAGATGGTATTACCAAACCAAAGCAAGCATATGAATATGATCCTGAGGGAGCTGTGAGGGTATTATGCAGGGCTGCTTGCACACACTCCGCACACAAACACACACATACACAAACGCGCACACACGCCCACTTTCCCAAGGTTAAACAAATGCCAAATACGATCTTCCCAACAAGAGATAACCAGTCGCTCATGAGGCAGGTCATTCCTCCGGGCCGGCGACCCTCTCCACGTCCCTCCGGCTGCTGCTGGTTCATGCATCAGCACAGCTCAGGCACACACACACACACACACACACACACGCTCACACGCACACACACCTGTCAGTAATACAGCAATATGCCAGCAGTACCATACGAGGGAGCCGGGCAGCTTCATATTGTGTCAAGATTGCACGCTGTAAGCGAATTTGCAAGCACAGGCAGGAGAGGCTTTTCCAGGAAATTTGTGAAACCATAGGTGTGAGGGTGTATTGTTCAGTGTGTTGTATTCGCACACAAGTTGATGATGTGCGTTTAAAAATTGGGCTCAGGGTGCTTTCAGTGTTTACGCTGCGTTCCTAGTTCTTCCTCACTGCCTCAAACAGGGATCTGTGTTAAAGGCGGAGTTCCTTATTTATACTGATACAGTAATTAAAGTTGTTGTAGAGTTGGCGTTGAATCGGAAATGCGTCCGATACCGCCCAAAATTCGGGATCGGGTATCGAGAGTACGCCAGTCTATAGAGAGGCAAAATCCTGCCCCATCCAGTGGACAACCGTGGGATATTATTTCGGGAACAAATATGAACGATAGTCAACAGAGGGAGACAAAATATGTCTTTGATCCCGTTTGAATTGCGCCATGAATCACACATATGATGTTTGTCAATTTAAAACATAATTTTGAAGTCAAGAAAGTCGCAGTTTGTTGTAAAACTTTTGAAGTAGAAGACTGCTACGATGGCTGTGTGTTTCGTATCGGGATTTAGTCACACCAGCAACGGGTCTCACTCATTCTTTCGCTTCCCGGCTGATAAAAAGACCAGGAGTCGCTGGATAGAACACATCAGGTAAGAAAACGTGTCACTTGTGCGTGGAACATAGCTAAGTTAGCTAGCTGGCTAATGTTGGTGACGTATATTGTGCGAGACGAGAGATGTAGTTCACTGAGCGGTTTCACACAAAACTAAATGATACTACGACAAACTGAGACTTCCTTGACTTGCAAAATTCTGTTTTAAATTGACAAACATCATATGTGTGATTCATGGAGCAATTTAAACAGGATCCAAGAAATATTTGTCTCTCGTCGTTAATTACCGTAGTTATTTCTCTGAAATTAGTTCCCATTGTGGTCCACCAGAAGGGGCGGGACTTCGCCGCTCTATATAATATAGAGACTATCTTTTATTAACCTAGAAAGAAATCAAAAAATTGTTTATCGAAATCAATTCTTCTTCGTCTGCAATATTTCACAGTGAAAAATCCAACAAGCTGTTTATTATTATTATTATTATTATTATTATTATTATTATTATTATTATTATTAATAATAATAATAATAATAATAATTATCATCATCAGCATCATAATAATAGCAACAATAATCATAATGATGATAATAATAATAATAATAATAGCTAGGGCTGTTAAAGTTGAAGCAATAATAACAGTTAACGTTTTAGTTTTAACGCCACTAGTTTCTTTAACGCATTAACACAACTTGCGATTTCTAGGTTGTAGTGGCTCAGTTTTAAAGCTAGAGTGAAGATACTGGTGTCATATGAAACTAGAAAACCTAAGAAATTCATTGGTACCAACCATGTCATACTGGCTAAAGGCTAAATAACGCTCCAAACTTACGCAAAATTTTGGCATGGTCATTTTCAAAGGGGTCTCTTGACCTTTGACCTTAAGATATGCAAATGAAAATGGGTTTTATGGGTATTCTATGGTCCCCTTTACAGACACGCCCACTTTATGATAATTACATGCAGTTTGGGGTAAGTCATAGTCAAGTCAGCACACTGACACACTGACAGCTGTTGTTGCCTGCTGGGCTGCAGTTTACCATGTTATGATTTGAGCATATTGTTTAACTAACCCTAAATGCAGTACCTGTGAGGGTTTCTGGACAATATTTTTAATTGTTATGTGTTGTTAATTGATTTCTAATAATAAATATATACCACATTTGCATAAAGCAGCATATTTGCCCACTCCCATGTTAATAAGAGTATTAAATACTTGACAAATAAAAATGTGCGATTAATTTGTGATTAATCACGATTAACTATGGACAATCATGCGATTAATGGCGATTAAATAGTTTAATCGATTGACAACCTTAGTAATAACTAGTCAATACCACAAGTTCAGATATCGGAACATCTCTATTAATAATAGCAAATAATAACTTTTTAATACCTAGTGTCAGAGATGATGCCGGCCAAATATAATTTTATTCCAAAAGTCTGAATATGTCTTTGATCCTTGTTGTTTTGATGTGTCTCTGCCAAGAAATGGCTTTGAAGCCAGATGTGAAAAGCTAAATTGCCGGTCAGTTTAAAAGGTGTAAATATAACAGGGCGGTAGGAAGACAGGCGGTGTAGGAGGAAACCGTGCGGGAGGCGCTGAGGTGTGACTGCTGCTGCGCTGGCCTTTCCTTCACCAGCCACCGAGAAGCAGCTGAGAGAAAATAATGCTGAATCAATACGAAGCAATAATATCCACACACTGCAGTGAATATCAGGCTGACAGAGAGAGAAGGTGTGAGAGGGAGGGGTGGAGGTGATGGGGCATGAGACGGAGAGAGAGAGAAAGAGAGAGAGAGAGAGAGATCAGCTGAAGCTGAGCAAGTTTCCATTCAGGGGAATAATTTTAGCTGAGCCTTGGTGTTTGGGCTGCTTGGAGGGCAATTAGCTTCATTGTATTAACTCAGCAAACACGGCCATTCTCTCCGCATGATGAATGAGGCTGTTTGTGGGCTCGCTGAAGTGTGTGTTTGTTCCCCAGAGGCGTCTTTGTTTCCACCTTTAATCATTAGTCAATGTGCTACAGAAATATAATTCACAGGGAAGAATGTACAAACTGGAACAGCACTTACGTTTTCCTCTCCTCTCAGAAGGATCACTTCTGATTTGTCTCAGCGGGCCAAAGTACAGTAGGGCAGGAAATATCACGCTAGTAGGGAGAAAGGAAACAATATTTCAGGGGCATAATTGCCTCAAATGAAGTGGATATTCTTGGCATTATTTGGGTTAAAGACTGAAAATCCACAAGCATTCAGCTCACATTTTAAATTACACACATTATCCCTTTACAGCCCTAATGGTAAAATCATATGAAATGGTTTCCTAGGAGATGTTATTGTGAACGATGGAGCCAGGGGCATAATCACTATATTTATGCTGTCCAGGAGCAGGTGGTAATCACTGGTAGTAATGGAGTTACATGGCGGGGAATTGAACAGGAGATAACCTCAGCTAATTGTAATTTCCAAAGTTACTGTTTTTTAGTCGCCGGGCGCCGTTCATTAGCGCACGGGGGGAAAATCAATGCAGAGATGTCCAAGCCAAGGTCTGCGGCTGCAGCTACGGGGAAGCTTTAATGATATTTATTTAAACCGTTTCCCGAGATTAGCTGTCAGGGCCCAGCGCTCTGAATTAAAAATGAGGTCATGAAAAAGATGGCATCAATAACCTTGAAATAGACTGCCTTTTGCTTCTGTGCTGTGCCATTTTCTCTGTGTGCCCCCCCCCCCCCCTCTCTCCCACTCCCTGCCTTGCACTTCATGCTGTTTCTTTCATTATACAGGTCAGCGCCTTTTAACAGCTCCTACATATTTAATCTTCCTGGTTTCCTACGTGATCTCTTGTTACAGAAACATCACATTTCACTATCTCTGTTCATTGCTGCCTGTTACTGATTTTTAATACCTCACCATGCCTTGGCACTCTAATGTAATTGCACAACGGGGTTGGTATTGGGGGTATTGGAAGGGGAGGGGGGGTATCCATGGCAACAGAGAAGCAATTTAGAATAATTTGCTATTTAAAAACTCTTAGGTTTTGGGCAATAGTGGAGAGAGCGCAGATGAGGAGTTTTGGATTAGATCATTTCATCTTTAAAGTATTAGATGTTTGCCAGATGTGCTGAAGTCTGAGGCCTGTGAAATATTCCCCGGCTCAAATGCAGATATGTTTCTTTTTAAGACAGATGCACGCCCGCTCCAATTTTAGTCGACTAGATGTTTTATTGATTCAGCCGTTATTCATTCCTCCTGGTATCGATGTTCCTCGGCATTCACTAAAGCTGCTCTCCAGCTATAAAAATACATGTGTTGCACATAATTATGAGGAAACCTTGAGCCATGTCCTCACACTGAGAATTATAATAGAGTTCAGGTCTGGGGAAGGGAAAATGGACAGGAGATAGTTTAAATTTGATTCTGCTAGACGCTCAGTATCTTGCACTCGTCAGCATCTCTCTGCGTTGTCCTTGCTGTGTTGCAGATGCATCAAATGTGGCGCATTACACTTTAGCTCGCCTTGTCTAATGCTGAAGCTCAAACACAGATTTCAATTACGCCGGTCTCTAGTTGTAAAGCAGAGGGATTACATTAAGAGGAGATGGGGGGGGGGGGGGGGGAGGAGAAGTATCACCTCCCTGCTTTTTATCAATGTAGCAAGGTATACCGATACTAGAAAAGTCTTGCAATAGAGGTGATGCCTTCAGATGGGGTGGTGTTTACCGTGTTCACGAGAAGAGGCCATATGAACGAGTTTCATTTGAAGGCACCAAGTGCTACAGGAATGAGTCCTAAAACCCGTAAATGAGTTAGCATTTTAGCACTTCTGGTTCCCTCGTCTGGATGTCAATGGATTTTTTTAAATTAGTTTTTAGTTAGGTGCCTGAAATAAGGTCTGTGGTTAACACAAGCTGAAGAGATTTTAATGTTTTGTTCTACGACATAAAATACATCAATAAATACCACACTCGTGAATTTTGAAGCCTTTATGTGTCTTAGGAGGTTGGTGACGAGGTTGGTAACAAGTGGCTAAATGCTGCAGTACCACTATCCGCCAGAACAGTTATTGATGTACCGGCGGGGGCGCTGTTTTACCAAAGGAAAAAAAGCCTTATTAAACACTGTTTAATGAGTGGTGTCAGAATCAGAAATACTTTATTGAATACTTTATCCCCTGGGGGGGAAATTACTGTTGTTCCATTTTAGTATACAAATTAGGGCTGTCAATCAATTAAAATAGTTAATCACGATTAATCGCAAATTAATCACACATTTTTTTATCTGTTCAAAATGTATCTTAAAGGGAGATTTTTCAAGTATTTAATACTCTTATCAACATGGGAGTGGGTGAATATGCTTTCTTTATGCAAATGCATGTATATATTTATTATTGGAAATCAATTAACAACACAAAACAATGACAAATATTGTCCAGAAACCCTCACAGGTACTGCATTCAGCATAAAACAATATGCTCAAATCATAACATGGCAAACTGCAGTCCAACATGCAACAACAGCTGTCTTTGTGTCAGTGTGCTGACTTGACTATGACTTGCCCCAAACTGCATGTGATTATCATAAATAATTAAATTAAATATTTCAGTCACATATCTAGAGGTCAGAGGTCAAGGGACCCCTTTGAAAATGCCAGGTTTTCCTCGCAAATATTAAGCGCAAGTTTGGAGAGTTACTTGGCCTCATCGCGACAAGGTAATATGACATGGTTGGTACTAATTCCGTAGGTCCAGTTTCATATGATACCAGTATCTTCACTCTAGCTTTAAAACTGAGCCTGCTGCAACCTAAAAATCGCAAGTTGCGTTAAAGAAATTAGTGCCGTTAAAATGTACAGTATTAGCATTTACACGTTATCGCGTTAACTTTGACAGCCCTAATAAAAAAAACATATATATAAATATAGATAATTTATAAGAAAAATAGAAATAAGAAATAAGAATAGAGATGAAATGTATATAGTTCAAATATAAATACAAAAAATAAATGCAAATATAAAGTAATCACATAAATTCAAGTTTAGGGGACATCAGATTTCTGCATACCATTACATTTTTTTAATTAAAACATTTAACATTTGAATTGTTAAAAAAATATATATTTGAAGCTCCATGTTCTGTCATCTATTATTCCATTACTTTTCCTGATGTTTAAGACTTTTGCCGTGGTATCATTTCAATATCGGTATCAACATATTTAAACAGGGTATCATATCGAAATCATAATGTAAACACTACCTTATATTCCAAGAGAAGCAGAGAGAGAGAGAAAGACAGAAACAATGACAGATTAGAATGAACAAGCAAACACGATTCAATATTTAGAGATAATGTAGGTGAGAACAAACAGGCAGAGAAGTTGCAATATGAGAACATGTTGTCTGTCAGCATTCTGTAACACCATAAACAATGTCTCAACATGTTGTCCACATCCCGGCCAGCGTGGCCAAATTCTTTGCATATGCACGACTCCGCTCCTGAATGTGGACTTCACATTCAGTGGGAATGCAGCCAAAGAGCTGCATGTTCTTTACACTGAAATAGCAGGCAGCTATTTTAACCTCTGAGAGCGAGAGATGGTTTCCAGAAGACAAAATGCTTCATTGAGCATTCGGTGATAAAAACTCTCTCTCTTTTTTTCTTTTTTTTTTTTGCAGCGATCTAACAAATCACAATATTGGATGATTTCTTTATGCATGGAATTTAATCAAAAGGTCCAAGGTTTCTTCCCCTAGTGGCAATGAGAAACCACAAATTACAGCACTGACGTGTGACAGCCAATCGACTGTATGAGAATCTATTCAAGTCTACTGAGATTAATAACTAGTTCACTGTAGCAAATTAAATTAATGACATTCTTGCAGAGACTTCAGTCCACTGTAGGGCAGCAAGAGGGAGCATATGCTGTATATTTTAGGGTATTAAATACTTGAGTGTGTCTTTATGCAGAATGGCGCACATTTATTTTAAACAGTTAGCAGTCTTGGCTCACACCTGCTATGGCGAACATTTACCATGAGCTGCAGCAGCAGCAGCAGCTAATGAGAGCAAACCCCGGGGGAACAGTAGAGGTCATTTTAAATCTGGTATTTTCAGACTTGACAAAGGACTTAAGTTTTTCATACATTCCTGTGCTGCCCTCCTGTTTTAACTGCATGAATGAGGGTCACCTCAAGTGGTTTGGCTTCGAGACAAAAGAAGGGCTTTGAGGCATGAATCCAAAGCAGAGGGACCAGCTACAATGTCTGTTTATCCCTCCGCCGGCGTCTTGTCTCTCCCTTTCTCTACAGCACTTATTGTTTCCTCATCGCCGTCGACGATGCTTAATCACTGCATTTAGATCCGATAAAGATTTGATTTTATCTGTTTTTATTTTATTCTCTTTTCCTCGCAGGCTTGTAAAAGTAAGTCATTTTCTTTCCTCCGAATCTTTCTACAGCCCCCCAGGGGGCTTGTCCACCAGCACCAGCTCTTTAAATAGTTTCTTTTTTTTTTTTTAAACGCATGAAGCAGCTCTTGTGATCTTAACACAACACCAGTTAAAATTAATTTCAGCACGGATGGGAGGGAAATTGTTGAAATGGAACAGCCCGCAGGCTTTTTCCCCCCATTTATTTGGTGACTTAGGCATTTCTTGGATTCTAGCACTCTGCTTGTTCCTGTAACACAAAACTGAGATGAGAGCAGCACATTGCTGGTAAAGTCACCTTGTTTTTGCCAAGTTGTGTTTTTCGGGGGGGAGGTGCTTTGTGTGCAATCCATTCTTTCAAAGGCACAGACGTGCTTAGTTGACAGTTGTGGTTTGGTGTTGTGCTGTTATTGATCTTAAGAAAGCTCACACAGATATAATGTATTATATATATATATAATAAATGGGCTTTGAAGCAATATTTTTTTAATGTAATTACATCTTCTATCTGTGCCTATTCAGTGTTTAATCTCCTCACTGCATACTTGCTTGTTATCAACATGGAAAACGGCTGCTTAAACAAAAGCCGGGTGATAAATTGGCATGAGAGGAAGTTAAGTATTTATTGACCTCATAAAAATGTTGCCTCTCCTGCCTTAATGAAATTCCTTCCTGGAATCTGTGAGTGTAGCACACGCCCCCTAGTGGCTGTAATGATGAAGTCCAGCTGGCTCTCTGTCAGTTAATGCAGAGGCTGCCAAGCTCAACCCTTCCCCTTCCTTGGAGGAAATTGCTACTTATATAAGTGGTATTGTATTATGAGTGCTATATTACATGATCATGACTAAGTTATATATACACTGCTTAAAATGACTCCAGTTCACATTGAGGTGCTCTATTGTGATTTTACACTTCTTTTTTATCATAGAGTTAATAATAGAAAAAAATGGAGTGAGTGCCCTCTAGATTGAATCTTATTTGCTTATTCAGCCATTTGTGTAAAATTACTAGAGCTGTCAATCGATTAAAATATTTAATCACGATTAATCGCATGATTGCTCATAGTTAATCGAGATCTAACGCAAATCACACAGTGCTGATGCCCAAAAACATCCCGAACACAGCAAAATAAGAACAAAAGAGAAAATCCAAGCAGAGGGCTGCAGGGTCTCTGTAGACACCAACACACTTCTAGTGGGTCATAAGTGATGATTGATTATTTTTATTAGGGCTGTCAGTCGATTAAAATATTTAATTGCAATTAATTGCATGATTGTCCATAGTTAATCATGATTAATCACAAATTAATCGCACATTTTTTTATCTGTTCAAAATGAAACTTAAAGGGAGATTTGTCAAGTATTTAATACTCTTATCAACATGGGAGTGGACAAATATGTTGCTTTATGCAAATATATGTATATATTTATTATTGTAAATCAATTAACAACACAACACAATGACAAATATCGACCAGAAATCCTCACAGGTACTGCATTTAGCATAAATAATATGCTCAAATCATAACATGTCAAACTGCAGCCCAACAGGCAACAACAGCTGTCAGTGTGTCAGTGTGCTGACTTGACTATGACTTGCCCTAAACTGCATGTGATTATCATAAAGTGGGCATGTCTGTAAAGGGGAGACTCGTGGGTACCCATAGAACCCATTTTCATTCACATATCTAGAGGTCAGAGGTCAAGGGACCTCTTTGAAAATGGACATGACAGTTTTTCCTCACCAAAATTTAGCGTAATTTTGAAGTGTAATTTAGCCTCCTTCACAAACTAGTATGACATGGTTGGTACCAATGGATTCCTTAGGTTTTATAGTTTTATATGTTACCAGTATCTTCACTTTAGGTTTACAACTGAGGTACAAATTGCAAGTTGTGTTAATGCATTAAAGAAATTAGTGGCGTTGAAAACAGATTTGCGTTAACAAGTTATTGCGTTAACTTTGACAGCCTTAAAATGTACATAAGACTGTAAAAGATGTATGTCTTGGAATATAAAGTCCTACTTATAGAAAGAACTGCTTTTATGGGCTACATTTTTGGTAAATCATCTTATAATTAACAAGTGTAACAAAGCAAATCATTGTGATGTAGGGGATTTCCTGACACTGATTTTTGGTTTCTTTGCCAACACAGCATCTCAGCCTTTCCATTTGGAACTATTTAAGGCTCCAGTAATTTCCCGGGCTCAGCTCTTACATTATCCGGGCCTGTGACACCCCACCCCCCACTCCATATTGACATTCCATAAAGCTGACCCAGGCCAAGGCAGCCGTCTCTTTCCCACAGATCATTGTGCAGCCTGGTATACTGTATATACTGTATATATATATACCACTTTTCTAGCCTTTTGATCACTAACAGGACAGCTGGATATCTGATGAACACACATTTACAAGCCTGAAGAAATCCACAGTTTTATAACGGTGAAACATTTAATACCTGCCTTTTCTGTGTGATAATACCTATTTATAGAAAGCCTGAGAACCACTTCTCTATTTGTAATCAAATACCGCTGCTGCTATTTTTAAAGTAAAAAATATTGCGTGTTTTTATCTCCGTTTTCGAGGATTCTTCGCTCCTTTATCCCAAATCATTTTTGCTCTTCATTAACATGTCATTATCCCCTCTTTCACTCCCTCTGTTTCTTTTTCCTTTTGCTCTCCTTCCCTCCCTCCTGCTCTTTCACAACCCCTCCGCTCTCCGTCTTTCCAATAAGTCACATTTAATAGTACATTTCCTTTCTTGGCCTGGGGCCTGGTGCCAGACCAGCTGTATGAAATGTAGTTTCACCGCTTTCCCTGCCAGCACTTTTGTTCAGAGGAAAAATAACAAAAAATCCCACAGAGCCTCTTGAACTCTCTGAGGCTTTTTTTTCTTCCTTTTGAAGAGGAGGCGAAACGGCTCTTGATTCATTGTTTGTTTTACCGCCATGTCCCTTAAAAGGAATACTGCAACCGTCTCTTGTCGTTACACGAGAAGACCTTATTTTTTCTCATGACTGAGAAAGTCATGTTTCTGTCTGGCTTTTATGGATTGTTATTGTAAAAAACCTGACAGAGGAGCTGGATAGACTTTCAGAGGAGCTTATTGAAGTTTGGAGTGATGTAGTTTTTCAGTTGTCTTGGTTTCCTCTTCCACAGCGTTTCTTATTTCTGGTCTAGTGCCAATTTCCATTTTCTTTTTCGGAGCAATAAAAGTCTAAAAGTTTCCCTCGCTGGTTTCTTCGTGTCATTATTTTACACATGGGTATTGTTATGTTATCCAGATCTTAATGTTCCCATTAGTTATGACATCAGATACGGAAAATTGACTTGAGAAGCATTCAGCGGAGAAATAACAGAAGTCAAAAATAGTTTCATGTTTTCTCTACAGGATGGTCCTTGTCACTTAGTATGGACTTAATTAAGTTGGAGCTCATGCAGCTATCCTGTGTTTAATCATGTCAAATGGACGGTGTGTTAAAAACTAGAGCGTACTGTTACCAGCTGAAAGATGTTATTACCGTATAGCCACTTTAAGGGCTTCTGTGATTAATCATATCTGTGTATTCAATTAGATATTATATGCTATGACAGTCCTTTTAACAATTTGATTTCAATTCTTCCAGGCATTTTCCTCCTTTTCATTCCCAATAACATTAGCGTTACACACCCACAAACACAACACGCACACACACATTCTTTCCTCTCAAGGCTTAACTAATATCAAATGTGATCTGTCTCAGCAGGAGATGACAGGTTACTCACATTCTCTCGCTCTCTCACACCCACACACACACATTACACATACACTCTGGCACACATCTGAACCTGGATTTCCCCTAACCTAGATTAATTACAATAGGATTGTTAAAGCTTGCCACATATTAAAACAAGGAGGTTTTTAAAGCAGGCTATTTGATACTCTGCGTGCCTGTGGCAAAGCTGCAGCTCATTGCTATTACCAGACAAAACACTTATGTGGTTTACTCTTTAGTAGGGACACCGAAACAAGCAAGGTTGCTTAGAATATGCTTCAGCTACCTCACGGCAAAAATTATAACCTTAATAACCTTTCAGCATATTGTAATTCATGTGTTCTGAGAGAAAACTAGACTTCTGCACCTTCTCATGGCTCTGTTTTCAGGCTTTAGAATATCTTTCCCATGACGGGAGACTTGGCCAATCACAGGTCATTTCATTGAGAGAACGTTCCTATTGGCTGTTCATGCAACGGAGGCAGCTGTCAACTCAGGAACTGCGAACAAACGGTCAAATTAGGCAGCGCTGATTAAATATGAATCAATATTCTGTTACTATAATGCCTATTTCTCGCATAAAATGTTTTCAGAAACATCTTGTAGTGTACTGTTTTGCTGAGAAATGAGAATGTTTTGCTCCGGCTGGTGGGCGGTGCTTGGTATTTCTTCAACTGATCTCAACATGGCTGCCGGGTCACAAACTTTCTCATGGCATAGGCCATATAGGCGGTGGCCTAGGTCGTCACCTTCTGGAGGGCGCTGGTCGCCCTCTAAAATGAATAAATAAATAAATAAAAATCTAAAAAATGCCGGTGGGCGCCCTTCCTCATTTTCTGCATTGAGGAAACAAATACATAAATAAAGAAAGAGATACACCTTTCACTCCTGGTACTCTCTTTCTCACACTTATTCATCTGCCTTGATGCACTTGAACGCCACACTGTGGCTGTGCGCATTGCGCGTTGGGGGGGGCGGGGGTGGGGTTTGCGTGCCGTGCGCATCACAACAGCCCGAGTACGTGTCAGGATGTAAGATCGCTAGATGGACAGATGTCAAGCGCTGCAGATATTTAGTATTTTCACATTTTATTTTATTTCTTTGCAAGGAAGAAAACGGAGAAAAGAGGATGAGGAATCCGAATTCCGTTTAGAGCACCAAAAGGGCTAGAGCCGGCCCTGAAATGTATAGTTCTGTGTATGTATTTTCCAATCTAAAATTGCTGTTTGGTTAAAAATGATTTTTGCTCGTATGTGATGAATCAAAACATAGATTAATAAGCGTGACATGACATAACGTGATCATACCACAAACTCATGTGCGTTCCTTTGCCTGCATTCTTCCTCAGGCTCCTCCTCCCCTACGAGAGGAACGTTAAAGGCGAGCATGACAAACCTCTCCCCTTGGCCAAACCCAAGAAGCAGGAGGGCGGCCAAGAGAAGGCCTCGGGAGCCAAAGCCAAAGGAGTGGGGGCCAAGAAATTCAAAAGCCTCACCAATCCCAAGCTGGGGAGTAAAAAGGACAGAGGGGAGACAGTGAAAGGCCAAGAACAATCACAGGTCAGTCACAGCCTGCTGCTGCCTCATCACCATTCCTTCTCACGTCAAATTGAATTTCCCTGTGCTTTCTCATCAGTGCTTCACTCTCGGTCTTGAATTCCTGTTGTCTTTGCCAAATAATAAGAAAATATAGAAGTGTATTATTTCTTTTATTCTGAGAAACAACTGTAACAACTATAATTTTTCTGCATGCAGGACGCCAAGGGGGAAGAGGAGACTCACGAGCTGTCCGCAGCCATCAAACAGGAGGTATCTCTGAGAGATGAACCTATCGTAATAGAGGAGGAAGAGTTACATGTTACCCTAAAGAAACAGGAGTCCTTGGCGGTGGAGCAGCCATCTTCACTCTGCCCCAAAGAGCCAGACTGCAGAGCCCCGCATGCTGGTCTACACCTCCACACGGGGCCCGGCCCCCAGCCTGAATGGAGGCAAATCAGCGAGGCCCTCCGAGCAAAACTCTCTTGTGAACAGCAAACTGAAGGGCATTTCATTCCTAAAAACCCCTACCTGCCTCACCGCTGGGATCAGAACAGACCTGCTGGACATGTTGCTCTGCCCGAGCCCTCCTCCAGGGTCAAAGACTCATTAGAAAGTCACGGTGGGCGAGTGGGCAAAGTGTTACCAATGTGTAAGCAGGCAGACAGACAGTGTATAGACTTGAGCACAGATTCCTTCCCGGAGAAAGAAGACTATGGGGTCATTAAGAAGGAGTCGACCGCACAGACGGCTGCCTACTGCAAAGCAAGCCAGGGGGTCATGTCTCCTTTAGCCAAAAAGAAGCTCCTCTCCCAAGTGTGCGAGTCCAACCCTTTCTCCTTTACTTCTCCTTCTCTTCAGCCTCCACCCCCCACAGCGACTTCCTGTCTCCCCGTCATATCGGTTCCCGAAAGGGAGAAGGAGAAGAGAAAGGGTGAGGAGGAAGTGGTAGGACAGAGGCACGGGTGCGTGTCGGACAACACCCCGGAGGTAGCGCCCATATTCAGGCCATCAGTCATCCAGCACGCTCAGAGCAGCAAGCCTCACCAACAAGCCACCGGCGGCCCGTCGGAGAGGAGTGCAGCCGGGGAGCTCTCCGAACCTTACAGCTGTCGGACGAGCCATCACCTCCAGCCTCAAGTCAATCCGCCGTGGCAGCCCTATCTCCCCCGAGCCCACGCCCAGGAAGGCCCGGAGAACACCGGGGAGACGCTACTCCAGGGCCCCGCCGCTCACCCACGGAGCTACACCGCTGACTGCTACTCCTCGCCTCACCTCCACAGTCTGTACCGGCAAACTGAGAGCTGCCTGAGCCAGGAGAGTATGGTCGGCTTCCCCAATGGAGATCGAAGAGAGCGCTACACCAGGGACCACGAGGGCAGCCAGGGCTTCGTCTGTGGCGGGTTGGAGCAAGAGGGCTTGGCCTACAGATCTCACTACAGTGACAGGACTCAAACACATGGCGAGAGGAGAGAGGCAGACGATGAACCCAGAGACTTTACCATCTCTAAACCTCTCTCTCAGAGGGTGTCCTTCTCCAAGCCCTCTTTCTGCAGTCTCCCATATCCCATCATGCACCAGGGTTTGGATTCCCACCCTAAGGCGTGCAGAGTCCCTCCCATGACCATCTCCCCCCCCAAACAGAGCCCGGTGGAGTCGTCGCAGCCGTTTCCCAGCCCAAAAGCTTCAAGCGATTCGTGCCTCACCAGCCCCATTCGACCCAGTAAGCGGAACCTCGTGGAACCCGAGAGCGAGGACGCCCCAGAGAGGAAGGTGCGCGTGGTGACGCCGATCCATCCTGCCTGCTCAATCCGACGCAGCGACCCAGAGGAGCTGAAACCGGCCGAGCCGGCCCACGCCATTCACCTCAACAGCCATCTCCCCGAGGGCCACCCAACGACTACCTACCCCCCGCACCTCTACACCGCCATGTACTCACCCGGCGGCCTGGACGGGCTCCAGCAGCACCCAGGTCTGCAGTACCTGAAGAGCCAGTCCGCAGTGTCTCCCCTCGTGCCCCCGTTAGCCTTCCACTCCATGATGCTCCACAGGCAGCTGCTGGCCGCCAGCCCCAGCCCACACCACTTCTACAGGCACCCGGGTGGGGCGGCGCTGTACGGGGACCTGCTGCACCACCTGTACCCTCTCTCTACCCTCCAGCCACATCAGCTGTCCTCGGTACACCCAAGCACCAGACTGTGAGAGGAGGATTTATTCCTCCCCTCTCCCTCTTCATCCTCAGAAACTTTTTCAGCTTCTCTTTCTGTCTCTCTTGCTCGGGGATTGTGGCTCAGTCGAAAAACAAACACTGATTATAAAACTTATTGCAGACTGATAAACTCATCTTTCAGGCAGACTGAAAATTCCATTTTTTTAAATTTTTTTATTTGTGTATGCATTTGTTTATATCCTTTGCACTGTATTTTTTTTTATCACCACTTACTGTATCTTTTTGTTGTATCCTTATTTGCACAATGCTAATGTGTATGTGCTCACAAATCAGTTTGCCGCTCTCAGCCACCACGAGTCAGGTTGTTGCTCCGAGCGTGTGAAAAGTGGAGGGCAACAGAGAAAAGCCATGTTTACTGCGTCTGAGGGCTAAACTTTTTTGCTTAAAAACAC
Organism: Sebastes fasciatus; assembly: GCF_043250625.1. Classification (NCBI taxonomy): domain Eukaryota; kingdom Metazoa; phylum Chordata; class Actinopteri; order Perciformes; family Sebastidae; genus Sebastes; species Sebastes fasciatus. The sequence goes on along the minus strand of NC_133803.1, from coordinate 4,254,842 downwards.
TACAAGTAACATGACGACGTAAATGAAATTCTTTATACAACCAGAGGTGCATCGCAAAACAATGTCCAACAGCTGTCATAGTGCATTAACACACTTTAATGCAGCCGGTGGTGTTGCGTCTGTTTACATGTCTCCACGCTGAAAGCTGTAGCCAGTTTGTGCCACAGTAAATCCACCTGGACATTAATAACACTCACTGCGGTGCCGAACGACATGGAATAGTTTTTATCATAACATTCAGAGGTGCTGTGTATAACAGATGTACTGTAGACTCACGTTTTACTCCGTTCAGGTTTTTACCCGTTATGTATTTCAGTCCAACACAAGCAGCTGTCATGTTCAATCTGTTGACAAATCACGAATGTTTTTCAGATAGCCGTTTTACTTTCTAAATCGAGAGTAATTTGATCCCAGAACCCCCTTGTGATGAGTAGACTGTAGCAGCTTGTTTTTGTCTGTAGGACCAGCATAATGAAGCAGCCGTCTGCTGCGGAATGCTCACCACAAGAAATCAGCATTTCATCTTTTTTGTTCTTGACTTGAAAAGCGCTTTTTTTTTTTTTTTTTTTGGCGAACAGACTCTTTTTATTCAACACGCTGAAAAGACTCACTGTATGATTTGATAGGAATGTTGTCACTTAGGATATTACTGCTTTGCAAATATCTGTGCCTTTTCGCAGTCTTGGATTAGTGCTAGCACTACAGTCGTTAAGGTTTATCTCCTGTAGCAGGGTAGAAATATCAATATTACTGTCACTCTTGTCTGAAACGCAGCGCACAGACACTCATACAAATAGGGCACACTTGGCTTTCAGACACCAGACTTCATAGTTAAGGCACAACATTTAAAGTTTTTAAAACAGCTATGCTTCAACCTGATGGTTAATATTTGTGCTTAATGACTCTATTTACTTTGCTTAACGGCGTCAATTATAGAAGAACCTGACAAGATTTACTGATAGCTGATATTGACACAGGTCTGGTGTCTGTCATCCGCAGGGCATGTGCGCTCAAGGTGTTTTTTCTAGCAGTGATGAAAAGGTACCAGACTCCATAAAGTATGCCGACCATGCTCCGTAGCCTGAGGTGGGAAGACAACACCTGCTCTGGCTTTTACAACCACTATAATTGCGATCCGAGATAGTCGAAATACACAGTCAAACATGTCTGGTGTTTCAAAAGAAGAAGAAAAAAGAAGCTGTAAACGTCTAAGTGTAAAGTTTTACTGATAGATAGACATTCATTTCTGATTAAGTACTGTACATTGCTGTGTGTAGGTAAAACTGGCATTAGTGCCGGCTCCTGTACAGAACATTCATATGGGATCAATCCATGACAACCCCTCTCTTGTCTTATTTTCTGTGTAAATAGCACTGTAGATAGTACCGCGTGGTTGTTATAATATAAACTGTTATAATCTGTAAATAGTATAAAAAACAGTATAAAAGTCGGTTACACAATCTAGCTGTGTCCTTGTTTGCTCCGTTTCAAGGTCACCGCGATCACGTTAGATTTTAAACAAACACTACAATTTAAGAATTCGGATACTCGTTTTATTTGTTGTCGTTTCACTTTATTTTTTCCACGTTGTTTCCATTATTGTGCATCCTGAAAGTGTTTTTGATACAGTAGCCATCTGTTTACCAATCACCCAGCTGGCGAGCAAGACAAAAAAATAAAGACATTTTGTATATGACCTCCTGTATATTTAATTAAAATATTTTACTATCTATACATGTTTCCTCAGTTGTGTTCTTGAACTGAAGTGGAGATAAATAGCGAGGGGCTGAATAAACTGATATTTAATGCCAGTGCTCTAACGTCAATGTTCTTTTTTCCCCCCTCAGTAAATGCAGTGTGAATGGGGCTTTATTATTGTAATACCATTATCTGGCTATGAGATTCCATCCGCCTTAATCTTCACAACAGGCTACCTCTGGGCTCGGAGCCAGGGCAGCCTCTCCAGTATTTGCTGCAGTAGAGAAATGTGCCAGTGCATGTATCTCTATGGGATGTGCGTTGGGCTGCAATAAAAGCTATGCTTTTGACTTTTATTGCCACCCCCTGGTAAACCTTTACCATGAAAAATATTCAGTAATACTTCCAAGCTCAGCAAAAATAAAGCAGCCTCACCAGGGTAGAATGTAGGCCGTTTTATTGCAGATCAGCAATAATAAAAATACAGTTTGCTTCCAAGACAACAGTGAACAGAGTGAGGAGAAAATTGCACTTCGAGAAACAAAAATAACTAAATTTTTTTACATTGCACTATACACAAATTATTCTGCAATATGATTAATGTATCCCTACTTACTAGTACATAAACACAGTGCCACTTAAAGTCTAAATAATTCATATGCTAAAAGAAATATTGAGATGACATGGCAGTATTATACTATAAAAGGAATTACAGAACATTCAATCAAAAACAATACAAAAAAACTACAAATTATTGCTGTCATGTTTCATTAATAACTGAAAAGTATTTTAAAAACACAAATTAATATCAGTTTGGCTCAGATCAAAACGTTCAGTCCTTGTTTAGTAATAAAGCAGTTGTACATTTAGATCACATGCTCTTCCTCAAGCTTAAAGAGGACCCATTAGGCTTAGGTGCATACTATAAACTATTTCGGGTTTCTACTCGAGCTTAGGACTCCGCTCAAGCTCCGCTCTAACTAGCTTTGCTTGAGGGCGTGCAAAACTAGCCTTTATGCAAATTGTATTACTCGGTGACATCACCACGTTACAGAAGAAAAGGCATGACTTCAAATGAGGCGTTTTAGGCAGTTCAGAAGCAGTGTTTCTGTGGGGAAGCGTAACCGAAGAGTATAGAAGCAAAGAGACGAAATTCCAGTGTTGTGTGGCCATTTTGGACTGAAAATGCTGATTATATTTATAATATTTCATTGTTCAACACAGGCCATTTTTTTTAGAATATGTTAATAGAATAGAAATATGTTTTGTACGGCATTTTTTAGACGGACGTTTTACCAGCATCCGGTAGTCACTTTCAGTCCAAAATGGCAGAAGCGTAGCTTTGCTGCTGGGCGCCGATGTTGCAATGGAACGAACAATTGACTTTCACTTCTTGGCAATATACTGTACATTCTTTGACGTAACTCCCTTTGGCGTGGACTTTGGACTTTGTAACTTTGCAGACCTTTTACATGCACGAAAAACTACATAACACACTAAAGGAAAAAAAGCATAATAGGTCCCCTTTAATATCCACAGGGGCAACATTTCCTGCTTTCACCAGGGCTACACAGTTAATCTGAAATACTATGCAGAAATGTTAGCTTTCACCGCAACGGTCAGTAACATTTTATGTTCTTCAGTCTCTAGCATGCTTAGTCTAACTGAAAATGGCCAAGATGTTGATGGACGATACAGGAAGTGCAATATAATAACTATGATGAGTTTAGCCATCATCATACAGCCCAAGGTGTAACCACATCAGCATCAGTAAAACGCTATGAGGTTTGATCCAGGAATGTTCCCTTGTTTTTCAAGATATATACGCAAAGTACATCAAAGTGACTAATATATTGGTAATACACACTAAGCATAGAAAACATTTTAACACACTGCTAATATTGAGCATCCTCTTTTGTACAAACCATTCTCGGTTCTTTCAAGGCTTAAACTAAATCCTCCTGTAATCCGCCTCCCCCCACCCAAATCTACACCACCCCCCCTCTTGATTAAACTGAATATTAGAGGGTGAGATAAAAAAAAGGGATTGTAGCTTCCACCATGCTGCTTCATCTGGCTAGGCAATTTCAGAGAAAGTAGCTAAACCTAATGTTTTGTACACTGTGTGTAATTATGAAGACCATTCAACATGTGACTGCTAAGTGGTTGAAATATTTAGTGGCTGGCAGTATTGGATATGTTCAAAACACAAACACAAGGGCATTCATTATTTTAGCCACTCAAAAGACTCATTCATTCGATTATGTTCATAGCATTTATACGCTGCAGTGAATTATGTTGGACATACTGTGTGTAGTCACTGAAAACCAAGGTCACTCCATTATTAAGACCTCTGGGAAATGGAGAAGTCACATTAGTGCTTGCAATTGCTCCTAAAATCCTGTTCCCTTAAAATCAGCTATAGTGGTCATAAAGTTGTCACAGTAAGTGGAATAAGTCAATAGTTCCAAAAGGAATGACTCGTTCGCAGTCGGCCAATGGATCAATTCCAATTTGAGTGCTTTTGCAAAGACTCTTTCTTCGGTCCATGTTCCAGTGGCAGAGCTGAGAAATAAGCCTTTCCATTTTAGTGGGATTGATGATGGTGGTGGTGCTCAAGCCAACATACAGCTCTCAATTTCATCTGTGGGTTAGCTGAAAGAGTTTAGAAATGGAGAGTGGAGCTGGAGATGTATCAATATAATATTGATATTGTGATATGAGGTGTCAACTGGGATTTGGGTCGTCATGATGGACATTGTGAGGATCTTTTTTTTTGAGAGACCAGGTCACCCACCGTTCCTTTAGGTTAAAGAAATAGGTCGACATTTTGGGAAATACAATGAGAAGATCGATAGCACTTTTTTAAAATCCATTATCTCAATATGAAGTCGGAGCCCGGAGATGGTTAGCTTAGCTTAGCTTAGCATAAAGATTGAAAGCGGGGGAAAAGCTAGCCTGACTCTATCCAAAGGTTAAAACCAGGAGCTTTAAAGCTTACCAATTAATATGTTATATCTTGATTATTTAATCTGACTATTTTAGCTTGGATTCTTATTGTGACTGGAAGACTCTAACTGCTACTCCAAACTAAGAAATGATCTTGCCCATAACCCCCTTAAGGCTGAGCTCAAACGCGAGAACGACGCCGTAGCAAGTGTACCCAAGCAACTATTCTTCAGGGTGCGACAGATGCGCCCCAAGATAAAAATAGTTAAACTTTTGGAAACCTCCAGCACGCAACGCATGTCATATGACGAGGAACAACCGATCACAGCCGGCATATATCTTTTCTTTCTTCCGTAAATATCGGTCTATGGTAAATATATGGAGGAGAAGTTAATCATTTTAGTGCAGGGCTACCCAGAGCTTTACGATCTGTCCCACAGACTATTTCACTTGTTTCACCCTTTCCGTCCGAGAATATCACAACATCCGGTTGAAAGTTCAGCCACCCTTACAGACAAATCCAGCAGCTTACTGCTAAATTACGGCAACTTCAACTTCATCATCATCATCATCATCATCATCATCATCATCATCGCAGCATGCAGGTTTTGGTTGCTTAGTAATGGCAGGCGCGACACCTTGGATGAAAGCAGCACGGCTGCCATTTTCCGTGCGCTTTTAGACGCGGCATTTGAACAGCTAATAAAATCGCAATGTGTAATTTTTACAGTTCAGTTTTTGGATTTCAGAAATGAGATATGTGTTAATTAGTGAAATTTAGAGGTGTTGGTAGGTCGATTTTGCTGCCTTTGGACAGAGCCATGCTAGCCGTTTCCCCCTATTCCCATGCTAATCTAAGCTAACCGTCTCCTGGCTCCAGCTTCATATTTAGTGGACAGATGAGAGTGGTATCGGTCTTTTCATCTAACTTTCGACAAGAAATCACATTTTCCAAATTGTTGAACTATTCCTTTAAATGTTGAAGACCCACACCATCAGTCAAGGCCAAAATATCACATTATTGCTATTAGAGGTGCAGTCAAATATTTTGTGATATCTGATTTCATCAATGAGCCCAGTTGGAAAGTTCTAACTGTTATTGTGGTTATTTGTATTAGTGGTAAGGTTAGTGGTTAGTTGGTTGAATCAAGTTATTGTTGAAGGTTGAGGTCACAAGGCTTTACGGTTCATCCTCTCTCTGAAAGACTTCCTCAGTTTGCTCGTTGATGCAGGAACAGGACCTGGACCGTGACTTGGTCTGAGGAAGCTGTGTTCACCTGTGGCTTCAGTGTGCTGCTTCTGGTACTCCAGCTGCTGGAGAGGAGGCTGCGGCTGACTTTGTGGTTGTACATCGAGGACGCCCAGTGGAGCGTTTTTGCGGCTGAGGGCTCCGGCTCCTCCGGCGTTGGTTCTCTGGAGCTGCTGGATCATGGCAGAGAATTTGGCATCCAGAGATGGTCTGCCCGTTTTGGACCTTGTGGCCGGGCGTGAAGTGCAAGTGCCGGAGTTCTCCTTCTCCTGGTATGAGGGAGGAGGAGGAGGATGATGAAGAGAAACAGGGAGGGGAGGTCTGGTAGGGCGGCTGGGAGGAGCATAAGGCTCTCTGTCAGGGGGAGGCGGTGGGGCGCGGCGCTTCTTGTTGCCGATGGATGTAGAGCTGGTGTTGGGGTTGGGGCTTGAACAAGGGGTGGAGGTTTTGCTCTGGGACAGAATACCCTTCTGCACTACCACTGAATGGGACCCGTCAAACAGAGTGGACCAATTTGGCGTTTCCTTCTCCTCTTCAGGACCAATCAGAAAGCGGCCATCCGTCTCCTCTATCTTGTTGTGGATAATGTCTGTGATGCTCTCGAACTTGCCAGGTGAATTTATACCTGCACGGCAAACAAGATGATCAGACATTGAAGTCAAGTCAATTTCCCATTTTGATTAAAATATAACAACATTACCCAAAGAACACATTCTAATATTCTAATTTGCATGTAAAATGGTTTTAATTACATGTGTCACCACTGTAATTAAAACCATTATGCGTGGTTAATAGAATATATTTATTTCATTGAGGTGTCCCGTTTGTTTTGAGCATCATATCTTCTATAAATAATCCTGTAAAACAGCGAATCATCAACCTCCGTCTAACTCATTTCAACCACCCGCTCCAATTACTCTACTCACTGAGGTCATTGTAAACAGAGTCAGCCTGCTTGGTGAGGAAGAGTGATGGTTTCCGTGGTGACGCGACCTCGATCTTCATTAGCTGCTTGCAACACTGCAGCCACTGGCCTGGTTGTAAATAAGGGGAGGTACAGATAAAGGTTATACTATCTTTTCTTGCGAGAGGAGTTTAGCTAAATATATTCTTTTCTTGCCCAAACAGACACACTCCACCTTCTCTTTAGATATTCTCAAACACACACAAGACCTTTTTAGGAAACATACCTGCTCTGTACACACATGTGCTGTATGTCACCTATACTTTTTATATACACACTTCTGATGTATGTTTACGCAGAAACACACTCACTCTGATCATAGAGGTGCTGGTGGAGGGCTTCCAACCAGTCCTCCAGCTCCTCGCTGCTTTCTGTGGTGAAGACGGTGGTCTCAGACCCCTCTGGTGAAGGGTTGATGATGGCCAGACTCCTGGATTTTTGGCCTGCTGACTCCTTCTCCATCACACGTATCCGGGTGTCCTGCAGAAACAACACAGATAACTTATCGTAAGCTGAAAATGAGCTCCACGGTGTACAAATGAGAGCGCTGTTTGAGATATTGCACTAAAAAGTACATCGCTGAGATTGCAGAAAAAAAAATTAATTCAGCAGCAAAATGCCAAAGATGCAAGCAGGATCTCAGTGAGTAATGTGGCATTTTGTATTCTGGTTATTTTGCAAATGTTAGGGGAAAAATCTGAACTGAGATTTAAAGCAATTATAATGAATGTGATGTTTATATTTAATTAAAAAGTCCACTAATCAGACAGCGCAGCTAAAACAGAGATAATAATAGCAATAACAGTGACAGGGGTTACAACAATATATATTCCCTTTGTCATTAACATTTTTACTTTTCTGCCTTTACATTTATTTATCTAATAATAACATTTAAAAAAGAAACATCAGTGGAACTTCTTCCCGTACTGTGTGTTTTATTATGTTGCCCTGTAGTAGAGATACCTTGTTGATGGGTACGTTGAGAGTGGGCTGCACTTTAGCATCAATTTCTTCTGGGGTGAAGTAACAGGACAAAACGCCAGCACTCAGCACACAGTAAAGACGGCAGCAGCGGTACATCCCCTCCACACTTTGCTGAAATACAAAAAGGAAGTGAAGTATTTAACCCAGGAAGCAGCTATAGAGCTAATGTTAACGATAACAGCGGTCGACGCACCTTCTGACTCAGGTAGCCGGTCATCATGCTCTGTGTCATGCACACAGGCTGTGCCGCCAACCGGCAGCAGAGGTTGCCATAAAGCGGAAGCCAAGATGACCACTCAGCTGCGGGGATGAAGAGCAGCAGACACTAATCTTAATAAAGTAATACATGCTTTATGTAAAGGTAAAGGTACTCATTAAGAATAATTCCAGTCTAGAATGAAAGGGTAAAACCACATGATTAAACAACTTTTTCAGTTATAGAAGGTATACTGTTACACATCAAACACACATGAGCGAGCTTCACATAACTTCTTGTCATATGAGCCTTTATATAATAACTCATAATATGCACTGTGGATCTGAACACTAATATACCATGGTGCAAATTCATACCAGAACTTTACTCCTGAAATAAGAGCGTGATAACAAAAAATCTGCCTGAGCAATCACTTTCTTATCCATTTATTCACTCACGCAAAGTGTTGAGGTAAAACTCAGAAGATAGACTACTCAAATAACATCAAGGAGAAAGGAAAAAATCATCCATTTGAATCTTTAAGTTTCCCTTTGCTTGAGCTGTTGAATTGGTGCACCGTTGGAGAGAGAGGAAAACAAATCAGGTGGAAAGCCAGCTCATTAAAGTCAAGTCAGAAAACCCTGCATGGACACTTGGCGTCCCAGCAGAGAACAAAAGAATGTTCAGCTCGTGGCTTAACCAAAACAACGCTACTGGTATGGAATTAATGATTTGATATTGTTGATGTAATTGCAAATGATGATCAGTGATGCAAAGCAACATACATATCAGTCTAGCTGGCTTGCTTGATTCATGGTTTGTAGCCCTGTTTTGAGTTGATTTGTCTTGGTTATGAGTGTGTATATTATTGTTTAAGCATTGTTGCAGACAAAACCGTTTACAGAATTAAGTTTATTTTCTATTTTGATTACGTATAATTAAATGGAGATACTGTAAATATATCAGGGCTGTCAAAGTTAACACGATAACGTGTTGATGCAAATTCGTTTTAACGCCACAAATTTCTTTAACGCAACTTGCGTGGGGCTCAGTTTTAAAGCTATTTGTACCATCGGTACCAACCATGTTATACCAGCTTGTCGTGAAGGAGGCTAGATAACGCTCCAAACTTACGTTAAATTTTGTAGAGGAAAAACTGGCATGGCCATTTTCAAAGGGGTCCCTTGACCTCTGACCTCCAGATATGTGAATGTAAATGGGTTCTATGGGTACCCACGAGTCTCCCCTTTACAGACATGCCCACTTTATGATAATCACATGCAGTTTGGGGCAAGTCATAGTCAAGTCAGCACAATGACACACACGCACGCATGCTTAATCTGCGATTAATCACTATTAACTATGGACAATCATGTGATTAATCGCAATTAAATATTTTAATCGATTGACAGCCCTAAATTATATATTTCAAGGGAATATGTAAATGAGAAACTGTCCAATTTAAAGAGCAGATGTGTTCGTTTTGAAAGTAATGGTATTTGTGTACATTTCTTTGTTTAATTTAAAGTTTATCAACCCTAATTAACTCGACTTTTACTAAAAGTAAACTGGACTGTAACAAAGTAAACAAAGCGAAGTGGATTGAAAATAAAAGGGGAAAAGAAGAGTGACTTTTCCTGTGCGTCCTTTAAGGTTAACCAGGCCATTTTCTTGTTTGGGCAGGAGCTGAATAAAACTTTGCATAACTTAACATAACGGAAGAAAAGTAATCCAGGGTGAACTTCAATCACAGTTTATTTTGTTTAATTTTAGATTTCAATTTTAATGGTGTAAAAATAATGTATCATTACCACTGTACCGATTCAAATCCGTGACTAAAAAGCATAATCCCCTTTTATATCCCCAGATATTACATTTCTGTGCCTTTGCTTCTTACCATCTTGGAGGACCATGAGTGAGTGAGACTGGAAGCTGCCTTCAGCCTCGGGCAGACACAGCGTAGTGTAGGCCAGCAGGCTGTACTTGGCTCCACTGGTACAGGTAGAAACACACACAAACATACACAGAGTTTAGAATTATTTCAAGTATACTACATTGACTTATTTTCATTTCTTCACTTCCCTAAAAGATTCATGCTCAACTCCAACCCTGACAATAAATAACAATAAAGATACATGAGTATACAAAGACTCTAACCCTTTAACACCAACATGTGCCCTACAGTATTTTGCTTTGTGTAATTTATCTCCATGTTCAAAGGCCTAATGATCCCAATGTTTCTTCTCTCACTGAACAGGTGGTCTATATCACTTACAGATGTTCACTTTGAGAGATTCACTTGATGCTCTAAATGCTGTCAAGTACAAATAAAATACAGATGGGAACATTAAAAGCAGCATTTTTTTTTTTTTTTAAATAGTTCAATTTATTGCCACAAAAAAATCTGCAATGCAACCAATATCCGAAGGCTAAATGTATCATAACCCCAAATATTGGTTTAAGTCAGTGTGATTTGTTTACCAAGCGGTTGTGTGAGCCTGCAGCTACACCTTCCAGTAATAAGCCATAATCCAGTTTGTTCCCGACTGCAAAAGTCTTAAATCGAGAGCCAAGAGTCTGTAAAGGGTTTTATGGGATTGCACAATACATACATGGGTATGGGGTTGTACTGCAGGAAGGTGTCGGGGTCTGGGCTGTCCAGCAGAGGGCACAGCTTCTTCCCAGCTGTCTTTCCAAAGGAGCTGCGGAGCCTCTTGGCCAGTTTCTTTGGTGTATTTACCAACGTGAGCTCTTCCTCCAGGGCACAGCTCCACAGCTCCACCTTCAGCTCAAACTGAGGAACTGCTTCTTTACTATGAGAGGACAGAGACATTTCAATTAAACATTAAAATAAAAGTATAAAAACGTTAAAAACAACCAAAAACACTAAAGACTCATAAATACTAAATTCTGTTGCACAGCAATTGTGACCAATAACACCCCTAACAATAGATGTGTCAGTGTTTGTAGAAAAAAAGAACACATTACTCATTATTCTGCATATTTCTAAATAAAGAAAACAATTCCAGCAACATATTCCTAATATAAGTCCACATTTTTTCCTCCACTGTACAGCAGCACCGAAAGGGATTCCCAAAAGTGCAGCTGTTTTCAGTGTATTACTGGGCTGGGCAATGTGATATAAATCGGCAAAACAATATAAACATGTCTATCGTATATATTTTTCTACATAGTTTTTTTTCAAAGTTCAGAAACTTGTGTTTGGAGGATTAGGAACAAGACATTCCCCCACATGTTCAGCTTACATTGTCTGTGTTGTCAACACCAGCGCAAACGGGCCTGACGGTGAAGGGCAGTCATTGCAGGCTTCCTGGTAGCCTTATGAGAATACACTGTTTACCATTGGCAGAGCATTTTGGAAAAATTTTCTTGGGCGTTACCCACATAATCAGGTGTGCTGCTCATCCCACAAATGCATGATCCTTACAAGTTGGACATCATTGTGAAGGTAAATAAACAGGCTTTCCAACCATGTAAAATACAATGACCATTAGCAATGTAACAACAGAGAAATAATCCACCAATGACAAGTTTCCGAACTTTTTTTCCCCAGTTTATATATTGATTTAATTTGTTTATTGTACAGAAAAATAATCATCATTCATCCATCCTTCATCCTCCACCCATTATCCTCACTCAATAAATGGTTAAATGGCTCTTGGATCCTGGTGTTTAATGTGCATACCAGCTAGAAGTTATATGGTCCAGTCTAAATAATACTCCCAAACAAGGCAATAATGATCTAACTTCACATTAGAAAGTCTTTTTTTATTTATTTATTTTTTCTTGATAATTTCACTTGAAACAGTTATGTTCATTTTGTATTCAAGTTCCTGAAATTAGAAAATACTCAGTACTTTTCATTATGAATTACCAGAAAACATGCTATATTGTGCTATATATTGTTATGGAGATATGAAATGACCTGTATCGTTATAGAGGATTTTGGCCATATTGGCCAGTCTTAGTGTATTATACTGCATGCATATTGGGCATGTACCATAAATACTTACAAGACGGTGATTCCCTCAAAGCAGATGTCAGTAACTGATCTGTCCACCACCACCATTTCTGTGTCAAACACCTCTGAGCCGATCTGCATCACACAGAACACCGCCACTCGACGGGAGCCTAATAAACACAGGGGATGAGTAGTATGTGTTAGTACAGCAAGTATCCTCAAACTAAAATGAGGCAAAACTAAACACGAGGCATGGATGTTAGCAAAATAAGGACAAACTTACTCCCTCTGTTGTTAAAGTAGGCTGAATCCCTCCACATCAAAGGAATGCGCAGCCCTAAATCAACACAAGACAAAAGTAAATTAACAAAAACACTCTTTAGAGTTGAAAGGTAACTTAGGTATTTTTTAACCTGGAACCTACATCTCCATGCTTTTGTGTCTAACTGACCAATAGACAACAATTTCTGAAGTGGTCCAGTATTGAGGGGAAATGCTTCAGACGGCTGCAATATGGTGCTATTGGGGCAAGCTGGCACCATCATTTCCGTCCACTTTTGCCATGACAGGCTCCGATTGTTATTATAAATGTCTGACATTATGGAAAGTCTCGCCCAAGGAGAAGTCTCGTTCTGAAATCTGGCGAGGTGACTTGTTGCCGGAAGACAGCGGTGGAATACTGGAGTACATCCATGGTGGAAACGTGAGATGCAGCCGGCAGAGTTTGTTGTGTTGGAGTACAGAAAGCGTAACTCAGTGTTATCTAAAAGATTTTCAATGTCATGGCCGAATATTTAAATGATTTCTACAATGTGGATGAGGTCTTTGAATTCGACCCAATAACAAACAGACCGGATCAAGCAAAAGGTAAGGAAAATGTTTTACTACTCTGTGGGGTTCTTTCCATAATGTTGTCAGACAATTATAATAACAATCTGAGCCTGTCAGTGGTAAAAACAAGCACTTTTAGTGGACGTAAATGTTACATTGACGCTGCTCACTTGCCCTCGCCGCTCATTACTCGGCTGCCGGTTACAGCGTTGTCCCTCAATATTGGACCAATTTCAGAAATTGTTGTCCTCATTAGTCACAGAAACATGAGAAAATAGAGTCCAGGTTGAAAAATATCAGTAACCTTTAATTTTTTAAAATGCTCTATATCCATTTTGTGAAAATAAGTTACTTTGAAAACAATTAAATAATTTCATTATTGTGGATCAGTGTTTTTCTGCACCGACACTCAACAGTAATGAATTATTCTGGGCAAAGGGGATCAATCTTACCAGACATTGCAATAGTTCCATTACAGGGCACATGGTCATCTGAAACTGGATCTGAAAATCTGAAATGAAATTTTGAATTTACCATTAAAATTACATACATTAAAAGTATCAACAAAAATAACAAAACAGACCTTTAAATTTGAAACCCTATTTTCAAAACACAGTCAGACCCGTCTTAAGTCATGCCTCACTTTTCCCCCAAATATAATTACTTGATTGAAGTTGAGATTTATAAAATATTACAATTTGATCTATGTCTATATATCTTCTGTGTGCGGAAACTGAATGCCAGGGATTGCAACTGTGCAACTTGGAAAAACTTTTACAAGACACCTTCCACACCCGAGAACACACTAAGCACACAATTCCTCACCTCATGACTGCTCCCATCATGTCCTGCTCCTCTTTCTTCCTCCGCAGCTGCGTGAGATAAGCCTTGATCCTGGTGTTACAGGTCAGCAGGTTCTTGGAGGCGTTAAGAACCTGTTCTCTCTTACTGCAGGCGAGCAGCAGCTTGTAGGCGCCCTCCCGCATTCGAATCTCAAAGTCAAGCTTTTCTTGTATGTTGGTGTTCTTTGTGGACAGAACATACAAAGGAGAAAGTGACAAAATGATGATCCATATCAAAACACAAACCAGCAGCTTGCAATTTTGAATTGTGTTAGTCCATTGAACAATAGGCTCTAATCATGAAACCAGAGACCACAGTGGAGTTAGAGTGAAGTTGCCCTTGAATGTTGTTTTTGGCAAACAAAAAAATCACTTCCAGTGTTAAAGGTGTTACATCACTCTGAGTAATGCACATAGATTTTATGTACCGACAAGAACACTTAAGATGTCCTGCAACCTCTTCCTGGCTCTACAGTGCACTTAACCTTGCGTGCCACTGAATATGAGTTGTTGTTTTTTTTTTTTGGCAAAGAGGAAAGAGTGCAGCACAAAACAAAAAGGCCTAGTCTTTCTGGCACAAACGTAGCTAAAGCTTTCAGAGATCCTTGTGAATGACAGACATACTACAATTAAATATTACAAGGCTCTCAGGAAATGTGATCTTCTGGCGCCACTGGTAGCTGCCACCACAAGAAGGTAGGTCCAACCAGGTAGGTAAAAATGTCAGACTTGTGGCAGTGAAGCCAATTTCTTTTCATCACTCAAGAGCAACTTTTTGTGGTGAGGTGAAATGATGCATGCAGAAGGGGAGAAAAGGTTACGAAAAGCACTAATAATACTGTATAGGCCTATGCTAGATGGGACGAAATAGTGATCACATGACTTTATGTAGATCATACACAATTTGGATTGCATGGAGTATGGAAATGTATGGATGGCATGCTGCAAAGAACAAGTGAACTGTGGCAGGAAAAATTAATGTGTATGGGTAGTTCTAGCTAACATATTTATGGCCTAAATGGAGTATGATGATGTCTGATTTAATCTGGTCTGAAACTAGGGATGCACCGATATACCGGATCGGATATTAGGCAGATACTGACTCGAATAGCTGGATCGGGTATCGGTGACAATGGGGCCGATCTATTCAATTCAGTTCTATTTTTATATATTATATACACTATATAGTGGAATTTTCATTCTTGTTTAAGTTTTGACCAATTTGTTGCTCCAGTAAAAAGGTTTACACTTGAATTGTAATTCATTAATTAATTATAAAATAATTCATTAATTTTTTGCCAAGTTGTTGGTGTACAATCTATTATTTAATAATAAATAATTCAGTACATTTATATCAATGTATTTATTTGTTACATTTTGTTTTATACAGTTAGGAAATCCATGTTTAAGTCAAGCCTGATGTTGACACTCACATAAAAGAAGGATCCCAGTCACTTCCACACAGTGAGGCATACAGCTTAATTAAACACTGGTATCAGATCGGTACTAAAAGTCCGATCGGTGCATCCCTATCTCAAACTAAATTCAAAGTACCACCTCTTCAATTC
The DNA here is from genome assembly GCF_043250625.1 of Sebastes fasciatus. Lineage (NCBI taxonomy): Eukaryota > Metazoa > Chordata > Actinopteri > Perciformes > Sebastidae > Sebastes > Sebastes fasciatus. The sequence goes on along the minus strand of NC_133803.1, from coordinate 4,239,579 downwards.
GGTATGGAAATTTGGTCTTAGAGGGTTTTATATGGTCAAGTGAAACTCAGATATACATGCACTTGTTTTAGAGACACAAACATCATCAATCTCCATATTGCAAACTAAAATCTGCACCTGTAGCTTCCTAGAAATCTGTCGTATGTACAACATATTCATATCCTCTACTATCTGCAGACTGTCATTCAGAAGACTTGGGCATCGCCTCATGCTTTTGGTCTGAAATGACATTAGTTTGAGCGGTGTTAGAGCAAAGAGAAGAGAAGAGCATTATTACTGCACATGCTTAGTAACATTCAACAATGCAAAGAGGCCGTTACACAGCTCTGGTTTCAGGGAGCTAAATGACGTTAAAAGGGGCGACTCCAGTACTGGATAACTGGTCCATCCAGCTAGACAGCTAGCTTTGTCCCAGGGCAGGGGTCAGCAACCTTTACTATCAAGAGCCATTTTAGGCAAAAAAAAAAATAATCTGTCTGGAGCCGCAAAACATTTGATTATTGTGATGAAGGTAACATAGTTTATAGTCTAAGTATATATTATACTATAGTATATAAGTCTAATGCAGGGAGGGCCAAAGAGACAATGTACTACGGAGTATTAGGGCCACATTGAGGGAAAAACATCCAAGATTTACAGAATAAAGTCAGAATATTACGAGAAAAAAAGAAAATAACACGTAAAATTACTATTTTATAATATTGACTTTATACTCATAATATTACAACGTTTTTTCCTCGTAACCTATGACTTTATTCTCGAAATCTCAGATTTATTTTTTCCTCAATGTGGCCCTAATACTCCGTCGTACCGTCTACCTACAACAATGATAAATAAAAATGAAAATGTAAAAAAAGAACAGTTATTAATTTCCATTTTTATAAATCCACAGGGAGACACTGGAGAGGAGCTAAAGAGCCGCATGTGGCTCCGGAGCTGCAGGTTGCTGACCCAGGAGGAACTGAGAGCCAGTGTGTGTGTGTGTGTGTGTGTGTGTGTGTGTGTCGGTGTGTGAATGCTTGAGACAGACGTTAGAAAATTCAAGTTATTATTATTAGCAAGTTATCTGAGCACAGCCTGTCGAATGAGCCAGCTGTTATTGAAGATGTCTAAACTACAAAGAACCGTCTATTAATATTAGCTCGTTGTTACGGTAGTATCGTTGACCTTTGCCCTCCAACGTCAACTGACATGTCACATCATAATTCGTGTTGATGGCAACACACAACATCTAACTCTGTAACGGTATCCCTTCACCCATACCTCTGTCTGCAGGAACAATGTGCTTTGTCTTATTTTCTTCCGTTTAATCTCCATAGCCACCGAGGAACCGGCCGAGAACAACGACCTGCAGCTCCCGTTTCTCCCGTTTCTCCCGGTAGTTTGAACGGTTTGAACGTCCCGCGGCTCCTCCATGATGTCCGTCTATTCGCTACTAGCAACAGCACGAGCTGCACATTCCTGCTCCAACTGACAACGCCCCTCCAACGGTCAGGGGGGGCTCGATTTGTGACACAAAGTCTGCCGCCATGACGATACTGTCAGGTAAATAAACAAGTAAATCCATTCAAAAGACCAATCTATATCCAGAATACATATTAACCCCTTTGTGAAAGTTTAAAATATAATACAAATGAAGAAGCAGGTTACACCTTACCCATGATGTTTATACAAAAATGACGTTACTTCTAATAAAGACGCAACACATTTTAAAACAAACACAAAAATGGTTAATTTCGGTGTTCCAGATTAAAAGCCCACTCTGGTGAAGTAGCCTATAATAGCTAAAATTACAAAATAAAAGTGCATAGGGTCAGATGTTCGAAAATAAATATCAAACAAAAGCCCCGCCCTGTCAGCCGGTACTTCCAGATATATAAACCGAGTGCTTTCACGTCGACAGTGAGGGAGCGTCATTACGTCATGACGCCAGACAAATTACGGGAGCAGACAGTTTTCGATTTTGAATTTGTTTAGATGGGAAAAAGATAATGTTATGTTTCACACTCTTTTTTGTGGGGGTGCATGTTTAAAAAATATTGAAGATATTTAAAAACTTACATTAAATTGTTTGCAGCATATAACACGTTTAATTCTCAATTTTGTAACGTTAGCATGGTGCAGATTTCCTCAGATTCTTTTCATCTGTAGCTACATGTAAACAAACCATTTCATTAAAATCCGAATGTATTAATTATGCTGTCTCTTTTCAGATGTCTGTAGGTTTAATAAGCTCTTAATCACTGCAACAGTAGCCTATATAGTCATAAGCTGTTTAAAAACTGTTTGTTTTAGCAGAATGAGCCAAGTAAAGGTAATGATGTAATGTTCCTGTATTGCAACATCCTCATTTAATTGGCTCGTTTCTGTATTTGTTTGGTTCCCGGGCATCCTCCGACAGTTGAGCTGCGCATCGTGCAGCAGCCACTGCCTTTATTCAGCATCTATACTATCTATACTATCTATCTATATTCAGCATCTATACCATCGCCAGCTGCGCAGCCCAGCTGATGCTACAGTCACAAAGGACCCTGAAACGTGACCAGTGAGTCCAGGAAACCCGCCCTCCCGGTTCTGGCTTCTGGTCGAGTTGGAAGCATCCATGGTTGTTAGTGTAGACGCAGGCGCTGCTCAGGATCAACTGTGTCAAGCTAAACAGAGACGAAACGTAAAACCCCGGAAGTTACGATATCTGCTTTAAAAATTAAAAGCTATATTTTTTTAAATTAAAATGACATAAGATGCATATCTAATCATCTGATCCAGTCTGTGCACAGTGAGTCCGTTTTGCCATCTGAAGGGCATTTTCTTTGCTGATTTATCTGTAGGTTGTATTTCATCCTGTACAATTTATCCTAACATTAGGAAGTACCATTGCAGCTGCAGCTGATTTATTTTAGTCCAATCAACATGATCAGGTTAGTTGAAACCCATATGAATACATAAGTTAAGCTTCAGTTCTTGTAACCTACTTCAGTCAACGACCATCCTATTTTCATGATTCACACTTACTACAGAATACCCTATTAAGAAATCAAACTTAACAAACAAGTTATAAAAAAACTAAATTTATTATGACAAGCATATTTTGGGTAACAACAGTGTACTTTTACAAAACATTTCACCCGAGCTATAGACAATTTAACAATGATACATGGTAACAATAACCATTTTTTGTATTTTTTTATTCTTTAAAGGTCCCATATTATAAAAAAGTGAGATTTTCATGTTTTTTCATTATAAAGCAGGCTTAACTCCTATATAAATATTGTGAAAGAATCAAAACACTCAATCCACAAGGAAATACACACAGCCCGTATTCAGAAACTCTGCATTTGAAACAAGCCGTCAGGATTTCTGTCCATTCGTGATGTCACGAATAGACAATATTTAGACCCTTGACATAATTTTAAACGTAAACATTCTAAATGTGTCCCAGTTTGTTCCTGGTTGCAGTGTGCGTGAATGTCATCAGCTCACAGGAAGTACACATGGACCCAATCTGTTGCCTAGCAACGCATTTCTGTTGCAATTCCGTTGCAATTCCGTCAAAATGCGCTAAAACAGAGCGTTTCAGACAGAGGGTAAATACAGGCATATTCAGGCTGACAGTATGAGGGAAATAAAGTTTTTTTTAACATTACAGCATGTTATCATGTTCTAGTAGAAACACAAAATACAAGTATGAACCTGAAAATGAGCACGATATGGGACCTTTAAAGGAAAAAATACAATCTTTTGTGTTAATGACATATTTTCATATAAATATAAAATAAAATAAAATGTTTGTTTATATGAAGTGCTCACACAAATGTGGTCCACATAACAAAGCCGCCTAAAATGTTCTATTTAGATGCAATAATTAAGACATACGCCTTAATTATGATGACATTTTGGAAAGAAGTGAATATGTTAAAACTGTTATTTTCATTTTCTTTAGGGACATAGTATTGTAGCTATTTTTGAATATATTTTTCATTATTGATGAGTTATATTGTTATCTATATTATATTTTTAGTTGTGGTGGGACTAGAGGTGCACTAGCTCCCCAGCTAAGCCCTGTACATTCACATTTATGTTTTTATAATTTTATAGTTAAACTGATCAATATCAGAATCAGCTTCAATAGCCAAGTATGTATACATAAACTAGGAATTTGACTCTGGTTTTTAAAGGTCCCATATTGTAAAAAGGGAGATTTTCATGTCTTTTATATTATAAAGCAGGTTTAAGCGATATATAAATGCTGTTAAACTATCAAAACGCTCAATATACGGAGAAATACACACAGCCCGTAGTCAGAAATTGTGTGTTTGAAACAAGCCATTAGGATTTCTGTCCATTTATGATGTCACAAATATACAATATTGAGGCCTTTACACAGTTTTAAACTTAAACATTCTAAATGTGTCCCAGTTTATTTCCTGTTGCAGTGTATGTAAATTACATCAGCTGATAGGAAGTAAACACCCAAGTTGTTGCCTAGCAACGCAACTCCATTGCACCTCCGATGAAATGCACTAAAACGGAGCATTTCAGACAGAGGGTAAATACAGGTATATTCAGGCAGACAGTATGAGGAAAATAAAGTTTTTTTTTAACATTACAGCATGTAAACATGTTCTATTAGAAACACAAAATACAAGTATGAACCTGAAAATGAGCACGATATGGAACCTTTAAGTTGCTCTCCATGTACTTACAGTACACACAGTTTACAGCAAGATAGCGATAGGCATACAATTAAAAAACAGGGACAACAAGCTGCAAAGAAAGGTTAAAATAATCATAGAACTACAGTATTATGTACAAACAAGTAGGTGGAAAATATATTTGTTTATTTATATGTACGTATGTATATATATATATATATATATATATATATATATATACATGTATATGTATATGTATGTACAGTATGTATGTATATATAACACCTAAACATCTAAATCATATTTTGTCCTGACGTTCATATCACTGTTGTCTAGATGCTAATCCATAGAAATGCATCATATGTCCATGTGCTAATCTCTCCCCATATATTTAGTTGAACTACATTTTTCCTTAATCTGTGGTCACATGACTATTTGTGCACATGGTTGCCTAGATACACAATCTGTCACTTCAAGGAGACATATCACTCACAATAAACCTCTGCATCGTGTTTGCTGATGTTATTCTGAAAACCGTGACCGGATGTTGTGATTATCCATCTCCGCCGCTTTGCCGCTTCCTCCAGGATGTTGGTCTGGTCCGCTCGCCGCTCTTTAGCAGGGAGAAGCTGAGTGTTATTGCTGAGCAACGGAGCAACGGAGGGAGAGAAGGCCGACAGAGCGCAGAGAGCCAGACTGAACTGCAGCAGCGGCGGCAGGGCTGGGCTCCACACACACACACACACACCTTCTACTGAGACACACACACCGGAGAGGAACAAGGTAAGCGAGGAGAACACTTACCTTGTATTTAGTGAGCAGTAGAATAAGCAGCTAACAGTGGGCTGGTAGCCAGGTGGTCGACCGTTACAAGTTAGCGGCAGAGAAAAAAAGGAAAGAGTCGGTGTTGTGCTTTTGTGCCCTCCCTACCCTTCTAGTGATGTCAATGTGGGCTTTCAGTGTGGATACTAAATCCTCCCGAGGTCACACGGCAGAACTTCTCACATTAAAACCATCAAAACAGGATTCATATTGAATGTATAAAATGTAATAAACAAGCTCGGGAAATCCCCTGTTATGTTTATAACGGTTAAACACTCTGGTGTGACTCCCTGTCGGCTAACTGGATGATGGCTACTGTGGTCTGTTGTCTGTTGTCAGCAGCAGCAGCATGAGCAGCCTGGGTCTGCCCTGCTCCGCCGCTGGAAAGCCACACAGCCTCGACACTTTGCTGCCTCTGTAAAAACACCGGCCACGTTATCCTTCTATGCTACTATTATCTATTATTAGTTATTGACTTGTTCTTTACATCAGTCGCATCCTTGTGTAGCCGCTTGGAGGCTATGGAGACAGGATGCCCATCAGTGAAGGTCGGTTACAGTGGACGCTTTGTGTTCATCTCATTGGAAACAGATTATCCCCAGTGGCTCCTCTTTGACTCTATGTATATTGTCTGAAGGGTATATAATATAGCCTACCGTATAGGCTATGTGGGTATTTCACTATGTAATGTAGGTGCAGAGTGTTTCCCGATGTCGGACCCCCCCTCCTCCTCTTCTTCTTCTGTGTGGAGGCTTTGTTTTCGTGGGGCAGATGTAGCTGGCCTACATGCATCCGCTCTCTTTGTGTTCAGCTTGATTTTTGCTGTCATCATCACATAAGATATAAAACTTGGGGAAATAGCAAAAGATGAGCTATAACTGCATATACTGACATGTGTCATCACACATTGACAAAGATGCCTTATTTGTATGCATCTTACAAACAAAATTTAAATTTGTGTAATTATATTCTCATTATCAGGTAACAGACTATTGAATGAATGATGAATTGAGCTGAAATGCCAGAAGAAGATGCATGGCAAATACTAAAGTTCCACAACTGTTCAAAACATTTGAAAGCAGCAGCCTGATTGTATTTATTCATCTTGATCATTTCCCTTAATTGCATCTCATGGTGTTAAAGGTATATCATTGGAGACTGCATGCATTCCTGGTTGGGGTTTATAACACTGTTCCACTGTTGTTCTACTGGACTGATGCGTTCTTGAAAAGCTGGACAGCTATAGGCTGCACATCAGCGAGTCTTGTTAGTCTCCTCCTCCCTCAGCTGTAAGAATTCAAATTTTTTGGGTTTGAGCCATAGAATGTGCAGATGATACCATCCAGTCCGGCTTCGCTCCTTTCCTTTCTCCCTTTCACTCTGCCTTTTTCCCACTCCTTCCTGTCCTCTCCGCAAATGTGGTTGCCGGCAGGCTGGTTGGCTCAGCGGTTGCATTTTTGAAAACTGTGTCAGTGTCACAGGACGGACTCTCGGAGAGGAAGCAGCAGCAATGTCCTAGCTAGACTGCAGCCCAGCCTGCCTTCATACGTGTCCATTATGGAAGCTTTTCTCTTAATAGTCATAGTAATATAATCTCTCCAGCCTGGCAGGCTGGGAGCTCCGCATTTGCAAATGTGAACCCTGTTTATTGCAATAAATCTCTGGGGGAAAAAACAGAGCCTCTCTGTGAATTCATGTTTGATATTCTATTAAGAGGAAAGCTTCCACTACAACAGTTACAGTGCAGATGATAACACAAGCAACCATGTGAATGAATAGAAAATAGTGTACTCACACTTTTTATATCTCTTCGTGTGTTGTTCTGCTTTTGTTCTGACGAACTTGAAAGCTCAACAATAGATTCCTACAGTCACCGAGCTGATTGGTCATAAGTCGACTATTAAGGTTGAGCAGATCAAATACAGTTAAATCCTGTTTCTTCATCCTTCCTGAATGACTTTAAAGGTGTTTCTGGTTCAGTATCATGATTCTTATGATGAATGAGCATTGTGTACATGTATTGTAAGCATTGGTATAAGAAAATATTGATAGATACACATGAGTACATGATATTATGTTTTGCGATACTGTATCTATTCTCCAAAACGGCGAATCGATTTTTGGCCCGCCTGCTCTGTTTTTCGGGAGGTTGTAGCGGGCTCAAAACCTAAGGAATCCATTAATACCAACCATGTCCTACTTGCATGCTGCGGAGGAGGCTAAATAACGCTCAAAATTTTGGCGAGGAAAAACTGGCATGGCCATTATTTTTAAAGGGGTCCCTTGACCTCTGACCTCAAGATATGTGACTGAAAATGGGTTCTATGGGTACCCACGAGTCTCCCCTTTACAGATATGGCCACTTCATGATAATCACATGTGGTCTGGGTCAAAAACCATGCAGTTTTTTGAATGCAGTATAAATTTGTTATTTTTGCCTATTCTAAAAATGACGTGTTTGAATATTTCTGCATACTGGGGTCCCTAAACAGTCTTGGAATTACATAAATTGGGTATTACTGGAAAGCTGAGACTCTTGTGGATCTAATGAGTCCAAGCGTGTTCATGTGTAACAATGTTGGTCCACATAGTAGTCATTTCACATAGTGACTTTTTTTTACTCAGAATTTATACTGACAGTTTCCCCAAAATTAGATTTGAAAAAAATCTCAATATATCGCCTTTACAGTATCGCAATATATTGAATCATTACGCCAGTATCATGATACGTATCGTATCGCCAGATTATTGCCAATACACAGCCCTAATACTAAGGATTTCCTTCAACAATACGACTCTATTTTCTGTTCTAGTCTATAGTTGGGATTGAGTGATTGTTGACTTTGTTGACCGGACTGCCCACGGCCATTGTGTATAGTAGGAAGTTTAGGAAGTGAGTTCATTTTACTTCAGTGGTCAGGGAGTGTTATTTGTGACTGAAAACAACCTATCATGGAGCTTAATATTCTATTTCATTCTTTTCAACATGTTTTTAAGGTGTTTTTGTAGTACCAGGGTGACTGTGGTTAAAAATAGCAGTGAATCTCACTTCAGTAATCTGCCAGAGTAGAAACTTTAAAAGGGTTATGAGCGTCAGATGCCTGGTGAAGCTCTGGCTTGTGTGCAGAGTCACAGAGAGAAACAAGGGAGGTGAATAGAAAAGTATGCGGTAAGAAAAGGGAAAGACAGGATAGCAGTGCAGAAAATAAGAAAAAACGCATGAAGCAATTTATATACATAATCATCAGCCTCTCCCTTGTTATGGAACATAAAGGTCTGTTTTTTTTTCTGCATATCAATCCTCAAAATGAGAAATAAAACAGAGTGACCTTCACATCTGTTTTGGGGTGTAACATACTCTGAGTTTCTGGTATTTTGTGCTTCTTTCCACTGCAGATATTGATCTTGTATTTGGGCAGTTTCCTTTCCCATCTCTCTCTCTGCCAGGCTCCCCCTGATTGTCCTGTTATGCTAACGTTGATGTGTTTTTTTTTTTTCCTCCTAAGTGCCAGTGTGGATTTCACTATTTTTGTCTGCTGCTGAGTCTGTTGCTGTGGGCAGTATAAATGCTGGTGTCATAATCAACGTGGCAGGGTTGGCCAAATAGGCTACTAATGTTCCTGTTAAAGGGCCACGGGTCAGTCATTATCTGCTCAGCAGGGGCCACGCAGGGCCGTAAGAGCTCTCACCAGAGCAATCCTACAGTAAACCAGTAGACCACCTGACACACTGTGTGCTTTGGCTTCTGTTGCAATACAGTCTCACGGCAGTCCGTGAAATAGTCACGAAATTGAATCTATTTGATTCGTGTACATAGACACAAAATTTTCCTCTTTTTTTTTTCGTGAACGCTCAGCATGTCTTTCAACAACATGTTTTTCATGCGTTTTCCTACAAATGTCCAGCAACACATGACACTCGTGTCAATTCCCGCTCCAGTCTTTTCAAAACAAAACGGAAAAGGGAAAGAGAAAAGAGAGACTTGGTTAGGCTTAGGCAACAAAACTACTTAGTTAGGTTTAGGAAAAGATAGACTATGTTAGGCTTAGGCAACAAAACTACTTAGTTAGGTTTAGAAAAAGATTGACTTGGTTAGGATTAGGCAACAAAACTAATTAGTTAGGTTTAGGAAAAGATCGACTTGGTTAAGATTAGGCAACCAAAACCACTTAGTTAGGTTTAGGAAAAGATCATGGTTTGGGGTTTAAATAACACTGGAAATGGCAAAACTTAAGTACAGAAGTTAGTTGACAAATAAATCAACTTTGACTTGTGGTTTCATTCGGGACACAAACACTGGTCTCCTGGGCGAAAGTCCTGTGTTTTTTGACCCAATCCATCCACCCTGACCTCCTCCCTATACGTGGCGTTCGCCGCTCTTTATACTTCCTGGTTCACAATTACGTGGATTACATACGAATTGATTTTGTGCTGGCCATCACGAAATTTTTTTAAAATTTGTATCTTTGTACACGAATCAATACATTAAATTTTGTGACTATTTCATGAACTGCATGTGCGACTGGGCTGTCTGTTGGGGGCTGAGGCTCATTTTCATTTGGGATTAATCTGCAGATTATTTTCCTCATTAAATGTTTGGTCTATAAAATGCCAGAAAATGGTGAAAAATGGCCATCACGATTTCATTATGGCCAAGGTGTCATCTTCAAATTGATTCTTTTTTCTGACCAGCAGTCCAAAACCCGAAGATATCCGATTTGCAATGATATGAAGCAGACAAAAGTAGCAAATCTTAACATGGCAGAAGCTCGAACCAGATAATGTTTTGTGTTTTTGCTTAAAAAATTACTTTATGTAATCCAGTAATCGATTATCAAAATAGTTGTCGACTAATGAATTAATCAACTAATCTTTTCAGCTCTAGTATAATATATATTGCTCTAACATTTTAATGGTTAATTAAAGTTTGCATATTAGTTTACTACATTGTTTCTTCTGCTCTCATGCCCCGTTGAGAAAACTGCCTCCAGAAGTGAGTTTGTTTCAGCGTATTTTCTGAAAAATGTACTGCACACACGCTTCAGAGAATGAATTACATGCACTGAAAAAGACTATGCTGCAGGGCATGTGATTCATTAATTCCCCTGGATTATTAATAATCTATTTTTTATTATCTCTTTATCAGTACAAGCTTGTTCAGAGACTCCACTAGAATAATAACTTTACTTTCTCACATAATGCTGGAGGGCAGGCTGTGCCGTACAGTTATTAACATCCGTGAAATGTAGATGTCTATATGTAGGTCTGTAGGTCATGTGGAACACTGGGGTCACCGAGCATGTGGTGGGTTTATGTCTTACGGCTAGGGTGTGCTGGGTTGTGTATGGTAATAACAATGAAGCAGGCTGTACGGATGCTGGCTAAATGGAGGTGTTTGCTTGTTTGTTCCTCTCGCCAACTGCTCATGTGATGCGTGTGGCCGCCGTTCTGCACCATATGGTCTTTTCTGCTGCATGGGACAGTTTTTTTTTTCACCCACAATGCTGCATGTATAAGCCACTTACCACACATAAAGCCACACATGCGCACTCAAGCTTCTGCAAAGTGGAGGTTGCTATACTGACACCATAATGATTTATTACCTCCCTGCATGGTGCTATGGTCCTGTTCGTTAGAGATTAATGCTGGTGTATAGTCTTTATCTGGCTGCATAAATTATAAACTATTCAAAATGCACCGTTCAATAGAATGAATTATATATTGATTTTTATTCATGATATAAATGTTCATATGATCTTACTCCATTTGCAGGATCCAGATTTACAAAAGCATAGCGGGGATTGTCAATAAACAGGAGAAAAAAGGCAAATGATGCAGTCGATCATTTTGTATGTATGTGTGTATACTGTATGTGTGTCAAAATGTTCCTCCATCCTCACCTCCAAGTAGTGTTTGGAAGCTGGAGGAGCATCCTTGGCTGGGATACACTGTCAAACCACATTCAGCCTCGTGTCACTTAATGAACCTTTACAATGTTAAACCCAAAGTACAGACATGCTCATCATGGATTTTAGCGTCCAGTTGTAGTTGAGGTTTTCTCAAAAGGAGGTCCCTTAAACAGAACATGGCTTGTGATTGTTTTGCTTTTTTGTGGTCTATTCGTCATTTATGAGGAGAGGTAAAGTAGGCCAACTTGATTCAAATGTCAAATGGAATCAAAGACTTGAAGACTGATATCCCTGGAGCAGCCATGGCGTGCTCCTTTGTGCTCTCTCCATTTTAGACCAAGAACATTTCATATATACTTTATTATTTATCAAACACTACTTTTGTGATTGACTGGCTGCCCTGTAGAGCTATATATTTGTCACTGAAAATGTGATTTTAAAACATAATATTCACTGCAGAAAGAGCCACAAAATATAGCTCATGTTAACAACGTGATAACGCAAATTTGTTTAACGCCACTAATTTCTTTAACGCATTAACACGATCGATCTTTCGGAGGTTGCAGCGGGTTCAATTTAAAGCTAGAGTGAAGGTACTGGCATCATAGGAAACTTGAAAACCTAAGAAATCCATTGGTACCAACCAACTGGCTTGTCGTGAAGGAGGCTAAATAACACTCCTATCTTAGGCAACATTTTGGCAAGGAAGAACGGTCATGGCCATTTTCAAAGGGGTCCTTTGACCTCTGACCTCAAGATATGTGAATGTAAATGGGTTCTCTGGGTACCCACGAGTCTCCCCTTTACAGACATGCCCACTTTATGATAATCACATGCAGTTTGGGGGCAAGTCACAGTCAAGTCAGCACACTGACACACTGACAGCTGTTGTTGCCTGTTGGGCTGCAGTTTGACATGTTATGATTTGAGCATATTGTTTTATTCTAAATGCAGTACCTGTGAGGGTTTCTGGACAATATCTGTCATTGTTATGTGTTGTTAATTGATTTCCTATAATAAATATATAAATACATTTGCATAAAGAAAACATATTTGAGTATTAAATCCTTGACAACGTCTCCCTATAAGGTACATTTTGAACAGATACAAAATGTGCAATTAATTTGCGATTAAATATTGAATTGATTTATAGATTAGTTGATTGAACCCTAGCTCATATATAACTGACAACATTTTGATTCGGTTTGTTATAGGTGTCTGGTATATCATTATCTGCGTCATAGAAAAAGCCCAGTCTCTCTTTTTGTCTGAAGTTTAGAGAGGAACAATAGATTGTATACCTCTTCTACTGTACACTTTCATGTCTGTAAATCTACTGTAGACTCATTGGGGACCAAAAGCCTTTTGTCTGTCTGTCTGTCCGGTTGTCTGTCTGTTTGTCCAGAGGTTGCTACATTTTTTTGCCTGGTTTGTTCTTTACCCCCCTCAGGGTCTGGAGGCTTCCCTTCTCCCAAAACACCTCTAGGGTTGCAAGACCGATTCAGTCTCCCTGGTCTATTACTTATTGACTGACTGACCTCGGCTTACATCAGCATTTTCAAGGGAATAGGCCCCTGCTTTTCTATTTGTCTTAACCTTCAATGTACTTTCCTTTCATTCGTTTATATACCTCCGAGGTGCTGTCTAGCGCAAGCACCACATACCCTCTTTTCTCTTTGTTTCCATTGTTGCAAAGCTGCAATATTTATTATAATATTTATAACTAGGGCTGTCGATCGATTATCGATGTGATTATCATAAAGTGGGCATGTCTGTAAAGGGGAGACTCGTGGGTAACCATAGAACCCATTTACATTCTCATATCTGGAGGTCAGAGGTCAAGGGACTCCCTTGAAAATGTCCCTGGCAGTTTTTCCTCGCCAAAATTTAGCGCAAGTTTGGAGCGTTGTTTAACCTCCTTCGCAGCAAGCTAGTATGACATGGTTGGTACCGATGGATTCCTCAGGTTTTATGTCAGTACCTTTACTCTACTTAAACCTCTGAGCCAAAAATTAAATCCAAATCTAAAAATCACAAGTTGTGTTATTGCATTAAAGAAATTAGTGGCGTTAAAACAAATTTGCGTTAGGACATTATTATTGCTATTATTACGTTAACTTTGACAGTCTTATTTATTACATTTCAGGTCCTACTTAAATTGTTAATCTACAAGAGTCATGTTTTTTCATTTTTCATTCTGGCAACATCTTTGATACTAAGCTGTCTTTGCTGTGGTGTTTTTGCACTCCACTTCCAAGAAATAATTCTACAATGAGTTAGTAACATGATATTCTCCTCAGATTTCTTTTGTGGAAAATGTAATGCAGTTACTGCTCTTTTCTTCCTGTTCAGCCAAGAGGGCTACCGCTGCTCTGGCTCCTGTAACTACTGAGTGCTATTTATATCAGAACAATCAGCTTTTGCTGCTGTTGTAAACATTAAATACATCACCTCCTGTCTGCCAGAGGATTTCTTCTTGGAAAGACCAACCAGACATGGAACTTTAGAGCAACAAGACCTTGTCAATTTATTTACTTTTTTGATTTCTCAATCGGTGAGTAGAAAATATGACATTCAACAATATCTTTCTTTTGTCATTGCTACTTCCATTGGGAGCGCTTCACATAGGGTGTTATCTAGCCAAGCTTAACTTTGTGAGTGTTTTTTAGTATCCGCTGTAGCTGCTGGTGAGTTTTAACGTCGCTACACTGAGATAAAGCTACATTTTTTACAATGTAGGCAGACAACCACACCCTTAGGCTAAGTTTGGCTCTCATCATAAGACCACATGGAAATGTGTGTGACGAGACGTATGAGTTGTCCGTCTGACTCTTTCTTCTCTGTTCTTCCTCCCCTGCTGTCTCTCTCACTTTGGTTTGCTTAGCATGTGTGTGTTTGTGTAAATCTGTGTGTGGAGGCTACACACAGCATCTGTCAGTGTGTGTGTGTGTGATGCGGTCTGAGTCAGCTCTCAGGGTCGCTGTGGTGATGTGACGGTCTGGGTGGTTAGGCAGATGAGTAGTGCTGTTGCATCATCCTGGGATACGCACTGGAGCCAGATGCTATGCGGAGAGCAGCGGCCATGTGTTGGAGCAAAGAAACCTGTTAGATGATGATGATGATGATGGCAGTAAATAAAGTGGCGCTCGTTGATATTCCTGTTCGCTTTCAGCTGTTGTCTGTGATTGGCTGGTTCGGCGTGGAGGGAAGAGACAACAGAAGAAAACTGCTTATACAACATTTAGCTGGAAAACGGAAACATGGCTGTAAGAGCGATTAGTCACAGCTAATAAATCAGATTATCCAGCGCTGCTTTATAATCACCCCGTTTATTTTCAATGTCTGAACATTTCATTATATAATGAATAATAATAGCAGTGCTCATACTCATTCGCTTCAAATCTGCACCTTTGTTAGTGTTTTAAGATGATTTTCCTCATGACAGCGTGATTCTATTCCTTTGAGCTGTGAATGAAACGAAAGCCTCACTATAGATGTTTTTTTCATTCATGTCACAGTCATCAAATGAACATCAGATCTACTGTGGCCTCAAAGATGAGTGAGTCCACTACTCGTGTCCACTACAGGAGGTGCAGTGCATGCTTCCTGTTTCTTCACTGCCATCTCCTCCAGACAAAGCATTCACAGTCATCTTGGAATAATCCTCCCCTTTCACTCCTTAATTCTCTCTCTCGCTCTCTCTCTCTCTCTGTGTGTGTGTGTGTGTGTGTGTGTGTGTGTGTGTGAGACAGAGAGAGAGATAGAGATAGTGTGGAGGTCTGGGGGTTGGGGAATTCCTGCCAAAACCATGAGGTCACTATTTGTCCTTATTAGAAGAAAGGCACTTTATTAATCCCAGAGGGGAAATTACATTTTTTCACTCTGTTATATTTACATAGTACATAGTACACACAGGCCCCAAATACACACACATGCACAAACAGGACCATTATACATGCATTGATTGAGAGATGGCAGAGCGAGGGGGCTGCCTCTGACAGGCGCCCCGAGCAGTTGGGGGTTTGGTGCTTTGCTCAAGGACACCAGTTCACACTCAGTACTTGGTCCATAACCCCAGAATGAATGTTGCTGAAAGAGTGGAATGGAGATGAGACCGACCCTTAGGTGGTAACAGTTTGAAATGATGTATTACCAATATTTAGAATCAAGCATTTTTTGCATTTCAGATGAGTAACATTGTAAGTTAGTAAGTAAGAAGCAAACAATGTTTAAGCACAACGGTTGGAATGAACGCATTACCCAAATTACAAAAAAACAAATAAACATATGTTCTCATATTTTCCCGTTTTTATTGGAATTACTTGTGCAAATAGTAATGATTATTTTCTAGAGCTGTCAATCGATTAAAATGTTTAATCGTGATTAATTGCACGATTGTCCATAGTTAATCACAATTAATCAGAAATCACACATTTTTTTTATGTGTTCAAAATGTACCTTAAAGGGAGGTTTGTCAAGTATTTAATACGCTTATCAACATGGGAGTGGATAAATATGCTGCTTCATGTAAATGTATGTATATATTTATTATTGGAAATCAATTAACAACACAAAACATTGACAGCTATTGTCCAGAAACCCTCACAGGTACTGCATTAAGCATAAAACAATATGCTCAAATCATAACATGTCAAACTGCAGCCCAACAGGCAACAACAGCTGTCAGTGTGTCAGTGTGCTGACTTGACTATGACTTGCCCCAAACTGCATGTGATTATCATAAAGTGGGCATGTCTGTAAAGGGGAGACTCGTGGGTACCCATAGAACCCATTTACATTCACTGATCTTGAGGTCAGAGGTCAAGTTTCCCTCACCAAAATGTAGCGTAAGTTTGGAGCGTTATTTAGCCTCCTTCACAGCAAGCTAGTATGACATGGTTGGTACCAATGAATTCCTTAGGTTTATCTAGTTTCATATGATGCCACAATCTATTGAATTTGCGTTAACACGTTATTATCATGTTAACTTTGACAGCCCGTATTATTTTCATTATTGATTAATTTAACAACAATGGAAAAATATGCATTGGAATTTCCCTGAACCCAAGGTGACATTTTCAAATGACTAATTTCTGACCAACAGTCCAAAACCGGAAGATATTTCATTTACTATTAAATTCGACAAAGAAAAGCAGCAAATCCTCACATTTCAGAAGCTGGAACCAGACAATAGTTGGCATTTTTGCGCAAGAAAGATTCTGATTAATTTTCTGTCTTCTGATTAATCAAGTAATTGTTTGAGTTCAGTGGTTTTTTTTTCTTGATTATCCAGATGGAGGGACACTATCTTTTGCTGTTGAATTATCTAATTGTACTTTTTCAATGCTGTGAGCCCCACAAATTTGATTCTATTCACCTCCATTGTATTGAGGTGGAAGCAGAAATCTAATAGATATCTCAAAATCTGTCTCAAGCTATCTGTATGGCTAGACACCGCTAGAGTTAAGTGAGAAAATATGTTTTTTTGTATGTTGGGAGAAGTGACTATTTAACATCAGGACTGTAAGGAGCACATGTGAAGCAGACAGTATATCCTTCTCAGCTGTATCCCCTTCATCAGACCTACCACTGCATGCCTCCAGCTGTGCCATGTCTTTCATGTGTGATAGCAAGAAGGTTTTTTTAATGGCACCACACAGGCTGGTATGCATCGTATTCAGGCTCCTCAACCACATTCTCGTTAACGTTGAATTCTGCAGTGAGTGTGCAGCGGTTATTGAGACGGCGAGCCTTCAGATGCTTCGGTTACAGCGGGGAGGGGGAACCCACACATAATTATAGTGTAATGGCAATGCTGCTGTTGTTCTTTTGTTGGCTTTCTCTGATAATGTGTTCATAGTGTGTTGTTCCAGTGTAGCATCTAAACACAATATCTGTTCTATATCCATAATATCTATGTGTGTATACTGTATGTGTTGCCATGGCTGGTCTGTTATAAATGGTGTAACATGTTAACCAAGCAGATGATATAAGAATGAGATACAGAGTCTGGCCGGTAGGGCTTCACAATTAATCGAATATTAATCGCGATTCACAATTTTGGCTTCCCACAATTAAATGAACGTGATCGCCTGAGATATTGACGTTTAAAATGTGCGTTCTGCTCATAGAAAACTCTGCTGCATATCAAATCAAGTGCTTCCTAAACAGCCAGCCACCAGCTGGTGGTTGAGATGTTTGGGCTTCACTTTAGGGTATAGATATTATCTATACAACCAGCGTGTTTATGATTAAATTGAGAGCATCAAATTGTTTATCTAGGTGTTTTATGTTGCTATTTTTGCTCTCAAAGTGCACCAGATTGAAGCATTCAATTTTAAAATGTAGCTAACAAAGGGGGTAGGGTGAATATTCCTGTATTTTTCCATATTGCAATATATATATATAGCAGAAAAAAATATTGCAATGTCAGTTTTTTTCCAACATCGTGCAGCCCTAATTTGTACATTAGCAGGAATGTAGCACAGCATGGAAGTGAAAGCAGTGCTCTGTTTATTTTAATGTCAAAGTGCAATAAAAATATGTTGCCGCTAAATCAATGAATAATCGTGTTGTCTTTTACTGGTTTTAAAGGCTGCATTACAGTAAAGGGATATACTTTTCTGAACATACCAGACTGTTCTAGCTGTTCTGTTATTTACCTTTACCCACTTAGTCATTATGTCCACATTACTAATAGTTAATTATTAAAAAATGTCATTGTGTAAATATTTTGTGAAAGCCCCAATAGTCAACCCCACAATATTGATATCGAGGCATTGGGTCAAAAATAGGGCAGTTTATTGGCGCGAATCTGGCAATACGATACGTATCATCACACTGGGGTAACGATTCAATATAATGCAATATATTGCGATACCGTAAACAAGGCGATATATTGTGATTTTTTAAAATCTAATTTTAGGAGAGCTGTCATAGTATAAAGAACACACCAGCAATACATATAATACATTTATACTGCATGCAGAAACCTGCATGGTTTTTGCCCCAAACTGCATGTGATTATCATAAAGTGGGCATGTCTGTAAAGGGGAGACTCGTGGGTACCCATAGAACCTGTTTCATTCACATATCTTGAGGTCAGAGGTCAAAGGACCCCTTTGAAAACGGCCATGCCAGTTTTTCCTCACCAAATTTAAATGTAAGTTTGGAACGTTATATTTTCTTACACCCTTAGTCAAAAATATTGTGATATTTGTTTTTTTCCTTATCGCCAGCTATTATAAAAATATTTTTTATGAAGGATGCATACATTTATTTTGGTTAAAGTTAAGAAATTTAATTCAGTTAGGATTAGTGTGTGTGAGAGCCTGCACTTGTTCCAGGATCATTTCTTGTGAGGATACACACTATTTACATAAGTCTGGTCAAGTTTGGATGCAAAACAGAAAAATAACAAATAAAAATCATCTTCAAAACACGCTGCTGAACATGAGAACATGCTGCTGCAGATTACTTCTATCACAGTGTTTTATCACACTGTCTAAAATTTCCTCATTAAATGTTTCACATGTCATATAAATCGTTGGATATTCTGAGCCGTTACTGTGATGAAAACTGATCCCATCATACATCAGAGACAGCTGTTGCTTTGCTACAGTCATGTTCCCAACAGCGCCGTGTGAGCTGTCAGAGGTGTGCAGTTGATTAAAATTTTACCCAGAGGATTATTGAGTTGGTATACCAAGTGCTTATGAGGTCAAGTGATCAAGAGCTTAGCTCAATAATCTTTAATTCCCTCTCTGACGGGCTTTTCTTGGCACTTTCGACACACGACAGAGCGCCTGTTATTTTAGCGCCACTTGAAATTACCATGAAAAGCGTCCCTTTGAAAAAGCCATGTTTGATTTTGAAATTATGAAGAGTATTAAAATTGTCTAAACCTCGGTATAAAAGTCAACATTAAGGTGTAACCAAATGCAGCAGTCTTTTAAAATGTGCTTCATAACAGAGACAACAGAGGCTCCACTCTGTGTTTTGTTGTCATCTTGTGACATCGGGAAAAATTCAATTATGAAAAGGTGCTAAAGTTTACAACTAGTGGCTCGTCCAGACACCATCAATTTTATAGCCAATCAGTTAGAGAACAGATTAGAGCCCATTAGCTAGTTCTGCTTTATCTGTTGTTCTTCCAGGCCTGGGCGGTTGGGAAGTCAGCATGGCTGGCTTTGACCTCCTTTCCAGCTCTTCTGGAAGAGAGCGAGGGGAGGAGGAAGGCAGGAGGGAAAAATAAATGTCCTGCTGGGGAGGCCAGCCAACATTCCTACATCACTTCCTCCTCTAACATCTGGCAATGATCAGGGCAGGCAGAGAGGAAGAGAGGATGCTTCTCACTGGTTGGCTCAGTGTTCATTTCCAGGCGTAGACAGAGAGATATCACATTGCAAGACCGCCCACTCAACCTCATTCCCCCTACCAGCAAAACAAAATGAAGCGAGATGGAGTGTTTTGAGTCAGCGTATCTCTACCAATGTTTACACTTTGTCTGTGATTATACTGTCTTCCGTTATTGCTTCACATCTTCTTTCATACATCCTGGCTATTTATATCATGTTGCAAAGAAATAAATTGTATATGTTTGCCTGCTTCTGTGAGTATAAATGAAAAAAAAACAAGCCTTTCCTTTCTTCTCCTTCCTCAGGATGGCCTAGCCGCGTCGTGTTGTCAGCAGTCGATCAGCAGTGAGCTACCTGGACCAGAGGTGTGTAATAGAACTCACTACTTTATTTCCCAATATTTAAAGTGGCAGTAGGCAGAATATTTTTGGCATCATTGGGCAAAAATACCATAATAATCTTTCAGCATGTTGTAATTCAAGACTTCTGAGAGAAAGCTAGACTTCTGCTCCTCCTCATGGCTCTGTTTTCAGGCTTTAGAACATCTAGCCTATGACGGGAGACTTTGGACAATCACAGGTCATTTCAGAGAGAGAGTGTTCCTATTGACTGTTCATTCAACGGAGGCAGCTGTCAATCACTCACCAACTCCGATCAAACGGTCAAACTAGGCAACGCTGATCAAATATGAATCAGTATTCTGTTACTGTAATGCCTATTTCTCGCATAAAATGTTTTCAGGAACATCTTGTAGTGCACTGTTTAGCTGTAAAATGAGAACGTTTGCTCCGGCGGGCGGGTCACAAACGTTCTTGTTCACGAGTGATTGACAGCTGCTCATAAGACTTGTTGTTTTCCTCCGGTCTGTGAAATCTTGCAGATGCCATTAGGAGCACCGGAGGACACAGAGGCACATGATTTTTTTGCACTACTGTCAGGATATAGTGACTGTTTAATTAAAATAACTTTTTTTAATCATATTTGCTCCAACCTGCCTACTCAAGCTTTAAAACAACTTACTTACATTTGTTGTCAAACCTCAGAGCGACCTTTGCAAATATTCAAATTTTCTCTCTTCTAAAAAAACTATTATTTGATTGACTTTTACATATTGCAAGGTTGACTCTGATAATGGAACAACAATGGAACCGCACAATGTGCAACCAAATAAATGATTTTCTTTTACTTGTTTCGGCAGAGAGACTTGCTTTTCTATTTTAATCCCTCCTGCGTATGACTGGACTTAATTGGTACAACATAACTACTATTCCTGCTGTCATTTTCTATATTATATTCAAGACGTCCTGTTTCAGAACTTCTGTAGATGTGAGTTAGTTTACATGATAAACTTAGAGCAATTTAGATTCTGAGACGGAGGATCATTCTCAGAACTGTTCAACTTGTTGAACTACCAATTAGCTGACCTACTGCTTATTTTCTTTTGTCCCGTTAGGTGTGTAGCAGAGGCAGCAGCGGGTTGCAGAGATGAGCGTGACCTCGTGGTTCCTGGTGAGCAGCGGGGGGACTCGCCACAGACTCCCCCGGGAAATGATCTTTGTCGGCCGGGATGACTGCGAGCTCATGCTACAGGTGAGAATGCTTTGGTTCTCCGCTGACAGCGGCTTCGGTAAACCTGAATGGGCGAGATATGTTTGCTGCCTTTTCACCCACTCTCTCTCTTTCTGTAGACATTGCTGTCTTTATTAAAGGAAAATAGCAGTCTGATAGCACTCTGAGTCTTAGTAAGTTACTAAGTTTTAAGATAATAATAATAAGAACCAGAGAACACACAGAGCCTGACACTCGTGCAGGGGGTTCCTCTCAGTCATATAAATAACCTGCTGACCTCACAGCAGTCTGTTTCATAAGCTAACTGCTTACTGAGTCTGACTGAGGACACTTCAAATGAGCCCTCAATGCTCATGCTGTTGCTCTTGCAGTAGCAGAGCATGTTTATATGTCAACATGTTGGTGTGTGTGTGTGTGTGTTTGTGTGTGTGTATACTGAGGTGGTGTCTGTGCAGCTGTGCATACATCCAGGAAGACCATGTGTATGCTAGCTCATGTGTACCTCTGGTCACTGCACTATTAATAGAAAGTGGGGCAGATACCTCCTGAGTTAGATCTTATCTGACTGAGTCGGTTGTAGTGGGTAGAGTGCGCATCCATGGCAGCGGTCTCTGTTATGACATTACTTGTTGAGAACAGTTTTTACTGGTACCAGTGTCTGTCTGAGAGTCTGATTCTGAAGAAGACATTCAGGACTCTCACTGATGTTTATTCATTTTACCGTGTTGGTGGAGAGTAGCCTCACTTTTCACATTGGCCTCTTTATCTTATGAAATCACTGTGGCTGTTTACAATATTGTCACACTAAATTAGATTTATTTTGTGGTTTCTCTCTATACATGCTTTTTAAACATATTAAAACATTTATTTTTTATAGTAGAATTGTTATTATCTAAAATAAATCTCGCTCCATGCCTTCTCGATATCATTTAGTCCCATTGGGGGCATTTATCCTTACAGTATCTACTCCAGACTTCACGGATATATAGAAATGTAATCCATTTATGGGTTTTATGGGTTGAAGAGGCCGAAGCATAAAACAGAATAATAAAATCACACAATATATATTTCATTTGTGAATGAACAGTAGTTCATGACCGATTAAAGTCCCATTTATGTTTAATCCG
Source organism: Sebastes fasciatus (assembly GCF_043250625.1). Classification (NCBI taxonomy): domain Eukaryota; kingdom Metazoa; phylum Chordata; class Actinopteri; order Perciformes; family Sebastidae; genus Sebastes; species Sebastes fasciatus. Next base: position 4,217,143 of record NC_133803.1, on the reverse strand, counting down.
AGTGCACAGTACAGTGACCTTTTTTATACAAAACTTTCATTTTCACTTGAGAAGTTTTTAAGCTTTAAGCTGTTCATCTGTGAGACAGAGTTTATCAGCCTTAAAATAGTCAGTGTGGTACCTAGTTTTTTTAATTTTTTTATTTAAAACCTCACGTAAGGCTGCATAGTTCTCAGGCCACATATATACAGTACAAAACAAACCATTTCCTGTTGTATTGTTTTTAGCATTTCATCATGAAATAGCCATTTGAATACAGGCTTTTATTATTTGTCATAAGAGTGTCTTGGACTCCCCCCCTTTTTTGAACCTTTGTGTACCTCACCAAAGAGCACCTTCATCACACTGATTCGAACTTCCGAGCACTCTGGACTTTTACCCTTTTTTTAACATAAATAAATAAGTTTGGGGAAACAAATAAGGAGTGAAATGCAAAGGGAAAATTAATAAATAAATGCATACATACACACGTAGGCAAAATTGTTAGTACCCTTCCGTTAAAGAGAGAAAAACCCACAATGGTCACTGAAATAACTTGAAACTGACAAAAGTAATAATAAATAAAAATTCACTGAAAATTAACTAATGAAAATCAGACATTGTTTTTGAATTGTGGTTCAACAGAATCATTTTAAAATTGATGACAAATCGAAGAGACGGATAATACGAATGGTAACCAAAGAGCCCAGAACAACTTCCAAAGAGATTAGAGGTGAACTCCAAGGTCAAGGTACATCAGTGTCAGATCGCACCATCCGTCGCTGTTTGAGCCAAAGTAGACTTAATGGAAGACAACCGAGGAGGACGCAAATCATAAAAAAGCGAGACTGGAATTTGCCAAAATGCATATTGACAAGCCACAAAGCTTCTGGGAGAATGTCTTTTGGACAGATGAGACAAAACTGGAGCTTTTTGGCAAGTCACATCAGCTCTATGTTCACAGACGCAAAAATGAAGCATACAAAGAAAAGAACACTGTACCTAATGTGAAACATGGAGGAGGCTCGGTTATGTTATGGGGCTGCTTTGTTGCATCTGGCACAGGGTGTCTTGAATCTGTGCAGGGTACAATGAAATCTCAAGGCATTCTGGAGCGAAATGTGCTGCCCAGTGTCAGAAAGCTTGGTCTCAGTTGCAGGTCATGGGTCCTCCAACAGGATAATGACCCAAAACACAGCTAAAAACACCCAAGAATGGCTAAGAACAAAACATTGGACTATTCTGAAGTGGCCTTCTATGAGCCCTGATCTAAATCCTATTGAACATCTGTGGAAGGAGCTGAAACATGCATTCGGAGAAGGCACCCTTCAAACCTGAGACAGCTGGAGCAGTTTGCTCACGAGGAGTGGGCCAAAATACCTGTCGACAGGTACAGAAGTCTCACTCGATTGAAGTGATTGCCTCGAAAGGTTGTACAACTAAATATTAAGTTAAGGGTACCATCATTGTTGTCCAGGCCAGTTTCATTAGTTTGTTTTTTAAAATGATTCTGTTGAACCACAATTCAAAAACAATATCTGATTTTCATTAGTTAATTTTCAGTGAATTTTTATTTATTATTACTTTTGTCAGTTTCAAGTTATTTCAGTGACCATTATGGGTTTTTCTTTCTTTAACGGAAGGGTACCAACAATTTTGCCTACGTGTGTACATACATTTAAAAATGAATATAAAATAAATAAAAAAGAAATGCATAAATAAATAAATACAGTTTAAAAAAATGCAAAAATAAATAAATACATTTAAAAATGAATAAAGATAATACATTAATAAATAAATGGGAAAATTAAACAGAAGACTAAAATTCAAATGAATACAAAGATAAATAAATAAAGAAGCAAATTAAAACAGAAATATCAATTTATGTCACATTTTATCAATTAATTAATGGCTACATTTATTTTTAATATTTGTTTTGCTACATTTAATGACATTTATTTATTTATTGAGTAATTTATTCAATCATTCTTTTGTTATAGAAATTATATAGAAATACTACTTTATTTATGATGACATTTCACAGTTATGGACAGCAGCCTAAATCCTCTCACAGCCCGGTTCTGTGATGAGGACACTTCAAACACTCTCTCTAATGTGTCTCCGATGACCTGAGGATCTTCTCCTCCTGCATGTGTGTGTATGTGTTATCCTTGTGATGTCTTTGGAATGATAGTATGATAAGGGAAATCTTCTTTTTGTGTGTTTGTGTGCCACTTTGTGTAGCTGCTTACAGTTGTCCTCCATGTGACTGCTTTAGCTAGCCAAGGCCTGATCACATGGCTAAATGTTAGGGGCTGCTTGTGTCATGCACCAAATAAAACACACAAACACGCTCAAATATGAAACTTCAAATGATTGTAGGTGATTGTTATCACTCTGTTGCTCACTACAAGCTCTGGCCTCATGATCACATAAGATTCCTACTTTATTTATTTGTTGAAAAGAGGAAGGAGTGCAATAAATACAGGAACACAGTCTCCATGATGTCAGCCTGATTCCTGTAAGAGTCAATGAGGCTCTTTCTGTCTCAGAATGATACGCTTTGGCTCCTCGCTCAACTCATCTGCATTGTGTGTGTGTGTGTTTCTTCTTTCCTTGATGAATCACATTTGCCTAATGTCTTTGTCTCTTCCTCTTCTTGTTGTCATTTTGTCTCTTTAGCCAGGTTTTCACAAAAATAACTACTTTTCAAGGAACTAAAAGGTTCCCTCTGCCCACTGTTATGTGGTTTCCACCGCGGTCTAAAGACCTGTGAAGATTAGGCAAATTAGTCTGCTGACGTATGAAAAAGCAACATGACATGTGATGAGGGCTGCTGGTGGTCACAGTGGTAAATACACTCTGCAGCCTGCAGTTCAGTGTGTTGCCTGTTTACTCTAAAAAACACGTTGGAAAAAAATGAACGGTATTGTCTCACTGCGACAACGATATTTACTGCTGCATATACTGTATTTACTGATGCACGTTGGATGTAATTAATGAAATGCAGAAGAGGAAAATGAAACTAAGAGCGTCTGTGTCCACAGAAAATCAACTGTCGAGTGTTTTAGGGTTATTCATTTGTGCTTTAGAACGTTAACACCGTGAAACAATCAGAAAATAACTTTTCTTTCTATCATTCACAGCACCGCCGCGCTACGTCTCTCTCTCTTCTACCGCTTGTTCTCTCAGCTCGCTCGCACAATCTCTCTCTCTCTCTTTTTCTCTCTGTCTTTTTTTAAATGAGTCTAGAAGCCGACAGCAGAGCCTAACTTTACTTTTAATGTTATCAAACAGAGAGAAATGTTCTCCCCTCGTCCTAAAATGATTCTAAATCAATACTAGAGTTCTTCCTTGTTTTATGAATGAAGTGGTACAGTTGTAGCAGCAGTGCTGTGTGAGTGTTTAACCAATCAGCCACGAGGATCCCTGCAAACTCCACCCCAAAAGTTCCGGTACTTTCAGAAAGTACCACCTCCCGACCAGTCCTTTTCTGGGGGGTAAAAAGACCACGTAAAATGTCCCCAGAACTTAATTTAGACCCTGGTCCCTGCGGTCGAAATGCAGTGAGTTCCTCAAAAGGTTCTTAGTTCCTGGGGAAAGTTCCTGCGGTGGAGACGGGGCTTTTCTCTTTCACTCAATGCACAAAATGAATTCAACTCCTACAAGCACTTTTTGGGAACGTTTTCTGTATCTGCTCATTTTGAACACTTTGTTTTCACTTCAGATTTATTTACTTAGCTGACACTCACTTTTTTGTCATGTTGAGCTACTCCACATCTGTATTCTAATTTGCCTCTGCACATATTCAGTTGGTCAGCAGTATATCTGTGTTTAACAGCATGAGTGTGCTCTATCCTGTGATGTGAGGTACAACAAGCAGCTCAGCTCGTTTCTATCCTGTTTAATCTGGCCTAATCCCACTAACGTAATCTGTTTGATGGTTGGCTCTCTGGAGTGGCTTCCCTTGGCTTTACGTCAGCAACACTTTAGCCATTTTCTTGAGATTTTTATTTCAGCACGTGGCTGCAGTCCGGTTGTCTGCAATTGGGTTGTAGAAAAGATTCATATTAGAAGTTATACAAGATTCAGCTCCCAGAATCAGCATTGACTGACTTCAGCACAATAATCTCATTCTCGCCTGAATCTAACTGTACTTATATTCTGGTTATTGATCTTTTTTATTTTCACTTCCATGTTGTTGAAAGTGTGTGAAACATGAGTGAGGCGACGCTTCAGCACAGTTAATGGATTTGTTAGATGGACTTGTGTTAAAGAGGACCTATAATGCTTACTTTCAGGTGCATACTTGTATTTGGGGTTTCTACTAGAACATGTTTACATGCTTTAATGTTCAAAAAACACTTTACTTTTCTCATACCGGCTGTGCTGCAGCACCTCTTCTCACTCTTGGTCTGAAACGCTCTGTTTGAGCTCCTGGACCGCCCTCTCAAAAAGCCCAGTCTGCTCTGATTGGTCATCTGGCCCACTGTTGTGATTGGTCAACTGAACCAAACTCTTTGGACTCCGCTCCAGCTCTGTTCTAACTACTTTTGTTTGAGGGCTTGCCAAACTAGCCGCTTGGAAGGTATTATGCAAATGGTTACTTGGTGACATCACCATGTTACGGAAGAAAAGGCGGGACTTCAATCAAGGCGTTTCAGGCCGTTCAGGGACAGGGTTTCTTTCGGGGAGAGGAACTCCCTTTGTCCTGGACTTGTGCCTTTGTAACTCTGCAGACCTTTTACGTGCACAAAATATATATAATATAACACACTAAAGGAAGATAGTGATAGATTTTATCCGTGTTTGGTCACCATTGGAAAAAATGAAGGCTGAAATTTGAAATCCAGTCGCTCCATGTAATGAGCTAATCACTGAGAAATGTTGTACCTCACTGAAACATCAGGCAAGCAGCTGCTAAACACAGCAGACTTTTGAATCACCACAATTAGAATAGGATCTGCTTGTGCCGATATAAATCAAACAGTTCCATGACAAGGTGTCACTTTGTTACTTGTGTTTTATTGATGTGCCTTATCTGAAGGGCATTCCAACACACACTTGGAGACAGCAGCAAATTTGCTTATCAGTCAATGTCAAATACATGCTTCTAGATATGTTTTGAAATTCAGTGACATATTTGTGACATATTTGCCAAATACCACAATAACATTCTATCTGAGGCTAACACTCACCAGACAGAAGGTTGCAGTGTTTGTGCTGGAAACTATTTATCCTCAAAACAGCTGATAGGCTCATATCTGAACACCACAGAAAATCAATACTTTCACCCGCAGTCCAATTTGCTCCACTGTTTTCCCTGCACGTGAGTATGTGTGTGTGTGTGTGTGTGTGTGTGTGTGTGTGTGTGTGTGTGTGTGTGTGTGTGTGTGTGTGTGTCTGTACAGCTGTGGAGGTGTTAGTAGGTTGTGTGCAGTGTCAGCGACATTGAAATACCTGCTGATATGCTTCAAATTGATAATATAGTGCATATCATACATAGTAACATTGAGGCTCACTATCAGAAATACATTCTTGACATTGGATGCTCATACCTCCACAAAGATGTCACATAGCACAGTCTGCTCCAGTCACACACAGCCCTCTAAGGGTTTGTGTAAGAAACAGTTGCTATTCTGCAGTTCACAGTCAGGCTTAAGCTTCCTGCAGTCTGGATCTGCCTATTAGGGGTGTAAATCACAAGTTTCATCACGATACATATTATGTTGATTCTTTGGACGACAACTCAATATTTGATGATATCACAAAGTCTGCCACGATTCGATTCAATTCCGGGGCCTGCGATCAATATGAGACAATATTATATTTCATGTATATTTAACACTACGAATGCACCGATCCGAGCAGTCCTGATAACGACACCTTTGGGTATCGGCCGATACAGAGTACCGATCCGATACCAGTGTTTCATTAATAAGCTGTATGCCTCACTGTGTGGAAGTGACTTGGATCGTTCTTTTATGTGTCGGACAACATCAGGCTGGATTTAAACATCACTTTCCTAACTTTGAAAATGTAACAAATAAATAAATTATATAGATATAAATTTATAGAATTGTTATATTATTATTAAAATAAAAAATCGTACACCAGCAGCTTAGTAATCTTCAAAATTAAAGTGTAAACCTTTTTAGTGCAGCAACAAATTGATCAAAACTTAAACAGGAATTCAAATTCCACTATAATGTATATAGTATATAACCATAGAAAAAATAAATTACGATTTGACAATGTTAGTACTGGGCTCTTTAAATCTGGGACATTTAAATGAAAAACAATCTGTTTTTAGTTTTTTTTCAATGAAGATAATATAAATAGACCTCCTATGGTCCACTATAAAGTGCCACATTTCTCATATTTAAGTGCAAATGTTTTTATCAGTTGAGAATTTCAAAATAAAGCCTATCTTAAAGATGACGATATTTATCGATGTTTTTACTTTGCATCGATGATACTGGATCATTGATCACTGAGTCGATATGTATCGATCCAGATCGATGTATCATTACACCCCTAGTGCCTATATAAGAGCAGCACAGATGAAGAGTTACCACTGGGTTAATGCTTCATGTGTATGTATGTTTTTGTTTGAAGTCCCGCAGCGTGGATAAGCAGCATGCAGTCATCAACTACGAGGCCGGGACAGACGAACACAAGGTCAAGGACCTGGGCAGCCTGAATGGGGTGAGTACACAGATAGAAATATGCAAAACAGAGAGCGGTTAGGACAAAGGTAAAAGGACAAGAGAGGACAAAGGGGGAGAGATAAGGGAATGAGTTCAGTCAGCTGAGGGAGGAGTAAAGGGGTTTACAGGGAGATGGACAGGGACTGCAAAGACAGAGAGAAATCAATCGAACACAGAAGACATTTAAGGTAAAAGTAAAGGGAGCTGAGGTTCTGAAGGGTTAGAGGTTAACTTGATGTTGACAGTCAATAGGACCATCTGGTTTACCGCAGCTAATCAATCCCCCTGTCAATGAAGATTTGTATCAGGGCTGAGGTCAATAGAAATCTAATCCTAATTATGCAAATAACAACTTCTGTGATCCAAATGTAAACAAAGGGCAACATAAACTCTACATTTGAACTGCGATCATTCCCATATTTTCTCATGATTTGGGAACAATTGATTAGCATTCCAGAAATGGAATTTCAGCTGATAATCGCAAGCAATAATGTGATAGTCATCACTGTACGCAACATAATAGATAATAAAGGAAAAATGGCGAGCTGAAAGCAGTCACAAGTGTGGTATCACTTTTCGGTCACTGAACGGTCACTGCAATATTTTTAATGCGAAATGCAAAGCTGGCTAGGGTAACATGTGTTGCATGTGCTTCCTCTGAGACACACACAACAGCGTTCTCACACTATACCATGGTGACGGACCGTGACAGGCTTGAGGTAGTAGGGACGGGTTTGGGAGGGGAGAGGGAGGCAGGGAGGGGTTTTATTTTGTGTGGTGTGTAAAATGCTCTAAATAAATAACAATGTTAAAATTGAGAAGTTTGGACTTATTTTTTACAACTGAAATTACATTTTTGTTATTCCAGAGAGAATACTGAAAAAAGGTACCGTTGTGTTCCGGTTCAAATGTGAACGGAACCCAACCCTAGTGTAGATACACTTAACTTCTGTCCTTGATACTGTAGCTGCGCCACATGCCGTTAGTCATGCGTAGTGATTAGCACTCAGTCACAGAACTCACATCCTCTCCAGCTCTCAGACAGGAGGCGGGAGTCAGAGCCACTTCCTGCTGTGTCATTAACCATCCAGCTTCTTTGGCTGGATTCAGAGGAAGTTTTCTTCTGCTGAGTCAGCGGATATAAACAGATTTGCCACAGTGGAGAGTAAAAAGCTGTGTTTGGGCAGCGTCACCATTTACTGTCTTTACTGGAGGGGTTTGTAAAGCTGTCATGAATTCATCTCACTAGAGAGGAGGCAGGAATGTTTTATTACAACAGCGGTGCGAGTATGATAGAATTTCATTTGCAGTTCAGTGGAACCTGATCTGTCTCAGAGCTGTGTAGCAGAAGGAGGGGTAAAGGGGGGGGGGATGGCAATGGGAGAAAGCAAGAGATGGGAAAGAAAACAGTCAGGGACAGTCATGCATCGTCATGCTTCGGCCTTTAGTCCTGGCTGTGCAGGCTGATTTCTTATGAAGAGATACCAGGGTCAGCTGATTCAACTGTTGGCATCATGTGTGTGTTAGTGATACCCGATGAGACTTTCTCACTGCCGATACTCCGTTTGTTAAAGTTGGTTGATACCGAGCACTGGTCTGACTCCTCTCTTTGATACAGAATGAATTAAATGGTATAACTTAAATTATTTCTGCTTTAAAGGTCCTATATTGTAAAAAGTGAGATTTTCATGTCTTGTTATGATATTAAACTCATGTGGTCACATGTGTCTGGCAGTGAGAGTTTCTTCTTACTGTTACAGCTTCAAAAATCTGAACCCAGAAAAAAATTCCAGTTTCTCAAATGTGAGGATTTGTTTTTCTTTGAACTATATACGAGTAAACTGATTATCTTTGGGGTTTGGACTGTTGTTCAGACAAAACAAGCACGTTGAAAATGACGCTGTGAGGGGCGCCGGGTAGCTCACCGGGTAGAGCGGGCGCACCATGAATCAAATAGGCGAGTCCTTGCTGCAGCGGCCCAGGGTTCGAATCCGACCTGTGGCCCTTTCTGCACTGTCATCTCCTCTCTCTCCCCATTTCACCACTATCACTGTCAAATAAAGGAAAAAGACCAAAAAAAAAATCTTTAAAAGAAAATGACGCTGTGGAAAGCTGCTGAAACTCATATTGGCATATATATCTTAATAGTTAATTGAGAAAATAATTGGCATATCAATCAATGATGATGACTATAATTATTAGTTGCAGCCCTAATAGCCACTTGGAAGCAGAGACACTGCCATTTGTGACACAACTGTGCAGCAGCTTAATCAGATGCCTTTTTGCGGTGCTATCTTCTTTATCATCACATCTGATTTAATATACTGTCTTGGTTTTTGTCTTGCCTTTTCCTTCCCCCTGCAGACCTTTGTAAATGATGTCCGCATCCAGGAGCAGATGTACATCACTCTGAAGTTGGAGGACAAGCTGAGGTTTGGATATGATATCCTTTCACTTGTCTGATATTTTAACCTCTTCAGCCCTCACACATCCATCAGGGGGTTAGTCATTTCAAAAACATGTTGAGCAGCAAAGCATTGTTCAAGCACAGATATTATTATTAGGACTGTCAAAGTTAACGCGGTAATAACGCGTTAATGCAAATTTGTTTTAACGCATCTTGTGATTTTTAGGTTGTAGCGGGCTTGGTTTTTAAGCAAGAGTGAAGATACTGGCATCATATGAAACTAGAAAAAAATTGAAAGAATCCATTAGTACCAACCATGTCATACTAGTTTGTCGCAAAGGGGGATAAATAACGCTCCAAACTTGCGCTAAAATTTGTCGAGGAAAAACTGGCATGGCCATTTTCAAAGAGGTCCCTTGACCTCTGACCTCCAGATCAGTGAATGTAAATGGGTTCTATGGGTACCCACGAGTCTCCCCTTTACCGACATGCCCACTTTATGATAATCACATGCAGTTTGGGGGCAAGTCATAGTCAAGTCAGCACACTGACACACTGACAGCTGTTGTTGTCTGTTGGGCTGCAGTTTGCCATGTTAGGATTTGAGCATAATTTTTTAAGCTAAATGCAGTACCTGTGAGGGTTTCTGGACAATATTTGTAATTGTTTTGTGTTGATAATTTATTTCCAATAATAAATATATACATACATTTGCATATAGCAGCATATTTGCCCACTCCCATGTTGATAAGAGTATTAAATACTTGAAAAATCTCCCTTTAAGGTATATTTGAACAGATCAAAAAATGTGTGAGTGTGGACAATCATGCTATTAATCATGATTAAATATTTTAATCGATTGCTGTAATTATTATATTAATTTTTAACCAATAGGCCCATTTTTTTACAGTGTACTACATGAAAATAATAGAATTCACAGCTTGCAGTTGTAAATTGTTTCATGCACCTGTGTGTATAAAGGAGGTGTGTATGTTCATGTATCATAATTGTGCTATTGTGGTTGCCAGTATTTCCTTAACATGTCTCACATACCAACCTGTTCACGGTGGTGAGAGGAGAGCTCACTGTGCCTGAGGAGGCTCTAAAGGTAAGAACACACACACACAACCTGTGCCCCTAACACACTCTCTCTAGTATCAATGATCACCATGATACACAGTAGTATTATACTACTGAAATCTCTAAATATTATTTATTTTCTTTACCTTCCTCAAGCATGAAAAGTTCACCAGCGGCCTCCAGCTCAGCAAGAAACCGTCCAACGGTGAAACCACTACCATCACAACCACAACCAAGTCCCCCACTAAGACCCCAACAAAGACGCTGAGGTCCCCCAGCGGCAGTGCCCCAAGGCCAGGGGAGAGTAGAGCAACAGACGGGGTCGCTACTTCCTCCAAAGAGCCGCCAGCCAAACCTGTGGATACTCACAAAGCAGAGGAGAGGTTAGGAGGTGAGAGAACCGCAGATCGTAGAGGAAACTGTGACTGTATAAGAAAAGTGAAGCTGTCTCAGACATTGTATGAGTTTAGTGTCTGTTGTGCATTGTTAATACCTGATATTTTTAATGTGAATTAAGGCAATTTAGATTTGGTCTACTGTTTACATCCTTTCTTTAACATTTAGATGTATTGACTTCTATCATAAGGCCTGTTGTTTCTAATTTTTCTTTAAAATACAAACAATACCTTAAAGGGATAGTTTGGGTGTTTTGAAGTGGGGTTGTATGAGGTACTTATCCGTAGTCAGTGTATTATCTACAGTAGATGACAGTAGGCACACCCCTAGTTTAGAGAAACAGGAGGAACCGCATGAAACCAAAGCAATGTACTGCTGTGGACGGAGCTGGCAGCAAAACATACTTTAGCCACCTAAAAGAAAGGCTTAACCAAAAAATATAATATATATAATAATATAATATCAGTTTAAGTGTATGCTATATTTAGAATATTTTCACCATCACCTTGCCATCAGACAGCCCTTTCCGACGGGGAACTGAAGCTATCTATCTATGCTCTCGCCAAGCCACCAGACTCCATTGAAAACACCTGTCACGGAGCACAGGGTTTCTGGTCTACCTCTGCCTCGATCGGTTAGTTTGTTTGTACCATTGTGTGACTCTGGTGGATCAGAACTAACCAAAGTCACACAATAAGACAAACAAACTAACCGATCGAGGCAGAGGTAGACCAGCAGCTCCTGTGTTCTGCGAGGTCAAATTACAGGTTTTTTCAATGGAGTCTGGTTGCTTTGGCGAGGGCATAGACAGCTTCAGTTCCCTGTCGGAAACATAGACTGTATAGCTGTCTCACAGCAAAATAAGCCGGGGGAAAATGTTCTAAATATAGCGTACACTTAAACTGATATCGATTTTTTTAGTAGGGTCTTTCTTTTAGTTGGCTAAAATACGTTTTGCTGCTGGCGCCGGCCACAGCAGTACATTGCTTTGGTTCCAGACAGTTACTCAAGCTGGGGGCATGCCAACAGCCATCTACTGTTGTTCGCCTTTTGCAAATTTTGTTAATCTAAGAATGGGGTTAGAAATGATAACGGAGCACAAACACTCAACTAACACTTTATAACGTCTTTATTCCTGTATATTAACCTACAGAAAAGTATTTTAAACAATGTACTAATACTCCGTAAGGACTAAAATCCCACAGTTTCAATTGGATGTATTGTGACTTTCTACAACCCCCAAGAGAGCATGTTTCTATGTTCTGCGTCCATATACTGTAGAAAGACACATTTCACACAAAATTTCAAGTTACACACATATATTTTTGACATGTGTTTAAGCATTTTCTTCACTAAGAAAACACATTTTCAGACAGTATGGTGAAATATGAAGTGTGGTGGGGTTTTATCTCAGGCCAGTAGGGGGTGGGCATGGTCACCAGGGAAGGGGCTTTAACCACCCACCAGCATGCAGTCGCTCTGTTTCAGCTTAACGGCAGTTTAGGTCTGAGGGCATCCCTAATAATTCACTAATAAATCACTGACCAGGCTGGGGTGCTAGCAGGGGTCCTGGTTAAGCCCCAGATGTTGAATCAAGGCCACATGGGGCTTGTGTTATTGCACAGATTAAGCAGTAACAGGGTCAGAGTGACTGCATAATGCAAACCCATATGCCAGCACTACTTTTTCTTATTCATCCATTCACATACACACGCATGCACGTACATTTGCACATTTGGACCAAAAACAGGCAAACATGCACATACGGTGTTGGATGTCTTCCCATCTGCTGCTCATGTTTTTAACGACACCCTCTCTGTGGTTCTGTGGCTGCAATCCTTCCGTGTTACTGCTGTAATACCAAGCCTCGCCCAGATATTATACTTCATAGTGAGCATACATTCAGTAGCTTTTATATAGAAGGCCCCTTCTTACCGCACGCAATTTGGCTCACAGCATCTATAATTATCTGCATATACTGTAAACTCACACAACTCAGGATGAGGGATACTTAAAGGAAGGGGATAGAGCAGGAAGAAGTTAACACATGAGGAGACTTCCTCCGGCACAGTGGTTGTGAGCCGCAACATCGCTGATTCGAATCCGGCTGGAGACCTTTGTTTCATGTCTTTCTCTTCTCTCTCAACTATGTTCCCTGTCACGTTTCTACTAAGCTGTCCAATTTTAAAAGAGAAGTTACCGCAGGATGTTCGTCCCATGTCAGCTTTCATTCTGATGGGGACAGGGAGGCTAACGGGAAGTCCCTCTTTCATTTGAACGGCGTGTGTCTGAGAGAGAGAGAGCACAACAGAGAGTGTGCACATGTGTGTGTGTGTGTGTGTGTGTGTGTCCATCCTGCTGGCTAAAGTTCTGAAAGTAGGTCATTGGTGCAAGACCCGAACCAGAGGGGAATTAATGCACCAACAAACACATACACAGAGAGCAGCTGGGTTCACTTTGTGTCGTCCTAACACAATCAACAGCTTATGTCGACGGTAACAGAGCATGTAAAGTACATAATAAACATGTTAAACATGACAGGCCGCCGTTAAAGCTACATTAAATAGTGCACAGGCTTTGTTAAAATGTGTCTGCATCTGTGCATCTGTCTCAGGGGATGTTACAGCGCTGCCACGTGGGACCCCCCTGTACGGCCAGCCGTCTTGGTGGGGGGATGGGGATGCAGACGATGAGAACTCCTTCAAACAGGAAACCAAGTCATCCCACAAAAAACATGACAGCTCCATTTCAGGTAGGAGGTGTTTCGATTTTGAACTTCTAACTACCATCACACACATTATCACCATCGCCTCATCACTACATTTCAAACATGCAGTGCAGAAAATGATGGATACAGTGGTTTAAACATACAGTATATCATATTGCCAGTGTAAATGGATGGCTGGTTGACTGTCAAGTGATGCCTCTGATTTTGTCACATTTTACCATAGATTATTGAGTAGTTTTGGCTTGGAGTAAAGGGAGTAAAACAGTTTGCACTGCACATAAAGTAGAAAGTAAATTGTTGTAGAGAGTTTAACATTTATAAAAAGACAATTAGACAGTAGGGATGTCACGAGAACCAATACATCTGTACCAAGTCGATGCCAAAATTCTGAAAACGTGACGGTACTCGTTTTTCTACAGTACCGTAGGGCTCGAGACTAACGGCGTCCCCGCAACCTGGGGATGATAGAAAATGTTCCTGATAGTGCTACATTGTGAACAACAAATCCATGTTGAAATCGACAGGAGGAGAGCTAGTAGTGTGGGTAGCACAGTCCTGCTTGGCTAAATAACGGAGCTAACAGCTAACGTACGGAGGTTGCATTGAGTTACATTATGATGCATTCAAGCTCTATTCTGTAAAAAAAAATGGACGAAAGTAAATTATAACGTTATCATGATGTGTTTAAATGTAATATTGTAAAATTAATTTTTTTACAAGAAACTTGTGGCGGATCATCAGGGATTGATAATAAATTTGCAAAAAACAGGATTGTATGTTGACGTACATGGGATTTATTGTTTCATTTTTGATTCTTACTATGGTATCGAATTGGGCATGGAGAGTCGTGGAATTGTGGTATTGGTACCGACTACTAAATTTCTGGTATTGTGACATCCCTATTACACAGTTCCAACATGAATATCAGAACAATGTTGTGTATTTTGTCTTACATGACTATTAGGGCTACACAACATTGTTTTTTATTTTCATTTATTGCGATGTCAACTTGCGCGATCGACACATTGTGAAAGACTGCGATATTACAAGTTGAATATATTAACAACGTATTAAATGACATTCTGTCTGTAGCCGCTATTTTGTCTAATACTGTATGCGCCACGCTGTTAACTCTCTGGCCAATCAGACAGGGAGCCCTCGCCGTTAGGCATCGTCTGATTGGGTAGAATCTGCACGCATGCGAGTGAGGTTTATTAGACTAGTGCTGCCATACTACTCTGCATGGTTGAAGGAGGAAAATGTGACAAGATGAAAGTGAGAGGAGTGAGAGTGCGAGAGGAACTGGTGCCTGGAGTTGTGATGGAGAAATCATTTTTAAGTTATTGTTTTGAACGTTTATTGTGAACATCCAGATGAATTTTCTAAGTGAGTTGAAAGAGTATTAGTAAAAAACTGCACTTCAAAATGTAACTGTCTGTCTGACTGTTTGTATCGGTGCCTTTTGTGTTCCGTTCAGTGTTTTAGTTTTTTTTAATTCAACAAGCAGTTTGTTGTATTTTAGCATAATCTGAACACAGCAGAAAGGCAGAACTGAGTACATTTTAATATCTGTTTATTTATTGCAAGTAATATTGTTATTGCAGTATTTAACATTACCGCACATATTGCATATTTTGCTCATATCACGCAGCCCTAATGACAATGGCCACAAGGCACAGATTTCCTACCGAATTTGATATAATATTGAAGTTTAATGTTATTTTAGCCGTGCATTGTGTGTAAAAATAGCACATTTAACATTTCAGGATGTCTTTGAATATGTATTTTCAGCAAAAAGAAAGCACGTTATTGTGCAGTAGGTCTTTATTACTGTATGATACAAACAGTATGCTATTGATAGCCCACAGATGAAATGCAATGCTAAATTGAGCCATGCAGTGCAGATGATTTTATCTCCTTAGTGAAACAGCAGCTTGATCGTAATGCCCTCTAGCTCAGTTTATTTGCTCTGTGTTGAACGAGTAATACTCAGCCAGACTGTGTGTTTGTGTGTGTGTGTAACAATGTACATCCAAGTGCACACAAAGGCTTTTTTCAGAGCCTGTGTGTATGACTGTTTGCCTACAATATGTGTGTTTGTATAGTGACCGTTGGACTGGGGGGGGGGGGGATCCCTTTAACTAGTGCTGGATAGTCAGAGTAACAGGATTAGAGGCTACACCAATAGTGAAACAGCTCGGCGATACAAAATCGTTCTGTGCCAGGCTGGTTTAGTGTGGACTAGTGTAGTCAGAAGGAGTGGGGGGAGGTTAATCACACATAAACATTGGAGCAGACTGAAGCGTCCTCAAATCTCTCGCCACATCTGGATGGACAGTCTGGGAGCGTCTTCGCCAGCCTGAAAAGGAATACTTTGTTTTTTCAGATCTTTTAAATAATCGGTTAGAAATAATTCCTGTGCTATATAAGTATTTTATTTTTAGAATGAGATTAGAAAAGACTGTAATTTTGGCGTAAATCTGTGGCAGGTTGATTTGAAAACCTAAAAGCGTTCCAAAAAAATCAGGGGAATGGGATTGGCTACTTCAGTCATGGAAGTGGGTGAGTGGAAGGTATTTTGCCCTCTTGGAGCATTGACTTTTTGACTGAATAGATGTTTTGATGTTGGATTTGTTGTGTGAAGCAAGCAGCATGCTCCCGGAGGGGGGGGTGTTGCACAGTGTATTTATGTAGGTTACATGGATATCAGCATCAAAAGAAGATCTTATCAGTGTACATGTCTTTAAAAAAGTGTGAGAGCAACCTCTAGGCCTATATCTGCTCTAATAAACTGTTAACATCAGATATACAGCGAAGGGGAAGTGAAAGAGAGGTTTTGGACAGGAAGCGATTTTTTTGTTGCATGCATGTGAATGTCAGTTAAGTTTAGTGTGTGTCCTTTTCTCCTTCCCACTGAATAGGCTGTGTTGTCAGAGCCCCCCCACCCCCTTTCCTTGTGTATTGTCACTCAAGCCGATTGGGTTACGCCATTGCACCAGCTCCCCCACTCCTCCCAACACACACACACAAACACACTCATGCACACACAGCGTTCAAACAGACCACGCTCTCACTCTGCACTGCAGCGATCATTAGCTAACCGTTCTCTAATTCTCCGGTAAGTATTGCTCTCGATTCCATATACTCTGGCTAATGGAGCTGATAAAGGAGCTGTCAATTTCAATCAACTTTTTATTAGTCTGACCTGATTTATTACCTGTGGATCTTTCAAGAAATGTTCG
The DNA here is from genome assembly GCF_043250625.1 of Sebastes fasciatus. Lineage (NCBI taxonomy): Eukaryota > Metazoa > Chordata > Actinopteri > Perciformes > Sebastidae > Sebastes > Sebastes fasciatus. Next base: position 4,200,601 of record NC_133803.1, on the reverse strand, counting down.
GTCTAGAGGCCGACAGATAGTGGATTTCTAAAGGTCGATATAATAACGATAGTTATATATATATTATATATATTCGTAAGAGAAAATCCTGAAGTGTGATTTGGGGGATTCAATTTTTATTTTCAATGGGTGATGCGCTGTGCTGTGGTTTACAGTATGACTGGCCAGGATGACTTCTGTTCAGTTTCCATTACATTGTTAAATGACATTCTTGCAAACCATTAATGTTGGTGCATATTCCCGGGGTAAGGAGGATCCTAAAGCTAGTGATTTCTTTTCATGAATGAATGGTTACGTGGCCGGATTACGTGGAAGTTCTCTCTTCCAAATAATCTTCTTCAAAATAATTGTGATTATCATTTTGGCCATAATCGTGCAGCCTTAGTCCAGGGTATCATTAATCTGTAAGGCTGTGTCTGTTGTCAGCTTTAATCTTTGTATGTATTAGACTCTAATGGAAAACATGACAGCTGATTCTATAAAGCAGGTTTGCATGTTCATGGTAAACTGACAAATAAGAAAATCCTGCAGCACAGTTTAAAGCATTAGTTTAAACTGTATTGTCTTCACATGAATGCCATTAAACTCATTCATGAATTACTAGGTGCTTCCCAGACCAGCCATGTGATTTATGGTGACGTCAGTGGAATGCTTTGAGAGTATTCACACTTATTTGCACGTATTTCATGTGTGAGATCCAGGAAGTTTAGTCAGTCATCATTTCAAGGAATGAGCAAATGGAGAGACGGTACTTACTGTAGTTTTTTCTCTGATTAACACGTTTATTTTTTAACTTGTCAGTCTTGTTTGCATGGTATTACTTTCTCAGTTAAGTCATTGGATCTTAAGCATCATTCAACATATTTCATCTCTCTTTTTTTTTGTTCCAACATTTTATTTTTTTATTTTAAATGCAGTACCTGTGAGGGTTTCTGGTCGATATGTGTCATTGTTTTGTGTACAATACATTTTGCATAAAGCAGCATATTTGCCCACTCCCATGTTGAGAGTATTAAATACTTGACAAATCTCCCTTTAGGTGCATTTTGAACACATAAAAAGATAACAAAAACAATATACACAAACACAGACAGGGCAGGTTATAGCACATTAAAGCCCCTGCACCCCGCCCACCCACCTACACACCCACACACTCACACAAAGACAACAAATAGACAATGGTAATGGCCTTGTTCAGTGAGGCAGGCACTGAGCACCTGACCGGCTACTCAACAACAGGCACATCAGAAAGCCATTTTAAAGCCTGTCTACAAAAAAGATCTTCAGGGGTGGGAAGGTAACCATCAGGATCCTTGTGTCCTGGTGATTACCACTCACTGCCATGGCTTCAAAATAGGGTTATCAGAAAACTCCATACAAACATAAATCTATGATACAGTGTACACCAACATATACCCATGTAATTGCCATATAATTGCCCTCGTCGTCTTTGATTCAAAGCTGACATAATTAAACTCAAAGAGCCCGTGTGACCACTGCCAAGATCTTGAAGAAACAATGCTGCCTACTTCATAAATACCAAAGTCCAAATAATCATTAAGCCAGCTGTCTATATTAAAACAATTTGCTTACCTCACCTTCCATTTAATAAGTATTGTCCGTTTCACTGAGAGAAAGGCTAATGCATTCAAGTGTTGTAATACTTTTGACGCTACTCCGTCTATCTTACTTCCCAGTAGACTCGCTGTTGGACATAGTCGGAAATTTATAACCATTATGTTGCCCAAAATCTTATTACCTCTGGACAGTGCCACAATTGATGCATCATATTTGATCTGTCCCATGTTTGCTCTCAGTTTAAATCCACGTTGTAAATCTTCCCAAATTTGCAGAGCAGCTTATGCTGGCAAGCCCAGATCTTGCTTCAAAGATGAGTCCAAAGAGATTTGTTAGTACTTCTGTTTAGTTGGTAACACTGAAGTGGAAAACAAGCCTTTTAATTCAGATATTCTAAACATCATATTGATAAAATATTATTATTCATGAGAAATTCACTCTCTATTCTTACTAGTAATTATATTCTGCAAAGTCAGTTCCCGTATCTTGTTTTTTTTGTCAATTGCCATATGTTCCTACATTTGCTGCCCAACATGAAGCAGATGGCCGCTGTAATTTCTGAAAGTATCATTTATCATATTCACATCCCACAGAGGCTCTGTCTGTTAATAGGAACAGATGAGAAAATAAGTGCTCCATATTGTGAGCGCCCCAAAGAGCTGCACCAGCACTTCTCGTCCTGAGTGACTGACATGACTTGTGTGTGTTTGTGTGTGTGTCTATGTGAGAGAGAAACACAGAGACAGACATCTGTGCATGTCCTTGCAGTATTTGTAGTTTATAGGGCTGCGTCCTCCCCTAGAAGGAGATGGTAATTCTGATAAATGGTGAGACACACTTGCTGAAGAGAGGACCTTGATTGAATTGGTCCAATTTGAGCTTAGCTTGACCTTTCACTTTCAACTTTTGATAATGAATCCTAGTATTCATCTCTCACTGTGACATTGAAGCATTGGGATGTTATGCTTTTAAACCAATAAATGCTCAAGATTTAGATAGAAGCTGTGGCAGACTGTAACTGCATCCACTCCTGTATGACATCAGTGAAGATGAACTGAACTGATGAACAGTGTTCTTATGACAACTGGAAACATACAGATTATCTATTGTGCTTTATGCAGTATACACAAAATGATATATCATTATATAACACTAACTGTCATGTTATATTATGTGTTAATGTTACGTGAGGAGATAGTTTAGCCTGAACTAGCTAGAACCAGGTTCTAGCTAGCCAAATAAGTTTAAGGCAGTTAGGTTAACGCTAAATTCACATTAACACATTAACATTTTTGACGGGTAGTTTGGGTTGTTAAATAAATGTATTTGATATATCTGTTGACATTTCTAACATTTGCTGTGAGAAAAACATCTGCAGATGTAGGTTAAAGGGACTATTTGTAACTTTCAGAAATGCTTGTTAACAGCGACACCTGTGGCCTTGAAATCAACGAAAGTCAGCGTTGAGCTCGCGCTTGCTCGCTCTAAATAGACATGGACGAGCATCGCTCAAAACAGTGAGGCAACACACGTCAGCTAAAACCACAATATCACTCTATATTTCAGCTGCTTGGCAGTAATGTTAGCTGACCAGACGGAGGTCTCTCCATGAATCAATGCTGATCCTAGTGTTGGCTTTTCCTGCCTCAGCGCAGGCTCAGGCAGCGGGGCTACTCAACGAGTTACGTTATCGCCTCCCGACCGCAGCCGGCCGCTGCAGGGAGACACCGGCACCCGGTCGGTAACGAGACGACAACGTAACACGTGGAGGAGCCCCGTCACTTCACAAGACACGGAAAACCTCTGTTGGTCTGGAGGAGCTGCAGCATTTATTTCTGCACAAACGTCCCCTGTACATTCACTAGATATTCTCAGACCTAAACTAACTCTTCTGCAGTGTGGAGTGAGCGCGCGTTCACGTCTAGTAGAGGTGGAGCGAGTACGCGAGAACGCGTGCTCTGTCTGAGTGAAGGTAAGCAGGCAGAGGAGACGAGGCTCTGGCCACACGCGAGCGCGCATATGCGAACGCGCATGTGTGGCGACCCGCTACATTTATACGCTTAAAAAGTTACAAACAGTCCTTTTAAAAGTAGCTAAGTTATCCGTCAACAGTGCCACCCAACCTCCATTATTTTGCCTTTGTGTGCTTTTGGAAATTCCAATAAAGCAAATTTATTACATATAACGTTATAAGCTAATACATGTATTTTTTATATAAGCTGTTTTATTTTTAAGGACGATATCTCAGACAATAGTTTTAGAGATAACACCTCATATATCACTTTTGGTTATGGAGATTATAGTTTTGCTATACTAGTCATACAGATATGTTATAATCTGTTTCAACTCAGAAGGACTTATTGAAAGATTGAACGTTTCTCTGAGCATCAAGTTTTTTAACATTAGTGTTCATAAACATCAAAATTTGAAATCATTAACCTTAGTAACATCTTTATGTGTTTTTCGACCTCAGACAGCAAAGAGGCTCGTCGAGGGGAGAAAGCTAAAGAGGACGGCCTCCATGCGTCCACCGCTCACGATTCCAGTTACTTTGAGATGCCAACTAAGGAGGGTCACATGGTCAATAACGGCATCCATGAGATTCCCACCAAGGACACAGAGGGCACCACCGCTGCAGGTGAAGTATACATTTCATTTATTTGGATTCATGGTCAATAAAAATAGTCTCTATTAGAGTTTAAAGAGAATGTAAGGTTATAGTGTCTGCGAAGTAGTAGCTCATAAATACTGATAGTAAACCACTACTACATTCCTTTGTGACATTCGTACAATTTGTACGGATTTGAGTCCCATCAAGTCAGCCTTTGTGAAACATGTGTTCTAAACCTTTATGGCACAAAGAGACGTTAATTTAATAAACAGAAAACAGGAAGTGGCCACTGTTTGTCTAGCACAAAGAGTAGCAATCATTCTGTAACAGAAGCCATCAGCTTATTTGATCATATTTTGATAAATATCCATGTACTGTATATTTCTATAATTTCATTACACCATAGACTGTATATAAAGATGGAAGATATGTCTCACTTCCTCTCACTGTACAGAAGTGAAACCAAAATATCCTGATACGGGAGCTGCCATCATGAGATTTTGACAGCATTTAGAGCCAGAGTCTGCGCAGTATTGATCGGGCGGTGGAGCTGCGATATGGAGGTCACCTGCCCGATAGGCTTGCCGCGGTAGTCGGTGTTACTGGTGTCACACGGTGGTTGGGCTTACACCGATTACATTACTTGCCCGCCGCCCCCACCGTCGTTTTGCTTTTTTTTTTATAGAAATAAAACCCATTTAGTTAATTTTGCCGTATCAGCGTTGTGTAATCAATACATAGTTGGACGACAGACGCTGCAAACTCAAAGTGAAAGTGTCTCAGCTCAGAGTAGCAGGAGTCATATTTCACACACTTATCACGGGACAAGAGAGTTGACAGACAAGACGATGGCGGAGGATTTGGTGTCAAAGCGAAAATCAAAAGCGCCTATTTGGCAGTACTTCGTGCGGAGGACAGAGTGATCACAGCTGGTGTGCGTGGCGCAGGTGGAAACCTGAGGCCCCACAGCAAAAGCTCGACCGGAGAGGCCAGACACACAGCCATCCAGTGGTAAAGATCAAAGGAAGCGCTCTGCATATATTGAGCGCCGTCTTTTCTTGTAAAATGTCCGGTGTAATCGGTAACACCGGTGTCGGTGAGTTTATTAACCGGTGTGAAAATGTCCTCACCGTGACACCACTACCGCCTGAACCAATCGCGAGCCGAGCACGGCCGCAGCTTGTCAACGAGAGAGACTCACAGCTGTCATCATGACGTCCCACCCCAATTTTATAGCATCAAATAACTAATTAAAACCAAACTTATCCGAAAAATGAACACTTGAACATACATCAGCGTGATGAGAACTACCTAAAATGACAGAAACCATCTTTGGGAAAAAATTATTTGACGTGACTTTTTAGTTTGGCCCATGTCCCATCCACCAACATGGAGGAGGCGGGATTTATGAACTATACTGCAGCCAGCCACCAGGGGGCGATCGAGAGGTTTTGGCTTCACTTTTGTGGAGCTGTCATGTCGTCCATCTTTATATACAGTCTATTGATTATACCAAGAAGTCAGAGTTATAAATTCATTGTTTAAAAGTGCCTCACCCAGGACCACTATATTTAGTACTACTTAATGACTGACAGTAACAAAACTGCCATGTCTGCTCCACAGCTCAAGGCCACGCCTCCTTCACCATAGAGTTCGACAACACTTCTCCAGGGAAAGTCACCATCAAAGACCATGTCTCAAAGTTCCAACCCGACCACCCGAGACCTCGCTCCAAGAAGAGTGGAGCAGGAAGTGGAGGAGGAGGAGGGAGGGACTTGAGCACACTGCAAGCCGCTATGATGGCATCGGAGAGCAAGGTGGCTGATTGGCTGGCCCAGAACGACCCCACTCTAGTGCGCAGCGAGTCAACGGAGGACGACAGCAAGAGCATCAAGAGTGACGTGCCGGTCCATCTCAAAAGGCTAAAAGGTGGATGTTGTTTTCTGTTAAAGGGACGCAATGTAAGAATCAGAAATAGCTTGTTAACATGACACCTGTGGCCGTTAAGTCAACGTCAGTCAGCGTCCTGTTGCTCGCCCTTGTGTTCACACTACGTAGACGCGAGCGAGCATCAGTCAAAACAATGAGGCGACACACACAAGACTGAACGTGATTGACGGGCATCATGTTGATTAACGTTAGCAACATTAGCCAGCTAAAACCACAGTATCACTCTATGTTTCACATGCTTGGCAGTAATGTTAGCTTACCTGTCCAACAGGAATTTTAACAGCTCGGGTCCGTTTTGATACCCAAAACCATATGAAGGTCCGGCTTATGTTGATACTAGTTCCCCCCCCGACGTCGGTCACATTCCGGTTTTGTAAGACGGGCTTCACGAGATATAACTTTGTTTTTTTTTGTGCTTCTCTGGACTTTGTGCTGGAGTCTGAGTTGTGGCGGGCGTTGGTCGTTTGTTGCCGTCAGCGGACTCCATTTCTTATCGAACGTTAGCTATCGTTGCACACTGTTAGCCCTGTGGCGGAGCTGAAGAGAGTAAATGTACTCGCGAGCGCACATGACATATATGTCTATATTATTTTTTAGATATATACTGCACATACATATCACATCAGTTGGATTTTCCCGGAAAAAAAGTCGTGCATTCTTCACATTAAAGCTGAAGTAGGCGAGATTGGAGCAAATATGATTAAAAAAGTCACTATATCCTGACAGTAGTGTATGAGACAGGTAATCCCGAAAAAATCATGTGCATCTGTGTCCTCCGGTGCTCCTAACGGCATCTGCAAGATTTCACAGACCGGAAGAAAACAAGCTGTCCATCTGCTGTCTATGAGAGCCAGCTGTCAATCACTCGCGAACTCCGACCAAACAGTCAAACTAGGCAGCGCTGATCAAATATGAATTAATGTTATGTTACGTTAATGCCTCTTTTGAGATCTGTTGAGGAAATACTAAGCACCGCCCACCAGCCGGAGCACAGCCAATAGGAACGCTCTCTCTCTGAAATGATGTTCTAAAGCCTGATAACAGAGCCATGAGGAGGATCAGAAGTCTAGTTCTCTCTCAGAACACTTGAATTACAATATGCTGAAAGGTTATTATGGAATTTTTGCCCAATGATGCCAAAAATATTCTGCCTACTGCCACTTTAAAAGCAGACTACAGGCTGATAGAGGAAACCCAGAAAGTCACGGAAGGTCTTATTTTTTAGGTTAGGTTACAACCTGGTCACACATTGGCAATAAAAAACAATTAAAAAACGTTAATTCGGTAAAAACTTGCACACAGTCCCTTTTAACATTTCTATGTGTGTGGAAGTTTTTGTTGTACCCTTTTCTGGTTCTCTACCTCTTCTTTGATCATTTCTCCTTCCTTCCTTCATCTCACAAAAGAGCCTTATTCACACTGTTTACATTTTCCATTGGTCTCTTCCTCTACTATGTGAAGACCGGGTTACTCTTTGTTACAGGGGTTGTTGGCAGTGGTAACCAAGCCAAGGAATTAGCAGCTAGCAGACAGAAACATTTAAACCCCTATCTACTGCTCTGACATCCAATGACGAGGCTTAGCCTGAGTAGTACACCCCCCCCCACTCCCCACATACTCTATTCATATACTACTCCAAGGCATGCATGACAAGAGCTTTAGATGTGGCTTTGGGTTCTGTTTTCTTTTGCATTGTTAGTGTGGATATCTAAATCATCTCTTACCTCTGTGGGCTTGTTGCTATGTATCCTTGGGGTTTAGGTTTGAGATTGCTGTGACTGTAAATTGCATGCTTCTCTGCATTTCTTTGTTCCCTTTACCTGCCAACTTTACCAACTGCTGAGTAGGCTCCTGCTGCCAGGGGGATCTGTGAGAAATGGCCACACAAGGCGAGGCTATGTATGTACTTGCAGTAAAGACAGTTTAAGTTGGATGCTCTGCTATGGTGGACTACATGCTGGTCATGAGTTAATTAAATGGAGGCCAATTTATGATGTTGTTGACATGTGTGGGGGGGGAGGGGCCAGCAGACAGGAGCTGATGAAAATGGAAATCTATGAAGCAGGAGTGTAAAGCGGGGAAGCTAATTCATTAGATGGAGTAAGTAGTACTACATGCATGTCAACTGGCTGACAGCATGACTCACCTGATGGATGATTATGTTGTCTGACTGACTGCTAGACACTGCATTTTCTCCAATCGAAGCTGTGGCTGATTGACACTTGATGAGCAATATCTGAAGGAAGAGAGGGAAATTAGACAAAACCAAGGTGGTTGTGACTTGACTTAAGGGAGGAAAACCAAGAATAACCGCGGAAGAGAGAGAGAAACAGAAGGGGTGGAGTGAGGAGGAGGAGGAGGAAGGGGAGGGATAGGACAAAGAGGGATGGATAGAGAGCAGGTGGATAACTGGATGGAAAGCTGTCTATTGATGCCGACTGTGGACATGTGAGGTGTGCAAAAACAGGTACAGTGGGGAGATGGGTGAGAGGGTGAAGAAGAACCTCACTGTTACGCTGAGAGCAGCAAACAGCAGAGGTGATTGGACAAAGAAAGGCAGGAAGGAGAGAGAGAGAGAGAGAGAGAGAGAGAGGCTTGTTGCCTGGACTGCAGTGGAAACGGAAAGGGAGGCGGTGATAGGAGGAGAGAGCAGTTTTTGGCAGATAGTTGTTATAGTAACAGAGATGCAAATGATGGCAGGGAAAGAGACTATACAGACATGCATTTACAAATAGCACATTACTAGCATCGTTGTGTCTGTGTGAGTGTGAGGCTGCAGGAGCATGTGTGAGAAACGCATTGTAGTTTTGACTGAGGGCGCGTGTGAAGCATGTGCTGCTCGCATGTGGACGTGCTTGGCTGAAATCCATCGTGTCTGTGTTTGCTGCATGTGTGTGTTTGAGACATGCTCAGCACTGATCTGCAGACAGTAGCACGTGTGAGGAGAGGCGAGAGTGATGTTTCTCAGGGTGTGTCGTAGAGGTACTAGGCAGAGAGAGAGAGAGAGAGAGAGAGAGAGAGAGAGGGAGAGGCAGAGGTGGTTAGTGAGGAAATTGAGAGGAGGCAACTGAGCCAAAGCTTTTGATTTGTGAGCATCAAGGTGAGTGTTTGTCTTCTTGCTGTAAGGAGCAATGTAGAGGATAAATCTTTATACTGCCTGTTATCACTAGCAATGTTGGAATGTGAGCTGTCATGTATTATCTGAAAATCTGTGCATTTCCTGTGTCAGTGAGATGTGATTCTGATCAGTGTGAGGCTGTAAATGTGGGATCTGAAATGTTATTGAGATTGCAGGATTATTTTTTGATTCATGAGTACTTCATGTGCATTGATATTAATTTGCAGTCGTAGTAAATGCCTAACAGATACACAAGGCTTCAATATAGTGTATGCATATTATTGTACGCTCTTATACAGCACAATTGTATGTGTGTTTGGGGTTGCATGTTTGCTTGTCTGTGGCCGTTCATGCATGTAGAGTCAGTGCATGCTTGTGTCTGGTGGTCAGTTGTGTGTGTGTGTGTGTGTGTGTGTGTGTGTGTGTGTGTGTGTGTGTGTGTGTGTGTGTGTGTGTGTGTGTGTGTGTGTGTGTGTGTGTGTGTGTGTGTGTGTGTGTGTGTGTGTGTGTGTGTGTGTGTGTGCATGCGTGCAGCCAGCGGTGGAGACAGAGTCCAGCTCCCCTGTGAGTCATGGCGGGGCGAGCGGGGCAGAGCGCTGGACTCTCACAGATACCTCTGTTCTCCTCCGGCCCTGCCAACGGCCTCTTTGTCCGGAGCACACAGCATGAAGGACCTGCCCCTCTCCGTCAGCTTTATCTGCTGATCTGCTCCAGCAACTGTAACGCTCTGCTGCTTTCCTGTCTCGTTCCATTTATGCTTAAGTCTTTTGTTTCTTTTTTAATGAAACGTATGCTTTTATTAAATTTCAAACAGTGATAACAGACAGGAAAGATGGAGGAGGTGAGTGGTGGAATGTGACAAATGAGCCGCAGTCTCCGAAATATGCCCGAGGCCACAGAGCTTTTGTGATACCCCGCTGTAGAAACAGTACTTAAAGGAGCACTCCAAAAAAAGAAAAAAAAAGAAGGAAAGAAAGCAGCAGAACCTCAGACAAAGAGTATAGAAGCAAAGAGACGAAACTCCTGCTGCCATTTTGGACTGAAAAAACAGCAATGAGTCTGTGGCCATGGATGTATAAAGAGACGTCTGTAAATCAGAGGATCATTTTTTTGAGGTAATTCAACTTCTCAGTACGAATACTTAAATAGTCCTCATTTAAATCATTGAGTCCTAAAAGTTGTAAAATTCACTAACAGCTGAATCCAGAGTTATTTTCCTCGGCATAATGAATGTGCATCAGACCCACGGGAAGCACCGCCCTGCACACTCATATGACATATCCAGTTCTGCCAGCTTCCTGCTAGCTGTATGTGGCTGTAATAATGGATATATTGGCTGTAATTCATCACTTTTATTATCTTATAATACACCCATGGGCTGTATGCTGTCAGCCTGTACCGTGGTGGATGTATTAATGTCTCTGTTCCCAAACAACCGGCTATCGGCCAGTAGCTAGTAGTGCTAGTAGCATGACATCAACATTATTTAATGTAGTTGCAGGCTATTCACTAACACGCAGGGCAAAAGCACAGGACACAACCTCTTCTACATCCATGGTCTGTGGTCTGTTACATCGGTGGTCTGTGGTCTATTGGACCCTCTTCTACATCCATGGTCTGTGGTCTGTTGGACCCTCTTCTACATCCATGGTCTGTGGTCTATTGGACCCTCTTCTACATCGGTGGTCTGTGGTCTATTGGACCCTCTTCTACATCCATGGTCTGTGGTCTATTGGACCCTCTTCTACATCCATGGTCTGTGGTCTGTTAGACATTGATTTTGGATCCTTGACATGAAAAAGTTTGAGATTGCTCTCAAAATCTGTGTGCTGGATTTTTCTAACTTCTATTTATGTCCATCATATGCTCCTCTGCAGTAAGTAAATAGTTATGATAGTATGCATATTTATAATATTTCTATTGTTCAACACAGGCCATTTCGGTAGAAACATTAAATATGACGATAAAATATAAATAATTTTGTTTTACTTTTGTACGGCACTTTGTAGGTGGATGTTTTACTGGCGTCCGGTCGTCTATTTCAGTCCAAAATGGCGGAAGCATAGCTTTGCTGCTGGGCGCTGATGTTGCAATGGAACGACCAATTGGCTTTCACTTCTTATCAATATACGTTCTTGAGATATCTTGATATTCAGTCCTTAGTGTGGGTCAGGCTCCAAAAATATTGGATCCTACAATTCCCACAATGTAACACCATATTGTCTGGCTCTTCCTGTCTTTCAAGCTACACCCCCCATTTGTAACACAAGCTTTCTGTTTTAAATGTCAAGTTTCCAAGGCTGAATCGAGATAACCCTCCGTGACATCACTATGACATCTCCAGAGCTACAAAAGACATTATACACCTGCTTTCACAGGCTGAGCAGTACTAACTTGACCAGTAAACTGATCCTCATGTATGAAGTCAGTGGAGTGCCCCAGGACACATCACCTGTCTATATTGGACCAGTGTTGCACTTGTTGTTGTCATTCTCCAATGTGCAATATCTAAATAGTATGGCTGTCAAAGTCAACGCGTTAATGCAAATTCGTTTTAATGCCACTAATTTCTTTAACGCAACTTGCGATTTTTAGGTTGTAGCGGGCTCAGTTTTAAAGTTAGAGTGGAGATACTGGTATCATATGAAACTAAAAAACCTAAGGAATTAGTACATACCATGTCATATTACCTTGTCGCGAAGGAGGCTAAGTAACTCTCCAAACTTGCGCTAAAAACCCGGCATGACCAGGGACAAGTCATAGTCAAGTCAGCACACTGACACACTGACAGCTGTTGTTGCCTGTTGGGCTGCAGTTTGCCATGTTATGATTTGAGCATATTGTTTTATGCTAAATGCAGTACCTGTGAGGGTTTCTGGACAATATTTGTCATTGTTTTGTGTTGTTAATTGATTTCCAATAATACATATATCCAACATTTGCATAAAGCAGCATATTTCCCCAGTCCCATGTTAATAAGAGTATTAAATACTTGACAAATCTCCCTTTAAGGTTCATTTTGAACAGATAAAACATGTATGATTCATTTTCGATTAATCGTGATTATGGACAATCATGCGATTAATCACGATTAAATATTTGAAGCCTTAGTAAATAATTATCCATCATTTTCATACGGTACATACTGTCCATAATATGACTTTGAGCGCAGATCACAGTAAAGATAAATCTAGAAAGAAAGACATCAGAGCATCAGACTGATTCAAAGTCACCGTGTGTGGACAGTTCCCCAGGCAAACCACTATAGTCCACTCAGCCATGGAAGCACTTTGTCCTCTTTCCTCATGGAGTCCACCTCTAGCACTAGATTTATCTCTTGCACAGTGTAGCTATGGGGAAAACAGCTTTAAACATCACCACTTGGATATTTCACTCCAGTGAAATAAATTCAAAATGTAACTTATGTATTTGTTGAGTATTTAATACTCTTATTAACATGGGAGTGGACAAATATGCTGCTTTATGCAAATGTATGTACTGTATATATTTATTATTGGAAATCAATTAACAACGCAAAACAATGACAGATATTGTCCAGAAACCCTCACAGGTACTGCATTTAGCATAAAACAATATGCTCAAATCATAACATGGCAAACTGCAGCCCAACAGGCAACAACAGCTGTCAGTGTGTCAGTGTGCTGACTTGACTATGACTTGTCCCAAAATGCATGTGATTATCAATAAGTGGGCATGTCTGTAAAGGGGAGACCTGTGGGTACCCATAGAACCCATTTACATTCACATATCTTGAGGTCAGAGGTCAAGGGACCCCTTTTGAAAATGGCCATGACAGTTTTTCCTCGCCAAAATTTAGGGCAGGTTTTGAGCGTTATTCAGCATTCTTCCTGACATGGTAGCGTGACATGGTTGATATTAATGGATTCTTTAGGTTTTCTAGTTTCACTCTAGCTTTAAAACTGAACCCGCTACAACCTAAAAATCATAAGTTACGTTAATGCGTTAACACGTTATTATCATGTTAACTTTGACAGCCCTAGTAAATATATAAACTTACACTATATAGGATGTATAGAAATGAATTGATTAAATGAATTTGCTGGTGAGCTGGGACAGATGTAGACTCTATGGAGATTATGGAGTGATGCTGTAGTATGAGTTTATTTTCATACCATAGTTTCTGTTTTGCATTTATTAGTAGGGAGAAAGCATGAGAACATGTATATGCATTTTCCATGATCCAAAGCTGTGCAAAATAGTTGTGAAAGTGAAGTGTTTTGCAATGGTCTTCCACAACAACAGTGTTGTGGTGTTTCCTCCCCTCCTCTCTGATACTCTGACGGGCTGCCTGCTGGCTCCTTAACTGACTGGCTGATAGTGTGAGTGGCTGTCAACTGTAGTGGCAATATACTATATCATTAGCCTCCTTAAGTTAAGGATTCACTCTCTTTCTCTCTCTCATTCTCTCTCTCTCTCTCTCTCTCTCTCTCTCTCTCTCTCTCTCTCTCTCTCTCTCTCTCTCTCTTTTTGGCTTTTTTTCTTTTCTCCCAATTAATTCAGTTCCTCTCCTTTCCCATCCTCCCTCCTCTTTTCCTCTTCCCCCATCCTCCTTCCCAGTTCAGCCTCCCCTTTTCTTTCCCACCAGTCTGACCTCTCCTCCTCCTCCATCCCTGAAGCTCCCCCCCCCCCCCCCCCCCCCCCCCCCCCCCCCCACTCTCATCCAGCTTCCTACTCTGCTTTCCCCCTCCACGTTCTCCTCCTCCCCTCCCCCTACCACACTCTCTCTCTCATTGGCAGTAGGCAGGGCCAGTAACCGTGTGGGTGGCATGTCTGGATTAGCGTGGCACACTGTCTGCCTTCGCACAAAACTGAGAGGACATGCTGCTTCGACCCAGACCGATCAAAATGTAGAAATAGCAGTAATGTGGTAGGTAAAGCAGGTGTTGTGAACTCTGGGTCTGTTTGGATGGTTGAATGATTAGATTCAGGCCACAGCTGAGAGTTCATAGTTCATTGAGGCTGTAATGGTTAGCAAACATTTGTTTCTTGTTGCGGTATCCACCATGGATGGGCTTTCAGGAGGATGTGGTTCTGTGCTGTGGTCTATATGGGACTTTTTTTCTTCTTCTTCTTCTTCTTCTTCTTCTTCTTCTTCTTCTTCTTCTTCTTCTTCTTCTTGGTCGCTTAATTTAAGTAGACATCGGAACAGCCACACACATGGTTGTAATGTACATGGCACTATACTGCTGTATTGTATCTTTATGGATGCACAACAGCTGTTGTTACACAAGTTATGAGATGGATTTAAGAATGTTAGTTGATGTACATGCTACAGTATAAGTCAGGGGTTGATTGAAACCTATCCCAGGGAAGCAAACAGGTCTATTTGATTGTGAATTGTAAATATTAAACGTGTTTATACAGTGTCATGTGGAATACTGTCAGAGAAAATTAGTATATTGTTGTTGAAAAATAGGAATGGTAAAAACTCAACTGTGTTCTCTCTTTTTTTGTGTCCTGATAGGCAGCAAGCATGAGGATGGCACCCAGAGTGACTCAGAGAACGGAGTGGGCCTACGTTTTGCCAACCGCCGCCACGCCCTCGAGGAGCGCCTGAAAGCAGCGCACGGCTACGCGGGAGCGGGAGGGGGGAACGTGACTGTGAGCGGGTCCAGAACAGGCGGCAGCCGCACTTCCTTCATGATCGAGTTCTACGACGAGGAAAACCATCGCAAGCGCCGGTCGTATTCGTTTTCCCAGACTGCACCCCTGCAGGGGATAGGAGCTGGCGGGGAGGCCCTGTTTCCCCAGCCTCCCTCTCACCCTAAGGTGTTCAGCATTTCCACCTCTGCTACGTTAGCCTCAGACTCAGGTAATAAAACTGTTTTATCATATCTCATCTGATACTCTTTCTATAAACAGTTTTGTGTGTTTCCAAAAGAAAATGTTCAAAGTTAAAATCAGTGCGTTTTAAAGAGAGACAGAGAGACAGAGAGAGAGAGAGAGAGAGAGAGAGAGAGAGACAGAGAGAGAGAGAGAGAGAGAGAGAGAGAGAGTGATTCATGAGATTAAGTCAAAGACACCTCAAAGGCTCCACCGTCTTTTGTTTGAAAGTACTTCTCTTTGGATGAAAAGTGAAACTAATAGGGCTGTCAATCGATTAAAATATTTAATCGCGATTAATCACAAATTAATCACACATTTTTTTATCTGTTCAAAATGTACCTTAAAGGGAGATTTGTCAAGTATTTGATTAAACACAGTTAACAACACAAAACAATGACAGATATTGTCCAGAAACCCTCACAGGTACTGTATTTAGCATAAAACAATATGCTCAAATCATAACAAGGCAAACTGCAGCCCAACAGGCAACAACAGCTGTCAGTGTGTCAGTGTGCTGACTTGACTATGACTTGCCCCAAACTGTATGTGATTATCATAGAGTGGGCATGTCTGTAAAGGGGAGACTCGTGGGTACCCATAGAACCCATTTACATTCACATATCTGGAGGTCAGAGGTCAAGGGACCCTTTGAAAATGGCCATGCCAGTTTTTCCTCGCCAAAATATAGCGTAAGTTTAGATCGTTATTTAGCCTCCTTTGCGACAAGCTAGTATGACATGGTTTGTACCAATGGATTCCTTAGGTTTTCTAGTTTCATATGACGTCAGTCGCCACTCTAGCTTTAAAACTGAGCCCGCTACAACCTCCGAAATATCAATTGTGTTAATGCGTTAAAGAAGTTAGTGGCGTTAAAACGAACTTGCGTTAACAAGTTATCGCATTAACTTTGACAGCTCTATTAGAAAGTATTTCTTTGCATGAAAAGTGAAACTAAACAAAACTTCAGTGTTAATCTGCAGAAGTGTCAGTAAATCTGTTAATCAGGGGCTGTTGTCATTTATTCAACTATTGTTGTCACATATTAATAACAGTCTTTAGATAGACAATAATCTGTTTCTACAGCAACTTGTTTCTGTACGTCCATTTTTTGTAACAGCTTTATTTCTGCTCTACGTTACCTGTAGGTAAAGTCCCAGCTCCGATACCAGCGACAGTAACTGCAGGTGCCCCTACGGCTGCCCGCGTCCTTCTCAAGCAGAGGTCAGAGGACCCCAGTATCGGTCGCAGCTCAATCAGCACCGGGCTGGCGACGGGCAGCCCCACCAGCCCCAGCGAGGACGCCTCGGTCGTGGGGAGAGGAGCTGGGGGGGAGGCAGAGGACGACCACAGCGATAAGGGGACCTACACTATCGAACTGGAGAACAGGAACGCAGAGGAAGAGGAGGCCAGGCGCATGATAGACAAGGTAGGAATGTTCAGAGATGTTTTTAACATCTTTTAAATGTTCTTTTGATTATTTTTCCATTTAGATAACATAACTACAGCTGAGAAACCCAGAAGTTCTCTTTTTCTCAGTTTGTGCTACAAAATTATGAATTTATGCCATAAACACCACCACCAAGGTGTGATAAAAAGAAGCAATTTGCTGACCCTGTCTGCTCTGTGTAGTACTGCAACAAAATACAATTCCCTTTGAAGCTCATTCCTAGAGATGGGAACAGCCACACACATCATTGTGCTACAACACTGCAACATAGTGTTGTATCCTTGTGGCCACAGCTCTGTTTTCTTTTGCAATTGTAACTGTTGTACGTCATGATATAGACCATTGACTAGGGCTGTCAAAGTTGATGCGATAATAACTCTTTGACGCATGTTCGTTTTGACGCATGTTCGTTTTAACGCCGCTGATTTCTTCAATGTACTAGAATTACACTCGGAGAGCGCAGACCTTGCATGACTTTAAAAACAGATCACAGCTCACAGCTGGCTGTACCGTGAGGTGGTCGGCTTATTATTAACACGGTATGTTTCCGTGTATCGGCGGATGCCTCTCTCATTCAGCAGCCTTGTTATGTCTGTATAACGTTACACTACATTGTCTCTCATCCCGTCATCTACCGCTTTGTTCTTTGTCACCGCGGACGGCCAGCAGCTCCACCCATCCACACACATATGTCTCTGCTCTCAGAAGAACGCGGGGTCATGCGCCATCAACACGTCATCAGTTACACTGCGCATGTGTTATACCCAGAGGTCTTAATGTTCTGGCTGATCGGAATCCGTAAAAAAATTCCTGAATCCGGATCATGATCCGGATCGCCACCAAAATCAAATGGATTGTTCATTGTGCCACACCACACCCCTTCAAACCCATTGCAAACTTTTGGTGTAATCCTGCTAACAGACAAACAAACAAACCAACGGCGGTGAAAACATAACCTCCTTCCTAGGCCTTTGGCCTTGGCGGAGGTAATTAACGCAACTTGCGATTTTAAGATTCTAACAGGTTCAGTTTTAAAGTTAGGGTGAAGATACTGGTATCATATGAAACTTTAAAACCTAAGGAATCCATTGGTACCGACCATGGCATACTAGCTTGTCGCAAAGGAGGCTAAGTAACTCTCCAAACTTGCGCTAAATTGTGGAGAGAAAAAAACTGGCATGGCCATTTTCAAAGGGGTCCCTTGACCTCTGACCTCAAGATATATGAATGTAAATGGGTTCTATGGGTACCCACGAGTCTCCCCTTTACAGACATGCCCGCTTTATGATAATCACATGCAGTTTGCCATGTTATGATTTGAGCATATTTATTATGCTAAATGTGTTTGTTGTTCATTGATTTATAATAATAAATAAATACATACATTTGCCTAAAGCAAACATATTTGCCCACTCCCATGATGATAAGAATATTAAATACTTAGTACTTGACAAATCTCCCTTCAAGGTACATTTTTGAACAGATAAAAAATGTGTGATTAATTTGTGATTAATTGCGATTAACTATGGACAATCATGCGATTAATCGTGATTAAATATTTTAATCAAATGACAGCCCTAGTATTTACTAATGTCACATTCATGTAATCACACTTTGTGATTTTTCTTTTTTGCATTGCTTTATGTAGTTTAGATGGTTGACTACAGTTGAGTAGACTGTAGACTGCATGGAGCTGGGTACTTTTTGTCTGATTTGTAATTCATAAGACAGTGGCATCACTTGTGTTTATTAAATACAATCATCCTAAAAGCCAGTAAAGTTTGACACAAACTGAGGGAGATTATCTTTTTCTATTCATGTTCTGCAAAAATGCAGCAACATAATGCAATTCCCTTTGAATCTCATGCCCAGGAAAGGGCTTTGGAGATAAAAATTAAAAAAAAAAAATACTGGACCTTACACACTAAGTTTGACATTTCAAATGGAGGTTATTTAGAGTATTTTTTATTTTTTTTACTGTTACTGTAGGTCTAATCACCCCAGAAAACATAAACATCTTCCTTAGTGCCTTCTTTTGCTTATTTGTGACCGTAAAAGTAGCAAGTACAGTAGAATGACAAGAGCATCATTTAAACTTACTCTGCAGTGACTCTAAAGAGGAGAATTTGACCGAGCACAAACAGAGCAGAGCAAGGTTAATCGTCTCTTTATTACTTGCTGCGTTGGCACTTTTAGGGGTTAGAAAGTCCTTTGAGACTGGCTTGTGTTGTTGCCACTAAAACAAAGCTATCGTCTCTCAGTTGCCTCCCTTGACCACCGCTCCATCCTCTCTGTCCCATTGGTAAAGCTAATGCTTCTGTAATAGCCCGCAGAGAATTGCTCCATCAAGCACTGCCGTGTTTATTAAACGATGCTCCGGGGAGGTTGAAGAGTCGTCATCTGTTTCTCACTCTGTCCTGTGGCACAGAAAACAAGTCTGAAAGGGGCTGAGCAGCACACTTAGAGAGAGATGGTTTGATGTTAGTTTCAGGGTGGGAAACTAAAAATAGAGCACAAGCTATTATTTCTCATGACCAAAAAGTAGGAAATAAAAAGACTTCCTTTAAATAGGTACAACAAAAGCAAAGAGTGCTAAACCGTTCCAGACGGAAGTTCACTCCACTTTTTAATTGCCACCTACCAGATTCGGAATATATTTTTAGGAAGTTAAGTTGTTGCCTATAAATGTTTATTACATAGATATACATCATTTAAACTTGACTAAACTTGTCCCTTTAAGAGTTGTATACAGGTGTTATCTTAGGAAGAGCAGTGATTATAACCAGCGGGGTGTATTTCTAGTCAGTCTGAGTGCATTACATTCAGAACTGGAAGTGTTGTTATGCTAATTCCTGTAATTAACTGACACACTAATTGGCACACTGCTCACAGTCTGTCCGCTCTCGTTCTCTCTCCCTTTTGTAAATTGCGTGTGTGCGTGTGTGTGAATTCTGTCCGTTGCCATGGTGCTCAACTATCAAGTGCAGATCGGTGCTTTAATTCAACAGCACCTTCTTCTGTCCTTTCAGTTCACTTTTGTTCATCAAGAGAGCGCTAGAATAATATTACCATAGTGTTTATGTATCATGCAGGTATTTCATTATCATTACAAAGTGTTGCTACAGGGCTTGTATGCTTCGGGAGCATATAGAGAAAGAAAAAAAAGATAGTGAAGTATGACAGTACATAATGTCATAAGATTTGCATGCATTATAATTCAGCAAAATGTCCATCTATTGCCACATTGTCAGCTCCTGCTTTTTCAAACATGTGTAGGTGTTTGGTGTGCAGCAGAACCAGGACTCCTCTAGTCTGTCAGACCTGAAAAGAGAAGGAAAAGAACAGGAGACAGGAGAGACGGGGAAAGAGGTAGAAAACCGTACTTTAACAGCATTTTTGTCTTTCTATTTGTTTTGTTTTTAGTTCCTGTTCCTACTTTTCTTTTTTCTCCGAGTTTGCATATGGTTCTCCCTTGTTGTCTCTGTCTTTCTTTGTCTGCTTTTCACTACTTCTCCTCATATGTTCACCGATACCAGTGGTTCTCAAACTGTGGGGCGGAAAATGTGATGCACAATAAACGTTTTGACATCTGAATGTTTTTCACGGCGGATACATACTGTATACATCCATGGTGTGCAATGGTGTTCATTCAGACAGGTAGACTGTAGGTTTACAGGATGGACAGATATTTGACAGGGACAGGCACGAACAAGACAACGTGCTCATTATGACGAAGTAGGGCTGCACCGAGCGGTTCGTTCCATAACGTTGACATTCTAATTATTATTAACTTACAGAAGCATTAGCCTACCTTCCACCTTCTCTTCCCCTCCTCTCTCTCAAACACACACAGAGCGAGCAATGTGGTGCTCCATCCCTCTCTGTAATTACCTCAGTCCAAAAGTCCAAAAGTCAAAATGTATTGAAGGAGAGATCGTAATTATTTCCAAAAATTGACTGCATGTTTTTATCCAACAAAATATTCTGCTTCAGTCCATATTTTTCGTCATTGTGCCTTTCAAAAACAACAGTTTCTCTGTCGTTAAAAACAGTTTTCTCTCCCGCACGCATCTGTATTAACGGGGCGGTCTAGCAGCAATCCAACAGCACCATAAATTACATTTATATAAATATAAATAATAATAACGATGAAGGCGGTGGGAGATGAGATGTCTGAAAACTCTGGCAGCTGACCGTATGAGATCCAACAAATGGAGAAGACACTTAGAAACATTAGCCTACATCCCACTCACCTCAATAAAAAAGGTGGTTTGATAAAGTTTAACCCTCATCCTACTCATCCTATTTAACAAACTAAGACTACCAACTAAACTATAAGAAACAATTTTACTATTACTCCAATATTGATGTTGCTCACGGTGACTCATTCTTTGTTCATTTTGTTTAGATCAGGTAAATCCCACTATAAAAAAATGACCTGACGCCTATTGTTTCATTATGCCTCTCAGGCCTGTGTAGTATAACAGAGTCGTGGCTGAGTTTCATAATGTGAGTCACTCCCATGGCTTGACCGCTCTACTCCCACAGCCTGTTCATGGGAGTAGGCTAGTCCTCCCAGAGACTGACCTAGATCACACTAAGATGTGGAGACACACGCTCGGCCCTCCAGGCTATTTCATAGGAGGGAGGAGACAGCGTGTATGAGCATTATCTATCTATCTATCTATTTCTAAGTCTGTTATGCCATTTAGATAGACAACATTTTCCAAGTAAAATGAAGAACAACTGTTCAGCTTTTCTTAAAACTTGCTTGTTAAGATGACTGTGGGGTTTCTTTCTTCGGCATACCAGCAGCCTCAAATCAGACATATTTTGATTTCCAAATAAAATACAAATACAGGAATTTGTCTTAACATCACGCCCTTCATTCCCACAAACCTAACAATCTCCGTCATCATGTATTACATTTCAGATGAACTCATAAATGCTAATCTCCAGATCTGCATTTTGTGCCACCACTAATTGACTAAACTGCTTCTGGTTTTCTCACTCCTGTTGTCCTTCTCTCTTGTCCCCTCCACCCCCCTCTCGTGCCCCCTCAGGCTCTCCCTGGCGACTCGAGTTGGGTCTCTCAGTGGGCCAGTATAGCTGCCAATCACACCAGAACAGACCCAGAGGGCTCAGGAGCAGAAACAGCCGCCTTCCTCCACAAAGAGAGAGGTACATAGTCACTTGACTCTCAGAGAATGGATAGCTGAATGAATGAATGAGCTGGAGTAAATTCTTGTTAAATACAATACATTTTCCCTTAAAAGCATGTCGAGTAGAACTTGAAATCACTTGAATGAGCTTTTAATTAATATAAAAAAAATCTTAAGTGAGTTTGTCCTTTGTTTTTTAGGAACCGATGCCTTTGAGTCTGCTGCTTCCCTCAGCAGAGGCGAATCCTCCTCCAGTCTGACCGACCGTAAGCGCAGGACCCTCCCCCAGCTCCCTGTGGATGACCCCCGGGCTAAATCCAGCACCAAAGCTCTTGGACTAAGGTCCGAGATTGGGGAGAAACAGGACACTGAACCCCAGGAAAAAGAGAACAAGGGAGACGGGGAGTCCCCGACTCCCACGAGGGACGACGAGATGACCAGTAAACGGAAGCAAAGCTCCACATCCTCCCCATCCAAGGCTCCCCTCCGGTCCTCTGGCAGCGCTGAGCGGAGGAAGAGGTCAGAGGAGAGGAAAGGAGGAGGATCAGGAGAAGGAGGAGAGAAGTCCGGGAAGCCCCTTGTGCGCCAGGGCAGCTTCACAATCGAGAAGCCCAGCGCTAATGTCCCCGCGGAGCTCATCCCTCGCATCAACAGAGGCGGCGGTGGGCGCGAACGCAGTGACTCCACGGGCAGCATGGATACTGCTACGCTCCTGAAGGACACTGAAGCTGTCATGGCATTCCTTGAGGCCAAACTAAGAGATGAAAACAAACTAGACCAGAAAAGTAGTAAAACTGGCGTCTCTCGGACTGACTCCATCTCTCCTGAGTCGGATGTCGACACGGCCAGCACAGCTAGTCATGTGGCGGGAGAGGCAGAGAGGAAAGCCGGTGGCGAGCATAAACGACGTTCCTTCAGCAGCATGCACAGGGAGAAGAGCAACATCAGCACAACTTCCAAGACCAGCGTCACTAACGCAAGTGCCCGTGACCGCTTGGATAGGAAGACTAAAACAAGAACTTCGGAAGCGACGAGCCGGACTGATGCGCGGCGCTCTGTTCAGCCGTCCTCTGCTTCCTCCAGAGGACGCCAGCCTTCTCTGGATCTCACCGACGATGACCAGAACTCTTCCTTCCCCATCTCTGACATCCTCTCCTCAGACCAGGAGACCTACTCTGGACCTTTGGGACGCTCAGCACACGGACGTGGCTCGGATGATGTTCTCCATTCCAAACTCGATAGCAGGTCTAAAACCTCCACTAGTGGATCTTCCAAAACCAGGAGCACTCTCCAGGCAGCCACAACCGCCTCCCTGAGCAAGCAGGCAGCGCTGCCTCAGCCGCGGCCCACAAGAGCCTCCCTTCTCCGCCGCGCCCGGCTGGGCGATACCTCTGACACGGATCTAGCCGATGCAGACAGGGTGTCTGTGGCCTCTGAGGTGTCCACCACCAGCTCCACCTCTAAGCCGCCATCTGGTCGAAAGGGATTGTCACGACTGGACATGCTGGCTCAGCCGCGTAGGACCCGTCTGGGCTCCATCTCAGCCCGCAGTGACTCAGAGTGTACGATGACACGGAGCTCCACCTCCTCACCCCGTCTGTCAGCTGAGACCGCTCTGCGTCTGGGCCTGCGCTCATCAACACCAACAGAGAGCAGGCTGACACCCAGGATGAGGGCCAACAGCGTGTCCAAACTGAACGAGGCCAAGACTAAGACCACTACATCTGGATACTGCTCACCCACAGGTGAGCACATCATTTCTGGTTTATTCTGCTTTTCTCATAAAGTTTAGGAAAAAAGAGAATTGGGAAATTTCTTATTATATTATTTCTGTTCTTATTTTGTTATTTCTAATAGCAAAACAATAATGTTGTGTAAGGATCAAGTCCATACAGTCTACTCCAGGGACCACTTACAGGGGAGAAAATGTTCCAAGGACTAGGGGTGGGAAAAAAATCGATTCACCTATGTATTGCAATTTTTTTTTTTTTACGATTTTGAAATAGATTTTTTAATTCCAGAATCGTTATATTTGCTTCATTTGAGTCTATACGGAGGTAGAAGGAAGTTACTGCTTTTATTGTGGTAGTCAGAGCGATCAAGCCGGCCGTCACTCTCATCTCCGTGGTCAAATCGGCCGACGCTACAACTGTAGAGCACCCATATACTGACATTTATGTTAAATGCATTCAAACGGCCCGATGGAGCTGACCATGGATGTATAAAGAGAACGGAGCTGACGGGAGAGCTAGAGACGGACTTGGAGAACTTAGCGGAAGTAGACACGTGTGACTGAGTCCGATTTTCAAAATAAGGTGTTAACAAAGGGAACTGTATATTCAAAATACATTTATGGAAATAAGATTGATTGGATTATATTCACCAGAAGTATAAAACATTACATGTCCCTTATGATTTAAAAAGAAAATACCACTAATTTGTGAGGGAATGTATTAATAAATAATGCCTGACCGATATATTTGACTTCAGGACATCTCTGACTACATACATGCTGAAATCAAACATTTTTACTGTATTAATTTAATTATTTTCCAAAGTAAAAGCCCCTAGAAGTGTATGATTCAACTTTTTCCTCATGGTCTAGTGTTACAAAAGTTCACAAAAATCGCAATAAATCGTAATATCGAATTGCAATACTTGTAGAATCGCAATACTTTTAAAAAAGCGATACACATCGAATCGGCACGCAAGTATTGTGATAGTATGGAATTGCGAGATAGGTGTATCGTCCCAGCCATACCAAGGAACCCCTCAGAATCGTACCATTTGCACTCTTAGATGCCGTTGGAACTATTTGTATTCTTAAACTTTTCAACCTAAATACTTCAGATCTGTTTGTTAGTGATAAACAGAAACATTTCAATTTGAATCATGTTAATACCACTTTGTTCTTTACCCTGATATTCCAGGTGCTTTATAATCAGATGTCGCTTTAGCTTGGCCGGCTTCATGGCTTCGTTCGCTAGCTAGTTTGTGCTTTGTGTCACTCAAACGGTCCGTTGCACCCTGACTGAAGTAACTGATTCATGACAGATTGACGTGATGTGTCACAATCAGAGTTTCTATTGGTAAAGCTAACGTGGATGGTAGTAATGGACACAGTATGCTTCTTTTATTGCCGCAAATGGTCCCCATCTGTAGATATGTACTTTATAATGATACAGCACAATGTTATAATTCATTCCTCCGGACCCCACTCTGAGAATCACCGGTCTAAACCATTGCATACCTCATTATGTGTAAACATTTGTCTGTAAACATTTCCACTGTGTTGTGACCACCTTGTGCGTTGGTTGTCATTGTCCAGAGAGCTCTCAGCCCGAACCCGAGGGCGCTGATGCAGAGGAAGAGCTGATGGGTACTGTACCAGACCTGTAGAGCCTTGATTAGACAGTGTGTGTGTGTGTGTGTGTGTGTGTGTGTGTGTGTGTGTGTGTGTGTGTGTGTGTGTGTGTGTGTGTGTGTGTGTGTGTGTGTGTGTGTGTGTGTGTGTGTGTGTGTGTGTCAGATCTGGGTCACATCAATAGATCCGCTCTATTCTGTCAAAGTCCTTTGTTAAGGAACACACACACTTGGATCTTTTACATTTTACAGATTTCAATTTTGGAATACAATTCTAAATAAAGTTGAAAAAAAGTAAGTAAAGTTGAAATGCGATGACCCAGCTCTAGCATGTGTTGCCATGGTAACTCTGTGTGTCCTCCCCCCCCCTGACATTCATCAAGTGATGCTGTGATGAAGACCCAAATGCTCTACTCACACTCTGTCAAAACCTTTTTCAACAATGGAGCTCAAACTGGAGCTAATGGTTTTGGAATAGTGCTCCACCTTGTGGACATTTGTATTCATGACACCTCGGCTTTGTCCCATTGTACCCTTGAGAGACTGATAGAGCATGGTGCTGTCTCATCATGGTGCAGCTCCATTAATGCAGCTGGTGTGTGAGACCATTTTGAAGCAGTTTAACATATCTATGGAGATATGTTGTACCTTGCATTTGTTGGCTGCCTGGAGCTTTTTGTATAAACTCCAGTGTTTTTGTTGCTGTTTCTGTTGTTTTCAGTGTGGTTTTAACATCATAAATAGACGTCAAATAACAACAACTTAACACACTAAGATACAAAAAAAAATCAAATGCTTTGCTTCACCAATCTTTATTATTCACAGCCCCCCCCACCCCCCATTTGTCAGTTCCAGAAGGATGTAAAGTAAACTGCAGAGAACAATAACATGTTATTGGAACATAAAGTTCATCTTTTTTATCTTTGTAAAATCAAGTTTATCTCAGGGCTGTCAATCGATTCAAATATTTAATCAATAATACAATAGAAACCCTCACAGGTACTGCATTTAGCATAAAAACATGCTCAAATCATAACATGGCAAACTGCAGCCCAACAGGCAACAACAGCTGTCAGTGTGTCAGTGTGCTGACTTGACTATGACTTGCCCCAAACTGCATGTGATTATCATAAAGTGGTCATGTCTGTAAAGGGGAGACTCGTGGGTACCCAGAGAATCCATTTTCATTCACTGATCTGGAGGTCAGAGGTCAAGGGACCCCTTTGAAAATGGCCATTCCACTTTTCCTCGCCAAAATTTAGCATAAGTTTGGAGCGTTATTTAACCTCCTTCACGACAAGCTAGTCAGTATCTTCACTCTAGCTTTGACAACTGCCAAAAATGATTTTTTTATGGACCCACATAATGTTTGTTTTCTTAAAAATCACAAGTTGCGTTAAAGAAATTTGTGGCGTTAAAATGAATTTGCATTTACGTGTTTGACGGCCCTAGTATATCTATATTTGTTTAAGTCCATGATCAAAAAGATCCACACTCCTCCATGATCTACTACTTGCACAATATTTGAATTTTGTCTGATGTAAGCAGGATCAGCTGGGGGCTGCCTCAGTAACAAAGCCTCATGTTCACAAGCTCTTTTATTAACTTCATGAATAACACATATTGTAACGGAATAAAGTACAGTAATGCTGACTGAACATGTCGCCTTTCCAATACGTTCACAGTGTCCAGCAGCAGCAGGTGGAGACGTCTGCCGCCGGAGTACGGCTCCACCTCGGAGGAAGAGTTCGGCTCCAACCGGAATTCTCCGAAGCACGGAGGACGCTCCCACATGCGACCTCATCACCTCGCCCCGCACCGCAGCTCGAGGCTCGGCACCGCCGCGAGCCCAGGCTCCGCCGTGGTGACGGGTCCGGGTGGAGGGGCGATCAAACACCGCATGAAAGAGCAAGAGGAGTACATCAAGGACTGGACAGCACACAGCGAGGAGATAGCCAGGTATTGAAGACTGATAAAAGAATTTCATCTTTCATGATTTATGTCATGTTTTAATATGACGCATGATTACGCTGATGTATTTCAAGTGTTCATTTTTCTGATAAGTTTGGTTTGGGAGGACGTGGAGACGCGTGGTCCATCTTTATATACAGTCTATGGTATAATCAATTTGATCAATTATGATAATATACAGTACATGGATATTTATCCAAATATGATCATATCAGCTGATTGCTTGGATTGTTAAAACAATTTTGCATTAGCACGTTATAATCTGTGATCTGGATGTGAATGTGATTACAGGTTATTGTGTGTGTTTACATGTTGCATGTGTTCACATAGATGTCTAAAGACCTCCTTCATCTGTCTGATGGTTAACAGGTTATTCCCCTGTGTGCGCAGGATCAGCCAGGACCTGGCTAAGGACTTGGCCATCTTGGCCCGCGAGATCCACGACGTGGCCGGCGAGATCGACTCGGTCAGCTCATCCGGCACGGCGCCCAGCACCACCGTCAGCACCGCCGCCACCACCCCGGGATCGGCCATCGACACCCGGGAAGAGGTAGGCCCTGCACGTCCCACGCAGCCGGACATACAGGAGAGCATGAGAAAGGTGCCCGTTTCTCTTCTTCTATCATCGCCTTACACTGCTTCCATTGCGCCTTCGCCATCCCTCCTGTGTTGCTTTGTGGCTTTCATCTGCTGTGAGAGGTTCTTCATTTATTACACTCCCATCTGCTCCACTTTCATTCCTTTATTATTTTTGCCATTAGAGGATTTACTTATTTTAATACAATCGGATTAAATCTGACTTTTTTTGGCCGGACAATTAAAGCTTTAGAGCTGCTGAACTCTCTCTAAGAGAGTTCTTCATCCCTTCATTTCTCACACATCTCAACTTCACTCTATTAAACAAAGCTTGAATTACACTGTGAGAAAATGTCTTTGAGTTTTTTTTTCATTTTAATTCCCCCTCCCTTCTACATGTCTCCCTGCCTTTGCCCAGCTGGTGGATCGGGTGTTTGACGAGAGCCTCAACTTCAGAAAGATCCCGCCTGTGATTTCAACCAATAAGGCACCAGAGATCAACGGTAAGCCGGTGGAGCTCCGCCCCCGTGCCCCTGACAGCCTGGAGCCCCGAGCTCTGAGGAGACGCACCTGGAACCGAGAGGAGGTGAGAAGCATCGCAGAGCGCATGACATCAAAAATATACCAACATGCAGGCTTTCACAAGAACACATCAGCGATCACCTTCAGGTTGTTAACTTCTTTTCTTTTCCTCTGTGTATTCAGGCGGTGTTGGACAGCCTGCTGCTCCATTCAGTTTCTCAGCTGTCCACCAAGATCAGAACCTCTATCGACAAAACAGCAGGAAAAATCAGGTAATTATACTTCTGTTTACTTAGATTATACTATAAAGTCAGGTAATGATTATCCCTCAGTGTGCCATTGTGTTGTTTTGTACAGCCACTGTGAATGAACTGATGTCCTGTTGTGATTTTTTCTCCAGGATATTGTTTAAAGATAAGAACAGGAACTGGGACGAAATTGAGAATAAGCTGCGATCGGAGAGTGACATACCACTCCTGAAAACCTCCAACAAGGTACGGAGTCCGGTCTGTCTGACCAATATTTGATAACAAGACATTTAAGTGCGGAGAATTATTGGGAGCTAATGGTTGTCTTTTTGTCCTCCTTTCTGCAGGAGATCTCCTCAATTCTGCTCGAACTGAAGAGAGTTGAGAAACAGCTTCAAGGTAAAGACACACACCTCCAGTATAATCACACTAGTACTAATAACTAGGGCTGTCAATCCATTCAAATATTTAATCAGATTAATCGCAAATGAATCTCACATTTTTTTATCTGTTCAAAATGTACGTTAAAGGGAGATTTGTCAAGTATTTAATACTCTTGTCAACATGGGAGTGGGCAAATATGCTGCTTTATGCAAATGTATGTATATATTTATTATCGGAAATCAATTAACATCACAAAACAATGACACATATTGTCCAGAAACCCTCACAGGTACTGCATTTAGCATAAAACAATATGCTCATATCATAACATGTCAAACTGCAGCCCAACAGGCAACAACAGCTGTCAGTGTGTCAGTGTGCTGACTTGACTATGACTTGCCCCAAACTGCATGTGATTATCATAAAGTGGGCATGTCTGTAAAGGGGAGACTCGTGGGTACCCATAGAACACATGATATATTATATGTAATATAAATTATCAGATTCTGATAAGATGATAAAATATGCATCCCACGAACGCTTTTTACTTCCCTCTCCTCTTTTATCGCTGGTCCTCCGGAGTTTTAATTCCTCTGATTCCCTCCCAGTCCCTCCCCCCAATCACATTTCAAAGTCCATCCACTATATTTATTAGAAGTAGCCGAGCGTCACTGCTGTTTGTGATCGTAGGTTTTAAATTACATACTTATTCCACATGTGTCAGTTGTGTCTAAACAGAGAGCGAGAGAGACGAGCACACACACACAAGCATACAGATAGAGAGAGAGAGAGAGAGAGAGGGAGAGAGCTCTATACTAAACAGCAGAGGAACAGAATCGCTTGTTGACCGGCACGGAGAAATATGCTTCTGGTGTGAAGAGCAAGGCTTCAGCTCGTGTAACGATTAACATAGCGCAGCACTTCTCGGCCTATGTGAACCCACCTTAAGAAAATAGGCTTTCAGGGCCTTTAAGACAAACTAGCTGTGAATATACATATACATTGATTCTCTCCTTGTTTCTGTCCCAGTGATCAATGTGATGGTAGACCCAGATGGGACTCTGGACGCCCTGGCCAGCCTCGGCCTGACTAGCCCCACCACCCCTACCAAGCCCCAAACCGCCAAAACGACTTCCCCCTCTGCCACCAGCCCTGGGTCCGCGCCCTCAGCCAAAGAAGCTCTGCCGGAGATCCTCCCCGGGCCTGGAGGATCAGCAGCCTCCGCCAGGGTTCAAGCTTCCTCCGCCAGCACGGAGGAGACGGCACGAGAGCCCGGCTTGAGTCTCGGGTTAGCGGGAGTCGGAGGACTGCCCTTCAACCGCATACGGCCAAGCGGAGAGGAGGCCATCGCACAGAAGTGAAAGTTTCCCCTGAAGTCGATGTTATGTGAATAAAGTCTGGATTGGAGTGCAGGTGGCTGGTGGTCCAATATCCACAAGCAGGTGTAGAACAGTTGCCATCCTACTGCCACCAGTCTAAGATTATGGGTAGAATACATATAAACACAATTTAGCTGAAGTGTTACCAGACTTGGCCGGAAATGAAGTGCTTCAAACTGACCTAAACCCCGACTGATGCATCATGGATAAACCCCTGGAACGGAGTCATATTATGAGCTTTTCAACTTCAAGCTGTTCATGCTTACTGGCCAACCTGACTTCCTGTCCTGATGGACTGAAGGTTGCTCTCTCAGTGGACACATCTCTGTGGTTGTACAGTCTCCTCCAGTCTTCTCCTCTTGCCTTCTCCACGTGTCTGGACCCTACCTACACTAAGGACATGCCTTAAAAACACATCCTCGATAGTAGCAGCCCTCTGTCCCCCTCAAAGAATATACAGAACAACTTTTAATACAGTACTTTCAGACAAACAGAATGCATTGTAAAATAACACTTATGTTCTATTGAAATACAGCACACTGCAGTGATTTATTAGCTCTTGTTCAGTACAAAGAATATTTCCGCAGCCTTAAGTAACCACCCTGACAAAACCACGCAGTCATACAGACATGCCTGAAACTGCTCACAACTCTAACCGTCCATCGATGCGTCTCTGAAACTGACTCCGTTGAAAAAGGATCTGTAGTGCCTCCCCATCTCTTTCTCCGTCACCCATCATGTTTTACTCTTTCCCTCCCTCTTTCTCTCCCCAGTAGTTGGAACAAAGTGTGTTACTCCCAGTAGCATGTACAGGACAGAGCTGAGAGATTTCTTCCTGCAAGTTGGTGTCTGTGTTGATCTTACTAATAACCGAATGGTAGTTTTACACAATAGTAACAGCATTTGGGAAACCAATGATCATTTTTCAGACACTTACCAAAGTTAACAAGTTTGTTGATATTTTCAAACAGTCGAGCCATCTTGAAATTCATCTGTTGTGCAAAAGCCGGAGAATCTGTATTTAAAATATGGCGGTTTATCTTATGTGTGGTAGTGGCTAGAAGGGAGCCCGCAAACTTAACGAGATCGTTAAGGTTGAGATAGGTTGTCTGGCAGCGATTTGCAGGCTCCCTTCTAGACACAACCCTTATATGTCTCACCTTCTGCAGATCACCCTCTTTCTCTGAATGTCAAGACCATTTTTCATTCAAAAAAAGCTTATTTATTATAATGAAACGTTAGTTTGAATCATTGCTGCCATACCTTTTTTGGCTAGTTTGACATGACCCGTGAGAATCAGTGCCCTTAGCTATTTGCTACTGTACATCCACTCAAGTGTCCTATGATTTCCAATTGGCTTTTTTTTCTACTTTTTCCAGTCACGGTTGATGTTTTTAAACTAGCAATGATGAGCAAAGAAAATAACTGTTTAAACTAAATATTTTCTAATATTTAGATACTGGTATTGTAGATATTGTAGACCTTTACTTTTTAATGCTTCGAACCGCCTCGCAATTCATTTCATTTTCTTTGTCTGTCACTCACCGGTTTGAGTACACACAAAACCTGAACATGGAAAAGCTGCTGGCATTAGTTTTAAAGATCACGTGTGACTTACAAGGAGGCATTTTGTCCCTCAAAATGTGTCTCTGAGGAAGTTCAGTGAGTGGAAATGAACACACATTTGAAAGTAAGCTCCCCATCTACTTTAGGAGTTTTGTTTGTAAAGCGGCTTCATATCAGTGTATATAGGTGCGTTGTTCCATTTCTACCAGCGGGGGGGTCCAGCGTACTGATACTGTAATATTGCATACAGTATAATTAACCTCTTTCTCATTGACTTTGCTGCTTTTCTAGTTACTTTATGGGGACTAACCATTTTGTGAATCTCTCCTCAGCTTCTAGTCAGTGTTCTTGAGGCAGTATATTAGTACTTAGAAACTCTTACAATAGTGAATTTAGGTACCAGAATACATGTTCATTTCCTTCTCGCTCTACTGTACTGTACAGTGTTTTTCAATGCCTCAAAGTGCCCATTTTGACTATAGAAGGGCATTGATTAAAAGAAAAGGACGTAGCTGTCGAAAAGATTTCTCTTATTTTGCACATCAGATTGTGGCGTTTTTCATACAGAAGCAGTGAAGAAGCGGTGGAAGGCCGCGTCAAATGTCAAGTGACTGCCTTGCCTCTCTGGAACTATTCTGTCTGTACAAACGAAACCTCAAATCGTAGTTTTGTTTTGTTTTTTCCTTCCCCCCCGTTTTATCAAAAGAAATGAAATTAGGGGACTGTGATTGCTAGGTACATGTTTATTTTTTAAATTCTACATGTGTCATCTGATCAGTGTTCTTTGTCATTTTTTGTAAAGAAGAAAAACAGCATTTTATTTATTTTTTTTGTTTAATATTTTGTGGATGTTTCATGCATTTTATATTTGTTCAACTATCTGCATTGTTTCTTACTGTTAATAAAAACAGAGCCATTCACTTTGTTTCTCTGTTTTCATTTGACTGGGTATTAAACTGGACTGACTTCAGATTGTAATTTCTATGCGATTCTGCTTTTGGAAATTGTCTCTTTACAGCCGATGTCACCACCACTGACAGAAGGAACCCATATTTATTTATTCATTCCAAAACTGGACTTTCAGCAGGGACCTTTTAATCAAAGAAAAGGCAAAGGGATCATTCTATATTCAGATTGAATTTCCATAATTCTTACTGAATAAAAGTAGACCTGTCTAATCTCTCGACCATTAATCATGTCTCAACTGAAAATGCAAATGACTCAGCTTCCCCCCCTTTGTGATGTCTGAACTCTGTTAAGCATTTGCATGATTAAGTGTTTGGATCTTTTTAAACTGAGAAATACTAACCATAGACTGCACAGACTATTAATGTGGTATTACATATATAAGCACCAATGAGCATATTCAAAGTACAGCGTCAGCTAAATGCTGTGCCTAATACAAAGGATCAAACTCTATAAATCGAGTGTCTACATGACACCTTGGCTAGCACGTGGGCTGGTCCAAGGCTGGCTCAGGCTGCCTTGGACCAGCCCCTAGTTCTGCTGCTATAGGCCTAGACTGCCAGGGGACTTCCTATGACACACTGAGCTCCTCTCTCCCTCTCTCCCTCTCCCTCTGTATATATTCATGTCCCATTAAAGATGAAGTAGGCGAGATGGAGCAAATATTAGAAAAAGTTATTTTTTATAAAACAGTCACTATATCGTGACAGTAGTACATGAAACAGGTAATCTGAAAAAAAATCATGTTCCTCTGTGTCCTCCGGTGCTCCTAATGGCATCTGCAAGATTTCACAGACCGGAGGAAAATAAGCAGTCAGAGCTGATCTGAGGTCTGCTGTCCATCTGCCGTCTTTGAGAGCCGGCTGTTAATCACTCACAAACTCCGACCAAACGGTCAAACTAGGCAGCGCTGATCAAATATGAATCAATATTATGTTACGTTAATGCCTATCTCTCTCCTCAAATGTTTTCAGAATCATCTTGTAGTGCACGGTTTAGCTGTAAAATGAGAACGTTTGTGAGGCGGCAGCCATTGTGGAATCTGCTGAAGGAACGCCAAGTTACGGTCACATTACCGGAGCCCAGCCAATAGGAACGCACTCTCAATGAAATGACCTGTGATTGGTCAAAATCTCCTGTCACGGGCTAGATTTTTTTAAAGCCTGAAAACAGAGCCATGAGGAGGAGCAGAAGTCTTGAATTACAATATGCTGAAAGGTTATTGTGGAATTTTTGCCCAATGATGCCAAAAATATATATCTAATGCATGGTATTAATGTCTTTATGTTTTCTCGTCTTGCAGGTATTCATGGATCGGGGTTCCTTCGGCTGCCGCATCTACTGCCTGCTTGACACCCACTGCCACCATCATTATCAGCCTTATTATTGCTGCTACCATTACTGCTATTATTAGTAGCAGTAGTCATATGTCTATTATATTCTCTCTCTCTCTCTCTATTCAATTCAATTCAATTTGGTTTATTGGCATGACTGTCAGGTGAACAATATTGCCAAAGCGTCAATTCAATAATAATAATAATAAAAAAAATAACAAAATAAAAACAAAAACATATATATACACATAAATACAATTCATTAAGCAAATTACAATATATAGATATTTAAAAAGAACATGGAAATGGTAGAAAACAATACAGAAATAATTCAAGTTTGTTGTGTCAGTAAAACAAACAGATAAAAACAATTAATAACAAAATATTGCAATATCAAATGTATATATAAAAAAAAACCAAATAAAAACAAACAAACCATGAAGTAGAGGAGTAAATAAAAGGCAGAGTGTGAGTTCCATCTATTATGTGTTGTTGTGGTTGTCTCTCAGGCTGTGACTTGCACTGATATATCCTGCAGCTTCTTTGGCGATGACACTATTTTCTCCAAGTAGATGTTGTATTTTATTTTGGTCAGAGAGGGAATCAAAATCTTGGAGTTTACATTTAATTTTTGTGAAGAATTTTTCCCTAATTTCGTCGTATGTGCTACATTGAAGCAGGAAATGTTGCTCTGTCTCCACCTGTCTCTGTGGACAGAGCTGACACAGCCTGTCTTCTCTAGGCAGCCAGGTCTGCCTGTGTCGGCCAGTCTCTATGGCCAGGCTGTGATCACTGAGTCTGTACATAGTCAATGTCTTTCTCTGTTTCTGGTCAGTCACGGTGGTCAGATAGTCTGCCACTGTGTACTGTCTGTTTAGAGCCAAATAGCATTGAAGTTTGTGTTGAGGTTTTGTGGTAGATGTCCAATAGTTGATGTAATTTTCTTTTTCTTTAGCTATAATTTGGTTGGTCCAAATAGTGTGAGGGCTGTTTATGTCCTCAGGCCTGGTGCTGTTAGAGGAGGTGAGCCTCAGGACCAGCTGGCTGAGGGGACTCCTCTCTATGTTCTCCTCTTGGTGATGGAGAGCTTTGTAATGGTAGGAGTTGGGGTCACTTGTTTTTAGGTGGTTGTAGAATTTGATGGCTCTTTTTTGTATCCTAATTAAAAGGGGAAATTGGCCTAATTCAGCTCGGCATCCATTGTTGGGGGTGTTCCTGGACTCTGAGAATGCTCTTGCAAATCTCAGCGTGTAGGGTTTCCATTGGGTGTTTGTCCCATTTATCAAAGTCTTGATTTGCAAGAGGACCCCACACTTCACTACCATACAGTAGAATTGGTTCAATTATAGAGTTGAATATTTTGAGCCAGATTCTTGCAGGTATATATGTTTGAAGACTTTTTAATTGCATAGAAGGCCCTTCTTCCCTTGTCTCTGAGATCATCAATGGCCAGTTTGAAATTCCCTGTTGATGTTATGTTTAGTCCCAGATATGTGTAGCTGTGTGTCTGTTCTATATCAGTGGAGCCCAGTAAGAACCTGTTTGGGTTTCCCTGACACCTGGGTCGTTTCTGGAAGACCATAACTCTAGTCTTTTCCAGGTAACTGTAAGGGCCCAGGTCTGACAGAAGGTCTGCAGATGATCCAGTTGCTGTTGTAATGTCTCCCTAGATGGAGCTAGCAATATGAGGTCATCTGCAAAAAGTAGGCATTTAATTTCTGTGTCAGAGAGGGTGAGACCAGGGATATGGGATTGTTCTAGTGATTTTGCCAATTCATCAATATAAATGTTGAACAGGGTGGGGCTGAGACTGCAGCCCTGCTTCACCCCTCTACTTTGGGGGAAGAAATCTGTTTCCATATTGCCAATTTTCACAGCACATTTATTATTTGTATACATTGTTTTAATGATATAGGTTTTCCCTCCTGCACCTTTTTCAATTAATTTCAGGAACAGACCATTATGCCAAATTGAATCGAATGCTTTTTTGAAATCTACAAAACAAGAGAAAATGTTGTTCTTGTTTTGATGGACATGTTTATTAATGAGGGTGTGGAGGGTGTAGATATGGTCTGTAGTTCTTGTTGTGATGGACATGTTTATTAATGAGGGTGTGGAGGGTGTAGATATGGTCTGTAGTTCGATGTTGTGGTGTAAATCCAATCTGACTCTTGCTCAGGACATTATGTTCACTGAGGAAGTCTTGCAGTCGGCTGTTTAGAATGCTGCAGAATAACTTCCCCAGGTTGCTGCTGACACATATGCCTCTGTAATTGTTTGGGTCAAATTTATTTCCATTTTCAGCATTTCATTTAAAATAGCATCAGGACCACTGGCCTTCCTTGGTTGCAGGGCCTGGATCTTAGCCAGTAGCTCCTCTTCAGTAATGTGATAGTCTAAAGGGTTCCGATTGTCTTTAACGACTGATTCTAGGGTTTGGAGTTTGTTGAGATCATTTTGGGCCGAATTCAGTGTGATTGTGCTGTACAGGTTTTCAAAGTGTTTTTTCCATATTTCACCATTTTGAATAGCCAGTTCTTCTTTGTGTGGTTTGCTGAAAGAGTGCCATTTTTTCCAGAAAGTATTTGAGTCGCTGGACTCTTCCATTATATCCAATTGGTGCTGTGCATGTTGTTCCCTTTTAGTTCTGAGTGTTCTTCTGTATAATTTCAGTGTTTCCCAATATTGGAGGCGGAGCTCAGGATCATCAGGTTGTCTGTGTTTCCGATTAGATAAACTTCGGAGTGTTTTTCTCAGATGTTTGCAGTCTGTGTCAAACCACTTTTCATTGGCTGACTGTTTTGATCTGTGATGTTGAGACTGTTTCAGATTGGATAAATTTGCCACATTGTCAAATATGTTATTAATATCCTGTACAGGTGGTGGACTGTGGTGGACTGTGGTGGTATGAGGTGGAAAGAAAATGGTCTAATTGAGATTGAATTGTTTGATGTGTGATTGCTTTCTGGTAGTTGTCGTTGCTTTTGTTTGTCCATCTATAAGGTTGTTTTGTATAGTTTAGTTTACTGGGTTTTGCTGCATGAGGGTCTGTTACTGTCTTTCAAATGTACAGTGTAATTTGACTATGATCAGATGAGGGTGTTAGGGGACTGACTGTGAATGCTCTCAGACAGAAGGGGTCTAGGTCTGTAATGCTATAATCTACTGTGCTATTGCCAAGAGGAGAGCTGTGTGTGTAGTGACCAAAGGAGTCTCCTCGAAGTCGCCCATTGACGATGTACAGACCCAGTGTTCGACATAGCTACAGGAGTCTGTGCCCACTTGTGTTGACAGTTTTGTCAAAGTTGTTCCTGTGGGGATGTGAAGGGAGGGGAATGCTGATTTGGTCAGGTATACGTTTGTCTCCATGTGGGTTAATAAAATCTGGTTCTATACCTGTCCTGGCATTAAGGTCACCACAGATCAGTACACTTCCCTGGGCCTGGTAGTGATTGATCTCATCTTCAAGAATGGAGAAACAATTTTCATTATAATAAGGGGATTCTGATGGGGATATATGCTGCACACATGAATAGGTGGCAATAACGTCTCTTTTTATTTTGAGCCAAATGGAAAATTCACCTTTTTTGATTAATTCGATTGAGTGTAAAAGGTTTGCCTTGCACCAAATCAACATTCCTCCTGAATCCCTGCCCTGGGTTACCAGTTAAAGGGAATTTGTTTTCATTCCACTGTCACATAAGAATGCATGCGGGATCTCTTGTTGGGTCTCTAAATTATAGAGTACGGTCTAGACCTGCTCTATATGAAAAGCGTCTTGAGATAACTTCTGTTATGATTTAACGTTACATAATCAAAAATAAATTGAATGACAGTCAGTATCTCACTAATTGAAACTATTCTGCAAGACCTACAGCAGCAGTTCTGACAAGTCTCTTACTGCGGACACAGAAACTGTATGCAGACCCTCGATTCCCATCGTCAACTGCAGTGATTAGATTTAGTTCTGTCCTCCACTTATATGCTTGCAAAAGGCACCGAGGGATAGTGAGCAGCGGTTTCATTGAGATCACAATTAAGTTTTTCACATCTTCAAAAAAAAGTTTGGTTTGGTGAATTTAATATAAAGACAAACTCTCTATTGTTTTTGAGTGCTTTTTATTATCGTTGATGAATTTCCACATTTTGTTTGACTTGCACTTCCCATGACAGACTGGTTTGGTCAAAATTGAACAGCACTGGTTGTCGGACAACAGACGTGAACACTGATGGCAGGACGATCTGTGCCGGGAGATGGAGTTTAGCCGGGGGGCCACTTCATACTGCGTCCACCCAGGACGTGGAGGTGGATATGGTCAACCGTCTGGCCTCCGTTCTCCCCGTCATTGATGACAATCCTGAAGCCTTTAGACA
Source organism: Sebastes fasciatus (assembly GCF_043250625.1). NCBI lineage: Eukaryota > Metazoa > Chordata > Actinopteri > Perciformes > Sebastidae > Sebastes > Sebastes fasciatus. Next base: position 4,162,184 of record NC_133803.1, on the reverse strand, counting down.
GGCCCGCATCTTGAGCACACTTCTTCGCAACTATCATCAAGTGGCCCAACAACTAAGAGACAGACAGAGGGAGTTAATGAATGACACAGAAGTAAAAATACATACAGTACATGTATGTATAAGCATGAGTAGACAACCCCCGGCTTACAATACAGCGTTCAGAGACAGCAACAAGCGTTAAGTTGTGTAAAGGGTTCCATCTAGTGGTCACTGTTGTTGGACAAATCACTGAAAGGGGGAATAAGCCATGTTCCAGTCTATTATAAAAGCTACAGTAGGTCATACTTACTGCAGCATCGCTATCCTCCGCTTGTGACAGTCGAACAATTGGCTTTCTTGGGACGACGAGGATGTGAGTGGGAGCTTGAGGATTGACATCACGGAAGGCCACACACTGAAATATAAAAAGAACGCATTAAGAAGAACTTTGCCTGTGCAGACAGCTGTGACGTTGGTTTACCTGAGTGACCCGAAAAATTTGAAACATCTATATGTTACAATGCAATAAAGGCTATTGTGACTTCCACGTTAGTTTAGTCCATTTCAGCAAAGATGTTGCTAATATATTGTCCACCTCATCTACTGTACATATATGGAGATACTCTGCTGTTACAGCATCACCTTTATTGCCAAGTACATACATACAAGGAATTTGACTCCTTTTATGCATGTCTCTAAATGTACATACACAGAAATAGAAAAACTTAATAAAAAAATTAATATATATATATATATATATAAATAAAGCACCAATGACCAACAATAAGAAATGAAAAAACCCATCTATATACATAAAAAAAACTAGAAAAACAAAGTTCGGAAACTTGTGTTTAGTCGATGATTTCTCTGTTGTTACAATGCTAATGACATTGTATTTTACATCGTTGGAAAGCCTGTTTATTTACCTTCACAATGATGTCCAACTTTTAAGGATCATGCATTTGTGGGATGAGCAGCACAGCTGATTATGTGGGGAGCGCCCAAGAAAAATTTGCCAAAATGCTCTGCCAATGGTAAACAGTGTATTCTCATAAGACTACCAGGAAGCCTGCAATGACTGCCTTTCACCGTCAGGCCCGTTTGCGCTGGTGTCGACAACACAGACAATGGAACCTGAACATGTGGGGGAATGCAGGTTCTGTCTGCCAAAGTTGGATGGCAGGGTCAAAGTATGGAGACGACGTGGAGAACGCTATGCTGATTGTTGCACCGATGGAGTAACAGCTTTTGGTGGGGTCAGTGTCATGGTGTGGGGCGGCATCTCCCTCACTGGCAAAACAAGGCTTGTCATCATTGAAGGCCATCTCAATGCAGCGAGATATCAGGATGAGATTCTGCAGCCAGTGGCGATCCCATATCTCCACAATCTGGGACCTAACTTCATCCTCCAAGATGATAATGCTCGCCCCCACAGAGCCAGGGTTATCACAGACTACCTCCACAATGTGGGAGTAGAGAGAATGGAACGGCCTGCCAAGAGTCCAGACCTCAACCCAAATCCACACTTGTGGGATCAGCTTGGGCGTGCTGTACGTGTTAGAGTGACCGACACAACCACGCTGGCTGACCTGTAATGAATCCTGGTTGAGGAATGGAACGCCATCCCACAGCAACGTGTGACCAGGTTGGTGACCAGCATGAGGAGGAGGTGCCAGGCTGTTGTGGCTGTGTATGGATCTTCCACCGCTACTGAGGCTCCTGACGGTGTATTAAATGAATAAAGTGTAAAATAGCCAATTTGTCTCGTTTGTTCCTTGTTACTGATAGAGTTCAATCATCCAATCCACCAAACAACTCAAAACAAGAGTCAACACCAACAGGAAAATACACTGTTTACCATTGACGGAGCATTTTGGCAAATTTTTCTTGGGCGCTCCCCACATAATCAGCTGTGCTGCTCATCCCACAAATGCATGATCCTTACAAGTTGGACATCACTGCGAAGGTAAATAAACAGGCTTTCCAACGATGTAAAATACAATGACCATTAGCATTGTAACAACAGAGAAATAATCCACCAAACACAAGTTTCCAAACTTTGTTTTTCCAGTTTATATATTCTATATCGTCTTGAGATAACTTCTGTTGTGATTTGACGCTATACAAAAATAAATTGAATACAAATCAAGTGTTCTTTAAGTGCAAACACAAATAGTGCAAAGAATAGAAACTGAATACATGTCTATATATCTGTATGTACAGTGTGTAGGATTTACTGTATATTGGCAGTGAAAGATGATATCACATGTTTAAAAAAAAGTTTTTGCATTAAAGACTAAGAATTATAATCATAACAGCAGCAGTGGATATTGTTTGTGTTAGAGAAGCGCATGATGGGTAAACCTCTCTGTAGTGAGAAAGACACTTGGTAGTATTGCAAAGAAATGGAAAACTGTATCATTGTCTGTTCCAGCTGAAATGAACACATCAATTCTTGGTTATCGCAAATCTGCAAAAATGTCAACATGATGTGTCTCAGTATGACATGACTTTTTATAGAGCTGCTATTGGCCATAATGGATGAATATCATACACAATATTAGTGTATCTTAATGTTGCATTTGAGGTCTCATTGTATAATGCTTCTTCTATTTAGAAAATGAAGGGAATCATCTATAGATTATTACTACGCAGTTCAGAAATATAGAAAACCTGTTTGGGAAGAGTGAACCAAGACTGAAATACGTGGTTACATACACACGTAGGCAAAATTGTTGGTACCCTTCCGTTAAAGAAAGAAAAACCAACAATGGTCACTGAAATAACTTGAAACTGACAAAAGTAATAATAAATAAAAATTCACTGAAAATTAACTAATGAAAATCAGATATTGCTTTTGAATTATGGTTCAACAGAATCATTTTAAAAAACAAACGAATGAAACTGGCCTGGACAAAAATGATGGTACCCTTAACTTAATATTTAGTTATACAACCTTTCGAGACAATCACTGCAATCAAGTGATTTCTGTAATTCTCAATGAGACTTCTGCACCTGTCTACAGGTATTTTGGCCCACTCCTCGTGAGCAAACTGCTCTAGCTGTCTCAGGTTTGAAGGGTGCCTTCTCCAGACTGCATGTTTCAGCTCCTTCCACAGATGTTCAATAGGATTTAGATCAGGGCTCATAGAAGGCCACTTCAGAATAGTCCAATGTTTTGTTCTTAGCCATTCTTGGGTGTTTTTAGATGTGTTTTGGGTCATTATCCTGTTTGAGGACCCATGACCTGCAACTGAGACCAAGCTTTCTGACACTGGGCAGCACATTTCACTCCAGAATGCCTTGATAGTCTTGAGATTTCATTGCACCTGCACAGATTCAAGACACCCTGTGCCAGATGCAGCAAAGCAGCCCCATAACATAACCGAGCCTCCTCCATGTTTCACATTAGGTACAGTGTTCTTTTCTTTGTATGCTTCATCTCTTCGTCTGTGAACATAGAGCTGATGTGACTTGCCAAAAAGCTCCAGTTTTGTCTCATCTGTCCAAAGGACATTCTCCCAGAAGCTTTGTGGCTTGTCAATATGCATTTTGGCAAATTCCAGTCTCGCTTTTTTATGATTTGCGTCCTCCTCGGTTGTCTTCCATTAAGTCTACTTTGGCTCAAACAGCGACGGATGGTGCGATCTGACACTGATGTACCTTGACCTTGGAGTTCACCTCTAATCTCTTTGGAAGTTGTTCTGGGCTCTTTGCTTACCATTCGTATTATCCGTCTCTTCGATTTGTCATCAATTTTCCTCTTGCGGCCACGTCCAGGGAGGTTGGCTACAGTCCCATGGACCTTAAACTTCTGAATAATATGTGCAGCTGTAGTCACAGGAACATCAAGCTGCTTGGAGATGGTCTTATAGCCTTTACCTTTAACATGAAGGTCTATAATTTTCTTTCTAATCTCCCGAGACAACTCTCTCCTTAGCTTTCTGTGGTCCATGTTCAGTGTGGTACACACCATGATACCAAACAGCACAGTGACTACTTTTCACCCTTTAAATAGGCAGACTGACTGATTAAAAGTTTGAAGATACATGTGATGCCATTTACAGGACACACCTTAGTTTAATATGTCCCTATGGTCAAATTATTTTCCATCTTTTCTAAGGGTACCATCATTTTTGTCCAGGCCAGTTTCATTAGTTTGTTTTTTAAAAATGATTCTGTTGAACCACAATTCAAAAACAATATCTGATTTTCATTAGTTAATTTTCAGTGAATTTTTATTTATTATTACTTTTGTCAGTTTCAAGTTATTTCAGTGACCATTGTGGGTTTTTCTCTCTTTAACGTAAGGGTACCAACAATTTTGCCTACGTGTGTAAGCAGAGGCGGGACCACATGCCAGCTATAAATCACTTAAATCACCACCGAACACAAAGCAGTGAAACCTGTTTGACAGACAGTGGTGTTGTTCGTTGTGAATCGTCTGCGTTATCTTCTGACTGGCTACGACAGGCTGCACTCTTAGAAGTAGAAGAGCCTCGAGGAACCGTTTGGGGTTCCTCACCATTGCCACTGTGTAGGAACCTTTTCAATTAAAAAAGGGTTCCTCAGGAGAGGTTCCTCAAGGAACCCCTCAGAATGGTTCTTCAATGAACCACTTTGTGGGGATTGGGGTTCAATTTTGAACTCATTAAAATAATATATATATAATTTGTATTACTGATATTCATTGTTATTTATTATTAATATTAGGCCTATTATTGACATTGCACCATTTTCTCACAGATATTTATATTTAACCTGAATATAGTGAGTGATAATACATGCCATTCATTGAAACTGTGGCTGTGTATTGGCAAGATTCTGGCGATATGATACGTATCATGATACAGGGGTTACAATTCAATTTATTGCGATACTGTAAATAAGGCCATATATTGTGATTTTTTAAATCTAATTTTAGGGAAACTGACAGTATAAAGAACACACCACCATATGCAGAAAATTGAGTAAAAAAGTTGACTTTTTTTAAGCAATCAGAACAGTGAGATCTGCATCTGCATTTATCACAGTCCCTGTAATATCCAACATTATAGCTCTACTTTGAGAAGGACACACACACACACTGAGAGGGTGCATCTCTTTGCAAATGAAATTAAATGCTGACCGAGTTAATCGTTGTAGTTAAACTACAGTGTTTTTGAGAATCGATACAGAATCACAAAACAAAATATTGCAATTTTTAGTCAAAAACTGAGTATGAATAACAAAGGAACATTCATAGACATAGTAATAATAATAATATTAGAAGTAGTAGTTGTCGTAGTAGTAATGTATAAATAATTTGTGTAAATATATATTTAATATATATGCTTCACATTTTGAGGGTTTTCTATGTGTTAATAGTTCACACATGCTGATTTCATTATCCAAACCACAGCAACACTAACATGAATATTCAGTGTGTAGTGGCTCCACATTAACAGGATGTGCAGCAGTAGCAGCAGTGGACCTGGTGTGTACATATTAACAGGATGTGCAGCAGTAGCAGCAGTGGATCTGGTGAGTACATATTAACGGGATGTGCAGTAGTCGCAGCAGCAGTGGACCTGGTGAGTACATATTAACAGGATGTGCAGCAGTAGCAGCAGTGGATCTGGTCTTATTGTCATATCGCCACAGCTTGGTAGGAAGCCAACTGGCTGCAGATGCCAAGTGACAGCAAATGCAACACGAGCAATGACTTAACTTATAAGATGCAGAACCGCAGCACAGAGGGTTGTGTTTTTGTTTTATTCTGTGCTAAACAACCTACACACAACACACGTGTCTAAAGATTCACTAAAGTACAGTAAAGGAGCAGTTTCTGCAGAGCTAGCGCAGAGCTAACGCAGAGCTAAACGTCACCTGCGAGCAGCAGCGGGACTTCTTGCACCTAAAGTGTGTTCATGAGTGGAAGTGTTTAATCATACCAGGTCGTCCTCGTGGACTAAGTCGGCAGGAATCTCTTTGCGTATGATTTTTCCAAATATTGTGTCTCCGCCCGTCTCAGCCATGTTGGTGCAGATGAGCCTCCTGTCAGGTCTGGTCTAGTATGGTACTGGTCTGGTCTCTGGTAGTGTCTCAGTGTCTTCTTATAGCGCAGTGAAGTTACAGCGGACGCTCATTGGCTACAAAAACGCGTCACTGTAAAGTCTGCGCGGATTGGTCGTTGGTACTTCCTCCAAACCAAGGCCTATGGAAAGGAGGCTAGATTACGCGTCATCAACGCATCATATTTTAGGGGTTACACACATGCGCAGTAAAATCTGGTCTGCACTCGCCGAAATTGAGCCAATCGCAACGCAGGACCGCAGCTTCAGACACACTGCGCATGCGTTATACCCCCGACCCGTGACCAAGCTTCCTTCTATAGGCCGTGCTCCAAACCGGAAGTGAGCTAAAGAAGTCAAGATGGGGTCTCGTTTGAAGGTGAGGACGGGATATGATCATGCTTTATACAAAATAACATCATTAAAACAATGTTTCTCTTTCGTTTCTTTAGCTGGTTTGATCATAAAAGCACATGATTACATATTGTAGGAAGTAGATTGCTAAAACGGCTGTAATTGTTAGTCTACAGCTGCTTCAGTTCAACAACTGTCAAGGTCCTGATGTTGCTAACAGCTGGATGTTTGTATACATGCAGGTCCTGATGTTGCTAACAGCTGGATGTTTGTATAGATGTAGGTCCTGATGTTGCTAACAGCTGGATGTTTGTATAGATGTAGGTCCTGATGTTGCTAACAGCTGGATGTTTGTATACATGCAGGTCCTGATGTTGCTAACAGCTGGATGTTTGTATAGATGTAGGTCCTGATGTTGCTAACAGCTGGATGTTTGTATACATGCAGGTCCTGATGTTGCTAACAGCTGGATGTTTTTATACATGCAGGTCCTGATGTTGCTAACAGCTGGATGTTTGTATAGATGTAGGTCCTGATGTTGCTAACAGCTGAGTGTTTGTATAGATGCAGGTCCTGATGTTGCTAACAGCTGAGTGTTTGTATAGATGCAGGTCATGATGTTGCTAACAGCTGAGTGTTTGTATAAATGCAGGTCCTGATGTTGCTAACAGCTGGATGTTTGTATAGATACAGGTCCTGATGTTGCTAACAGCTGGATGTTTGTATAGATACAGGTCCTGATGTTGCTAACAGCTGAGTGTTTGTATAAATGCAGGTCCTGATGTTGCTAACAGCTGGATGTTTGTATAGATACAGGTCCTGATGTTGCTAACAGCTGAGTGTTTGTATAAATGCAGGTCCTGAGCACGTTTAAAGCGCTCCACAGGACCCGGATGGCTGTATTCAAAGAGGATGACAGAGCACTGACAGGTGAGTTATGTTGGTTTGACTCCCAGCACAAGAACATCTTGGGCCAAATTTGTGTTGGGTGATGGGAGCCATTTATGTTTATTGTTGGCATGACATATTATTTTGTTTATGTTGCAGTATTATTTTGTACACTTGCTGGCACAGGGATTTGTATATGTAGGGGCATAGGTAGAGGGAGGGCATACAGTTCTCAACAGACCAGGAACGGAACAACACGATACAACTTGCAGGATTAGGAAAATGTACATTAAACCTCAATAAATAACAAACTAAACTGAATCTGTTGTATTGGGTCTGTGTATATCACTGCTACCTGTGTATTAATGGCAACTGGAAAAAAGGACATTGAAAAAATTGCCATGACAGCTGATGTTTACCTTAACCGTAGATAACTTAATAATGCAACTTTTTTTTCACCCACAAAGCTGCAAGATTAAAGATCAACGAGGAGTTCCGGAAAAACAAAAATGAAACGTCAGAAGAAAACATTGAGAAGGTACAGTGAAAGTGCAGCAGAATGTGACATTGTTTATATATAGATTGCATAAACTTCATCAGTTATGTATTTTAATTAGGGGTGTAAGAAAATATCGATACACATGAGTATGGCTTTATTATGTTTTGTGATACTGTATCGATTCTCCAAAACGCTGTATTAATTTTAATTTATAAATCCGACTGTTCTGTCTTTCAGAGGTTTTAGCAGTTTTAAAGCTAGAGTGAAAGAACTGGTATCATATGAAACTAGAGAACCTAAATCCATCGGTACCAACCACGTCAAACTAGCTTGTCGCAAAGAGGGTTAAATAACGCTCCACAGTTAGACTGGCGAGGAAAAACTGGCATGGCCATTTTCAAAAGGGGTCCCTTGACCTCTAACCTCCAGATATGTGAATGAAAATGGCTGCAGAGTTTTGAATGCAGTATAAATTTGTCGTTTTTGCCAATTCTAAAATGGTGTATTTTAATAGTTCTGCATACTGGGGTCCCTAAAGAGTCTTGGAATTACATAAATTGGTTATCACTGTAAAGCTGAGACTCTTGTGGATCCAATGAGCCCAACTGTATTCATGTGATGATGTGCTTTCCGCCTAGAGTTGGTGACCATTCTAACAAGCCTTTTTTGTAATAAAAAGATGGACTAGAGACTGGTTTTATATGTGCTTGCCCATGCTATATTGCTATAAGATATGAAAAGATAAATTATAGAGTAATATAGATCTTGAAAAAAAAATTGTGACAAGATATGTCCTACTCTCCGTAGAATACCAATATTTTTTGCAACTTTGTTGGACACATAACAGATGTGTTTTTTCCAGTTAAGCTGATCATCAATGATTACACCGAAGAACTTCACATGGGAAACATTCAAGCGCATTATTCTTCTAAGTCCTCCAATTGAGTATCTGCAGATACAAAGTCCAATCCAACATTTTTTTATTGTATTTTTTCCTAGATAATTCAGCTACACAGTGACGGCTACAGTAAGCATACAGTAAAATAAACAAAATGATATAAAGCTGATGATAGCAGAATAGCTCTGCATTACAGGTTTCATTTGATGCTTTCCTAAAACAAAGAAAAACAGCAAAACAATGTCAGTGCGCTCTGAGACAGCGGCTTTGTCTCTCATGAGATGGTGCTGGATACTAGGATCTAGAATTTAATTGAAAAAAGAGAGTTGCACTATATTGGAGTGTCAGTGTGGATGTGCTGTGGCAAAGCATTGCAAAGGATTTAGAAAGCATCTCCAGTGTCATCAAATATACTGAAGTTCAGGTGCAGTTTTCGAGCAAAGCAGCACTTTAGCTTCATGTTTGACGTGCAAAAGATGCAAAACAAAGGGGGTGCTGCCATGTGCGAAGAGGGGCAATTTACATGTTTGTCTCGTAATCTGTCAGCGCTCATTACCCTTCTGCTTTTACAGATGATCAAAATGGGCTCAAGTGTGGAAGCTGTTCTTCGAGAGGCTACGATGCAAATGGAACATGTTGGAGATAAGACACTCCGTACGTTATTATATTTATCCTGTCATATTTCTAAAAATGTGGTACCATGCTAGAAAGAAAAAAATGCAAGGAATACACAACAGAAGTCCTGACTTCTCTCAGACGTATCACATATTTTTAAACAATATGTACTTGCTACATTTATTTTCTCTCTTCCTCTCTCAGTGCTTCGACCCAGAGAGAGCCTTCTACTAGAAAACGTACCCTATTGTGACCAGCCCAGGAAAAAGTCATGACAGACCATCTGATTACATCTTTATCATCAAAAAAAGAGACTCACTGTCATCCAGTACCACTCGCCTGCATTTTAAAGGATTTAAACCAAAACAACATTTCAAGTTAATCAAAATCTCCTGGACGGAGAACATGTTAAACATCATCGCTGCATGGGGAAATGCCTTGTTTGGATTCACTGAAGATCTCCGCTGTTCTGCTTTCAGAAATCTTTGCTATGAACTGGATGCCGTAATTTATGTACAGTAGTTTGTCAAATGTAATTTAAATGCGTTTTCATTTCATTTGGGAGTGTTCTGCCTATTTTTCAGTATCTTTTGATTCAACAGAACTGGGGAAAATGTTACTTCGCTGCTACTGGGGGGAAAAAATGATTAAAGAGGAGTATTCTTAGACTGTCTGTTTTAAATTATTGTTCAAATTGCTAAAAATGATAGAGGGATCCAACATGATGGTGGTCAATGCTTAGTGCAAAAAAACACAACAGCTTCCCATTACCCTCCTCAGCTCCTTGGCCGACTTTTTTCAGAGGCTGTAGCGAGCTCATTTTAGATCTAGAGCTACGGTACTGGTATCACATGAAACTAGAAAACCTAACAAATCCATCGGTACCATATCATGCTAGGATGTTGGGAAGATGGCTGATTAACACAATGAAGTCACTCTAAATTTTGGCGATGAAAAACTGGTATGGTGAAACTCAAAGGGGTCCCTTGACCTCTGACCTCCAGATCAGTGAATGAAAATGGGTTCCATGGGTACCCACGGGTCTCCCCTTTACAGACATGACCACTTTATGATAATCACATGCAGTGTGCGACAAAATCCATGCAGTTTTTTCATGCAGTATAAATTATATTTTCGCCTATTTTACAACGGCGTGTTTGAATATTTCTGCATACTAGGGTCCCTAAACAGTGTTTGAATTACATAAATTGGGTACCACTGGCAAGCTGAGACTCGTGTGGATCCAATGAGCCCAACTGTATTCATGTGTGATGATGTTAGTCCTACAGTTATAAAACTTAAAACTAACTTCTTCAAAAATATTTTGGTTATATTTGTTGGAATTGAAATTCAGTACAACCCAACAGCAATCAATATATCAAATGCTTTGACAAAAAAAAAAAAAAAATTTTGATGACCGTCGCTGTCGCGGGACGATCATTTCATTCGGCCTGAATGAAATGGATGGGACCACCTGCCTGCCTGCGCACACTACCTGTGCACTCATTGCGCCTCACCGGAGTCTTCCACGACCTGCTAGCTTGACAGCTGTGAGTGCTAACAGTTGCCATGTTCGTTGTTAACATTACATCTCTAGTGATTATTTTGGGGGAGTGGCTTTGGAGGGAGGCCTTAAGGGACGGGCTGTCAGTGTTGCCGACTTGGCGACTTTCTCTCTCGATTCAGGGATTTTTGGACCTAGTGCCAACCCCAAGTCCCTGATCGGCTCACCACTGGATATACCTACAGCCGGGTCATCAGTCTCCTCAAGACTCTGTGGCCTTCTTCCAGTGTGGTCCCGCCTCCGTGGTTGTCCTCCTGAGGGGTCCCGCCTCCATTGTTGTCCTCCTGAGGGGTTTCGCCTCCGTGGTCGTCCTCCTGAGGGGTCCTGCCCTCGTCGATGCCCACCGCTGAGGTCCTGCGTCCAGGCCGTCCGCCTGAGATTCCCTGCCCCGCCTCTGCTCTGCCCCCCGGCCGTCCGCCTGCTTCGCCCCTGGCCACTTGCTTGCCATCTTTCGTTGTTATTGTACGTCGGCGGCTGACTGTGTGGTTGTCTCTAATTTGTTTTTGTTAATACTTGTAGTCTGACTCACCGTAGACTGTGGCAATAAGCCGCCACGTACTGTATCTCACGCTGCACTCTCCTCCACTTCTGCTATCTGTGCTATCTATTTTGCAAGGCCACCGTCGCTGCATCCTGTGCTTAGCGCCACCCAAGATTGTGATTTGTTTAAAGAAATAGAAACAAGCCATAGAAGTTTTTCCCCTATAGCAGAGATAATGTGCGGAGCCAGACCTTTCTTTAGCGCTGACACAGAGCTGTGGAGACAGGTCTGGTTATGTAAGATTACACATGGTCTGTGATTGGAGCAATTTGATCAATTTTACACTTTCCATTGTTCCGCTGTACCATTTTACGCTTGTTCCCTTACTGCATGATTTTTCCACAACTGGAAAACAAATAAAAATACAGTTTTTTGGGGAAAAACTTTGTTTAATGCATATGTGTTCATCTCTTACAATTTTTTATCTGGACATGGACTGGTGGATAGTAGTGAGAGATGAGTCTGTCAGCTTCTCTCCACCCAGTGAGAAGAGCTCCATGGACGGTGGAGTAGTAGTAGGGATGAGTAGCCTCTCCAGCGAACAACACCTGCAGGGGCTGAAGACCAAAGCAGTTAGAAATGAGAGCAATTTCGCTCAAAGTCATATTTTGTGAGTCAGAGTATGTACTCTGTATGCACGTGTGTGTGTGTGTGTGTGTGTTTGAGTCAGTAAAACATGTTCATCTGTGTACCTGTGACTGTGATCCCTTCATAGGCAGGGCCTCCATCATGTTCTCCAGGTCCTGCACCGAACAGCCTACTGCTGTGTGACTGTAAGATCCACATGTCCAGGGGTCATGAAACCACTGGGTGCGCAGGATTCTCCTCGGGGTGATGGTAGGGTTTCCTAAGTACACACACAGATATGCTGTCACTCAGGCATCATCCTCAAAAGGCTCAGAAACATTTTTAGAAAATACTGTACATAAAATCTCAAGAAGTGCTCACACTGAAAGAGTAGTTGATTTAGCCAGTGATAGTCTACACAGAGTAGTAACCAGCTAAGCAACAGCAAGCTAATCATTTCATTATAGTGCAACTTTTTTTCTATGCGATGACGATAAAGCTTTGGATCTTGAATCTTAAATCTAGTACTGGCTTCCAGTTTAAGTTTATAATCAGTTCAATAATTATGGATCAATTGTCAAAGCAGTACATTGAGCACGAATTACAGGATAACTATTATCTCCTTATGTACAACATCTTAAGATCCTCTAACACATCAAGATTAAAGCAATCCTACACAGTAACTGACAACTCTTTAAGGCTTAAGCCATACTTGTGGCCCTCGAGGTTGTAACACTCACTGTATACTTTGCTGAAAATGGAGACACTTCTCTGCTATTCTCACATTAATGAGTCAGAACCTGAGCAGTTTGGCCAGAAGATGGCACTACAGGAAAGGCCGTATTGTTTCCCAATATCAAAAAGGGCTATCTGCCAATGTAGGACATCTCACACTCAGTTTGCCAGGCTTTTCTGTGCATTTCCTGTTGTTAATTGTGATTATCTTGGTAAAATAGTTTGTATCTCTACATTTAAGTGAAACAATAAAGTATTACTATCCATTTTTATTCATACCAGCAATTAGGGGGCAGCTATAGGTTGAGACTCACCTGTGAATGTACGGATGAGCTCCGTGATGGCAAGTCTGACCTCCTGCTCAGGAAGTGTCTCCATATACTCTGACTCGTGCCCGGCGATCCAGCCGCAGAGAACATGGCTATACCTGAGAGTTAACCATAATTATCAAAAAGAGTCACATGGCTTCATTGCTCTTTGAACATGAATTACCCTGGAAACTTTAAACAAGGAAGAACGAGCATCTGTCACAGCCCAGGTGCTGTATGTTGCTGACCTTTCAGAGGGTTTGAGCACATCGAATGTTGACATCTTTCTTATCCAGGACTTGTTTGACACCTGGTCCAAAACATCCTCCTGAAGAGACAAAGGATTTAAAACAGACAATGTGTGTGCATTTATAATCAGGTTTTGTTTATTTACCAGTGATATACTACTGCTGATGGATTTACCGCTATTTTCAAAGAATGGAAAACATTTAGACTTGTTCTGTGCATGCTTGTAGGCGTCATCAGTCACTAGAAGCGCTATAGATGTGGGTCAATAGGGGTCTACTATGCCTATGTTGTAAAAGTGAAAGTGAAAGTTAAAAGCAACATGTTCTAACATGTTCTAAAAACTGAATTTAAATGTTACATTTTGAACACAAACAAAAATGCTTCTCTAGGTTTAGACAACAAAAAAACTTAGTTAAGTTTAGGGAGAAACATTGTGTTTTGGCTTAAAATAACTACGTTTCTAAAGTGAAAATGAAACTTACGGCTTGTGAACACAAAGACAACTACACATTGTTGGGTTCACACATGGGATGCTAACCCTCGTCTCCTGGCTGAAAGCCCTGTGTTTCGTGTCTCATCCATCACCCCCGATCTCCGATCTCCAACCTCCAACCCTTATGGACCTTCATGCTGTCTATACTAGATCGCCTGACTTCTGCTTCTGCTCCTGTCATAATTACTACGTTCGCTAGAGGTCGCTGTTGTGTTCTTTCATACCTTCTTTCGGTGATCTACCATTTGAACAGATGATAAAACCTACTATTGGGTGTAGTAGGCCCCTACTGAAGCACACCTATGGTGCTTATAGTGACCGATAGTGCCTATTAATAGCCTGCAAATTTATTCTGTGGTTCATGGCTAACCTCATCTTTCCACACCAGGTAGATGACCTCACAGTCAGCATCCCACCACGGTGATTCAAACTCTACATATACTTTGTTGCATGTTCCAAATCCTAGTCTCTGGATGGAGTTCAGCTTGTGTGCCGGCAGAGGAGGACAGAACAGGGTTGAATGGTGCTTCTTAAGGTATCCTGACAAAACAACAAAAAGTTCATGCTAGTCAGTTTGGGCAGGTGGGGTTATATTGTTTGCCATATCGCATATACTGAGGTAACTCCTTTATATCTGGCTATTACACGGCGTTCTGCGGTCCGTCATTTCTTTATAGCAGACTGCTGCTATGTATAATAGACCGTTGCTATGTACAACAGACCGTTGTTATGGGCGCAGTGCTGATGTCAGACTCTGATTTCTTTAGTAAGTAGCTGTGTAATAAGCAGGAAAATGTACAGCTAGCGGGTCATTGTTGTGAAAGAATCCCCTTCAGGGCGATGAGAGACTGCGGCTGTTGGGGATCCTTTCACGACAATGACCGGCTCGCTGTACATTATCCCTTACTTATATTAGGCCATTGTGGGCAATGTTGCAAATTAACAAGCAGGACTGTTTGTGCATCAATGTGATGAAATAACTTGGTTTGTCAGATATTTAATTAACTGAATAAGCCAATCATATTATTTCATACATTTGCAATTTCTTGACTAATTTTTCTGAAAAATATTATATATCACAATGTATATTGATAATATAATATAAAATTGCATATACCGTAATAGAGGATTTAATCCATATCGACCACCCCTACTGTATAGCCAAACTAGTGTTGCCTAGCATAGCCCCACAGCTAATAAACTCCTCAGCCTTGACAGAAGTCCTAATGTCTCATTTACAATCATTCTATTTCACTGACATGAACAATAGTACAGTATGTGTGCAGAAATCTACCCAGAGGTACTGTGACGATGACATGATCAGCAGCGATCCTCTCCCCGTCATCACACTCAACCGTGACAGTGTTTCCTCCGCTCTCTGTGTTGTTCCAGTGGACACAGCGAACAGGCCGACTGTAAGTCACTAAACCACTGGGGAGCTCCGACATCAAGTTCTCGATTAGGCCCTCGAAGCCACTGGAAGAAAAAAGCATAAATAAAAGTTACTTGGATAAATATGTGTAGCACTCTAACGTACATAAATAGTAGTTTATACTGTAGTCACAGCACCCCAAAGAAGATCAGTTCATGGGGAACATTACTTCTCTGCTAAACGTATTTTACATTACGAGAAGGCAGGTCAGTGAAAAATAGAGCCGACATCGTCCTAAAACAGGGGCTGTGTCTGAAATCACTCCCTCTTATTATAACTATATAATGCGCTTACATGAACTGTCTGCCATTTTATTTGAGTGTCCAAATTCTGTAATTCCACAATTTAGTTGCTTGATTCTACAGCTGTCATAACGCATTCACAAATTAATGGTGATTAGTCAGTGTCTGAAATCTCAGTATACTGCAGGTCATATCCATGTGTTCCAACATCAACATTTGAGGATGACAACGTTCTTTTTGTCAATGGCAGGGTGCTTAAGTGTCTCAATTACCTGGAGGGCATCCAGGTAGCCTAATACCATATAACTGCAACATCCCTGTTTAAATTCAAGCCAAGGACTTTTGTTGTATGTCATACCCCCTCTCTTTCCCTCTTTATGTCTACACTGTTGGCTATCAAACCAATAGCAAAGAGGGCTGAGTATATGTTTATACCATAGACTGTATATAAAGACGGACGACAAGTCAGCTCTCCAAAAGTGAAGGTTGTGTCGAGAAGGTAACCCGCAAATTGTGAAAACTTACAAAATACTCTTGCGAGACTCGCTGCCCGACGATCTATCCTAACCTTAACCAAGCCCCTAGGAACTGCGCCGGTTGTCGATCCCAACTTTTGCAGTGGCCAAATGGCGGTACTGCAACTTCTGTGTCCGTCACGTGATGCATTGGGCCCAAAAATACTTTTTCCCATAGACTTACATTGGGAAAGAGATGTCTGTAACTCAGTGGCAAATTTTTTTTGAGGTGAATCAACTTCCCAGTACGAACACTCTAATAGCCCTTATTTAAAAAATTACGTTTTTAAAGTTGTGAAACGCACTAATAGCCAAAACCAGAGTTATTTCCCTTCCTCCGTTCATGGGAGTGAGACCCAGACCGAGGCTGGAGCGCAAGCCCTGACGAAGGCGTGATGTTAGGACCCCGTGACCAAGTCACGTGACTGAGCGGACGCTACTTCGCCAATCATATCGGACGCTACTCCGCCAAGATCCGGGTACTTTTCCAGATGGAAGTCGAGCCATTTAGGCCTCATGTACCAATGAGCAACTCTCATAGGAATGACCGGGGCCCTGTCTCCAACGCTGTATCCAGTTCTCCAGCCCCTCCATGTTAGCGGATGAGAGACATGGGCCAAACTACAAAGTCAAAGTACACGTCAAATTTGTTTTTTCTTTTCTGTCATTTTAGGTAGTTCTTATCACGCTGATGTATGTTCAAGTGTTAATTTTTCCGATCAGTTTGGTTTTAATTGGTTATTTGATACTATAAAAAGGTGGTGAGACGTCATGATTGACAGCTGTGATTGACAGCTGCTTTGAGTGAAGTAGTCGAGGAGGCTCGGGAATTGTACGAGAGAGGAGATGTAACTGTAACTTTCCATAACCGTCATGAGTCTGTGTAATAGAACATGTGTAAATTTGATCATAAAAGTAGTTATAGAGATATTATGGTTAGTTGTTGTGTCTTTCTAGCCAAACAGCTACCGCGGTGCTAATGTAGCAGCTAGGTGGCTCACGCTAACAAGCTTGATGCTTGGCTCGTGATTGGCTTGGGCGGGTGTGTGGACAAGACCCCGATACAACGGCTCCAGCCTGCTGGTCACTGCTGCGTGTGACACGTGGTCCATCTTTATATACAGTCTATGGTTCATTCCCTTTATTTGGTGTGAATATGCTTATGAGACGGTTTAGTATAGACCCTGGGAATGCGCAGTCCAGTCCAGGTAGACCCTTGTGGATATTATATCCCGCCAGGTCTATCTCATCCATGGAGGCAGTCGCAACGTCGCAGCACTCTATCTTCAACATGGCACTGATCGCACACAGTAGCAGCTCCCTGGTGCTTTTATCTGTCCACCTCGCTGCTGCTCGCTGTCGTGCCTGCACACAGTATCAACCCACCCAAACTTCCGTTTATCATCAAGAACTTCTCAGATCTATAGCAGCAGGAAGAAAGAAAGATAAATAAAATACCTCTGATCGTATGTAATGTCCTACGCTGGCCCAGAGCGTTTCTCCTTGATTCTCAAATTGAAAAATATCATCCAATAGCTCAGCAAACATCTCCAGAGCAGGTTTCATGAGTTCAGCACTGAGCTTCTGACCTGCATATCACCCACAGAATATAAAATATGAATAACAATAACAATCTGTTTTTGCCTAAAGTAATCAATAGTCAGACTAGTCGACACATTATGTCATGACATAGGATCATGCTAATGCACACGTAGCTGCAAAACTTGAATTAGAAAACGTGATGTGTTAAAACAGGCTGGTGTTGCATTTCTAGATCTGGTGACCTGAACTGCTGAACCAGTTGGGAACCTGGGGAGGACATCCATCAAAGTTCCCTGCCTGGTTCTCTGGGGTGAGGGCCTCTGGATCCAGGAGGCCATAGTCCCGAGCCAGACAAAACACTGGGTTCCCCTCAGATGGACCGTGGATATAAGTTGCACCTATTTCTGTAATGTTATGACCTGTGGAGGAAAATCAAAATTGTGTGGTTACAGAAAAAAAATAATAATATTGGTAACAGGTTTCACTCTGCAACAGACATTTGTTTTAACAATTACTACACAATTACACAACTATCATAATCATGGATGTACAGTAACCATTAGTTCCCATCTACTCTAGCCAAGCCCTATACTAGATGACTAACTCAGCATATTGTTTTTAAGGCCTGCAAAACCTCCATACTTTTAACATTCAAAATATGTAAGTATTTCACATTGTTTAATGTCCAACTGCATCATTTTTGTGGTTTGCTTATTTGGAGAGTGTCTGCCGCTTTTGCTGATACAAGCACAGTTGAAAATATATAAACATTAGCCTCTGAACGACAAACAAATCGATGCTCTAGATTCCCCATTCACTTCAATAGAATATAAAAAAGCTCCATCACAATTCCCCAACAAGGAAGCACCAGGCGCAGACAGATACCCCATAGAATTCTATAAACACTTTTTTGAAACTATATCACCTCTTTTCATCAGAATGGTAGACAACGTCAAAAATGCAATCTCATTACCACCTCATATGAACACTGATTTTATCTCAGTAATAACCAGACCAAATAAAGACCCTACAATAAGCTCAAGTTATCGTCCCATCTCACTCATCAATGCAGATATCAAAATCATCAGTAAAATATTAGCAAACCGGCTACAACAAGTCATCCCAAATCTAATTCACCCGGACCAAACTGGATTTATTAAAGGAAGACACTCTGCTAGCAACACATGACGCCTCTTCAATCTCATGAATCACCTTGAAAATTAAAAAAATAGAATCAATCATGGTACCACTAGACGCAGAAAAAGCATTTGACCTGGTAAATTGGAACTTCCTCTTCTCAACACTGAAAATATTTAATATCAGACACTCATTTATTGAATGGATAAAAATATTGAATAACTCACCACTGGCCGCTGTCATCACCAATGGAATAACATCACCAAACTTTAGATTACTCCGTAGAACAAGACAAGGTTGCCCTCTCTCACCACTACTGTTCGCCCTCTTTCTAGAGCCATTAGCAGCAGCAATCAGACAGAATAATAACATCACCGGCATCTCCGCAGCTACTACAATCCATAAAATAAGCCTTTATGCAGATGATATCATTCTATTCCTCCAAAATCCAACCAAATCTCTCACTGAAGTAACAACAACTCATCAACTCATTCTCTAATATATCTGTCTACTCAATCAATTGGACCAAATCAACTATTTTACCAGTCTATGGCAATACAGGAAATATCAGATCTAATACAGGAAATTTTCTCACCGGCAATATCACCTACTTAGGAATTAATATATCTCCTCAACTATCAGAATTATTTCATCTAAACCATACAACTCTGTTAAAAAACATAGAAGAAAATCTCACACGCTGGACAACGCACCCCTTAACACTAATCGGACAAATCAATACCATAAAAATGATAATCTTACCAAAAATCAACTATCCATTTAACATGATCCCCATCCCACCAACATCCAACTGGTTTAGAAATCTGAACACACTCATCACACAATTCTACTGGGAAAACAAAAAAATAAGAATAAAACTGACAACCTTTCAAAAAGCCAAATCCTTAGGAGGACTAGAAGCTCCAAAGTTTAACAAATACTACATAGCTAATCAACTAACATACATCACCACATGGCTTCACTCAACCCCATCCCACCAACCATGGCTAGACATTGAACAAATCCATCACAAAACATAACTGCTTCACCATCTCCAATACTCTCCAAGCCTGGTGGAAAGCAAATAACATGATATATTTCACACTTACTCCGTGCACATTAACCCCACTTTGTCAAAACCCAGATCTCAAAACGAACAACCAACCAATACAGTGCAAAAAATGGAAGGACAAGGGCATCACACATCTCCATCATCTCTTTACAAATAACTCCCTATCATCCTTCGAACAGTTAAACGTCAAATTCAACATAGGCAAAGAACAATATCTGCAGTGCATCCAAATAAGGAACTCTATCAAAGCAAAAATGGAAATAATCAATAACCCCCTCAGACCATCCCCATTAATAAAAAATATTGCAACCATAGTAAATACCCCAAAACAACTCTCCAAATTTACAAAATCGTATCTACATCAGACTCCACAATATCCCTACCAATAGAATAATGGAAAAAGGACCTCAATATCCCAAAAATAAAATAAAATAAATGAACACATCAGAGATAAAGAAGAGAAGAAATCTGCTTTTATAACAGATGATGTAATTTTAGATGCAACATACAAAACTAGTTGTGATGTTTCAGTTCACCTATTCTTTTCAGGGAAAGGTAATTCTTCCCAGAACTCTACTTTCTATTTAAAAAAAACTGTTCACAGACGGCTGTGAATTGTTGTTGTTTTCCAGTTTTTCTGATTTGTTGTAATCTGTAAAGTTACTTTTGTAGAATTGAGGAAGATTATTGTCTCTGACACCACAGGGTTTTTCATTTGGAAACAGTTTTTAGCTGCTGTGGAGAAGGCTTTGAAACCTGCTAGGCCTGCTTTGGCCGTACCCTTCACCTGTATAGCTAAATAAATAGCCTACCAGCGAGGATTAAAGGGACTGTTTGTAACTTCCTACAGGTATAAATCATTGCAGGTCGGTGTCCCATGCGCGCTCGCGTGTGGCTGCGCTGTTCAGGCTCAGACTCCAACACAAACTACACGGAAGCACCAAAACCTCTTGTTTGTATCTAGTGAAGCCCGTCTGTTAAACAGTGTTGGCCGCGGTCGGAGGACGCGGGGGAGACCGTAGCTTTGGTCTCCAGGACCGGAGTCTCTGCTGTACTCTGCTCCTCTGCCTGCCTTCACTCACACACCGCACTCGTTCTCACTCTTTTGCTCCACCTCTCACGTGAATGTGTGCACACTCCACACTGCAGAAGAGTTAGTTTAGCTCTGAGAATATCTAGTGAATGTTCAGTGGACGTTTGTGCAGAAATAACTGCTGCAGCTCCTCCAGACCAACAAAGGTTTCCCGTGTCTTGAGAAGAGACGGGGCTCTGCAGAGAGAAACGTTATCGTCTCCGACCAAAACTCCGGTGTCTCCCCTGTTCCCTCCGGCCGCGGTCGGGAGGCTGGGGCAGGTAAAGCCAACACTAGGATCAGCATTGATTTATGAAGAGACCTTCGTCTGGTCAGCTAACATTACTGCCAAGCAGCTGAAATATAGAGTGATATTGTGCTTTTAGCTGATGTGTGTCGCCTCACTGTGTTGAGCGATGCTCGTTCATGTCTATGTAGAGCGAGCACAAGCGCCAGCAACAGGACGCTGACTTTCGTTGACTAAACGGCCACAGGTGTCGCTGTTAACAAGACATTTCTGATTCTTACATAGAGTCCCTTTAACGAGAATCTCGTCTTTGTAATTTTCTAAAAGACAGAAAGAGATATTATATATATATTATATCGTCTCTCACCCAGTCTGCCGGTCTTTATTCTTCCTCCGCTTCTTGCAGTCGCTTCAAGTATCCTCACGTGATGAAATCCCGTGTTAACGAGCCGGTGAGCCGCTGCTAGACCTGATATCCCGGATCCTATTATCACTATCCGTGGGTCACTCACTGCCATACTCGCTCCGCATCCAACACAACTCATTAGAATGGACCTGTATAAGAGCAGCTCCGGTCAGAGCCCGGGAGAGTTAACTTATGTGCAGCTGTGCTTCTCATGGACGAGTGTGCGTACGTGTTACTACGGTCTGCCTGGAGGTCTGTGTACATTTGTCTTTTAACTTCGTAGTCGCACAAAGCAAACAGCCTCCGGAGGTGGGATCGCATGTGTGGACGCGGAGCAGAGTTGCTCACCTTACCAGGTTTTGGTTTTTATTATCATTATCATTATTATTGTGCACATTAATTACAACGAATCAGTCGACGGCTCTTGAACCGCAGGCTCCCTTCAGCATAATGCTCCTTAAACATGGAGGCCAATAAAACACATTATTGAAGTAAAGGGACAATATGTTGATGACGTCCAGAAGTCTCAGTCTCAGTGTTCTAAACGTGAACGTCACAGAAGAAACTGGACAAGCAGGTTTATTCTGACTGGATGCTGTAAGAGATCTGAATAAGAGGACAACAACCGCTGTTTCAAAGAACAGACTGACAGACTGACAGCGCATTAAAGCGGTCACTTCAGACAGTCCTCAGTAACAAACTAATATCTTTACATTGTGACATGAACCTCCGCTAGATATTGCGCTTCGATACGGACTGAATGAATGAGGAGATTAAACAGCGTAGCTGCCATGGTTACCATGGTGGTTACGATGGTTACGATGGTTCCGTGTTGTTATTCCGAGCGTCACAGTGCGCAAGCGCGTGTGATCCGTCTACGGCAACTATAGAGGGCAAAAATACAACGGCAGAAGGAAAAGCGAACCTTCTTCGTCTTCTCCTTCTTTGGTGTTTATTGGCGGTTGGCAAACCATCTTAGAGGTGCATTAACGCCTCCATCTGGACTGGAG
Source organism: Sebastes fasciatus (assembly GCF_043250625.1). Taxonomy (NCBI): domain Eukaryota; kingdom Metazoa; phylum Chordata; class Actinopteri; order Perciformes; family Sebastidae; genus Sebastes; species Sebastes fasciatus. The sequence goes on along the minus strand of NC_133803.1, from coordinate 4,139,766 downwards.
TGTGGAGCAGTAGATTGTGCAGACCCAAAATAAATAAATAAAATTAATTAAAAAATTAAAATAAAAAAAACTAATGAGGAAAACTCTAGATTCGTTTAACTAAATCAGTTCCTCTTAAAAACTGAATAATTTCACAGTATATGTGAAAACATATTTTATTTGATGGTCTTTCCTCTGGAATCAGTAACGGAGGCGCACGGATCCGCTGCGTCTCGGGCCTCGACTGCTGAGGTCACTAATGAGGTCCATTGCTCACTAACGCTGTGCTGGAGTCACAGAGAGAGATTAATACAATGAAGGATATATGCAACCAATTAAAAGAATGAATGATGTTCTTGGTGAGATAAATCAGACATTAAAAGACCTTGTTAAAAAATAAATGTTTGTCTCAACTTACCTCGTTGCTTTACATTCTGTCTATTGCATCTAAACGGCGCTGTATAGCTGCTGCATTTTGCTCATTGTTAGGTGGGCCAGAGTTCGGTTCATCCATCTGTAGCTCCTCTGGGGCACAGGCTCACCACGTTGGTTTGCCACATTTTGCAGCACGCGATTTTGGTTTCGGCACAGTGGTTAAGGCATGTCATCTCTGGGAAATTAGTTTAAATGTGTTTTTGTAGTGCCTTTCTGATGTTAAACATTATGCGCAAACTAGTTAAGAAATATGTGGGGTTTTTTTTTATCCCACTTCCTGATCAAAGCTCAGTAAATTCAGTGGAAAAATTATTTTTACACATTTGGCAAGTTTCAGTACTTTGTAGTTTGACACTGCCAAATGACAGAGTTTGCAGGACGGCCCGCACATTTTCACGTCTGGTCTAGAGTTTGCGGCACGGTACGCACATTCTCACGTCATGTTGATTTTTATACATTCCGGCATGTGCGTGAAACACAGCGTACGCAACATTTTAGTACGTGCGCACCATTTATACATGAGGCACCTGGTGTTTTGCCTTCCTTAGTGACTGTAAAAGGTGATTCCTCTGGATAATGTAATTCTTGTAGTGTATCAGTACATGTTCAACAGTTTCTGGTTGTTTAAAGTGTGAGCATTTCCCAGTTGGGCGCTTGCCTATTGTATATAATGTGTGGTTAAGACCTGTATGTCCGATTCTCAGTCGAGTGATGACAATTTCTTCCTCTTCTTTTCCAGCCCACCTTTCTCCCTGCCCCAACATGTTTTTGTATATTGTACAGATGCCTTCCAGTTTGCTGATCATCCCAGTACTCCTGCCATACTGTTTGTGCATAATGTCCTGATGAATGGTTTAGCCTCAGCTTTACTTAATGGAACTTGTAAATCTATATTCTTAATTCTGAGTGTTTGTTTGGCCAGAATGTATACCTGCTCATTTCCCTCCACACCAACATGAGCAGGAACCCAGATGAATCGTGTACCTGTGCCTTTTATTTCCATCCTATACATTTTGAGAAATATTTCCTTAATGATATCTGTTCTGACTGATGATCTACCAGATCCTATGCTTGTAAGTGCTGAAAAACTGTCAGATGCAATAACGGTATTTTTTATTTCCCTCTCCTCTATCCACTGCAGGACCAATAATATTGCCAATATTTCTGTAGTATATACTGACACATGATCTGATACTCTTTTCCTGATGTAGGTCTAACTCACCGGGATATAAACTGCTGCACCTGCACACCCTGTCTCAGGATCTTTGGAGCCGTCTGTAAATAAGAACACAGAGTCTGAGAAGTGCTGATCAAAATAGTTCTGGACTATGCGCCATGCTGGAATTTGCTTTGACTTCTCCTTCAATTCCTGCTGTACATTGAGGTCTATATTTGGTAAGGGGAATAACGAGGGAGGAATGGAGGAAACTGAAACTGTAGAGCAATACTGGAATTGACATAACCCTATGTTTTCTGCCTTTGCATCACCCACCCACCCAAAGCTTATGACATTTGTTTCATTATGTTCCCAGCAGTCTGTCAAAACACTTTTGGTAGGGTGAGTTTCATAATGCCCCTGGAGATTAACCCAGTATGCCAGCATTCATTTTACTCTTCTAATCCGTAGGGGCATTTCTCCCACTTCCACTTGCATTGCTGATACCGTAGAGGTTCTGAATGACCCACTAATGGTTCTCAAAGCCTGAGCTTGTAGTGCATCTAATTTCTTGAGGTCAAGGACAGATCTCATGAGAGCCCAGTATATATGTTGTAAAGATGCTCTACTTGCTCCCCACTCCTGTCCTGTCAAACAAAGAAGTATATTGATGACTTTTTTTTACATTTGCTCCTGATTTTATCTAAATGAATGTTCTATGTGAGCTTTTCATCAAACCAAATCCCCAGAAATCTAACAGCTTTGACTTGCTCCAGAGGTTGATCATACAGTTTTAGGGAAATGGGTGCGATTTTGCGCCGTTTTAAGAAACAAATAACTTGTGTTTTTGCTACTGATAACTTGAATCCCCATTTATTGCTCATTTCTCCACCTCAGCTATTGCAGCTTGCATTTTCTTATTTAACAAATGATACATTGCAGCCTCTTATCCAAAGAGCTCCGTCATCCGCATACATAGACTTTCCTATGTTTTGCTCAACCTGAGAAAATATATCATTGATCATTATATTGAATAATAACGAACTACAGACACTTCCTTGTGGAGTTCCATTATCCACTGTATATACATTTGAATATTCTGCATCTAATATTACCTGTATTTTCCTGTCAAATAAAAAGTCCTTCACCCAATTATATGCTCTACCACCAATTCCCAATGAATTCAACTTAATGAGTAACCCTTCTTTCCAGAGCATATCATATGCTTTTTCCACATCAAAGAAGACAGCTATTACTACTTCTTTGTTGGTCTGTGCTTTCCTGATGTCTGATTCTAAGCTTAAGACAGAGTCCATAGTATTGCGACCCCTACAGAACCCACTTTGATGTGGAGATAAAAGAGCTTTACTTCCCAGGAAATACGTTAATCTCTCTGTGACCATTCGTTTCATAATTTTGCATAGATGAGAAGTTAGGGCAATAGGTCTGCCCGAAAACGAGGAGGGCTGCCTTCGAAATAGGAAGAAACACCTTTGCTCATTTGGGAAATTGCGACATTTCTCTTTTATGTCAGACTGACAAAAACTCACTGTCGGGCATGTTTACTGGTCTCAGAGCAAATATTTATTAGCAGCAGTCAGTCAGTGTATTTGTTGCCAGGAACATTTGTCGGTTTCTCAAACTCTATCTTGAGAGTCGGCACTTTGCTTGAACATGGGCCCGTTTTCGACTAATCCTCCATTCCGCTGTTAAAAATAGTCCACATTGTGCAATAAACCCTGTTAATGCTTGTACAGTAATAAACTCAAAGTTTAGCTAATCGAAAAGTTAAGTAGCCTCCAGCTTGATGAGCATTTATTATAAAAGCTAGTACGCTGCAGATATTAAAGGGAAGCTGCTAACACCGTACAGGCATTTGTATTAAAGGATTATTATGCTATCATTGTAATACAGGAGAAGTGTCGTTATGATATGATAAAAGTTATAAACTTGAATTGGGAACACATTTTGCAGTACATATTAAGTGTACACACAGTTTAATTTAACACTTGCTCACTACACACAACAGGAAAAAGGCTGTAAAATCATAGCTGCTGGGTGTTCTATATCTATATCTAAATCGTGACGGTAGACTTTGACCAATCACAGGTCAGTTCATTGAGAGAGCGTTCCTATTGGCTGTGCTCCTCTCATGTGACCGTAACTTGGCGTTCCTTCACCAGATTTCACAATGGCGGCGGGGTCACAAACTTTCTAATTTTACAGCTAAACCGTGCACTACAAGATGATTCTGAAAACATTTGAGGAGAGAAATAGACATTAACGTAACATAATATTGATTCATATTTGATCAGTGCTGCCTAGTTTGACCGTTTGGTCGGAGTTCGCGAGTGATTGACAGCCGGCTCTCATAGACAGCAGATGGACAGCAGACCTCAGATCAGCTCTGACTGCTTGTTTTCCTCCGGTCTGTGAAATTGTGCAGATGCTGTTAGGAGCACCGGAGGACACAGAGGCACATGATTTTTTTTTCAGGTTACCTGTTTCATGTACTACTGTCACGATATAGCGACCGTTTTATAAAAATAACTTTTTTTAATCATATTTGCTCCAATCTCGCCTACTTCAGCTTTAAAGGGAGATTTGTCAAGTATTTAATACTCTTTTCAACATGGTATTGGACAAATATGCTGCTTTATGCAAATCAATGTATATATTTATTATTGGAAATCAATTAACAACACAAAACAATGATAAATATTGTCCAGAAACCCTCACAGGTACTGCATTTAGCATAAAAGATATGCTCAAATCATGGCAAACTGCAGCCCAACAGGCAACAACAGCTGTCAGTGTGTCAGTGTGCTGACTTGACTATGACTTGCCCCAAACTGCATGTGATTATCATAAAGTGGGCATGTCTGTAAAGGGTAGACTCGTGGGTACCCATAGAACCCATTTTCATTTATATATCTGGAGGTCAGAGGTCAGGGAACCCTTTGAAAACGGCCATGACAGTTTTTCCTCGCCAAGATTTAGCGTAAGTTTGAAGCGTTATTTAGCCTCCTTCACGACAAGCTAGAATGACATGGTTGGTACCAATGGATTCATTAGTTTTTTCTAGTTTCATATGATGCCAGTATCTTCACTCTAGCTTTAAAACAGAGTTATTATCGCATTAACTTTGACAGCCCTAAAGTTGGTAGAGAATAATCTGTTGGTTTAGGAGCCTATTATTCAGTGGTAATTATTAAAGGAGTATTCCACCAATGTTTGCAGTTCCATAAAGTTGGGGATTAAAAAAAGATTGGTCAAAATTTGATGTAGCAGAGGCTGAGATATAGCAAAGAACGTATATTGATAAGAAGTGAAAGCCAATTGGTCGTTCCATTGTAACATCAGCGCCCAGTAGCAGAGCTACACTTCCGCCATTTTGGACTGAAAGCGACTAGCGGACACCAGTAAATCGTCCGCCTAAAAAGTACCGAAATGGCCTGTGTTGAACAATAAAAAATATTATAAAAATGCATACTATTACAACTATTTGCCTACGCACTTGTTTAGTTATTAATAAGGTGGAGGAGCATAAAGTGAGCGGTGGACATAAATGGAAGTTAGAAAAATCCAGCGCACAGATTTAGAGAGCAATCTCAATTTTTTTTTATGTCAAGGATCCAAAATCAGACCACAGACCACAGAGCATGGATGAAGAAGAGGATGTGTCCTGTGCTTTTGTCCTGCGTGTTAGTAAATAGCCTACAACTAACATTAAATTATGTTGATGTCATGCTGCTAGCACTACTAGCTACTGGCCGATAGCCGGTTGTTTGGGAACAGAGACGTTAATATGATCCTCTGATTTACAGACGCCACTTTATACATCCATGGCTATGGACTCATTGGCGTTTACAGTCCAAAATGGCGGCAGCGCTACCGCAGCGCCATCTAGTGGCTGTTGTCAAAAAAGCACCATAGTTTCATCTCTTTGCTTCTATACTCTTTGGATATAGGCTATTGACTTTTAGTTCCTAGTATGAGAGCAGTTGAACAGTTGAATTACACCTACATTTCCCATGGTGCAACTTGATAGAGTCTATCTAATTTTTTTTTTTTTTCAGACTTTAGAAAGCTTGTCCAGAGCCACAGAGGACTCATGGCGTGTAAACTTAACTTCAAATGTAAAATCAGTGATCAGTACCATCTACTTAAATTGTTTGGGCTTGAATGTGACGAGAAGGCGAAGTAAACTTTAAATTGACTTATAAATCTAACTCCTCAAATATTAATTATAATAAAGTGTAATAGTATCTGATATGGCAGGTGGGGGGTGAAGCAGCAGTAATAATCATTACAATATGACACATTCCAGTTATTAGCTCAAGGAAAACATGTCAACTATTCAAATGGAGCTTTATTATGAAAGCTCCTATCAAGCATGAATGGTTGTGTACTGAGCGGTGTAACACTGAAGCTGACCCAGTGAACCATGAACCTGCCAAAGCAAACAATCGGACACAGTTTCCCTGTTTTCCTACGTACCTTACTAAATGCTCACCTGTCCTCACTTCTATTTGCACTGCTGAGCCAATGCAACAACATCACATCCTTTAAGCTTTGCTAATTTTTGACTTTCTCTTTGGACAGCTCGTTAGGACGAAGACAGTATGTGGACACTGGCTCTTCAGTTGGTTTTCATTGGTTTATACCTACAGGTATGTGTATAACACTGAGCTCAAAACGGATTGTTACTTTGTTTTTCCCAAACGGAACAGATAGTAGAAAAGTAACCAGAAATGAATTTAAAGGATGTAACATTTCAGGGGATCTATTAGCAGAAATCCACCCATTATCTGTGACCGCTTATGGTATTCAGGGTCGCGATTCAGGATCCCAGCTGACATTGAGCGAAGGCGGGGTACACCCTGGACAGGTCGCCAGACAATTTAGAGTCAAGAATTAACCTAACCTGCATGTCCTTGGACTGTGGGAGGAAACCGGAGAACCTGGCCCCAAGCCAGGTTCGAACCTGCAACCCTCTTGTTGTGAGGCAACATTGCTAACCACTGCACAGTATCTATTAGCAGAAATGGATATAATATTCACAACTGTGTTTCATTAGCATAAGAGTCATTGTGTTTTCGTTAGCTTAATATGACTCCTTCATATCTACATAGGGAGCGGGTCCTCTTCCCGGAGTCCGCCATGTTGCTCCTCCATGTTTCTACAGTAGCCCAGAACGGACAAACCAAACACTGGCTCTAGAGAGATTCTTTTGCGTTTTTACGTTACCTGAAGGCCATCATAGTTCTCCAACACACTTGTGAAACAGCGGTAACGTGAGCCGCAGAGTGCAAAACCGTGGTACCACCAGCCGCAGTCTGAATTCCGTTGCTACTAAAGTTGTGTTATTATGGTTATGAAGCGAACAGCGTTACCACAGTTTTGCACTCGGCGTCTTGCGTTACTGCAGTCTTGGAAAGGGAGGAGTGAGCTTAGGGGTACTCAATTGGTTGCAATCTGCAACCATACCACTAGATGCTGCCTTTAAAAATGCTACCTTTAAAAAGAAATCTAAAGTTTGTCTGACATGCTTACTCAAATTAAAAAGATGCTTATTCACTCTCTTGCTGAGAATCAGATGAGAAGATCGATATCACTCTCATATCTGTATGGTAAATATGAAACTACCGCCAGCAGTCGGTTAGCTTAGCTTAGCACAAAGACTTCAAACAGGGGGAAACAGCCTGGCTCTGTCCGACAGTGACAAAATCTGCCCACCAGCACTTAACGCTCACTGGTTATGTTTTGTATGGATTTAACAAATGCTTAATCATGGTCTTTCCCCGTTTTGAGTTTTTATGCTAAGCTAAGCTAACTGGTTGCTGGCTCCTGCTCCATATTTACCGTACAGATGAGAGTGGTTTCAATCTTCTCTAACTACTTCTCTGAAAAGATGAACGATTCCTTTAACTATAGCGTTCAGTCATTTTTCAGTTTACAGAAATAACGTAATCTTCCTACCTGCAGGTACCCACATGCTACCCATCATGCACTTTGTATGGCCTTGTGGCTGATCGCACATCACGGCACCACTACTGGGTTCCTGCTCTGCCTCCCAACATCACCCACCTCTACCTGGAGATGAACTACATCAGTGAGATCAACAGCAGCTCGCTCAGAGGCTATGACCAGCTGCAACTATTGGATCTCAGAAAGCAGAATGTGCCGCTCGTCATACGGAACAACGCTTTCCTCAGGCAGAGAAAATTGACAAAGTTGGTCCTGGGCTTCAGTATTGGCCTTCAGATGGAGCCAAGGGCATTTGCAGGACTGTTCAATTTACAACACCTCTTTTTGGATTATTGCAATCTGGCAGATTCCATACTAGCAGACAGCTATCTGCAGCCACTCTTGTCCTTAGAAACGCTCGATCTCTTTGGTAATAAAATAGCGAGACTCCGACCAGGACTTTTCTTTTCACGACTTACAAAGTTCACACAGCTGAACCTCAAATTGAATCAGATTGAAAGATTATATGAAGATGAGCTTGTTGGTTTCCAGGGGAAACACTTCAAACTCCTGAACTTGCGATCCAATCACTTTTATATCGGGTATAGTGTAGGTTTTGACTGCGAAAAATGCGGGAACCCTTTCAGAGGGATGACCTTTAATATCCTTGACTTATCCAACAATGGGTTCAACGTGAACATATCAAGACAATTTTTCAAAGCAATACAGGGTACCCGGATTGATCACCTTATATTATCTGGACACATTGGCAAAGGCTTTTCACATGACAACCTTCCCGATCCGGATGAAAGCACTTTCGAAGGCCTCAGTTACAGTTCAGTCAACATTTTAGATCTGTCTAAAAACTATATATTTGCTCTGCATAAGGCTTTTTTAAGTCCTCTGAAGTATGCAAAAATTATTGACATTTCCATGAACGAAATCAATCAGATTAACAAAAATGCCTTCGATGGTCTCGAAGGACATTTACGAATGCTCAACCTGTCATTCAACCTCCTAGGAGAAATATATTCTCACACATTCACAAATCTGACAGACCTTCGGATGCTAGATTTGTCTTGCAACCACATTGGCGCACTGTGAGACAAAGCATTCAGTGGTCTTCCAAACTTAAGATTTTTAGATCTGACAGGAAATTCACTGCGAAACCTGAGTTCTCCTGCGCCTTTACCAAACTTAGAATATCTTCTTTTGGGCGACAATAAATTGAAATCGCTAAGGAACATCGTTGAATTGGGCAAGAACAGCATCCACGTGAACGTTGCAGACAACAGATTAACAAACTTGGAGGATGTTTATGATATTTTAACTAATTTAAATCGTCTCCAGAATTTCTTCTATGGCGGCAACGTCATCAAGTGGTGCACACTAAGTCCGAAAGTGACAGTACCTTGGAATAATAGTTTGCAAGTGCTGGATCTTCATGACAGTTCCCTGCAAATATTTTGGGCGCAGGGGAAGTGCCTTGACCTGTTTGATCCTCTAGAGAGTCTGCTCGGTCTAGATTTAAGCTTCAACTCACTTGCGACTCTCCCACAAGGGATTTTCAGCGGTCTAGGCTTGATCATAGAGATCGACCTCTCGTCTAATGCCTCAACCTATCTGCAGCCGGATATCTTTCCGGTCAGCTTGAAAACACTCAACCTCTCAAACAACTTTTTAGCCTCCCCGGACCCTACGACTTTTCGGTCTCTCGGCTTCCTCAGCCTGGCTGCAAATCGGTTCCTCTGCGATTGCAATCTGGAGAGCTTCCTGAAGTGGCTGAACATGACGAATGTAACCTTCCTGAGCACAGTTGAGGAATACAAGTGTGAGTTTCCAACTGCTCTCCATAATCTTCCTCCGGTCGAGTACTCCTCGATCATCGATCATTGTTAGCAGACACTTGTATCTGTCAAGGGATCACATTATTTTCATTACTGTTCAAGTAGTCTGTGAGTAATAAGACACAAAGTTCCGCGCCGTCAAGTGGACCAACTAATTTCGGAAAAAATTAGACAAATATTTTTTTGATCCTGTTTGAATTGCGCCATGAATCACACATATGATGTTTGTCACACAATTTTACAATTCAATAAAGTCGCAAAATGTTGTAAAACTGTTGAAGTATCAGACCGTGAAAATACATAATAAGAAAGACGACTAACCCAAAAGTTGTGAAAGTGGCGTCGCTCTCTCTCTTCCTCTCTTCATTTCATGGTTGTTTTGATAGGGACGAATACAAAGTACCTAGACACCTTGAAGGGACTGTTTGTAAGAATCAGAAATTGCTTGTTAACAGCGACACCTGTGGCCGTTAAGTCAACGAAAGTCAGCGTCCTGTTGCGCTTGTGCTCGCTCTACATAGACATGAACGAGCATCGCTCAAAACAGTGAGGCAACACACGTCAGCTAAAACCACAATATCACTCTATATTTCAGCTGCTTGGCAGTAATGTTAGCTGACCAGACAAAGGTCTCTCCATGAATCAATGCTGATCCTAGTGTTGGCTTTTCCTGCCTCAGCCTCCCGACCGCGGCCGGAGGGAACAGGGGAGACACCGGAGTTTTGGTCGGAGACGATAAAGTTTCTCTCTGAGGAGCCCTGTCACTTCACAAGACACGGGAAACCTCTGTTGGTCTGGAGGAGCTGCAGCATTTATTTCTGCACAAACGTCCACTGTACATTCACTAGATATTCTCAGAGCTAAACTAACTCATCTGCAGTGTGGAGTGTGCGCGCATGCACGTGAGAGTGGAGCGAAAGAGCGAGAACGAGTGCGGTGTGTGAGTGAAGGCAGGCAGGCAGAGGAGCAGAGTACAGCAGAGACTCCGGTTCTGGAGACCAAAGCTACGGTCTCTCCCGCGTCCTCCGACCGCGGCCAACGCTGTTTTGCAAGACGGGCTTCACTAGATACAGCTTTGTGGTTTTGGTGTGTCCGTGTAGTTCAGTCAGGACCACTTTAGTCAAAGACACTTATTACATTGCAGTAATATATATACATTATATTTGGCGGTATGGCTCTGCTCTGGGACCTCCCCGCCCATCCACGCGCATACGTGGATCCACGAGCCTACGTGGTAGCATGAGGCAAGGAGAGCACTCCTCCTTGCCCTTCCATGTGCACACATGGAAAGCCAAAGGCAGGGAGAGCAGCAGCAAAGACCCCCCTGGGTGCAGAACAGAGCCGGAATCAATGACAACAGAATTGACACTGATTAAGTCATAAACAGTTAGGGGTGGGCGACACATCGAATATAGTCGATGTATCGCGGCTTGTCCCCCTGCGGTACAGAAAACGACTACATCGCGAACATCGAACACAAATTGTCATGTAATGTTTCCAAGCCAACCCTTTTTGTATGAAAGATTAAAATTGTTCCAAAGAACCATTAATGAATATCAACAGAGATTTTAATGCAGACATATACTGCAGGGACTACAAGATCATAATATTGGTGTGATTGTATGCATCAAAGGGTTAAATTGAGCATTTATGAAGTGCTTAGAGGATATTTGAAAATATTGCGATATAGCCTAAAATATCGCGATATTATCCTAGGCCATACCGCCCAGCCCTAGAAACAGTATTAAAAGGAGGTGGTGGGGTGGAGGTGGGTTGCGAGCGGCTTGTAGAGGAAGCAGCAACGGTAGGCCGGCTGAAGCAGCTTAAATAAGGTGCCCTGTATGAAATTGACCAATGAATGCATAGAGAGGAATCAGCTGATCTGTCAGCTGATGCATCAGCTGATTGGGCTGGCTTAAGATCAGCTATTATCAGCCGATCGCCATCGTATGAGCAGAGCTTGACATCATGGCCTGCATGAACTAACGCTACGCTCGATTTCAGTCAGGACCACTTTAGTCAAAGACACTTATTACATTGCAGTAATATATATACATTATATTTGGCGGTATGGCTCTGCTCTGGGACCTCCCTGCCCATCCACGCGCATACGTGGATCCACGAGCCTACGTGGTAGCATGAGGCAAGGAGAGCACTCCTCCTTGCCCTTCCATGTGCACACATGGAAAGCCAAAGGCAGGGAGAGCAGCAGCAAAGACCCCCAAAACAACCATACCAGGCAATCCTCCTTGGCCTTCCATGCGCTTACATGGAAGAGCCACAGGAGGAGCTAGCTGAGCACCCTGTGAAACCCGTGCAGATTCAAACGACATACAGTGATGCCATCCACATCTACACAGGTTACGCCCATCCACGCGCATACGTGGATCCACGAGCCTACGTGGTAGCATGAGCACAATTACAATTACAGCAGCAGCAATTACAGTTTAATATACATGTATGTTATAAACTCAAAATATACTTACTAGAAAATGGACATTATATTACATGATATAAATGGATTACCTTGTAATATATAATCATTCTGAACATCCTTTACTGGCGCAAAATACAGTATATCACATGGTTAAGATCATATCTGCCTGTTTTATAATCTTTGACAATCTTCGTGCACATGATACATCCAGATATTAACCCTTTTCCGACCAATATGCTGGAAAGCTTTGATGCTTCATGAAGCTTCAGTTCGCCTGCATCTACACAGGTTGCAACCTTCCATGTGCATACGTGGTTCCACGCGCATACGTGGAAAACATGAGGCAAGGAGAGCAACCTCCTTGCCCTTCCATGTGCATACATGGAAAGCTAAAAGCAGGGAGCGCAGGGAGCCCCAAAAAAATGACCACTCCAAGAAAACCTCCCTGGCCTTCCCAGCGCCTACATGGAAGTACCTCAAACTGAACTTAAGTATAGTACTTGAGTAAATGTTCTTTGCAGAACTGGTAGTACTGACAGATCAGCAGGGTTAATTTAAGGCTGTAACATGGAAAACGTGATCATCTACAGACCGATGTGTTCTTCTCTGAACATACGAGTCAACAGAGCTGTTTATAATCTTTTACACGTTGAAGAATTCCCTCCGTCATGGAAACTGAACCCGAGTTCCAGCTTCCTGCATCCTTCTTCTTCTTGAGTTTCCTCTGTCAGCGTGAGCAGGAGCTGCAGAAACAGCAGCAACATGAAGCAGCAGCAGCATGGAGCTGCAGCATAAGCAGCAGCAACATGAAGCAGCAGCGGCGTGGAGCAGCAGCATGGAGCTGCGGCAGCATCATGGAGCCGCAGCAGCAGCAGAAGCAACATGAAGCAGCAGCAGCAACATGAAACAGCAGCAGCAGCGTGGAGCAGCAGCATTGAGCTGCAGCAGCAGAAGCAACTTGAAGCAGCAGCAGCAGCAGCAACAGTGTGGAGCAGCAGCATGGAGCAGCATTAGCAGCAGTAGCAGCAGCAGCAGCAATGTGGAGCAACAGCAGCGTGGAGCAGCATCCAACACGGATTGATTTATACGTGTAAGAAGTTACAGACAGTCCCTTTAAAAAGGGCTATCTGATGCAAGTATCAAAGTGCTTATAGCGGCTGCTAATTTGCGACATATGTCACTAGAAGGGCTTTTTGTGGAAAAAAAGAGATTAAAACAGGAATGAGTACAGGAAAAAGAAATAAATACAATAAAGCACACATTTAAAAACTACACATGAGTACAGGTTTGTCACTGAATTAACCAGGATTTGGTTGCTCTCTTAAAAGTGGTAAAGTTTGCAGCAAATTTCCAGTGATCAGGTAGCGAGTTCCAAGACTTCGCTCCTTTCACAGAAAAAGTTGTCTGAGCAAAAGATGTTTTGCAGAATTGAACTTTACAGTCGCCACTTGAAGCTGCACTGGTGGATCTGCTACAGCTCTGTAGTCTCATGATGTATTTGCAGAAAGGCAGAGGAGCAAGTCCGTTCAAACTTTTAAACACAAGCTTTACATAATGAAAATCATTAAAGTTTGCAAAACGTAACATCTTGTATTTACTCAAAATGCGGCAATGATGGTACCTTACAGACTGGTTGGCCTGGGACCAGGCAGCCAAACCACAGGACATATGTAAGAAAATCATTGAATTTAGAAACAGCATAGCACAGTCAAATGTCCAGCAATTTCTTATCATCCTAAAACAGCTAAGGTTAGTCTTTATCGTTTTACAAATCTTTTTAACATGACTTCTAAAGTCTAACTGAGAATCTAAAATTATTCTTAAATACTTCACCTCTGTTACTTGTTCTCATGTACTCACACCAGCAACGGGTCTAATCCATCTTTCTCTTCCTGGCTGATAGAAAGACCAGGAGTTGCTGGATTAAACACATCAGGTAAAATAGCGTTTCATTTGTGCGTGGTCATAGCTAAGTTAGCTAGCCAGCTAGTGTTGGTGACGTATATTGTGCGAGACGAGAGATGTAGTTCACTGAGCGGTTTCACACAAAATTAAATGATAATACGACAAACTGAGACTTTCTTGACTTGCAAAATTATGTTTTAAATTGACAAACATCATATGTGTGTGATTCATGGTGCAATTTAAACAGGATCAAAGAAATATTTGTCTCTTATCGACCGTATGTGTGACCGATGCAGGAGAGCACCCGCCACCCTCTCACATTTGTTCTGGTTTTGTCCAAAACTAAATAGTTTCTGGCAATCAATATTTAAAACCTTTTCAGATGTTTTGGAAGTACCCATAGAACCTTCTGCTATTACTGCAGTATTTGGAGTAGCTCCACAAGACATACATCTTAGTCGCCAGGCAAAGAATATGAAAGCTTCTGCATCTCTCTAAGCTAGACGACTTCTACTTCTTAAATGGAAGGAGAAGTACCCTTCAACCTTTAGGATGTGGATTAAAGATCTCATACGTAATTTGGTGTTGGAGAAGATTTGCTATACTACAAGAGGGTGTGCTCAGAAATTTGATGCTATATGGAGACCTTTTTTAATCTATAAAGAAAAAATGGATACCACTGACATTGAAGTTTTAAACTGCTGACCCCATATTACATATAATTCACAACTTATACTTAGGTTTTTTTGTTTTTGTTTGTTTGTTTACTTATTTTTTCTTTTTGTTTTTGGTTCTTTACTCCTTTTTTTGTGTGTGTCTCATCTTCGTTTCTATCGGATTGAATTCATTTATATGTATAAATGTAATTGTTTGTGAAATTAACTCTGCCTTTTTAATGGTGCAGTAATATTGTTATAGGGATGGGGCTTCGTTGGAGCAAAAACATGGGGGGGGGGTTATAATGTGTTTATACAATTATTTCTGTGATTTATTGGATTTTGTACAGAATACCAATAAAAACACTTTGAGCAAAAAATATAAATATATACTGGGGAAAAAAGTTCGGAAACTTGTGTTTGGTCGATTATTTCTCTGCTGTTACAATGCTAATTGGCATTGTATTTTACATCGTTGGAAAGCCTGTTTATTTAGGCAAGGCAAGGCAGCTTTATTTGTATAGCACATTTCAACAACAGGGCAATTCAAAGTGCTTTACATAAACATTCAAGAACATTGCGACAAAGTGCAAAAGAACATTAAGACATAATTAAAACCGTTATAAAAACATTAAAACATTAAAGATTAGAAGAAAAAAACAAGCTAAAAATAAAAGCTAGGATAGAAGCTAAAATTAAATAAAACACAAAAGAGTAAAGAGCTCTAATTAAAGGCAGTAGCAAACAGGAAAGTTTTAAGCTTTGTTTTAAAAGGACTCAGAGTTGAAGCGGTCCTGCAGTTTTCTGGGAGCTTGTTCCAAATATTTGGTGCATAAAAACTGAATGCTGCTTCTGCATGTTTAGGTCTGACTCTGGGGACACTAAGCAGACCTGATCCAGATGACCTGAGAGGTCTGGATGGTTCATAACATAGCAGAAAATCAGAAATATATTTTGGCCCTAAACCATTTAGTGCTTTGTAAACCAGAAGGAGTATTTTGAAATCAATTCTCTGAGAGACAGGCAGCCAGTGTAGAGACCTCAGAACTGGACTGATGTGATCCACTATCTTGGTCTTAGTGAGGACTCTAGCAGCAGCAGCGTTCTGAATCAGCTGCAGCTGTCTGATCCATTTTTTAGGAAGACCAGTAAAGACGCCGTTACAGTAGTCAAGTCGGCTGAAGATAAATGCATGGACTAGTTTTTCCAAATCCTGCTGAGACATCAGTCCTCTAATTCTTGCTATATTTACCTTCAGAATGATGTCCAACTTGTAAGGATCATGCATTTATGGGATGAGCAGCACAGCTGATTATGTGGGGAGCGCCCAAGAAAAATTTATCAAAATGCTCTGCCAATGGTAAACAGTGTATTCTCATAAGGCTACCAGGAAGCCTGCAATGACTGCCCTTCACCGTCAGGCCCGTTTGCGCTGGTGTAGACAACACAGACAATGGAACCTGAACATGTGGAGGAATGTCATGTTCAGTGATGAGTCCAGGTTCAGTCTGCCAAAGTTGGATGGCAGGGTGAAAGTATGGAGACGACGTGGAGAACGCTATGCTGATTGTTGAACCGATGGAGTAACAGCTTTTGGTGGGGGCAGTGTCATGGTGTGGGGCGGCATCTCCCTCACTGGCAAAACAAGGCTTGTCATCATTGAAGGCCATCTCAATGCAGTGAGATATCGGGATGAGATTCTGCAGCCAGTGGCGATCCCATATCTCCACAATCTGGGACCTAACTTCATCCTCCAAGATGACAACGCTCGCCCCCACAGAGCCAGGGTTATCACAGACTACCTCCACAATGTGGGAGTAGAGAGAATGGAACGGCCTGCCAAGAGGCCAGACCTCAACCCAATTCGTGTTAGAGTGACCAACACAACCACGCTGGTTGACCTGCAACGAATCCTGGTTGAGGAATGGAACGCCATCCCACAGCAACGTGTGACCAGGTTGGTGACCAGCATGAGGAGGAGGTACCAGGCTGTTGTGGCTGCGTATGGATCTTCCACCGCTACTGAGGCTCCTGACGGTGGATTAAATGAATAAAGTGTAAAATTGCCAATATGTCTTGTTTGTTCCTTGTTACTGATAGAGAGTTCAATCATCCAATCCACCAAACAACTCAAAACAAGAGTCAATACCAACAGGAGAATACACTGTTTACCATTGGCAGAGCATTTTGGCAAATTTTTCTTGGGCGCTACCCACATAATCAGCTGTGCTGCTCATCCCACAAAGGCATGATCCTTACAAGTTGGACATCATTGTGAAGGTAAATAAACAGGCTTTCCAACGATGTAAAATACAATGACCATTAGCAATGTAACAACAGAGAAATAATCTACCAAACACAAGTTTCCGAACTTTTTTTCCCCAGTTTATAATGTCACATATATCTGCTGTGAATTACTAAATTCAAGTAGGCCTACTTCAGAGCTCATGGTTACACTTAAATTTACAACAGCACTGTATGTCCCAGCTGGGAGCTGGGGGATTTTTGATATAAATTATTTTATTATAAACATCATAAAAAGATTAAATTACAATTAAGGAAGCCATTTTGATTTTTCATGCACATTCTTTTTGTCTTTTTTTTTAATTAATAGGTGAATTAATCCTGTACTGGTTTCCCTACAATTTACTATTAGGTTATTCATATAATAATAAATCATATCTCCGTCAATATATTTTGTGTAGGCCTACTATGTGACCCAGGGGTGGGTGCAGTGTTCATGGCAGAGTCTGTTAACATGATGAGGGCTCTGAGAGCACATGGGAGAAGTTTGCCTTAAGGGCTTTCTGCCAGAAATATCCTTAAGTAAAGACAACAAACCCATTTAGTTATGTTTAGTTAAAGATAATGGTTTGAGTTAAAATGAACCCTTTTTGCCAGAAAGCCCTGAAGGGAAACTTCTTTCATGTGCACTCTGATAGCCTTGACTGTAAAATACATAGAAAGTGCTCACATTTTCCATGATGGAAGTCAATTGTGTCGCTTTGGACATGGTCTCTGTGAGTCATTAGTCCTTGTCGGGATGGAAGGAATCCTCAGTTGAATCATTAATTTCCAAGAAATCGTCGAGTGAAACTCGTGAACAAACTTTTCTTCGCCATTAGAGGTTTTGTTTTTGTTTAAATAATGACGCTCTATAAATGATGCACCTGGAGAGAAACCATGGCAACCATGGAATCCTTCACGTCCATTTTGTACGCACGTCTTTTACAGTCACGTAAAGTTGCATCCAATCATCATGCTGAAGGTCAGAGATCAAGTCCATATCTAACTACTGTATGAAGAAATATGATCGCGAACCTCAGTCTTATTGTCTGCTAGACGTTTGGTTCCAGTCTCATGAACAGCTACTGATGGGGATGACTAGAGGTGCCTTTGCAAATATTTGACGCAGAAACTTAATGTTATGAACTGGTTAACAAAACGTGGACTCAAAAGCAGCACACAATGAGAGTCTTAAGGAATAACAAAAAGATTTATTATAAATAATAAATGTACTATGGACAGGGCTGTGGTCCTGGGAGTCCGGCGTGGCAGTACTAGTGTCTATCAGAGGTAAAGGGATCGAGGGGGCACGAGGAACGGGCTTCCAGGGATCCTCCAGATGGTAGTTGACTCTACTTGATCCGAGGAGGAGGAATGGCATCGGAGAGTGAGCAGGCAGGTAAGTTGCAGGGAGGCGATGACTGGCAGGAAGACCGGAGTTGATATACTGCAGATGGTTGTCATGATAGGATGATTGGTGCCGGCTGCGCCAGCAACAACCGCCCAGGAGGAGGAGGAGGACCACACCCTCCTACACACAGACAGACAAGACAGACAAGGGAAAAAACACACAGGAGACGAAAGGGCAGGGAAACAGAGGAAACACTGGGAAAACTGGAATGCCAGGTGATACCATGACACTTAACTGCAACCTCTAGGGCTATTACAAACGGTTC
This sequence comes from Sebastes fasciatus, assembly GCF_043250625.1. Lineage (NCBI taxonomy): Eukaryota > Metazoa > Chordata > Actinopteri > Perciformes > Sebastidae > Sebastes > Sebastes fasciatus. The sequence goes on along the minus strand of NC_133803.1, from coordinate 4,121,419 downwards.
ATTTTAACTTTATCTCAGAGTTGCCAACATGTAGTTGAGTTATGGCACTTTCATTTAGTTCTATTACAGATTAAAATGATCGTCAAAATACAGTTTTGAACGTGATAAAGTCTGTAAAGGGTTAAATGAATGAGTTTTACCTGTGAGTGTTATCCTCAAACTGATGTGTTTGTTCACGCTGACTGTTTATATACTGGGAAAAAAAGTTCGGAAACTTGTGTTTGGTGGATTATTTCTCTGTTGTTACAATGCTAATGGTCATTGTATTTTACATCGTTGGAAAGCCTGTTTATTTACCTTCACAATGATGTCCAACTTGTAGGGATCATGCATTTGTGGGATGAGCAGCACAGCTGATTATGTGGGTAGCGCCCAAGAAAAAATTGCCGAAATGCTCTGCCAATGGTAAACAGTGTATTCTCCTGTTGGTGTTGACTCTTGTTTTGAGTTGTTTGGTGGATGGATGATTGATCTCTCTATCAGTAACAAGGAACAAACAAGACATATTGGCTATTTTACACTTTATTCATTTAATACACCGTCAGGAGCCTCAGTAGCGGTGGAAGATCCATACGCAGCCACAACAGCCTGGCACCTCCTCCTCATGCTGGTCACCAACCTGGTCACACATTGCTGTGGGATGGCGTTCCATTCCTCAACCAAGATTCGTAGCAGGTCAGCCAGCGTGGTTGTGTTGGTCACTCTAACACACACGGCACGCCCAAGCTGATCCCATAAGTGTTGAATTGGGTTGAGGTCTGGACTCTTGGCAGGCCGTTCCATTCTCTCTACTCCCACATTGTGGAGGTAGTCCGTGATAACCCTGGCTCTGTGGGGGTGAGCGTTGTCATCTTGGAGGATGAAGTTAGGTGCCAGATTGTGGAGATAAAAAAAACTAAAACTAAAAAATAACAAAACATTATAAACCAAGAATTTAATAACTAGGTCTATAAAAGAGGTTAAAGCAACATAACTATACTTATTACCACAACTAAACAAAACTGAGCTGACACAGTGACACACGAGGGCACATATATAGGGGCTTGTTCAAACCAGATAGCACACAAGGGGTCACCAAGATGGACACTAACTACAACTAAATACAAAGAAAAACTAACTAACCCCCCCCCCCCCCCCCATGACATGGCAGCACATGGTTTGGCCCAACGAGCCAGCTCCAGGATTTAAGAGTCCTCAGCCTTCAGCCTTTTTCTCCACCAGGAAGTCAGATCCCCCAACAGCCAAGGTAACTGAAGACAAAGAAACATGATTAATAGAACTAATAATACTATGTGTAACCCTACAGTGTTAATGTGTGCATCTAAACTCTGTGAGGTTAAACGCTAGTAAACAAATTCCAGATCCAAACTACTATGTGATGTTAATTGTTCAGGTGTGGTTGGCTGCAAATGAAATGAACCTGTGTAGGTAGCAGACTAATGAGGTGAGAGAGGGTGAACTGGAATGATGCCTGTGTTAGGTGGACTTTGGTAAGAGGTTTGTAGGAGTGAGGTTACCTCTGTGTTCAGAATGATTAACACACATGGTGTGTGCTGTTTTAAGAGTAATGCCAAGTGAATGTTGTTTTAGATGTCATAGTTTTAATCCTTATTTTAGTCAGTAAAGTGTGTTTAGCATTTAACATGCAGCGAGTTACACTTTGTGATAACTGTGATCGCGGGCAATCCTGACTGACTTTACTGTCTTTCAGAGGCTCTAGTAGGTTCAGTTTTACAGCTAGAGTGAAGATAATGGTATCATATGAAAGTAGAAAACCTGATGAATCCATCGGTACCAACCATGTCTTACTAGCTTGTTATGAAGGTTAAATAACGGTTCAAACTTACACTAAGTTTTGGCGAAAAACTGTCATGTGTGATGATGGTAGTCCCTATAGGAGACATTTCATTGACCTCACTGTATTAAATGACCTGTGGTGACCTCTAGGATAATCACAGCCTCATGAAACTTTACAGCCACAAACTAGAGACCTAGAGCATTCAGAGGATGGATGGATCAGACTACAGACCTAGAGCATTCAGAGGATGGATGGATCAAACTAGAGACCTAGAGCATTCAGAGGATGGATGGATCAGACTAGAGACCTAGAGCATTCAGAGGATGGATGGATCAAACTAGAGACCTAGAGCATTCAGAGGATGGATGGATCAGACTAGAGACCTAGAGCATTCAGAGGATGGATGGATCAGACTAGAGACCTAGAGCATTCAGAGGATGGATGGATCAGACTAGAGACCTAGAGCATTCAGAGGATGGATGGATCAAACTAGAGACCTAGAGCATTCAGAGGATGGATGGATCAGACTAGAGACCTAGAGCATTCAGAGGATGGATGGATCAGACTAGAGACCTAGAGCATTCAGAGGATGGATGGATCAGACTAGAGACCTAGAGCATTCAGAGGATGGATGGATCAAACTAGAGACCTAGAGCATTCAGAGGATGGATGGATCAAACTAGAGACCTAGAGCATTCAGAGGATGGATGGATCAAACTAGAGACCTAGAGCATTCAGAGGATGGATGGATGGATCAAACTAGAGACCTAGAGCATTGTAGGGATTTGGCAGTAACAGGTTTGGTTATTAGCAAATTAATTAATAAATAATAATATCATTATTAATATATATAATATGTCGCAGAGTATTCGATTTGAGACGACCCTACCCCGTTGAAATTTACGCACTACTCAAGTGAGTACAGAGTGCACACAGTGCACTACATTGAAGTGTACTTCTGGAAGTACGTGGATTGGAACACACTCAGGGTCTCTCCAAAAGAGGCTAAATTAGACTCTGGGCCAGGCTGCAGTATGAGAAATATAAAGGTTTTTTTTAACATTACAGCATGTAAACATGTTCTAGTACAACATTAAAATACATCTATGAACCTGGAAATGAGCATAATATCAGACCTTTAAAAATAAATGGTTTGTGTCCTGACGATGGTCCAGTGGAGAAGGACACCGCCCTTCAACACGGAGACGTGGGATCAAACCCCCACCTGGACAAACAGGTCAGTGTTTGTGTGTGATGAATGAATGAGTCTAAACTAATAAACTTCAAACCAAAACCAGAACCGCGGCGCTGCGTCTGCGTAACTTGTGATTTCTCGTCGTTGTTTATCTGTGACAGAGCCGACCTTCGAGGGAACACAGAGACAAGGGAAGGTGAGAAGGTAAGAAAGCTAGCTGACTTTAATTGTTTTATCTTGTAGTAACATCAGCTCGTAGCTAACTCAACCTGCAGCTATTCACCACATTACATCACATTTAGATCAACTCTACAATAAAAAGTAGGACCTCTACACATAGCAGCAGATCTGGAACCAGAGTCCTGGATGGGGGCTGGACTTCCTCCCTCTCCAGAGTCCACAACATGTTCATTCATTAGTTCCCTGATACAGAACACCTGAGGCTAAAAGATGATGATGTCCAATGTCTCAGTAAAGAGAGAAATGATGAAAGTGATCAAATGAACCAAAGAAAACTACAGATTTTATTAAAAGCATTTAGAAACATTAGAAAGATGAAATATTGAATATATGACTGTATTCCATTCATTACATTACAGGATGATTCAAGATAGAGAAGAGTTCATGATGAATGATCAACAGATGACACATGAAGGATTTGTGTTTGAGTGAGTTCACCATCACGGTGAACACACTGAACTTTGACTTGAACACACTGAACTTTGACTTCAGTCCACAGGAGACACTCAGACCTGCAGAGGACACAGAGACACTCAGACCTGCAGAGGACACAGAGACACTGAGACCTGCAGAGGACACAGAGACACTCAGACCTGCAGAGGACACAGAGACACTCAGACCTGCAGAGGACACAGAGACACTCAGACCTGCAGAGGACACAGAGACACTGAGACCTGCAGAGGACACAGAGACACTGAGACCTGCAGAGGACACAGAGACACTCAGACCTGCAGAGGACACAGAGACACTCAGACCTGCAGAGGACACAGAGACACTCAGACCTGCAGAGGACACAGAGACACTCAGACCTGCAGAGGACATAGAGACACTCAGACCTGCAGAGGACACAGAGACACTCAGACCTGCAGAGGACACAGAGACACTGAGACCTGCAGAGGACACAGAGACACTCAGACCTGCAGAGGACACAGAGACACTCAGACCTGCAGAGGACACAGAGACACTGAGACCTGCAGAGGACACAGAGACAATGAGACCTGCAGAGGACACAGAGACACTGAGACCTGCAGAGGACACAGAGACACTCAGACCTGCAGAGGACACAGAGACACTCAGACCTGCAGAGGACACAGAGACACTCAGTCCTGCAGAGGACACAGACACTCTGAGACCTGCAGAGGACACAGAGACACTGAGACCTGCAGAGGACACAGAGACAATGAGACCTGCAGAGGACACAGAGACACTGAGACCTGCAGAGGACACAGAGACACTCAGACCTGCAGAGGACACAGAGACACTCAGACCTGCAGAGGACACAGAGACACTCAGTCCTGCAGAGGACACAGACACTCTGAGACCTGCAGAGGACACAGAGACACTCAGACCTGCAGAGGACACAGAGACACTCAGACCTGCAGAGGACACAGAGACACTCAGACCTGAAGAGGACATAGAGACACTCAGACCTGCAGAGGACACAGAGACACTCAGACCTGCAGAGGACACAGAGACACTGAGGAACCATAAGACCAGATCCTAAACCCAGGATAAAGAGGTTCAGTGAATGTGGTGCTGAAGGTGTGGAGGTGGATCAGGGTATCAGAGGAGACTCTGTAGAAGGACAGAGTGCCAGCAGGACAGTCCACATACACTGCTACTCTACCAGAGGAGGTGGAGGAGGAGGAGGAGGTAATGGGTGTTCTTCTGTTGTTGTGACAGACAGAGTAACGACCACCACCATAGTATTCCAGATTCCAGGACTGATCATTCCCTCCAAACAAACTGTCTTCTCTGTTCCCTCTCCTGTTGATTCCTCTGTAACTCACTGATATATAAACCCCTCTTCCTCTCAATTCGCCCTCCCAGTAGCAGCGACCAGTCAGACCATTTCTACACAGCAGCTGAGGATAGATGATGAATCTGTCATGATGATCAGGATATGACTGATCCTCCTCCTCCACATATGTCACCTTCCTGTTGTTGTCAGACAGTCTGAGTCTTCTGTGTACTGTGTTTGTGTCCAGTTCCAGTTGACAGAAATCTGATGGAGAGAAGAAGACACAATACAGCTGCAGGTCAACATCTGGTGATTTATTAACAACTCTACTGACAATCACTGAAAGAAAAGTGACATCTTATATTCAACTGTGAATGACGTTTAACAACCTTTAACTAGAAACTCAACAATCCAGTTCTAACAGCATGAACAGCTCCTCAACATGAGTCAACATGTGGACGGTGTTCTGCTGTTGGTCCCGGTGTGGACCCGAGGACGACAGCTGATGATCCAGTACTGAATAAAGTCTCACTAATAAAACTGGCTCATCATCTTCCACTGCAGCACAAAGCAGCTCTGAACCATCTGCTTTCTAAGACGCTGATTAGCTCCACCAAAGAGCTCACATTCAGCACAACGTTCACACCTTTGAACATCACAGAGTCATTGTACTTTTACTTGAGTGAATATGTTCAGTCCTCTACCCTCCGCTGGGTTTTACTTCTGTAACATGATGTGATTCTATGTTGTCATGTTTCAACTGACTGTGCTGATGACTGCTGGACATTGTGTTGCATTAATTGTCTGCATGTTATCCTCCTTATTGTCGGGGCGTTACTGAAGAAATGATTATGGACCTAACTTCTGCTCAGGTAGCGGCAGTAAGCTAGTTAGTCCCATAGAGGCTAACCATAGAGGCCAACCATGGAGGCTATCAATAGAGGCTAACCATAGAGGCCAACCATGGAGGCTATCAATAGAGGCTAACCATAGAGGCTAACCATGGAGGCTAACCATAGAGGCCAACCATGGAGGCTATCAATAGAGGCTAACCATAGAGGCCAACCATGGAGGCTATCAATAGAGGCTAACCATAGAGGCTAACAATAGAGGCCAACCATGGAGGCTATCAATAGAGGCTAACCATAGAGGCTAACCATAGAGGCCAACCATGGAGGCTAACCATAGAGGCCAACCATGGAGGCTATCAATAGAGGCTAACCATGGAGGCTAACCATAGAGGCCAACCATGGAGGCTATCAATAGAGGCTAACCATAGAGGCCAACCATGGAGGCTATCAATAGAGGCTAACCATAGAGGCCAACCATGGAGGCTATCAATAGAGGCTAACCATAGAGGCCAACCATGGAGGCTATCAATAGAGGCTAACCATAGAGGCCAACCATGGAGGCTAACCATAGAGGCTAACCATAGAGGCCAACCATGGAGGCTATCAATAGAGGCTAACCATAGAGGCCAACCATGGAGGCTATCAATAGAGGCTAACCATAGAGGCCAACCATGGAGGCTATCAATAGAGGCTAACCATAGAGGCTAACCATGGAGGCTAACCCTAGAGGCCAACCATGGAGGCTATCAATAGAGGCTAACCCTAGAGGCCAACCATGGAGGCTATCAATAGAGGCTAACCCTAGAGGCCAACCATGGAGGCTATCAATAGAGGCTAACCATAGAGGCCAACCATGGAGGCTATCAATAGAGGCTAACCATAGAGGCCAACCATGGAGGCTATCCATAGAGGCTAACCATAGAGGCCAACCATGGAGGCTAGCAATAGAGGCTAACCATAGAGGCCAACCATGGAGGCTATCCATAGAGGCTAACCATAGAGGCCAACCATGGAGGCTATCAATAGAGGCTAACCATAGAGGCCAACCATAGAGGCTATCAATAGAGGCTATCCACAGAGGCTATCCATAGAGGCTAACCATAGAGGCTAACCTTCTAAAGCTTCTTTTGAAGAGTAATTCGTCTTCAATGTAGCAAATGCTGCTTTATATTGAACAGATATTTAACTCTGTGGCAGAGACCCTCATCCACTCCTTCATCAGCTCTCGTCTGGACTACTGTAATGAAGTCCTGTCCGGGGTACCCAGCAAAGCCCTTGACCGGCTCCAGTACGTCCAGAACTCAGCTGCCAGGGTTCTGACCCGCACTAGGCTCTGGCAGCACATCACCCCGACACTCCTCCATCTTCAATCAAGTCCTACATCAACTATTAACTCCTCCTTCTCACATACAAATCCCTCCATGCCCCCCAGTACCTAACCAACCTTCTCCACCTCTACACTCCATCCCAGAGACTACGATCCTCCGACACCGGTCTGCTCTCCTCCACCCCCCCCCAAACCCGGCTGAGAACCTTCAGCGTCGCGGCCCCCTCGCCCTCTGGAACTCTCTCCCTTCTGAGATCAGAAATGCTTCATCCCTGGACACTTTCAAAAAGCACATCCAGCACCACCTGTTCATCAAGACCTCTGACCTCTAACTCTTCCTACACATCACTCGTTTTAATTACTTAGCTACTGTTTTGATTTGTTTTTTTATTTCCTTTTGTTTTTATTTATCAGTAGGATTTTGTGTGCCCTCTTTGTAAAGCGTCCTTGGGTTTCTTGAAAGGCGCTATATAAGTCCAATTTATTATTATTATTATTATTATTATTATTATTATTATAACTAATGTTAAATTAGCATTTTCTAAAATGTCCTTGTGGAGCTCTGGTACTTGTTGTGCTGTTAGCGGCTGTACTAACAACCAGACAGAGCTAAATCTGTGGCTTCAACAACAGTGTGTTGAACATGCACCCAAACAAAAAGGGATTGTTGTTGTGACCAACGGAACAGTTTCCATCGCCGACCTACAGACGAGGAATCCAGAAGAATGTGGCTGAGAAACCTCAACTAGAAGAGACCACCATAAACCCTCGTTATGTGAGCTCATCTCATTTAGCGGACTAAAAGCCAACGGAGGAAAACTCATATCCTACTTTGTGGTTGGGCTATAAAGAGCAGCGGAGAAGAGACGTCAGGTCCTTAAAGGACTGACAGCAGAGCCAGGAGGACATCAGCTATGATGTCATGTGTAGGGAGGACTCAGCATTGTAGCGTTGGTTTAATGACAGCCAGTTACTTTAACTACTTTCTGTACAGTTTATAATGTAAGGCAGTTTATGAGACGGAATGCAGGGTAGCATTAGACTACAGATAGTTTAAGTACGGTTATCTGTATAGGAAAAAAGCTAAACCTTGTTACTGTGGAAGTACTGATCTGCCTCAGAGCTTTTCAGATTGTTCATCTCTTCACCGTCTGTAGCAACGGAGTCAATAACGTAGCTAAATATGCTAGTGGAGGTTATCTGAGGCCACTTCTTCAGGTCGTCCTCCATCCCTCCATAGTAGAAGGCAGAGCTTTGATCACATTATCCTGTTTTAACCTGTTCAGCTGTTCATGTTCTGCTTTCTCTGGTTCTTATTTTACATGTTGTTGTTTTTCAAAGACTAATTTAACATCAGGCTGATGGACAACAGTTGAAAACTATCCTTTTGGCATAAAGTAAATAAATCAAACTTAAAACACACTCACACTTCCTCAGACCAGGTCTCAGTCTCTGCTGTCCACCATGGTCCATCCTGCAGGAGGAAACACAGTCACAATCAACTTCATACAGCTTCACTCAGATCCTCCATTAAACATGAACCAGAGTTCCTGTTAGGGACAGAGAGACAGTGTGAGAGCTGCTGTTGTCTTTCTGTCTGTCCATCTGTCCACATCTGAGTGTTTCCAGTCTGTTGTTTGTCCATACCTGAGAGAGTCCAATCTGTTGTCTGTCCATACCTGAGAGAGTCCAGTCTGTTGTCTGTCCATACCTGAGAGTGTCCAGTCTGTTGTCTGTCCATACCTGAGAGAGTCCAGTCTGTTGTCTGTCCATACCTGAGTGTGTCCAGTATGTTGTCTGTCCATATCTAATAGTGTCCAGTATGTTGTCTGTCCATACCTGATAATGTCCAGTCTGTTGTCTGTCCATACCTGAGAGATTCCAGTCTGTTGTCTGTCCATACCTGAGAGTGTCCAGTCTCCAGTGTGGATCCTCCAGTCCATTAGACAGCAGCTTCCCTCCTGAGTCTCCTGGATGATTGTAGCTCAGGTCCAGCTCTCTCAGATGGGAGGGGTTGGAGCTCAGAGCTGAGGCCAGAGAAGAACAGCCTTCCTCTGTGATCAGACAACCTGACAGACTAAACACACACAAACACACAGTGTAAACTCTTTAAATTAAAATTAGTTCTGTTGTGGAGGAAGCTGCTTGGAGTTGTGGTCAGCAACACGATATAGAGGTAGCCGGGGGGTAGGTGGTGTCCTGATGGCCTCAGCATTGCATCTCTGTCTCTCGGGGATGAGGATGTTCTGAAGGCTGAATTTATTTGTGACCTCCAGTGAACACTGGGGCACCTTCAAGACTGAGGCCATAGCACGCTACCAGAAAGTGGTGTATTGGTCCTTTAGGGTTGGGAGTGAGTCACTGCCCCATGTGGAGAGTATTTTGGTGTCTTGGTGATGAGTGAGGGTAAGATGGAGGGTGAGATCAATATGCTGACTAGTGTGACATCAGCAGTAATGGAGCCATTGTACTGGACTGTTGTAATGAGCCTGAAGAAAACCTCTTCATTTATTATCTCACCGATGACTTGTTTCGTTAGTGTTGTGGTTTTATTCTCTTTAGACCACACACGTTGGACTACAGATTAACATAATTAAAGTACTGTAATAAATAAAACCTGGGCTTTATATATCCAAGTCAAGTTTCTGTGTCTATACTGGTAAGGAGCTCCTGAGTCAGCATAAACCTTCAACACAATATTGCTGCCACATTTAATACAGGATCATGAAAGGGACTAAAAGTAGAATTTTTAATAATAATTGACTTGCACTGTTAGGCAGGTCCAGGTCTCTCAGACTAGAGGACTGGGCGCTGAGAACTAAGGGCAGATTTTCACAGCTCCTATCTGACAATGTACAGCTTCTCAATAAAATGTCCATCCAATAATATGGATAAGGATATGGCGTTCCACCAAACAGGAAGAATCTCATTTAGTCTGGCAAGATAGTCTTAAAACATATAGGAAGGCTATCTGTGATGCCAGAGCAGCCCATTACTCATCATTAATAGAGAAAAATCAGAACAACCCCAGGTTTCTGTTCAGCACTGTAGCCAGTCTGACAGAGAGCCACAGCTCTATTGAGCCATGTATTCCTACAACCCTCAGTAGTAGTGACTTCATGAGTTTCTTTCATGATAAAATCCTAACTATTAGAGACTAAATTAATCACCTCCTACCGTCAACTGGTACCAATTTATCCTCTAACTTAGGAACCTTAGAAACAGCTGTCCAACCTGATATATATTTAGACTGCTTTTCTCCCATCGACCTCCACAAACTGACTTCACTGATCTCTTCATCTAAATCATCTACCTGTCTCCTAGACCCCATCCCAACTAGACTGCTTAAAGAAGTTTTACCCTTAGTTAGCACCTCTTTACTGGATATGATCAATGTGTCTTTACTAACAGGCTATGTCCCACAGTCCTTTAAAGTAGCTGTAATTAAACCTCTTCTTAAAAAGCCCACTCTTGATCCAGAGGTCCTAGCCAACTATAGACCTATATCTAACCTTCCCTTTACCTCCAAAATACTCGAGAAAGCAGTTGCCAGTCAGCTGTGTGACTTCCTACAGAACAATCATTTATTCAAGGATTATCAGTCAGGATTTAGAGTGCACCATAGCACAGAGACAGCACTAGTGAAAATTACAAATTACCTTCTAATGGCATCAGACAAAGGACTTGTCTCTGTACTTGTCTTGTTAGATCTTAGTGCTGCTTTCGACACCATTGACCATCACATCCTATTACAGAGACTGGAACATTTAATTGGCATTAAAGGAACTGCACTAAGTTGGTTTAAGTCCTACTTATCAGATCGATCTCAGTTTGTACATGTTAACGATGAGTCCTCCATGCACGCCAAAGTTAGTCACGGAGTTCCACAGGGTTCTGTACTTGGACCAATTCTATTTACCTTATATATGCTTCCCTTAGGCAATGTTATCAGAAAACACTCCATAAACTTTCATTGTTATGCAGATGATACCCAATTATATCTATCGATCAGCCAGACGAAACAAAGCAGTTAACTAAACTTCAAGCATGCCTTAAGGACATCAAAACCTGGATGACCTGCAATTTCCTGATGTTAAACTCAGACAAAACTGAAGTTATTGTACTTGGCCCTGAGCGCCTCCGAAATAAATGATCTAATGATATAGTTACTCTAGATGGCATCGCCTTGGCCTCCAGCACCACCGTAAGGAAACTGGGAGTTATATTTGATCAGGATATGTCCTTTAACTCTCACATAAAACAAACCTCAAGGACTGCCTTCTTTCATCTACGTACCATTGTGAAGATCAGGCACATCCTGTCTCAAAATGATGCAGAAAAATTAGTCCATGCATTTGTTACCTCTAGACTCGATTACTGCAACTCCTTATTATCAGGCTGCTCCAATAAGTCTCTTAAGACTCTCCAGTTGATCCAGAATGCTGCAGCACGTGTACTGACAAAAACTAGAAAAAGAGATCATATTAGAATTTAAAATCGTCCTCCTCACCTACAAAGCCCTAAACAGTCAGGCCCCATCATATCTTAAAGAGCTCATAGTACCCTATTACGCCACTAGAGCATTGCGCTCCCAGAATGCAGCAGGGTTACTTGAGGTTCCTAGAGTCTCCAAAAGTAGAATAGGAGCCAGAGCCTTCAGCTATCAAGCTCCTCTTCTGTGGAACCAGCTCCCAGTTCAGTCCGGGAGGCAGACACCCTCTCCACATTTAAGAGTAGGCTAAAGACTTTCCTCTTTGATAACGCTTATAGTTAGGGCTGTCTTTGACCAGCCCCTAGTTAAGCTGCTATAGGCCTAGACTGCCGGGGGACTTCCTATGACACACTGAGCTCCTCTCTCCTTCTGTATATATTCATGTCCCATTCATTGTTAATAACTACATTCCTTCCCAGGAGTCCTTGTTCCTCCTTGTCTCGCAGGTAACCATGAAGCGGGTTACACCTGGAGCGAGGTCACACCTGGAGCGGGGTCACACCTGGAGCGGGGTTTCACCTGGATGGTGGTTGCATCTGCTGCCACGTCTGCTGCCTGCTTGACACCAACTGCTACCATCATTAATTAGTTCCGTCTGTACGAGGGACTACCAAGGCTAACGAGGGACTACCAAGGCTAACGAGGGACTACCAAGGCTAACGAGGGACTACTAAAGCTAACGAGGGACTACCAAGACTAAGAGGGACTACCAAGGCTTAGTAACAAAGTGGCAGCCTGGAGAATAACACTTCTCGGTCACTGCCAAAGACATCAAGAACTCCCAGCAAGCATGCTGATGCTGCGGGAACCAACGCATGGGCATCGATCACAGGGACGTCCCACACCAACATACATGGACGTACTGAGGACAGATGCTGGACAGTGCTGGCGAGCTAGCCAGATGTATGGTGGACTGAGACAGCTGGAAGCTCCGCTTGAAAGCCCGTTTGAGAACGACTCAATGATATCAATTCCGATAGTTGTATTATCACTCTTGTACATCCACTACTATTGATTTTGTGTTATTAGTCCTACTTGTATTGGTTATTACAGCTGCTAGGCTATTATTGTGGCTGCTTCCCTCTCTCTCTCTCTCTCTCTCTCTCTCTCTCTCTCTCTCTATCTCTCTCTATCTATCTATGTCCCCAGCCGGTCTCGGCAGATGGCCGCCCCCCCTGAGCCCGGTTCTGTTCCAGGTTTCTTCCCAGTAATCGGGGAGTATTCCTGGCCACAGCGCGCTTGGTGGATCTTGTTGGGTCTCTAAACTATGGTGTACGGTCTAAGACCTGCTCTATATATAAAGCGTCTTGAGAAAACTTCTGTTGTGATTTGACGCTATATAAAAATAAATTGAATTGAATAATAAATGTTAAGAAAATAAGAGCTCAGAGGGTCGATATTTTTCAAATAGTTGAACACCAACCTGAGAGTTTCCAGTGTACAGTGGGGACTCTGCAGTCCAGCAGACAGCAGGTTCACTCCTGAATCCTGCAGGTTGTTGTTACTCAGGTCCAGGTCTCTCAGACTAGAGGACTGGGAGCTGAGAACTGAGGACAGAGCTTCACAGCTTCTCTCTGAGAGGTTACAGCCACTTAGTCTGAAGAAGAATCAGTAATACATAAGAAACAATTACAAACAATGTTTGTTGTTGTTTCTGAATAATAAAACAACATTTAATGTGGATAGTTATGTGTCCACGTACAGAGCTTTGTTGGAGGCTTTGACCACTGGCATCAGCCTCAGAAGAGCCTCCTCTGAAGCAGAGTATTTCTTCAGGTCAAACACGTCCAGATCTTCTCCTGATGACAGTAAGATGAAGACCAGAGCTGACCACTGAGCAGGAGACAGTTTATCTGTGGAGAGACGTCCTGATCTCAGAGACTGTTGGATCTCCTCGACTAGAGAACGATCATTCAGTTCATTCAGACAGTGGAACATATTGATGCTTTTCTCTGCAGAGAGATTCTCACTGATCTTCTTCTTGATGTACTCAACTGTTTTCTGATTGGTTTGTGAGCTACTTCCTGTTTGTGTCAGCAGACCTCGTAGGAGAGTCTGATTGGTCTCTAGGGAAAGACCCAGGAGGAAGCGCAGGAACAAGTCCAGGTGTCCTTTTGGACTCTGTAAGGCCTTGTCCACAGCACTCTGGTAGAGATGTGTTGGATCAGGTTTGTCTCTGAAGAATCTAGACAACCGAGAGGTTTTTTGTTCTTCTGCCATCAGATTGACACCAGAGCTGATGAATGTCAGATGGACATGAAGAGCAGCCAGAAACTCCTGAACACTCAGATGGACGAAGCAGAACACCATGTCCTGGTACAGTGCTCTCTCCTCTTTAAAGATCTGTGTGAACACTCCTGAGTAGACTGAGGCTGATCTGATATCGATGCCACACTCTGTCAGGTCAGATTCATAGAAGATCAGGTTGCCTTTCTGCAGCTGATCAAAAGCCAGTTTTCCCAGAGACTCGATCATCTTCCTGCTGTCTGGACTCCAGTGTGGATCTGTCTCAGCTCCTCCATCATACTTGATGTTCTTCACTTTGGACTGAACCACCAGGAAGTGGATGTACATCTCAGTCAGGGTCTTGGGCAGCTCTCCTCTCTTTGAGGTCTTCAACACCTCCTCCAGAACTGTAGCAGTGATCCAGCAGAAGATCGGGATGTGGCACATGATGTGGATGCTTCGTGATGTCTTGATGTGGGAGATGATGCTGCTGGTCTGCTTCTTATCTCTGGATCTCTTCCTGAAGTACTCCTCCTTCTGTGGGTCGGTGAACCCTCTGACCTCTGTCACCATGTCAACACACTCAGGAGGAATCTGATTGGCTGCTGCAGGTCGTGTGGTCATCCAGAGGCGAGCAGAGGGAAGCAGTTTCCCCCTGATGAGGTTTGTCAGCAGCACATCCACTGAGGTGGATTCTGTAACATCAGTCAGGATCTTGTTGTTGTGGAAGTCCAGAGGAAGTCGACACTCATCCAGACCGTCAAAGATGAACACAACCTGGAACTCTTCAAACCTGCAGATTCCTGCTTCTTTGGTTTCAGTAAAGAAGTCATGAACAAGTTCCACCAAGCTGTACTTCTTCTCTTTCAGCACATTCAGCTCTCTGAAAGTGAATGGAAATATGAACTGGATGTCCTGGTTGGCTTTGTCTTCAGCCCAGTCCAGAGTGAACTTCTGTGTTAAGACTGTTTTCCCGATGCCTGCCACTCCCTTTGTCATCACTGTTCTGATTGGTTCATCTCTTCCAGGTGAGGCCTTAAAGATGTCTTCTTGTCTGATTGTTGTTTCTGGTCTGTCTGGTTTCCTGGATGCTGTTTCAATCTGTCTGACCTCGTGTTCATCATTGACCTCTGCAGTCCCTCCCTCTGTGATGTAGAGCTCTGTGTAGATCTGATTCAGAAGGGTTGGGTTTCCTGCTTTAGCGATCCCCTCAAACACACACTGGAACTTCTTCTTCAGGTTACACTTGAGTTTAGGTCGACACACTGCAGCATCAGTTCCTGAATGAACAAACAAGAAATGAAACCAGTGAGTGGATCCTACAGAAGATCAGAGAATCTAAACATTTAGTTTTTCCTCCTCCATCAGATTTATTCAGCTCATCAGTGAAGGACAAACAGCCTCTGATCTGATGAAGATGTGTGCAGCATATTAACAGCAGAGTTTTAAATGTAAACTTCTCCCATGCTGTCTCCATTTCCTCTTTCCATCATGTTAAATCTGTTAAAATCCTCTTACTCCTCTGCAGACAGTCAGCCAGCTCCTGCTTCTTCAATCTCCTCAGGAAGTTCAGTGTGATCTTCAGAAACGCCTCTCTGCTGCTCCTCCTCTGCTCCTCATCCTCACCGACCAACACTTCCTCTTCCTCCCTCTGACTCTCTAAGCATTCTGGGTAATCTGGGCTCAGAACCTTCTGGATCTTCTTCAACTCAATTTTCACAAAAGTGACGATGTTGTCCTCCAGCAGCTGGAACAGAAAGATAAACTGAACATTTCATTTAAAGAACACAACATGTGATTCATCTGTCAGTCTGAAGGCCTGCTGGTCTGAACAGAGCAGCATGGAGACTGTTGGGACCTGAATGGTAGTTTAGCATTTAATGTGTGGTTGATGTAGTTAATAGTTAAATGTGTGTTTGTACATGTACACACCATAAATATGGAGTCCAGGTCTGTTTGATGCTGCTGGGCTGACTGACCACCAAGGCCCTCTGAGCTCTCCTGACGAACTCTGTGGAGAAAACATCAAGTTTAAGAACATTTAATGATCTAAATCTGCAGCTAACTAAAGGTGTTCTGCGATGACGGCAGAATGACAGGGCAACTGTGGCTCAGGAGGTAGAGTGGGTGGTATAAAAACACCAACATTACTAAGAACTGAAAGCGTCCTACTTGGGGATCCCAAAAGAGAAAGAGAAAAGTAGACAAGATGCCATCTTATCTTTGTTTGTCTTTCTTGTTAATTTTATTGATATTAATAATTATCTTTAACATTTTCTAATAACTAGATCAGCTCCAGTCTGCATCCCCAACATGAATGGTGCCCCGTGTGAGGCACAGTATTGATGGCAATTATTTTTGGTTAAAACCAAACATTTTGATTCCACTTCTAAACCAACCAAAAGTGTTGACATTATACACCACTAGCCGTCCACTGGAGCAGACGTCCAACTGTATTCATAAACAAGTACATTATTGTGAGAATTGTAATTTGAGAGATTTTGACTACTGATTAACACTTTAAACCCTTAGTGTTATTTTAAGTACTTGCTATTGCTGCTAATTCAAGTTAACCTACTCTGTAGAACTTGTAATCATTTTGATTCAGCATTTGAATACCAGGTATTCAATGCAATCTAGTTAAACTGTCATAAGCTGCTGTTAATTCAAGTGCAACTTTAATTAAAACACATCATGCCACTGGCCCTGTGCAACATAGAGAGCTTGTATCTGGCTGTTACTGCCTTGCATTCCAGCCTGAGTTAAATAGAGCCTGAAATAGAGCCACGGTGTGCTACCAGCCCTGTGATATAAGTTTTCTACCTAGTGCATGTTAAAAGTTTATAAGCAATGTTTCTCTGCAAACCTGTGTTTACCTCACTGGCCCTTTCTTTTATGCCCACTAGAGCCACTAGTTGGTGCCGTAGCTATCCCTCTTCCACAAGAAGCTACTCCCCATAGTGTAAGCTAGTACATTGTTTGTTATGCTAGTGTAGCATCCAAGCTACACTACAAGGTGTCTCCCAACACAGCACCATAGCCAACGTTTCTTACTTTGTACTAGACAACTTGTTTAGTCTCACCCCCCATTCCAGGCACAACAATGGAGAATCCCAGTGTACCTGTAGAGCTTTTATTTCTTTGCTCGCACAGAGCCTAAACCCTGGCTGCCCTGAACTCATCAGTAGGTTGAGTTTCAGCGAGAGCAGGAAAGAAATAGAATCGCTACTCACTGACAGGTGTGATGTGCAGACCACATCCAAAGACCCATTGTTAAAAATGCTTGCAACTGATCTTTCACAGGCAAACCAGCTTTGCCATTCAGAGTGAAGCAGCCCTGGAAAAGGAGTTAACTCAAAACAGTCTTTTTCAAAGACAAAACACATATTGATTTAGTTTAACATGTTGAGCCTAATTTGCTTTATAACACTGACTTGTTTGACAGGTGACTGTACAGGTGTACACTGTGATGTCACTGCTGAAACAATCTATTGATGAGTGCTACAACAGACTATCAAGCTCTGGACCAAGACCTGATTCTTTTTTATCAAGATTGTCAGATAACAAAGTTCAGTTTTAAATCATTACCTTCCATCTGCAGCTTGACCAACTTTAAAGTTGATAGGGTAACCCATAGACTGGTCACTCTTCATGGACACACAGCTGGGTTCAGGTCCAGATTCAGGAGAGTCTGGTCTCTGCTGCTGGATCCTGATACAAACAAACAACTAACTTGTGAAAAAATGGAAAACAAAATACTTCTGGTTTCAGTTATTTTTAACTTTCTAACAAATGTTCATCGTTGAAGACAAATGGATTCAACAGAGAGTCGACACCAGATTCAGATTTGATGAAATCAAATCAGATCCAGGGTTCGACAGTAACCAGGACCTGATGGCCCATGGCTACAAAAACTTACTCTGTGGCCACCAAGTTGTACCAGGTCTCTCTTGAGAATGAGACTGCGTGTCTCAGTGATTTCACAGAGTAACCGTGTGCTAACTGACTGTGACTCGAGCGTCGGCGACAAAATCTGTTTGACTGCATTGTTTTCAAATGGAATGTCCTAACTGGCTGACGCAGCGCGGTATTTGGGATGAACTTTTGTCAGACCCCCTGTTTCTATTTATTCCATCAGCTTGCTTTCAAAGCTCCGTAATAGGCTGTTTTCCCACCAGCCACTTTAACATGTAATTGCAGGGTTAAC
The DNA here is from genome assembly GCF_043250625.1 of Sebastes fasciatus. NCBI lineage: Eukaryota > Metazoa > Chordata > Actinopteri > Perciformes > Sebastidae > Sebastes > Sebastes fasciatus. The sequence goes on along the minus strand of NC_133803.1, from coordinate 4,103,342 downwards.
ACAGGTGTAATTGATCAAATTAAAAGAGATTCGACACGAAATTCAGATTTGATGAAACCCTAATTCAGCAGTTGCATGACATGATCATCACATGTATCTTGATATATTTATATTTATACGTATATCTTGGTAATATATCCCACTTCAAATATATTTTTCTATGCATTTCATTCATTTCATTAGGCCTACATATGACATACATTTCTATACATTTTTATGTCTATATTGATACAAATCAAATTGTACACTCATATAATAGGATGTTGCATATATGCTATAATAAAACCAACCTAAAATATGACAACTGTTGACCTCCATATTAAACTGGATAATGAGAAGGTGTACAATCAACTCTTACTTCACAGAATTCATACAATAAATATTTTAGTTATTGAACATTAACTTGTGTGTTTGAACATGAATGTGATTAAATAATGATGACAGATGTTTGATAAATGACTCGGTGGTGATACAATATCATGGCTCTCCCCTGTATGTCAGTACACCAGCTGTTATTAATAATAAAAATATCAGCATCTGGCTGGTGGTTCTGGTTCTGGTTTCACTGGGCATCAGATCGAAACCACATTCTATAGCATCGCCCACCTTGACCATGAAGCTCTGAGAGAGTCAGATAATAACAAAGTTCACTTTTAAATTATTACCTTCCATCAGCAGCTTGTCCAGCTTTAAAGTTGATAGGTTGATGCATAGACCAGTCACTCTTCATGGACACACAGCTGGGTTCAGGTCCAGATTCAGATCCAGGATCTGGTCCAGGAGAGTCTGGTTTCTTTTGCTGCATCCTGACACAAACAGAGACAGTGATGAGTAATGTTCTCCTGTTCATCAAAACTTAATCTGAAGAAAGAAATCGTCTCCTCTCAGTTGATTAGTTGACTAATCAGTTGTTGACTCATTGTTCACTAATAAAGTTAGTAGTAAATATTATAACCATTCAGTAGTTAGTAGTTAATATTATAACCATATATATATAGAGTAGTTGAGTGTGTGGAAGTGAGTGTGAATAATGATGGTGGATAGTTAGAGATGGTCATCTCACCTCTGAGCTTTGCTCTGAGTGGTTTTACAGGGGGGGACTCCCTCCTCACACTGATCCATAGCAGAGTCCACCCTGCTGGGAGAGATGCACTCTGGAAATTAGAACAGAAAAAACATGTGTCATTAATTTGATTGATAGCACTAATATATATATATATATATATATATAGCGACATGTGTTTGTGTATATATACTGTATATATATATACATTATATTTTAAAACTTTACTCGTTCATTAGTATTGTTCTGTTTTAACAGTTACCTTATTGTTTTACTTCATTTATCTGCTTTTACTGTCTGACACACTTTATAACATCTGTTTTGAAAAGTGCTATATAAATTATATTATTGTATAAAACAGTTCAGAACAGTGAAATGCAGCTTACACCTCCTGAATGCATCAGTAATAATAATCTCTTCATATCATGTATTATAGTACAATACTCTCAGTTACTGCTGATCCGTTAAAGGTTCTGCAGATGACATTCAGAGCCACTAGATGTCGCACTAGAGCACCAGCATCTCAGACCAGAATAAAATGCCCCCCCCCCCATTTCATGACTTCTTCCTCCTTCATTCTCTGCTCAGGACGCCATCACTCCACTAATATCTTTACATAGCAAATAATGAGATCAAAATCTCCCTTTAAGTACATTTAGCTGATAATACTTTTGTACTTTTACCTGAGTGACGTTTTCAAAGCAGAGCTTTAACTCTTACTAACAAAGTACTTTTACAGTGTTGTATTTGTACTTTTACTGCAGTAAAGAATGCACTTTAGACTGCTTTACATCCTGTCATGAGTTTGAAACATGAATAATCAGTGAGTGTCAGTCATGTTTAATGTGTCACTTATTGTCATCACACTAACAGATAACCTTCAGTCCTATCACACTGTTTCTCATTTGATTTCTTATATATTGAGCTCCATAATGGTTGGCATGGTTGGCTACTGTTGGTAGAGCAGCTGGTGATGCTGAATACGGTGGCTAACAGCTAACTGTTAGCACAGAGCTAAACTCTTCAACACAAACAGCTTTTTACAGTTTGATGAAACAAACATGAGATCAGCTGAGAGTCATTCAGCACTGAATAGTGTCACTTACCAAAAGTTTAACGTGGAGGAAACATCTGCGTCACAGTGAAAGTAAAAAACTGATTAAACAGGAAGTCACTAGAGAGAGAGACAGAGAGAGAGAGAGAAACAGAGAGAGAGAGAGAGAGAGAGAGAGAGAGAAGTTGGTCGGATGATAGTGAAGTTGTCAGAGGTAATAATAAAAAATCAAGAACCAGTCACAACGATAGGCAGACGGATCAAACACAAGAAGCGGAGTGGAAAGTAATAATTGAATTCAATCAGGATGGCGGGCACTACCACCCGATCAAATTTACCAGAGCGATCGAAGAGGAGATTGGGAAAATCAAAATGGCCAGGTTCTTGAACAATAAACAAGTGTTGATACATGCAAACAGCAAACAACAGCAGGAGAAGACCCTCAAAATGACAACACTTAAAGGGGAAAAGATGAAGGCTCATATACCTGGAGCAATGGTAAAGTTGAGAGGAGTAATCTCTGGAGTCCCATTGAGTATGTCTATGGAAGATGTTAAACATGAGATTAAAGGTGGTAAAGTAATTGATGCCATATGGATTAACAGTAAAAGGGATGGCTCACTGAAGGAAACCCTATCGGTAGTGGTTCAGTTTGAGAAAACCCTCCCAAAATCGGTGTGAATGGGATACATGAACTACAGCGTGAGGGAATACATTCCCAAACCTCTCAGATGTTATGCATGCCAAAGAATGGGGCACACAGCACAGCAGTGTAAAGGAAAGCTAAGGTGTGCGAGATGTGGAGGACAGCATGAGTATGGAAAATGTGATAAGGATGCAAAGGTTAAATGCTGTAACTGCGGAGGTGAGCATAGTGCTGCGTTTGGAGGATGTGAAGTGCAGAGAGAAGCCAGAGAAGTACAGAAACTTAAGACAATGAACAAAATATCATACGCAGAAGCACTAAAGAAAGTAAGGGCGACAGAAACAAACAACAGGAATTCCAGTGAAATGGACCAAAGAAATGCAGCACAAGGGGATGGTCATGCACTAAGAAATCAATCAATATGCAAAATGCTTGTGCTCATAAATGTAAAGTTAATGATGATTCACTAGTAGTAAACAAAGTGGAATTTGTTGTCTTCATCTGCCACACCATTAATGTTGCAGCTCAGCTAAAAAAGAAGTGATAGAATCAAGACCATAGTGGAGGCAGCAGGAAGATTCCTTTATATATGTGATGTAAAAGCAGATCAGATACATGCACTTCTGACAGCAACTGAGGTTGGGGAAAATGGACAGAATGAGGGTTAAAGTTTTAATTATGGTGCTCCACATACTTCAGTGGAATGCGAGAAGCCTGATAGCTAATGGGCAAGAATTTAAAAAGTATGTATATGAATTAGAAGTAGTACCGGATGTTATATGTGTGCAAGAAACTTGGTTACATCCACATTTAGACTTTGTGATTCCAGGGTTCAGCTCTATAAGACATGATAGAGCTAACAACCAAAATGGTGGAGGGTGTGCAGCCTTTTTCAAAGATAGATCGGCTTACCGGAAGATTAAGTCCCCTGAAGATATGGAAGGTATTGTGGTTGAAATTTGCAGCCCCAGGAATAAAGGACATTTTAAATTAATCAATTTCTATAATCCATGTAGGAACCTAACCTTAGATATGTTCAATGAAATGGCAGGGGAAGTATGAAGAAGGAAATATGGTGTGGGGATTTTAATGCACACAGCAGCTTATGGGGTAGTAATCACACTGACAGTAATGGAAATATAGTGGAAGAAATAATGGAAGAAAGATCATTGGTCTGTCTTAATAATGGCAAAGGCACAAGAATAGATGTGAGTAGGGGTACAGTCTCATGTTTAGATCTTACAATGGTGACAGGTAGTTTGGTGAATGTTTGCGACTGGTATGTTAAGGAAGAGTCAACTATAGGAAGTGATCATTTCCCAGTTCTCACTATAATAAACACAAACGTATGTATGCAGGAAGGGAGCACAATTACAAGGTGGTGTTTTGGCAAGGCTGACTGGGAGAAGTTTACAAAATGTTGTGAGGAGTCAGTTCACTTGGTAATATTAGAAGGAAGCATAGAGGAATGTACAAGTCAAGTTACGGAACATATACTGAATGCTGCAAAACTAATTGTACCAAAACGAACAACACAGGGTAGGAAGAAAGTGGTACCTTGGTGGAATGAGGAATGCAGCATAGCTGTTAAAGAACGAAACAAGGCTTTCAGAGCTCTGAGAAAAAACATGTCACAAGATAATCTCATTGAGTATCAAAGGAAAAGGTCAGTGGCTCGTAGAACAGTCAAATACACCAAAAAGAGGACTTGGAGAGAATGCTGTTCCACCATTGGCCGAGGAGTGAAGATAGGTGATGTCTGGTCCATGTTTAAACAAATGAGTGGGAAAAGGAAGTCAATAAAAATTCCAGCATTGATTGATGGGGAGAGGATGGCAGTATCAGATAAAGAGAAGACGGATGTGTTAGGTAAGGCATTTGCTGCAGTACATAGTGGGGAGCACCTTGATAATATACACAGGCAGCAAAAAGAGCGTGTGCTCAGTGAGAATGAAAACGTGAGAGAGAAGAGAGAGGATGATATGTCAACACTGGATGTGGAATTTACAATGGCAGAGCTCAAAATAGCCTTGACAAATACTGGATATACAGCACCAGGACAAGACCAATTATGTTATGCCATGTTTAGACAACTACCAGTGGAATCATTTAAGTTAGTGTTGAGACTATTTAATAAAATCTGGACGGAGGGAGTCATACCAAGTTGTTGGAAAATGGCAGTAATATTACCATTCAACAAGCCCGGGAAAGATCCTGCTAATCCTGGTAGTTAGAGGCCCATAGCGTTGACATATCACTTACGTATGCAAATGGTTGGAGAAGATAATAGTACATAGATTAATGTATGTTTTGGAACAGAGAGGGTTAGTGAGTAATGTTCAGTGTGGTTTTAGAAAAGGTCGATCTACAATAGATGCTCTAGTTAGAGTAACTAATGAGGTAGAAAAGACACTCAAAATGAAAGAGGTGATGACAATAGTATATTTTGATATAGAAAAAGCATATGATTCTATGTGGAGGGAAGGGCTGCTTATCAAGATAGGTCAAATGGGTATTGGAGGGAGGTTGTATAATTGGGTAATGGACTTTTTAACAGACAGGAAATTTAAAGTCAAAGTTGGAACAGAAGTATCTAAGGACTACAATACAGACGTAGGCAAAGTTGTTGGTACCCTTCCGTTAAAGAGAGAAAACCCCACAATGGTCACTGAAATAACTTGAAACTGACAAAAGTAATAATAAATAAAAATGTACTGAAAATTAACTAATGAAAATCAGCTGTTGCTTTTGAATTGTGGTTCAACAGAATCATTTTAAAAAACAAACTAATGAAACTGACCTGGACAAAAAATGATGGTACCCCTAGAAAAGATGTAAAATAATTTGACCGTAGGGACATATTAAACTAAGGTGTGTCCTGTAAATAGCATCACAGGTATCTTCAAACTTGTAATCAGTCAGTCTGCCTATTTAAAGGGTGAAAAGTAGTCACTGTGCTGTTTGGTATCATGGTGTGTACCACACTGAACATGGACCACAGAAAGCTAAGGAGAGAGTTGTCTCAGGAGATCAGAAAGAACATTATAGACCTTCATGTTAAAAGGTAAAGGCTATAAGACCATCTCCAAGCAGCTTGATGTTCCTGTGACTACAGCTGAACATATTATTCAGAAGTTTAAGGTCCATGGGACTGTAGCCAACCTCCCTGGACGTGGCCACAAGAGGAAAATTGATGACAAATCGAAGAGACGGATAATACGAATGGTAACCAAAGAGCCCAGAACAACTTCCAAAGAGATTAGAGGTGATCTCCAAGGTCAAGTTACATCAGTGTCAGATCGCACCATCCGTCACTGTTTGAGCCAAAGTGGACTTAATGGAAGACAACCGAGGAGGACACCAAATCATAAAAAAGCGAGACTGGAATTTGCCAAAATGCATATTGACAAGCCACAAAGCTTCTGGGAGAATGTCCTTTGGACAGATGAGACAAAACTGGAGCTTTTTGGCAAGTCACATCAGCTCTATGTTCACAGACGCAAAAATGAAGCATTCAAAGAAAAGAACACTGTACCTAATGTGAAACATGGGGGAGGCTCGGTTATGTTATGGGGCTGCTTTGTTGCATCTGGCACAGGGTGTCTTGAATCTGTGCAGGGTGCAATGAAATCTCAAGGCTATCAAGGCATTCTGGAGCGAAATGTGCTGCCCAGTGTCAGAAAGCTTGGTCTCAGTTGCAGGTCATGGGTCCTCAAACAGGATAATGACCCAAAACACAGCTAAAAACACCCAAGAATGGCTAAGAACAAAACATTGGACTGTTCTGAAGTGGCCTTCTATGAGCCCTGATCTAAATCCTAATGAACATCTGTGGAAGGAGCTGAAACATGCAGTCTGGAGAAGGCACCCTTCAAACCTGAGACAGCTGGAGCAGTTTGCTCACGAGGAGTGGGCCAACATACCTGTCGACAGGTGCAGAAGTCTCATTGAGAGTTACAGAAATCACTTGATTGCAGTGATTGCCTCAAAAGGTTGTGCAACAAAATATTAAGTTACGGGTACCATCATTTTTGTCTAGGCCAGTTTCATTAGTTTGTTTTTTTAAATGATTCTGCTGAACCATAATTCAAAAACAATATCTGATTTTCATTAGTTAATTTTCAGTGAATTTTTATTTATTATTACTTTTGTCAGTTTCAAGTTATTTCAGTGACCATTGTTGGTTTTTCTTTCTTTAACGGAAGAGTACCAACGATTTTGCCTACGTCTGTATATAAAATGGAACCCCCCAGGGGAGTGCAATCAGCCCGGTGTTGTTTAACATAATGATAAATGACATATTTAAATATTTAGATGGATGCATCAAATCAGCGATATATGCAGATGATGGGGCAATATGGATGAGGGGAAGAAATGTGCCATATGTGATGGAAAATATAAGGAAAGCAATAGAGAAAGTGGAGAAATGGTCATATGAGTGGGGATTCAAAATGTCAACAAATAAATCATGTTATATGATATTTACAAAAAAGTGAAACATTAATACTGAGAATTTAACATTATATGGTCAGTTGATGGAGAGGGTGAATGAATACAAATATCTGGGTCTATGGTTAGACAGTAAATATACATGGCATGTTCATATAAAACATCTGGAAACAAAATGCAAAAAAGTAATAAATTTACTACGAGCTGTGGCTGGATGTAACTGGGGGGCAGATAAACAGTCATTGATTGACATCTATAGGGCGGTCATGAGGTCAACAATAGATTATGGTTGTATAGTTTATGGAGCAGCAGCAAAGACATCATTACAAAAAGTGGATAGAGTACAGTGTAGAGCATTACGGTTATGTATCGGAGCTATCAAGTCAACGCCCATTAATGCAGTGTTAATTGAAGCAGAAGAGACTACACTTGAGTTAAGAAGAGAGAAATTAGCTCTAGCTTCCTGGGTCAGGTTAAAAGGAAGCGGAGAAGAAAATCCTACAAAGGTAACATTACAAAACTGTTGGGAATACTCTAAGTTTCAAGGGTATGGATTTGGATGGACAATGGAAGAAAAAGTAAGGACATATGGATTAGAGGCCTTAGAGTTCACCAGGTCGACACCAATAAGCAGCGTACCCCCCTGGCTGCTCCCAGAAGTTAAAATAGACATGAGTATCATTGAAAAGAAAAGGGAATGGCAAGTAAATGAAGTGGGAGTTAAAACAAGTGTGTACCTAAGGAACAGCTATAATAATTATCTCAAAATATATACAGATGGATCCAAAAATAAACAGGAGTGTGTGGGAGTTGGTGTATATATTCCAGAATTTAAAATATCTATTTCCAAAAGAATTTCAAACCAGGTATCAGTGTACACAGCAGAACTAGTGGCAATCATTATTGCAATGCAGTGGGTTGAGGAGGTCAGACCTGACAGAGTGGTGATATGCACGGATTCAAAAGCTGTTTTGGAAAGTATACATTCAACAAAAGCTGTAAGGCAAGATCTAATCATTGAATTGTACTATAGCTTGCTAAGACTACACAGAGGGGGTATAGATGTATTATTCTGTTGGGTTCCAGCACACGAGGGGGTGAAAGGAAATGAGTTTGCAGATAAACTAGCAAAAAGTGCACTGCAAAAAGACATTACAGTACCAGTTTTACTTGGGAAAGGAGAAGGAAAAGCTGTGATTAAAAGGAAAGGAGTGGAGATATGGCAGAAAAGATGGGAGGAGGACCAGAAAGGAAGGAGATGTTTCAAAATACAAAAGTCGGTCATAACAAAGAAATATAAAGAAAGGAACAGAAGGGAAGAAATCATCATAACAAGACTCAGACTGGATCACACAGGTCTTAATGGCACTTTGGCTTTAATGGGGAAAAGGAACAGTGACAAGTGTGGGGATTGTGGTGTTAAAGAAAATGTTCAGCATATCCTAATTCATTGTAAAAAGTATGAGGCTGAAAGACAAAGACTACAGGACCAAGTCAGAGAGGAGGGACGGGATTGGGATCTGATGGGGATACTGGGAACAGAGGGTGAGGGGGTTGAAGGCACCAGGAAGGCATTATTAATGTTCTTAAGAGACACAGGATTGGTGGATAGAATTTAAGAGTAGCAGTAATGTGTAAATGACATGATGTTACACACTCTTGTACAGTAGGTGGCGGTATGCACCTTAAAGTTGGTTGCGATCCGCCAGAAACCGAGAGAAGAAGAAGAAGAAGAAGGTACTACATTTCCCAAAATGCTCACTAACAGTAACAGTTATTACGTCATCAAAATGCGCCGTTACCCTGGCAACGCTTTTCACCCTTCGGTTATAGCCATTTAGCTAGCTTTAGTTTTCAAGTCCTCAAAGCTCGCAAAATATCACATTTGATGCCAAAAATAAGGTGAGAATCAGTTTGTGTGCCCATTCTCTTATGTTGAACACTGTCTTAGAAATAATAGCATGTTTCTTTATGAAAAACGTGTCGCTTTTGTGTTGTGTCTGTCAGCTCAGACACGCTGTGGGAGCAGGCTGCGGCGGAGGTCCACAGTCTGGAGGCTGCAGGTGAGGAGGAGGTCTGCGAGAGGACCGTGTTCCTGATGGGGAGCAAGGCGGGGGTATGTTCACCGTCGGGCCAACACTGCTGCTACATGCATTGCTTTCTAATGGAAACACTCTTCTCTTGATATTAACTAAGTTGTAGCTAATAAACTCACCTTTGCTTTTTTTCAGGGTAAAACGTCCATTCTGCTCAGATGCCTCGACAGGTGAGTCTGTGTGGGTGAAGTTAGGTGATCAACTCTCATCTTAACTCATGATAACCCTGTTTGTATTCTGTATTTAAAGAAGAACCAAAACACATTTAAACATCAGTTATTAATAATAATGACATGAGCATGGAAGTTCAGTCTTTACCTTCAGGAACAGGATGCATCATTTATAATCTGCATTTAATAGCTGTGGTGGCAGTTTCTGTTAAAACAAGACACAAGCCAAGGTCACAACTTGTCTTTCAAGTAAATTTAAATCTGCAGATGGACTCACGAGCACAGTCAACTGAGTGAACTGAAACAAGTGAGCCCTGAAACACAAGAATAGTCAGGCCTTTATACATACTAATACATAACACACAGATAAGTGCAGAGTCATGAAAAAATAGTAAAGTGAATCATTATCCTGAAGTCAGCACAGAACAGACAACAGCATCACAAGACATAACGAGTACTTCAGCCATCCTTTGTTTACAGAGGTTATCCGTCAGAAGACGAAACTGTTGGGTCACTGTTTTAATGCTTATGGTGACAAGGTCTGCTAGATTACTAAAGGTACAGTGTTAACTTTGGCCTACTCCTCGGGGGTCTTGGAGTGTCTATTGTAGATATGGAAATTTCCATTACATAGCTCTCAAAGCTTTCAGCTGCATCTCATACCTGACACCTGAGCCAGCTCCATTTGATAGAAATTAAAAACACAGCAAGTTTAGGTGGCAAGCACTGGAAGTTCTTACATTGATCCTTTTACTTTTGTGTTGTTAAACAACAATAATACTGTGTTTTTATCCACCAGGGATGAAACATCCAAGCCAACTCTGGCGCTGGAGTACACTTTTGGCAGACGGGCCCGGGGACACAACACAGTAAGGAAGCCCTGTTAGACTTGGACACTTTGGAAAAAGACACACACACAACTGATAATCCTGATAAGTTCTGACCTCTTCAGACCAACAATTTTTTTTTATTTCTAAGAAAGAGTTGTGTGAAAAGTTAACCCTTGTAAAGAGCTACAGAAGACTACATTCATTCACCACAACTTCCAGTATTCCAGCACATTGAGAACAATGCACCAGGCTCACTGTGAGAGTTGGTGTGTTTATGTGACATGATATGCTATTCACGTAAACCCACTGGTGTTCTATTACTCCAGTAAATACCTTACTTTGTTTGTACTAAATGCTGCAGAAGTGTAAAATGGGTGTACGATTGCACATAACGTGTAATGAGATGGTGTGATAAAACTGATTTCCTCTTTCAGCCCAAAGACATCGCACACCTCTGGGAGCTGGGAGGGGGGATCTCTTTGTCAGACCTGGTCCAGATCCCCATCACTCCTGTCAGCATCAGGTAGGTCACCTCCACACATTTCACAGTTCACTGTTTTAGAGTAAGGGGCCGGGTTTGACATGTTCTGAATGTGAGTATTGTTTATGTTTCTATTCAGATTATTGTATGTGAATCTTTTACGTCAGTATGGTAAGAACAGCAGTGCCATGCCAGTAAAGAAATGGGGTTTTCTTGGTGCTGTAGCAACACCTTCTTTTATGTATCCTCCTGCCAGAGCACAAAGTCCTTCTTGTCTTTTCCCAGGTCTCTCTCTGTCATCCTAATTCTGGACCTGTCTAAACCCAACGCCCTGTGGGGAACCATGGAAAAGCTGCTGCAGGCAGCACAAGCTCAGTTGGAGAAAGTCTCCTCCCAGGCACAACAAGCACAGAAAGCCAAACCTGGAGCCAAACACCAGACGCCTGTCCACTCAGCAGCACGCGTCTTACCTAAAGACTATCCTGTAAGACCTCAGCTCATTATATCAGCATAGTCTTTTTTTTCAGTGCAGGGCGACACGCAGCATATTTCAAGAAGTTTTGAAATGCATGAACTACCTGAGGAATGCTCATCCTTCATTACAGGCTCATAGAAAATGCTTATATGTCACAAATTAAAGTGTGAAAGACTAATGTTAAAGAGGACCCATTATGTTTATTTTCAGGCTCATACTTGTATTTTGGGTTTCTACTAGAACATATTTAAATGCTTTAATGTTCAAAAAAATGCTTTACTTTTCTCATACCAGCTGTGCTGCTGCATCTTTCGTCACCCTCTGTCTCTCTTCTGTGGGGGAGAGTCACTCCCTTTGACGTTGACTTTGGGCTTTGTAACTTTGCAGACCTTTTATATGCACAAAAAAACTATATAATACACTAAAGGACAGGGAAAGCACAAAAACATAATAAGTCCTCTTTAACAAACTAAACCAACATGGTGAACTCCAGCTATTTTGATATCAAAATGAAAGTTTATCAAGTCTCACCTCACAGTGCAGACAAAGTTGAAATAAGATGTGTAAGGCTTTTTTTGTAGATGAAATGGGAATTTTTTTTTAGTCCAGTGCAGATGTAAGATGATACATGTATCCTTAATTAACTCTGACTTTGTCAACAGGACAGAGAGCTGATCAGTCCCTTTCCTGTTCCTCTGCTGATCATTGGCAGCAAATATGACATCTTCCAGGTAAAACTCATGCTTCAACCTAAATGCTACTTATTGAGCCGGTCTCATTGTGGCTAAATGACATACATTTTATGATATTTGAAATGCCTAGTTGTGCAACTTAAAATGTCTTTTAGGCAGAGAAGTTGTTAAAAGGTTTGGTGCGTTATAGTCACAGTTGTATTGGTGTAACAGCTTGGATCCTGGTATGATTTGTGTAACACTTTATTGAGGGAGAGTTTTTTTGTTCCATATGTGTTGCAGGAATTTGACTCTGAGAAGAAGAAAGTGGTTAGTAAAACACTGCGTTTCGTTGCCCACTACTACGCAGCCTCTCTTATTGTAAGTGTGCTTTTACTTTACATGAAATATTTACATTTAACATAACTTTTGATTAAAACATACTGTAATTTGAACTTTTTAATCTTTTTTTCTTTGTCTTACTGTTTGGGCTGTCAATCAATTCAAATATTTAATCACAACTTAATCGCACATTTTTTATCTGTTCTAAATGTACCTTAAAGGGAGATTTGTCAAGTATTTAATACCCTTATCAACATGGTAATGGACAAATATGCTGCTTTATGCAAATGTATGTAAATATTTATTATTGGACATCAATTTTCAACACAAAACAATGACAGATATAGTCCAGAAACCCTCACAGGTACTGCATTTAGCATAAAAAAATATGCTCAAATCATAACATAGCAAACTGCAACCCAACAGGCAACAACAGCTGTCAGTGTGTCAGTGTGCTGACTTGACTATGACTTGCCCCAAACTGCATGTGATTATCATAAAGTGGGCATGTCTGTAAAGGGGAGACTCGTGGGTACCCATAGAACCCATTTACATACACATATCTTGAGGTCAGAGGTCAAGGGACCCCTTTGAAAATGGCCATGCCAGTTTTTCCTCGCCTAAATTTAGCGTAAGTTTGAAGCTTTGATTAACCTCCTACACGACAAGCTAGTATGACATGGTTGGTACCAATGGATTCCTTAGGTTTTCTAGCTTCAAAAACTGAGCGCGCTACAACCTAAAAATCACAAGTTGCATTAATGCGTTAAAGAAATTAGTGGCGTTAAAACAAATTTGCGCACATTAACTTTGACAGCCCTACTTACTATTGAATCCATCCATTCTATCAACTGGTGCTGATCCACTTGTCTTGTATTCCATTTCTCTTTCTGTTTCTGTGTCTAATCTTTTCACCAGTTCACGAGCATCAAGTCGGAGAGCCTAATGTCAAAAACCAAGAGCTTCTTCTCCCACCTGGCTTTTGGTCTGGACAGAGGGTGAGGAGGATAACACAGCATTGTACACCAACTAGCAGTGGAATGTAATGCATTGGTTGTATTTTTTATTCTCTTTTTAATGTTGTGATCAGGAAGAATGTGTCCTGTGACTCCACCAAGCCTCTCATCATTCCAGCTGGCTCTGACTCCTTCAGCCAAATAGGTGAGCACAGCACCACCCGGTGGCCAAAAGCAGTAATGCCTTTAAATGGAATTAAAATGCTATTGCTGTGCTGTGTTGTAATAAATACACATGATTTAGAGCCACCTTCTTCCTTGACATTTGTTGATGTGAACAGAATTGTGTGATATCGTGTTTGAAATAATGTTCCTATTACTTTAGGTTCCCCTCCTGCCAGTGATGTAGACATTTCTTCTCTGCATGCCAAAAACCCAAGAGACCTCTGGAGGAAAGTCTACGAGCGTGTCTTCCCCCAAGAGGTAGTTCAAACACTGGCGGCACCTTTGTCTTTATCCGAATTGCAAAGTGCAACTGATTTGGCCTCTGATATTTAAAGGTCTTATTGATAACATTTTTATGTAGACATCCACAGAGCCTTTAGAAAAGTGCCAAATAAAAGTGTGGCTTTTCCTGAAAAAAATTATTATGACTGTGAATTAATAATTAAAAAAATTTTGGAGGGTCCAAAATGAATGTTTTGTTTATCTCTCTGGAAGATATCTGACGTTCGGTTCCCACTTCTAACAAGGCTTGTGAGCCAATAGTATAACGGCGTTGGTATCTTAGAGTATCTCTGGGTCGTCAGTTAGTGTTTAAAAAACGGATAAATGACTGAGATTGACGCTAAGACTTGTTGTGAAGTGAATGCAATTGAACGGGGGAGGGAGAATGCAAAATCTAGTGGCTGACTGTTATCAATGTTATCAATAGCACCTTTAGGAAAATGAACACCTTCACACTGGACAATCATATCCACAGCATTCCTTCTTATAAATATGCATGTTTACATGAACAAGGAGCTCTGTAAACAGTCCATTTGACTTTGTCTTTACAGAATACCAGTGAGCAGAGGGAACTAAAGGATCCAGCCAAAGACCAACAGTACAGTGAGCCTCAGATTGATGCCATGAGAGCCCAGAAAGACCAGGTAACACATCTTGACCAATCACACGCTTGTTTTATTACGTTATAGCCGCACAGTTGTGAAAACTATGGCAATACTCATCATTCACCTATGATTCTGGACAGGCTATGCTATCAGTGTTATGACTCATGAGTTGGCAGTATGGCGATCAATCAGTGTTCACCAGAAATTCCTGTTCACTTATCTGTGCTTTGTGGCTCTTACTTTAACCTCCCTGTGAAGAGGAGCAAGTATTGAGGAAGATTACAGATTTTAGGAAACATTAAAGGGGAAATGAAGAAGATTAGTATCAACGATACAGCGCTACATTTTCTAGTTGATTAAGAGGTCAGATTTAATAGCCTGGGCAGGGTGACATTTCAGAGTGCTCAAAATTCGTAACGATAATTATTTATAACATTTTATTTGATATATAATGTGAGTAATGTAGTTACTTTGGTTTATTGAGGTCACATAAAAAACATCGGTTGTTACCCTTCTACTGCCCAATCTAAGCTGAATTAAATATGAATTCAGACTTTATCAGAGAGACAAATAGATTGAACACTTTCTTGTGCACTTTGGTCCACACCTGTCTTAAACCAGGATAATGTTCCAGAGTAACCTTCTGTCCTACAGCAGCCTGTATGCAGCAGTGTTTCTGTCATGCTCTCATTAACAGGCTGTAATAAATCCCGTGGTTCTAACCTCAGAGATCAGTAGTGTTCCTGTTGGCCTGTCCTGTTGAACGACAGTAACCTCACAATGCTGCTATCGCTGTCTGACTCACCTGATATTGCTCATCTGGTTCTGCCATTGGACGGCACATAGTGTAATTAGTCTGGGTAACCAATAAGAGATAAAGGGTAAAGGTTTAGTCCAACAGACTACATGTATAGAGGAAATGGAAATGTGTAATACACTTAACATATTAAAAGTTATATTTAAAAATAAAATGAATAACAAAAACAAAACTGAGATGAACACTAGTGTGCATATTAATTTTTGTTTGGGATTTTTGGGTATATAAAAAGAACATTTTATTTTGTTTCTTTCATTTTCACTGAATACATTTAAAGTGAATTTTTCAAAATAATGAATGTTAAAAGGGTAGGTGTAATAAGCTAAGGCTCCAGCTTACACCTTTTTTCAGTTAGTATACACTTTCTTTGGTTTGTCAATACTTTCAAAAGCAATGATTTATTGCTGTTTTTATTATTTATTATATGTGCATTTGAGATGAATAAGATAAAAAGATCAAAATAAACTAAACTAAATATTAAAGAGGAAAAGTGTGTGAAGGCCTATTTGCATGTCAGGGCACTCATCTGTCTGAGTTTGTGTTCCCTTATTAGACCCAGTTTGTGCCTCTTATGTGTTATTATTTCATTTGTGTCACAAAGCTAAACATCTTTTTTTTCTGGAAGATAAATCCCTGCCATCTTTCAAACATCCAGAACATAATTTAACAACAAGTAACGCAGTGTTGAAGGCATTTCTAGAATCCTCAAAGACTCTTCTGCCCATCTGGATCACGAAAAATTTCCCAACAAGAACAAGGTCAAACAAATGAATGCATTTCCTTCCTCCATAAAACAGTTGCAAAGCTGTTTTTTCTTAAAAGTTTGAATCCTGCATTGTTAACTTGCATAATTACTAGCAAAGAGCCTTTTTCTTCCCTGCATTTGCTGGCATATTGTTTCATATCTTGGCCCATTACCACGTTGACTTTACCATTGGCAGGAATTTATCGACCATACTATATTACACAAGTATGACTATATCAAAAAATAACTCAGAAGAGCCGAGAAAACTGCATATTCCTGTGCAACCTTTTCAAAGTAAGAACATATGACTGAATCATTCCTACATTTTAACATTTTTATGTAGACAAATATATATATATATAAAAAAAATACATCCACAGAGCCTTTAGAAAGGTGCCAAATAAAAGTGGCTTTTCCTGAAAAAAATTGTTTTGACTGTGAATTAATCATTTTAAAGATTTTGGCGGGTCCAAAATGAATGTTTTGTTTATCTCTGTGGAAGATATCTGCCGTCTGGTTCCCACTTCTAACAAGGCTTGTGAGCCTGTAGTAAAACAACGTTGGTATCTCAGGGTCATCAGTTAGTGTTGATTGTTAACTAGCTGAGATTGACGATAAGTGCCTGGCAACGACTTGTTGAGAAGTGAATGCAATGGAACGGGGGAGGGGTAATGCAACATCTTAGTGGCTGAATGTTATCAATAGCACATTAAATGCAAAATCTTATTAAAATGGCAAAATCTGAAAGAGGTTTTTAACACTTCTGTCGAGTTCTCCTTTACATAGCGCTAGCCTGCAGACCTACTTTTCCAAAGTATAGACCAACTGGAGGAAATACCAAAATAGCCCAGTTGACTGGCTCATGACAAAGCCTGAATTCATGTTTGATGTTTGGAGTCCATGAACTGTTAAGACATAATTCAGTGTTCATCTAAATGCATCACATGTTGCTGGTGTTGTAAACATCATGTTATCTGTACTCTATATACTGTATCTATATTTACATGTCTGTGCAGGAGAACAAAACCTTCTTTACTTTTATGAGTTTGCTGGCATTTCTGCATTATAGTGTATGTCCGTGCAACCGCCTGCACTTTTTCATAGTACTTCATTGATGTAGAAAAAGTGTCATGTTTTTCCTTCTCTCTTTCTCTCTGCATCTGTTCTTCAGGAGTTGGAGCAGTATAAGAGGAACGCAGCTAAGTCGTGGAAAGGACTGGAGCTGGAGACATGAAAGATAATCGGCTTCATGGTCACACACACATAACACCACATATCATATTAATGTAAATACATTATACACTTTGCTTTATTTATTTCATTTTGTGTCTATTTTAAACATAACAAAACTACTTGTATACTTATGATACAAATGTGTTTTAAAAAATAAACAATTTTACATTATTAGAATAATACAATACACTTCCTATTCTTGAAACATTACAATCACAATATTTAAACAAAACAATAATGTATGCAATACATATGTGACATTTTAGTGCTTAGAACGTGGATATTCTTCTGGTACTTGATGACACACAGCAGTCCATCATTACATTTTTAATCAAATGTGTGATTTATAGTTTAAGACTGTACTTTACATGTTCCACTTTGTATATACTTTTATATAAAAACTAGGGCTGTCAATCGATTAAAATATTGAATCGCAATTAATCGCATGATTGACCATAGTTAATCACAATTAATTGCAAATTGATTGCACATTTTTAATATGTTCAAAATGTACCTTAAAGGGAGATTTGTCAAGTATTTAATACTCCTATCAACATGGGAGTGGGCAAATATGCTGCTTTATGCAAATGTATGTATATATTTATTATTGGACATAACAACAGCTGTCAGTGTGTCAGTGTGCTGACTTGACTATGACTTGCCCCAAACTGCATGTGATTATCATAAAGTGGGCATGTCTGTAAAGGGGAGACTCGTGGGTACCCATAGAACCCATTTACATTCACATATCTGAAGGTCAGAGGTCAAGGGACCCCTTTGAAAATGGCCATGCCAGTTTTTCCTCACCAAAATTTAGTGTAAGTTTGCAGCATTATTTAACCTTCTTTGCGACAAGCTAGTATAACATGGTCAGTACCGATGGATTCCTTATGTTTTCTAGTTTCATATGATGCCAGTATCTTCAGCTTTAAAAGCCCGCTACAACCTCCGAAAGATCGATAGAAATTAGTGGCGTTAAAATTATTTGGTGTTAACGCATTATTATCGCGTTAACTTTGACAGCCCTAGTACTTTTATATAAATACAATTAATTTCACATCAGTGCAGATACTTGTTCCGATAGTGCCTACGTAAATTATACAGGACCTTATGTTGAATCTATGTGGTCCGTTTCAGTCGTTGTTTGAGCCCAATCAGTGTTAAAGCAGCAGGTTGATGTACGGTGCTTTTTAGTACTAGGACTACTATTTAGCTGTCATACCAGGTGGTTTATTGTCAATGGCTGCTTCCCAGTTAACACAGATTAACTCTGCTGTACTGTACACTTTGCACTCTGCACTGGGTCTTCTTTTTTTTAGAGAAAATGTCTAACAGAAGCTCTTTGCACTTGCATCATTGCTCTGAATTATATAATACTTTATTCTGTAAAAGTGCTTACACAGAAATATTCCTAGAATGTTGGTGGAACGGGTGCAAACACATGATATGTGTTAACAGGAGCCACCTCATCGTCTCTGAATAACATCATACTGTAAAGCTGTTCCCTAAATCATCTTTACAACCAAACTCAGTTTATCATCCTTGTTTTAAACACAAGATTCTCCCATGTGTGTCTGTGGCTTTAGTGACGTACAAGCCTGTCTCTGATCCTGAAGCTGATCATGCCCAGCAGCAGGAGAGCAGGGAGGAAGGAGTAGAGGAGAACAAAGTCTAGTGTGTATCGAGACAGAGCGCCAGGATAGCCTTCATCAATGATCTGACTGCCTTGAGTGATCATACAGGCTCCCGGCAAAGGTTTGGAAGTATCTGCAACAGCACACCAGAGAGAAAGAAAGTTTGTCTGGTTTTAAAGAGTCCTTCAGTTCCCAAAACAGCCAATGAGTGTCCTTCAATCAGGGTCGGCTCTAGCCCTTTTGGTGCCCTACTGTAGGTGAAAGTCGGATTGGGAGCCTCCCCCCTAGAGCGGCCGCTCTAGGGTTAGGGTTTGGGTTCAACCCCCCAGAACCCTAACCCTAGCCCCGTAAACGGCAACACACTTCCGACATCACAATGGTTTTAAGACAAAAATTAAGATTTTAATTTTCATAAATAACTGTATTTATTATGTATTTAATTGTATTAACAAATACGTTTGGCCGGGCAGATGAAAAAGTGTAAAAAAGAGTGTTACAGGGGAGAAAAGTATTTCTTTCTTTCTGTCTTCATTTGTTACCTCAATGCAGAAAATGAGGAAAGGTGCCAACCGACATTTTTTTTTTTTTTTAGAGCACGACCAGCAGAAGGTGGCGTCCTAGGCAACCGCCTGTACAGTATGTCCTGTGCCTTAAACCGGTCCTGCCTTCAATCTGTCCTGCCATGTGTCCTTGAACACTGAACATAAAGTACTCGTTAAGGCATTGATAGAAGAAACGATAACTTTGAATTAACATTTCCTTATTACCTCCGAAGGAGGTTATGTTTTCGCCGGCGTTGGTTCGTTGGTTTGTTTGTCTGTCTGTTAGCAGGATTACTCCAAAAGTCCGCAATGGATTTAAATGCATCTTTTTGGAGGGTGTGGTGTGGCACAATGAACAATCCATAAGATTTTGGTGGTGATCCGGATCATGATCCGGATTCAGGAATTTTTTTAAGGATTCCGATCAGCCAGAACATTAAGACCTCTGGGTCGAACACATACGCAGTGTAACTTATGATGCGTTGATGACGCATGACCCCGCCTCTTTCCTTCAGAGAGAGACACAGAGAGAGAGCGGGGGGTGGGTAGGGGACAACTGTAGATTCTGCTTTTTTTCACATTAAACTCTGAAATTACAGTTGAGTCCGACCAAAGCACACTTGGTGATTGCTGGAAAGAGTAACGACGACGGTTTAGGTGAGTTTTATTTTGTTTCTGTCCAGTTTGAATGAAGTGTTTTACGATGCTCCGCTATGGTCAGCTGATCTCAACATAAACAGAAATACACATGAATGATGGCACAAGCTGAACGGAGAGGGGGGGGGGGGGGGGCAATTGTACTCGGGCAGCTTGGCGGAGGTCTGCGCTCTCCGAGTGCTATTCTAGTTGTAAATGTAATCCAGGACTAGATTTTCCTACAGGGGCAAAACCTATTCCCAGTATCCTCTTCAGTTAGTGATGTCAAGGCAAAGTACTTTAACTTTTTACAACATCAAACACTGTCAAAAACAGTGTTTACTCATGCTGGGACACATTGTTTGTGAGCTGTAAATACAATTTGTAAAGAGTTAAATGATTGTATCTATGGGTCCCTTTTCATTCTCAGGGTAGATGGACACAGAAGATGGTTCCATGGTAAAAAAACAACTTACTGCATGTGAAGTTGAGTCCGTGGAACTCAGTGACTATGAGCAGCTCACAGCTGTACTTCTGGAAGGTCAGGTAGCTGAGCCACTGGAATACCTTCGGCATCTTCTGGGTGCTCCTGTTGAGAGGAAGAGGAAGGTGTGTTACCGGTAGCATATGTCTAATATCTTCAGACCTGAAAAAGTTGCCTTATTAAAGGTCCAAATCACAAAGGGCTTGGCATAAAGTTACTTAAACTTGCTAATTGCTTGCTACATTAAAATAGATATTTGGTGGCTCACCTTAGGAAGCCGGATCCCACCAAGATCCCTGCAATATTGAGCAGAGCCACTCCAGTGTTGACCATGTTAGGGTTT
Source organism: Sebastes fasciatus (assembly GCF_043250625.1). NCBI lineage: Eukaryota > Metazoa > Chordata > Actinopteri > Perciformes > Sebastidae > Sebastes > Sebastes fasciatus. Next base: position 4,082,563 of record NC_133803.1, on the reverse strand, counting down.
TGGACAATTCCTAATAGCACTACAGTCAGCAACTCACCTGAGGAAAAGAAATAATACATACTAACATACAACTAAAAACCATAACCAGTGGAAACATAGGGCTGTCAATCTATTAAAATCGTACCTTAAAAATGTACCTTAAAGCTGCAGTGGGTAGAAATGGAGCAAATATGATTAAAAATACTGTATGTGATTATCATATAGTGGGCATGTCTGTAAAGGGGAGACTCGTGGGTACCCATAGAACCCATTTTCATCTTGAGGTCAGAGGTCAAGGGACCCCTTTGAAAAGGGTCATGCCAGTTTTTTTCCTCGCCAAAATTTAGCGTTTGTAGCGTTATTTAGCCTCCTTCATGACAAACTAGTATGGCATGGTTGGTGCCAATGAATTCCTTTGGTTTTGTAGTTTCATATGATCTTCACTCTAGTTCTAAAACTGAGCCCGCTACAACCTAAAATTCACAAGTTGCACAAGAAATTAGTGACGTTAAAACAAATTTAGCTTTAAGCTTTAAGCTTTAACACGTTATTATTGCGTTAACTTTGACAGCACTAATTAAAAGGGATCTTCACAACACTGGTGTTTCTAAAATGCTGAATATTTAGAGCCTATCCCTGTCAAAGTGTTGGCAGCAAACTGGTAATTAAGACAGAAGTTACAAGACACGAATCATGGAGATAAGCAGACAAGCACGTCCCTATAATCATTTGCTTTGAAGCAAAAGAAGATGATTGTAAATATGTGCTTGGGATCTTCTCCATGTGTGTAATCAGCTTACCTATAATGTGTGGCACCAGGACTACAGCAGAATAACACAGGAAGCGCAAGCTGTCAGGGTGCATCCCCACCGTCCTGAGAGGAACCGGGGCAAAAAATAGAAGAGATAAAAAGAAGCGTTAGTGCTGAGAGAGGTTGAGTTTTAAGTTGATGACGCGCATATAGAATATGGGATCCATTAAATCCTTTAGGGAGGTTCAGTGTGCAGCTTGATGCCACATGGCAAACACATACACACTTACTACTCACCAGTAGAGGAAGGAGGTGAAGATGAAAACACTCAGGATGCTCAAGGGCAGGATGTGGAAGATGTAGGCCAAGAACATTTGCCATTTACTGTACAGACCATCCTGACTCTCCTGATCACTGATGGCTCGCAGCGCCGGGACTGTTGAGAACAGCAGATAATATGAGTGAAAAAGAGGAGAAACATTTAAAGCTGAAGTAGGCGAGATTGGAGCAAATATGATTAAAAAAAGTTATTTTTATAAAACGCTCGCTATATCCTGACAGTATTACATGAAACAGGTAACCTGAAAAAAATCATGTGCCTCTGTGTCCTCTGTGTCCTCCGGTGTCCTCTGGTGCTCCTAACGGCATCTGCAAGATTTCACAGACCGGAGGAAAACAAGCAGTAAGAGCTGATCTGAGGTCTGCTGTCCATCTGCCGTCTATGAGAGCCGGCTGTCAATCACTCGCGAACTCCGACCAAACGGTCAAACTAGGCAGCGCTGATCAAATATGAATCAATATTATGTTACGTTAATGCCTATTTCTCTCCTCAAATGTTTTCAGAATCATCTTGTAGTGTACAGTTTAGCTGTAAAATGAGAAAGTTTGTGATGCCGCCATTGTGAAATTTGGTGAAGGATCGCCAAGTTCCGGTCACATGACCGGAGCACAGCCAATAGGAACACTCTCTCAATGAAATGACCTGTGATTGGTCAAAGTCTCCCGTCACGGGCTAGATTTTCTAAAGCCTGAAAACAGAGCCATGAGGAGGAGCAGAAGTCTAGTTATCTCTCAGAACGTTTGATTTACAATATGCTGAAAGGTTATTATGGAATTTTTGCCCAATGATGCCAAAAATATACTGCCTACTGCCACTTTAACACTGAAAGTCCTCGGAGGCGAGTCAAAAAAAGAGAAAAAAATTCTGGTGATCTATTTTCTAAGTCAGATCTAAATTGTTTTCTCTCATTTGTTTATGACAGAAGAACAGAAAAAAATAAGATTTTACCAGGATAATCTTTATAAATTCCTTAAATTATTTTTGCAATCTGTGAAAGCAGGTTCGCAGGTTCAAATGCAGCTTGGGGCCCTTCTGTGTGGAGTTTACATGTTCTCCCTGTGTTAGAGTGGGTTTTCTCCGGGTTCTCCGGTTTCCTCTCACAGTCCAAAGTTATAGTTACGTGTTGACTCTAAATGGCCCGTAGGTGTGAATGTGAGCGTGAATGGTTGTCTGTCTCTATGTATCAGCCCTGTAATAGTCTTGCGATCTGTCCAGGGACCCTGAATGGAATAAGCGGTTACATATAATGGATGGATGGATGAATATGTCTAAATGCATTCATGTTTTCTTCCAGGTAAGTTACAAGCATACAGGTTACTGATTTTTCCTGATATCTTGGCTGAGTAAAAATCAAAGCTAGTCGTTTGCCATCAGTCCATGTTCCAGATTCGCAGGTGTTCTTGGTTTCATTGAGACAGCTCATTCAACCTGTTTCTATCAGTCTTTATCTATGAGATTCAGTATGACATCCCTAATCACTACCTCTGGCTGTTTGGGCGCTCGTGGAGTGCTTTTAATCACCTTTTAACTCTAGTATGACTTCTGCTCAGCACAGTGTTTTATCACGTCTCTTATCCTCAGTATCTGTGACAGCCAGAGCCCTAAAGCTAAGATTTCAGATTCAGCTGATAACTGAAGAAGACAGTGAAGGGATAATCATCCCATATAGCCAATATCCTTCACAAGTTATTGTCTGTATCATCTTTTAACATACACCTTATGTATGAAATTTTACTAAAGCCTAATAACCCATTGGCTAAACCTCTCCAGATTTATTTAACCACCGTTAACCTTAATTTAACTAAGAAACAACAACATTTTTACAGTGTGTCTTAGCTGCAAAAATACATTACAATAAGTTAAAAACGACACAAAATACATATAACACGATCAGAAATAAGGTTCACAAAACTATCATCATACAGGTCCTAACATAGGACCTGTAGTTGCTGTTTCTGTCTGTGTCTATACATGAAATCTGTTAAGGTTTATCTGTATTTGAGGTTACCTCAAGTCACAGCAGCTGCTATAAAAACTAACCATGAACGTGCTTAACACAGAGAGACATAAATACATGTAGAGACAGACGATTTAGATAGTAAAGGTACTGTAGGTAAAAAGGCACTTGGGTTCATTGAGCTCTAAATGGACTAAAGGTCATTCTCCCCCTGTAGATAAACTGCAAATGCAAACTACAGTACCTCTCTAACAACTATGTAAAACCACAGTAAGTAACAGCAAATAAAAAAAAGGTTAATATGAAGGTTAATATTTATGCAAATACTCCTGAAATAAAGCTATTCATTCACATTTGTGATGATGATCAACTACAGTTCTAACCCATAATGCTTGTACTATGGCATATAACTTACAACTCATCTTTTACTCTGACCTACGAGACACACTGAAAGTACATGAAGGGCACTTTCACCGAGCAAAATCCAAGATATACATAACACGTTTCTGCTGAAGGGAACAAAAGTACTGCAGACAGCAGAGACCCCTTTCACCTACTGAACAAGAGATAAACGAGCTTACACGGCTGAGATGAAGACGTTTCAACCACGCTGTTTAACTTTTACTCAGGTGATAGACCACACACATCGTATCCACCTCATGTAGATAATTATTGGGTGATGTTATCAGACACTTGCAGTTAGATGGAATATAATGTCACCCAGACATTATGTAACTGCTGAAACACAGTAACACAATATCTGGGTGACATTAGATGGAATGTCACCCATGTTTTTTGCCCAAAACTGCATGTGATTATCATAAAGTGGGCATGTCTGTAAAGGGGAGACTTGTGGGTACCCATAGAACCCATTTTCATTCACATATCTTGAGGTCAGAGATGAAGAGACCCCTTTGAATATGGCTGTGCTAGTTTTTCCTGTTATAAATAACTGGCCTTTGCCAGTTATCTAGCGTCCTTTTTGACAAGCTAACATGTATTTTCCCCCTCTTTGTGCAGATGTATGGTGTTGGTGGAACTCACAGAGAGCTACAGCATTCAGCATGCCAGTGTAGGGCGAAGCACCGATGCTCTGATAGATGATGCCAATGCGGTCTTGCACGGCACCCTTGTTGACGTCGTTGTCTAAATGCATCACGAAGAAGGCCACAAAGAGACCGTAGATCAGGTTCTGCGACAAACGCATCAGAACACCCATCCTGTCCCTGGACAGGTTCCTTGTCGTCCGCCTGCACACAGAACACACATGGAAATACATGTGAACATACACAAAGGCATACAAGTGCTCAGGTGCGTATTCAAACAGCAACACACAAAGGGCGGGAGGGAGAATTGTACAGATGAGAGAGACGGAAAAGAACCAATAAGAGATAAGGCCATCAGACAAAGAGAGCAAACATGAATGCTTATGAGGATGATGACAGGAAGATATATGCAAGCAAAGCTTTTTGGCTGCAACAAGATACAGAAACATTTAACAGAAATGCTGTTCTATGCAGATGATGTGGTTCTGTTGGCTTCATCAGACCGTGACCTTCAGCACGCACTGGGGCAGTTTGCAGCCGAGTGTGAAGCGGTCGGGATGCGAGTCAGTACCTCGAAGACTGAGGCCATGGTTCTCTGCCGTAAAATGGTGGATTGATCCCTCCAGGTTGGGAGTGAGTCACTGCCCCAAGCGAAGAAGTTAAAGTATCTCGGGGTCTTGTTCACGAGTGAGGATAAAATGGAGCAGGAGATGGACAGGCGGTTCGGTGCAGCGTCTGCAGTTATGCGGGCGCTGTACTGGACCGTCGTGTTGAAAAGGGAGTTTAGCTGGAAGGCAAAAAGCTCTCGATTTACCAGTCCATCTACGTTCTAACCCTCACCTATGGTCATGAGCTTTGGGTAGTGACCGAAAGAATGAGATCACGAATACAAGCGGCTGAAATGAGCTTCCTTTGTAGGGTGGCTGGGCTCAGCCTTAGAGATAGTGTGAGGAGCTCAGACATCCGGAGGGAGCTTGGAGAAGGGAATAAGATAGATGAATCTACATAATATTCTGCACTGACCTGAGCAAAACTTCCAGTTTGGCTGCACCGCTGGGTGACTCTTTGCTCTTAAAGGGGATGGCTGGCTTGTCGGCCCGCTGCAGGCTCTGCTCCACTTTTCCCAGCATGCTCTGGTAGATGGCAGACCTCTGATAGGATGAAGTGATCTCATGCATGCGACTGAAGGTGGCTGCCTCCCTGTCACTGCTGCGCGTGTCCACTGAGGTGAAGTCAACTGTTTGACGTCACAGCAATTATTAAAATGAATATTTTAATGTCCATGCTACACACACTTTATTCTTTTAGATACTGTATTTTCTCAAGATGTACATATTCTTTATTTGTTATAACTGTGTGGCTATAATGTAAATATATGGTGCATTATCATAGCATGTAGTACCATAGATGTCAAAGGGGTTGCAGTACTCTGGACACTCATATCCACATTGGCTGAAGAAGTCCACCATCTCCTCTGGCTGCCCACAGAACACCAGCTCCCCTCGACTCATTATAGCTATCCTGCTGAACACCTGGGGGACAGACATACACACACAGACACACACACACACACACACACACACACACACACACACACACACACACACACACACACGCACACACATGCACACAAACAATTTTTAAATAAAGTTTTTAATATCATCAGAAAATACCCATCAACTGATCTACAAAACAGGATCTTCTGTCTTGATAGAAAATCTGTTTAAAGGGTAGATTCATATTTTTTCCCTTCTGAAAACAACACTCACACGACTACATGTTCGTTGAAATAGTTTTTGATTGCTGTAATTGTTTCTCCTGTCCATAATGACAGAGAAGATATGTCAATGGAAGAAATCCACAAACTTCCTCCTGAGTAAAAAGGACTTCTAAAGTTAATATGAGGCTTCAGCCAACACTGTCTCACGGCAGTTTGTGAAATAGTCATGAAATTTGATCTATTTGATTTGTGTACATAGACACGAATTTCCCTTTTTTTTCGTGACGCTCAGCACGACTTTCAACAATGTATTTTGTATCAATTTCCACTCAAGTATTTTCAAAATAAAACTACTTAGTTAGGTTTAGGAAAAGATTGTGGTTTGCGTTAAAATAACTCTGAAAGTGCCGTTACTCAAGTAGGGAAGTTACGTGACAAATAAATGAACTTTGACTTGTGGTTTTACACGGGACACGAACAGGGTGTCCTGTGTTTTTTGACCCACCCATCCACCATGACCTCCTTCCTACGGACGCTCTATATACTTTCCGGTTCAAATTACGTGGATTTAGATATAAATTGATTTCGTGCTGACCATCACAAAAACATTATTGAAATTCGTGCCTATGTACATGAATCAATACATTAAATTTCATGACTATTTCACAAACTGCTGTGTGACTGGGCTGCTTCAGCTGACTGAGTTAGACAAAGTGCTTCTATCCCTCCACTACAGCTCAGCAAGGATACATTCGTAGAAAGAGAGGAAATTACATACTTACATAAGATAACCTCTTGATTTGACTAACAGAAGGAGGACTGTGGATTGTGTCCCCCACCACTTCCATTAAAATCACATTATAAAGGGATGTCTTCATGTCCAGTACGGACAGGAGGAACAATTAAAGCAACCGAAAACACTTTCAATGTACGTATGGACATGTGGGTATTGTTTTAAAACAGTCTTGAAAAAAAAGTGAATCTATCCTTTAAAGGAAGTTTTAGTCACTCATTCTCATTTTCTTCGGTTTATCTCGAAACCCACCCTGAAGAGCTCCGAGCGCGGTTGGTGGATGGTTACTATGACGATACGGTTCCTCCTGGCCAGCTCTGCCAGCAGCACCACGATCTGATTGGCCGTCATGCTGTCCAGGCCAGTGGTCGGCTCGTCCAACAGGATCACCCCTGCAATGACATCATCCCAATGACAACATCGTCACCCTCCTGAAGGTGTGTCACACATTGAAACCTCGAGAACAAGGGAAAGGCAGGACAATAACTTTTTTCTTGTTTTAAGTTGGAAACTTTTAAATGTACTTTTTATTAAGTGGCACATGAAGGACTCTCAGCGGGGCCAACTTCACTTGTGAAGATAAGTGAGTCCTTTTTTTTTTGTTAATTACTCTAATTAGGACAATTAAAAGATTGCCTCTTTGCATTATGAAAGCAGAGTGGAATTAGCAGATGCTTTAATTGTGAGATTAATTCATTTCCTGGTTGATTGGAGAGGCAGCGAATGGGAACTCCTCATTACTCTGTGTGTGACTGTGTATGTGTGAGTCCATGGCCAGTCTAATCCTGAATGAGGACTGAGACCCTTCATCCTCCCTGGAGGACTGTAGACCTGATAAACTACACCTGGGATGAGCACACACACACTCACACAGAGGTGGGTCTCTGCTCATTCCCTCCGTGGTGTGATAACCCAGCCTTTCATTACTCTTCTCCATCATCTCTCCCTCTGTCCCTTTCTCTGTCCTTTCCTTAGTCCTCTCTTACTTAGATCCCTTTGTTTTTCAGCGTGGATTTCTAAAACTCTTTGGGGAGAGACAGGTCTTGTAGTGAACTTTCTTCTGTTCTCAGGATAGCACAGTCCTGCCTCCAGTCCTGTTGCTTCCAACAGTATATGCATGAAATATCATGTGTTATATATATAGGGCTGTCAAAGTTAACGCGATGACACGTTAACACAAATTTGTTTTAACGCCACTAATGTCTTTAACGCATTACTCAATTATGATTTAGCCCGGCTGCTATTCGATCTTTCAGATTTTTTTTAAGATAAAGTGAAGATACCGGTATCATATGAAACTAGAAAACCTAAGGAATTCATCGGTACCAACCATGTCATACTGGCTTGTCGTGAAGGAGGCTAACTAACGCTTCAAACTTTAAATTTTGACGAGGAAAAACTGTAATGGCAAATTTCAAAGGGGTCCCTTGACCTCTGACCTCCAGATATGTGAATGTAAATGGGTTCTATGGGTACCCACGAGTCTCCCCTTTACAGACATGCCCACTTTATGATAATCACATGCAGTTTGGGTCAAGTCATAGTCAAGTCGGCACACTGACACACTGACAGCTGTTGTTGCCTGTTGGGCTGCAGTTTGCCATGTTATGATTTGAGCATATTTTGTATGCTAAATGCAGTACCTGTGAGGGTTTCTGGACAATATCTGTCATTGTTTTGTGTTGTTAATTGATTTCCAATAATAAATATATACATACATTTGCATTAAGCAGCATATTTGCCCACTCCCGTGTTGATAAATCTCCCTTTAAGGTACATTTAGAACAGATAAAAAAATGTGTGATTAATTTGTGATTAATCTTGATTAACTATGGACAATCATGCAATCAATCGTGATTAAATGCTTTAATCGATTGACCGCCATAGTTATATGCAATAATTTTTACTAAGCAGAGTGTGCTGAACATAAGGGACATCTTTCTGATATCGTGTCTGAGCCTCTTTTGTATAATCCTCGTCCCATGTGTCTCAAAGCCTCACCTCTAATGCTTCAGTTTATCTACTCCACATCTCCTCATCTTCTGTAAAGCTTTAAGAATTTAAGGGATAATGACGTTTAACTCGATTCACCTTAAATTTGCAGCAATAGCACCCTTTTTGTGATACACAGATAAAACTCATATTTTCTGAGCTACTCACTTGGGTCCTGAAGTAGCTGGCTGGCGATGGAGACCCTCCTCCTCTCGCCGCCGGAGATCCCTGGGAAAACACGACCTCCAATAACACTTTTGGCCACATGACTCAGACTCAGCTCAGCCATCACTGCCGACACCTGCACAGGAGCCAGAGGTCAAGGGACAGGTGACAAGAGAGTAGCTACTTTTAACAAATCAGCTGACAATGGCCGACTGTAGACAATGTACCTGCTAGTTCTAATATTTTCTGCTTATTACTGCTCTCTGAAATATATCAGAGTGAAGGACAGGGCCAGGAGATTTACTTTTGTTTCCGATCAAAATAAGGAAATATTGAAATAAAGGGAATAGGAGGATGTTGTAGGTTTTAATTTTTAAGTCTAAAAATCATGAACCTAGGCAAAAAGTGTCTGTTGACTTTCTTGAAAGCTGCCTTGACAGCTGCACACTTTTGACCCTTTTTGACAAACATGCTAGCTATGTTTGTAAGAGGGGACATTCTAATTTTTTTTTTTTTGTATTGGACCAATATGGTAAACATACCACATTGATACAGTACAGATACTAGTATACATATACTGTATGTGTGCATTAAACGCAGGGGTTACAAGGAATACCAAACACATCTGACCTTTTAATGCCGTGCTTAAATCTATTTTTTCCTATTCCCAGTTACCCTGACGTTGGACATACTGTACCCATCTTTGAACTAACTGTGACTCAACCATATTTGGCTTAGATAGCCAAATATGCATCAGAATATCACAATGTTCTTGAGAAAGTGTCTTAAAGGACCAGTGTGTTGCATTTAATTATGCTTATAATATTCATAACTATGTTTTATTGGTGTATAATCACCTGAAACTAAGAATCATTGTGTTTTTGTTAGCTTAGAATGAGCCCTTCATATCTACATAGGGAGCGGGCCCTCTTCACGGAGTCCACCATGTTGCTCCGCCATGTTTCTACAGTAGCCCAGAATGGACAAACCAAACACTGGCTCTAGAGAGCCTTTAACGTTTTTACGTTACCCAAAGACCACCGTAGTTCTTCTACTCGCTTGTGAAACTGCGGTTACAAGAGCCGCAGAGTGCAAAACGGCGGTACCGCCAGCTACTGTCTGACTTCCATTTTGTTAAGGATGGCCTGGCCATGGCCTCTGAGCGAGGCGAACAGCGTTACCACAGTTTTGCACTCGGCAGCTTACGTTACCACAGTCTTGGAAAGGGCGCAGTGAGTGGAAGGGTACTCAGTTGGTTGCAATCTGCAACCACACCATGAGATGTCGCCAAATCATACACACTGTATAATAATGAATTGAAAAAAAATTAACAACTTCTAAATTTAGCTTACATGCTGTTATGCTGCTGAAAACCTTGTAATATGCTGACATCCTAAATAGAAATTCTGTTTCAAGCATCATCCCCCGTTTGTCTCCTTTTTGTATTCTCTCTAGCCGGGTGAAATGCCAGGTCTCAGCTATAGAAAACTGATAGAGTGGACGAAGCAGAAGAGGCTCTCAAAAGTCACCTTCTTCTTGATGGCTTCGGCCGAGTGCTTCCGCAGGGCAAGCTGAGCTGTGTAGGTCAGAGTCTCCTGCACTGTCAGATAACTCAACAAGTTATCACTCTGGAAAAGAAAGAGACAAAGAGAGAGTAAAAAAAGAGACAGGAAATAGAAATAGATAAGGAAGAAATGCATTGAGACAAATATCTCCTGGATCTTTCATATTTATCAAGGATATATTGTAAAATTGCTTCCTAATTTTCTACTTACAAGAGAGATGAATAGCAAGATGATGGGTTTATACTGAGGAAAGGTTAACACAATGCAATATACACTGCTGCTAGTAATTATCTCCACCAAGAAGCATATGTTGGTATGATCACCTCCGTCTTCTTCTTGTGTGTTCGTCAGTATTCAAACTACAATATGTCTTGAAACTAGGGCTGTCAATCCATTAAAATATTTAATCGCAATTAATCACATGACTGTCCATAGTTTTAACGCAAATTAATTTAAAGGCAGGGTTGACGATGTTCTCCAGTATACACTATTTGTTATATTGGTTGAAATGGTCTTTATACCCCGACAGCAATCCATTACTGATGAGCTCTGAAAAAGGAGCGGAAAAGAGCCGTCATCTGTAGCTGCTGTAATCCTGTAAAAACGTCTACCAATCACTGCCTCGAGGTCTGCTTGGAAAGAACCAATCAGATGCCTCTCTGCCTCCCTGCTCGTACTCTACCCTTGGCGTGCACCAGCCTAAACTCAACGCGCGTCGCCGCCACACGTTTCCTGAAGAATGGAAGAGAAAACTCAGCCCTGCAGTAGCACTGCCGAGGTTACTTGTCATGAGGTAGCATTGTTGAGGTCCTCTCTCCGCTCTGTGTCTGTGAAGTAGTTACGATGCGGCGGTGCTCGTACATGTTTGTGTGTGTGTGGGGGGGGGGGGGGGGGGGGGGTTTAGACGGAGCTCCTGAGGCGATGCTACTTTCAAATTATGCTAGCTTTCCAACATCGTCGACCCTACCTTTAAGGTAGATTTGCCAAGTATTTAATCCTCTTGTTAACATGGGAGTGGGAAAATAATGCTGCTTTATGTAAATGTATGTATATATTTATTATTGGAAATCAATTAACAACACAAAACAATGACAGATATTGTCCAGAAACCCTCACAGGTACTGCATTTAGCATAAAACAATATGCTCAAATCATAACATGGCAAACTGCAGCCCAACAGGCAACAACAGCTGTCAGTGTGTCAGTGTGCTGACTTGACTATGACTTGCCCCAAAACTGCATGTGATTATCATAAAGTGGACATGTCTGTAAAGGGGAGACTCGTGGGTACCCATAGAACCCATTTACATTCACATATCTGGAGGTCAGAGGTCAAGGGATCCCTTTGAAAATGACCATGACAGTTTTTCTTCACGCCAAAATTTTGTGTAAGTTTGGAGCGTTATTTAGCCTCTTTGTGACAAGCTAGTTTGACATGGTTGGTACTGATGGATTCCTCAGGTTTCTCGTTTCATATGATACCAGTATCTCTCTAGCTTTACAACTGAGCCCGCTACAACCTAAAAATCGCAAGTTAGAAAAGAAATTAGTGGCGCTAAATTGAATTTGCGTTAAGGTGTTATTATCGCGTTACGTTTGACAGTCCTACTTGAAACTTAATGTTGTCTCTGGCATGAACGTCCACGCAGCACACTCAGCAGCAGAAAAAGTGCAGATTTCAGAGTACTTATCTACAGTATCTTTGCTGCACATCCCTGCCCACTGTGTACTGTATATCCATACAGGACACATACAGCAATATACTGTATATCTGAATGATTATATATGGCAACTGGAACCTACTTCTGCCCCAGATACACACACTCTCTCACACACACACACACACACACACACACATTTATTGCTCTAACCTGCCGCCTGCCTCAATTAACACGTGGCGCCTCCCAATCCCACTTCTCCTTATTAGCCTCTCATCTGAATGACTTTAATATCAGGAGCTCATATCACCTCCTCATCTACAGCTTAGCAGGGGAAGTTAATGACGAGGCTTAGAGAGCAGAGGAGGGGGTGCTATCAGCTAGAAGAGGGAGATGATTTGAAAGGAAGCAAGGCCAGTTTTAAGCCAGTGTTTTTAATTCAGGCTTTGGATACACTTGAGCACCTCTCATTGAGAGATTAAGTGTATGAGGAAGCCAGCAAGGGCCTTTAGTTAATTTCACCCAGAGGCCAGGGCAACCTCTCCAGGAGTTTTTGCAAAATGGTGCGTGCTCATTGAGTTTGTGGTTTGGTATTTATGGTGGTTAACCACAGGCAACTTAATACAAACTGTCATGCATGCAGCCATTAACATGTGATACTGTAGGGGCAAAGTTGAACCTGATGTTAGTGTGTGATGGGAGCTAGGGCAAAGTGAAATGTGCATGTTGTTGCATTTTTCTCTTGTCTGGGTGTGCTGAAGACCCAGTTTGAAACATGTAGAAATGTATTTAATTCTTGAGATCACCAATAACTGATCGAAACGGTATGTTTCTGTGTTTCTGTGTGTTACCTGCAGCACGTAGGAGAAGCAGTCCTGATACTCTTCTCTCTTCAGTTTCATGCCGTTAACGAAGACTTCACCCAACAGTGTGCCACAGTTCCCGATCCTCCCTGAGATGGCATCCAACAATGTGGTCTTTCCTGACCCTTTACAAGGCAAAGTGCCCACACACACACACACACACACACACACACACACACACACACACACACACACATACACAAACACACACACACACACACATGAATACATATGTACATACAGTAGGATATCTGGTCTCATATTTAAAAAAAACTTAGATTGGCCAACAGACACATTGATTCCTGTTTGCTGCAGGGGGACTTTATTTTATGGTCCTGTCTGTTTTGTTTTTGAATGAATAGTATTGCCTCGTTATTGATAATAGTTCTCCGCAGTGTTCATACTGGTCTCATGAACATCCAGCCCGTTCTCATTCCCGTGGCATCAAATACCGACACTTTGTCACAGCCGTCGACGTTTGATACCGCCGCACAAGGCACCCTTTGGTGGTGGTATGAGATGCACCGGGCGTTCAATTAACTTTAATGTAAACCCATCTGCGACAGCAGTAAACACACAGAGAAAGTGCGCCGGGAGTGACTGGTGATGTAGATTAAAGAGCGAAAGGGACACAACGGGCGGGCGGGAGGGGAGTCCAACAAGCACAAGGCTTTCATGTTCTTGTCCTGTGTGTTACGTTACACTTTCACTTTACAACCGGCTGTTTGTTTGTGTGCCGTCTTCACGTCAAGTCACATTTTCACTGTTAAAACATCGTAGTTTTAAGTCCAACCATGTTGTTTTTTCCTAAACCTAACTAAGTGGTTTTGTTGCCTAATCCTAAACAAGTGGTTTTGTTTAATTCACAACATTAAGCACGTGTTTCCTGTGAGCTGAAAGTAACGGCGAGGGGTCTGACAAAGGGTACATCCCAGGTCTCTTATTTGTCGTTTCCTTGCTCCTCGCTCCTCGCTTGAACCGGAAGTTGTTCTGGTGCGCCATCTTGAAGACCGTCTCAAAGCTCTTATTTCTGCACGGAGGGGCGAGGAGGGATCTCTGAGGAGCGATGAGCGAGGATACACAAGAGCAGCTTTCAGGGAAGTCTTTTACCGACCGACACGCCCCCTTTTTGGATATCAGTCACTGATTGGACGCTGCTGCCGACCGGATTGATCTGATAACTTTACCTCTCAAAGTCGCTGAGTTTCATAACGGAGTGAAGACAGATCACAGAGTAAACGTTTTATATTTTAGTGGTCTTCTGATTCACCGTCTAGTTAAACTCTGTGTTAATTGTAGCTCTGAACAGCAGCAGAAGGACCTGCGGTATCTCTCCTTCACACACCTTTTGTAGTCCGTCTTCAGAACATTGTAGTTTTACCACGGCAGAACCACATCACTAACATCCGCCGCCGTCGCATCATTATCACGGAGCCTAGTGACAGTGCAGTCGGACTCTGAACACCACGGTTGTCTTTTCTTAAAGAGACTATTTGTAAGATTCAGAAATGCTGCTTAACAGCGACACCTGTGGCCTTGAAATCAACGAAAGTCAGCGTCGAGCTCGCGCTTGCTCGCTCTACATAGACATGAAAGAGCATCGCTCAATACAGTGAGGAGACAGACGTCAGCTAAAACCACAATATCACTCTATATTTCAGCTGCTTGGCAGTAATGTTAGCTGACCAGACGAAAGTCTCTCCATGAATCACTGCTGATCCTAGTGTTGGCTTTTCCTGCTCAGCGCAGGCTTCAGCAGCGGGGCTCCTCAACGAGTTACGTCATCGCCTCCCGACCGCAGCCGGCAGCCGAAGTCACCGGCACCCGGTCGGTAACGAGACGATAACGTAACTCGTTGAGGAGCCCCGTCACTTCACAAGACACGGAAAACCTCTGTTGGTCTGGAAGAGCTGCAGCATTTATTTCTGCACAAATGTCCACTCTACATTCACTAGATATTCTCAGAGCTAAACTAACTCTTCTGCAGTGTGGAGTGAGCGCGCGTTCACATCTAGAGGTGGAGCGAGACAGCGAGGACGCGCGCGCTGTCTGAGTGAAGGAGAGCAGGCAGCGGAGACGAGGCTCCGGCCTCACGCAAGCGCGCATATGCGAGCGCGCATGTGTGCCGACCCGCTACATTTATACGCTTCAAAAGTTACAAACAGTCCCTTTAAGACCTTCTGAATTCTCCTCCTCATCTTTCCTTGACCTTGTGACGTTTTCCATTGAGGTCAAAGAAAAGTGGTTAGGAAAAGATGTTAGGACGTAATTTTTTTACTTTTCGACCTTAGCCATAGTTCCTGGTCTCTCCATGCATCCCTGGTGGGAGGGACTAAGACGCAAGGGAAAGATGCAAGTGAGGGAAACGCGGCTGCAATTAAGAGACTTGGGATGTACCCAAAGCGTCAGTATATGACGAGGTAGGATGAGAACATGTGGGAGCAATACGTGTGACCATTTTCACACTCTAGCCTGAATGAAAGGTCCTGTCAAAATGTAAGAGTGTCTAATAACTAAATCACTCATATCAGATCTGATCTTATTGTAGTTATGTTCCTAAAAATATCCTTTCAGAGGATAAACACTTAAACACGTTTAAACACTCTTGCTCTTTGGACTGGAAGCGCAAACCTGAATTGCCCAGTATGCCCATGATCTGTCCACTGTCTACGTGGAAGGAGACATCACTGAGGATCTGACGAGTCCATCGCTTCTTGTACGAGGGTAAGTCCCACCACGGACCCACACGCTCACTGGAACACAGACATTTTCAACATCAATATTTTCTAACATTCCCAGAACAGAATCAATCCCCGCTATGAAAATGATAATCATTTCATTTGAAAGTATGTAAGTAGTTATCAACAATCAGCAATGTGTCTTATTTGACACTAGATAATAAGACAGAATGTCCCCATGTGTTACACATTACATTTCTATTTCTGCTATTTCATTAGAAATGAGAGTTAGAGCGAGTCAAATTGTAGATGATTCAACCCAAAACTGCCTGTCAGAAAAGAGCATCAAGAATCATATTGTCATGAACTGTATTCCTATAATCATCAATCCCACAATGATAAACTCAGGCCTCCTATTTGTCCAACCTGTACCTGCACCTGTGTAAACTGTCCACTAATAATTAGTAATTCTAATTTAATTGTATTTCTTTGTTCTGTCTGATTGTGTGTACAATCTTATCTTTTGTCTCTTTTCTCTTTTCCATCCTTTTAATATTTGTTTCTCCTTTTCTAATGCAGTGATTGTCAAAGTGGGGACCAGGGACCCCCAGGGGTCCGAGAAAAGTTTTCAGATTCATTAATTTAAATTGCCATGATATAGATTTAAAAAAAAAAAAAAGACTTCATAGTTCAGCGAATAATATTTAGATTTTTAAAACTATACCGTATAATAGTTCAGAAATCCTATTCTAATCTAAGCAATCTATAACTCTTATAATCTGCAAATATGTTTAATATGTGTCTAATAGGGGTGTCGCGATATGGCGATAACTGTGATATTTAAAAATGAAATATGTATATTATGTTAATAATATACAGTACATAATGTAAATAATCCAGCACTTCTTAAATCACGCTTTTGTACAGTTATGGTTACAGACTCTCTCTTCACCTTCCTACGCTCGCACACAATAAACAGTTAAAGTTAAAGATGTATTTGACTGATTGATAGCATTCTTATTTTTTTTCAAATTTGCTATAGATATCGTGATAATATTTTTATCGTGAATTCTTCTGGCCACGTTAATCATGTAGTGAAAATCTGAAAGCCCTAATGTCTAATATCTTTTCTAGCACATTTCTCTTAGGCTGTTCTCTCACATTACTAAAACTATAGAAGTGTAAAAAAACAAATAGGCTACATCATATTATTCCAAGGGACATACGAGACATATGAGTTGGTCCCCGGTATATTCTCTATCTTGTGAGGGGTTCATGGCTGAAAAAAGATTGAAACTCTGTTCTAATGTATTAAGGTATACCTCGGAGAGTGCCCTAATCAAGCCCCTGAGGGTTATATATTAATTTGTAATTTTGCACATGTGTAGACAAATAAACTAAACTACATGTGCATAATAATACAACATCATTTATATCATGTCATCTCATTGATTCTTAGAGTCTGTTATTGTCTCTCAGTCATCCTCTTGTACACTCTGTGTTGGCAGCTTTTACCTGACGGTGTAGGAGATCTTGCTGACACTGAGACAACAGGAGGGCTCTGATCGCTCCTCTCCACCGTCCCTCCCCACATCCCTCTTCACCTCCGACACAAACTTGTAGGACTCTCTACTTTTGGTCCCGTTCTCTGGCTCCACCGCCTGCACTGAATAAACTTTGTTCATGTCTCCGGCGGACAGTCTGCTTCTCCAAACAATGATCAAGTCCGTCTCAGATCAGTTTGTTCATATCCACGCAGCATGTGAAGCTCTAAAGTCGAGTCGTCCTGCAGGTCCAAACTTTGTTTCTCTGCACTCGTTCCCTGTACAGAGCAGGAGAGCAGTGGTGTCTCTCAGGAACCATAAACACACAGTGACCTCCGCGTTATCTCAGAGAACTTTGATCTGGAGCTGTATAAAACCAGACAAAAAACACAACACACACCCCAGCTGTGGAGATTGACAGGCTGGCTGTCTTGCCTCAGTCCTCAAAATTGTGCCCTGTGACCAGAAAAGCAGACGCAGAGGAACTGACGTGACATGAACTTGGACGCTTTGAGAAAGAAGGCTGAGACGAGAGGAGATCTTCAGCTGGACTGGAGTCAAACTAGCTAACAAAGAGAGTCAAAGGGGAACAACAGGAGGAAAACAACGGTGGATACCCGTAGAGAGAAAAAGAGAGGAGCCGAACAGAAGAAGAAAAAGGGGAGCGTTGACCTCTTGACCCTACAAAAGTCAACCAGCAACTGTGTCATGGACACAGACACCGGCCTCAATCATGTAAACAGCACCTCACAGGTCAGTTTGTTACATGGGATCACAAGGCATTGGTTTTAAGTTCCTCTGCTAATATACTAATATACTTTGGTTAAATCAAAACCATGTCTAATCGTTCTGTTGATTCCTTTCATCCCCACCCCCACCATCCACTGAGCTACTCTCTCTGACTGCTGCATAACCTCTGATTGTATTCACTGAACATTGTGTGCCTGAATCAGATTATAATTATAATGTGGGTATGAAAGTTTGTTTAATGAGATAAAATAAGCAATAATTTATTATTTCCTTCAACAAAGGACCCCAATTTGCAGTAAAAAGTATATAATTTTATTTGACGTCAACTTCAAATGCTAAAGTAATTTAGATTTTATCTATAAAATATGAATACATTTCTCTATGAATGCTCAAAATTAGTATTTTACTATTTACATTTATTTGGCTTTACTCCTCTCCTCTTTGACAATCGATGCATTAGGATTTACTTCCGTGTTTTTACATTTTTCTGTTTTGTAGTTTGCAGATTGAATGTGCAGCTTTTGGTCCCTATGTTCTAGTTTGTTTATATTTCCTTTTCCCAGTTCTTCCCACAATGCATCATCCATTTGTTTCTACAATGAATGTGTGACCTTTTGTAAAAACCTTGCTCTACTTGACCAGGATAGTTTATCTAAAAAGATTCAGTTTCATCTGAAGTTTGGTTTAATAGTATTGGAATGTATGGTTTCCACAGGCTCTATTGTATTATTTCAGTAACCCCATTAACTGGTTAGAACAGCTGCATGAACAATGGCAACATTTTGAGTGTCCGAACTACGTAAAGAAACTCGGCAGATTAATGTCTAAAAGAAAAGCAACCAGGAGGGTCTGAGAACTGGATGTTCATGTCACTAGAAGCCATATCAGCTATTTTACATGACATCTATATACATGTAACATACAGTAGATGGGCTGTGAGCATGTGCTGCATTTTGAAATGTACATTTTTACTTTTAGTTTCTTGGAGAGATTTAAGGATTACATGATAGCCGTAATATTAGGGACATTTTCAAAAGGACTCTGGACCCACAAAAGGCAACTATTTGCACACATGCACACATCCTTACCTCTTGCATGCACATAGTTTGGGACAATGTTCTCAGCTGATTTTCACAGACAGTGTGCATGCAAGCAATGCATTAATTATTATTCAAACCAATTACAAATTAATGATTATTGGCAACTCGGTAAGAGTTTTATAACTCTTAACTGATCTTTACTTTCACTGATTTTATTGCAGGTTGTCCTTTAGATCCGATATGAATACAGATAAAACATGTCAAAGGAGTCCTTGCTTCTATGAAACTCGTTGACCTGTCTCCTCCTCTTTAACAGCATCAAGACACCGAGTTGTTCTCGTCTGAAGAGGACAGCAGCCTCTACTTCACCTACAGTGGAGGGCGCAATGAGCTGGAGGTCAGCGACCTGCACTATGAGGTAACTGACGGGCAGCCGCTCTGCTCTCGTATACGCAGTTATCTATAGCTTGTAACTGTTGCATGTCTGGACTGCATTATGTGCATGTTTTATGTGCGCATTGTGTAAATGTGTGTGCTTGTGTGTGTGTGCTCCCAGGTGGACACAGCAGCTCAGATCCCCTGGTATGAGAGGTTATCAGAGTTCAAGATGCCGTGGGAGATGAAAGGGAACAAGCAGACAGCCATCAACAAGCTCAGCCTGCGAGTCCGCAGCGGACAGATGCTGGCTGTCATCGGCAGCTCAGGTGACACACACACACACACACACACACACACACACACACACACACACACACACACATACGTATTTATAGACAATATCAGGACTTTTGAACAAAACAATACAAATGGGGACGTGCCTTTCCCAAGGTCCCAGAGACCTGGGAATCAAAGTATTTCCGAGCAATGCTTATACGAATACATCCATCTGTTTAGATTTTGTCTAAGGCCATATTTAGGTCAGACCTGATTTTAATGCTACGGAGGCTGTAGAACACTGTGGCGAGCTCAGAAAAATGAGGACGCCAAAAATGTCTTCATTTTTACGAGCGTCCTGATATTGAAAGTGTGTTATCACAAAATAGTCCTCATTTGTCATGAAAACAAGTACACACACACACACACACACACACACACACACACACACACACACACACACACACACACTTATGAAAAAGTAGTATACTTCAAGTTTATGTAAAGTTCAAGTATATTTCCTAAGTATACTTTATGTAATAAGTATACTAATATCAATGTTCTAGCAGTATACTTGTAAGTGTACTACTTCAATACTTCTTGGGACTGAATTGGCCCACTTTTTAATATATAAAAGTATACTTTTAAGTGTACTTTAAGTATAAGAACAGTAAACTTTGAGTACATAGCTAGTTTACATCTAAGTTGTATTTTGTACTGCAACTATACTATGAAGTGAACTATACTACAAGTGAACTTATAGGTATACTTTTAGTTTACTGTTATATACTTGTAGCCCACTTTTTATTTCATAAAAGTACACTTTAAACTAGTATACTCTCAGTGAACTACTAGTTTAAAAGTTTTTACTGCAAGTATACTTGTAAGTTTTATTTAACTTATCGTACATAGCCAATGATTCATGCAGTACAAAAAGAGACTTGCTTCTTTTGATATTTGTCTTGATGTTTTGTGATGAGATTAAAAAAATATATTTTTATTTTTTTTCTCGCATGCCTCCAGGGTGAACGGAGAATGTAAAAACTTAGAAAATTCCTGATGAATTGAAGTAAATTCATATCAAAGCACACATTTACAAACTCTCACACCCTCTAATAGGCTACTCTATCAAAAAGTAAGCATAGGCCAAATATACTTAGACTTTTCTGTATACTTGTCAGTATAAGCCAAGTATACTTAGGTATCATTTTGTTAAGTATATCTCTGATAAGTACATAAAAAGTAAACTGAAAGCATACTCTCTTATTTAAGTTTAAAAGAAGTATACTAATAGCACACTTGAATACAATTATTTTTGGTAAGGGCACACTGAGTATTACCATTTCTAATCAAGGTTATACATGTAATAGCCTCGTGGGATGATGTCATTGTTCCACCTGCTTTTCTGCTGTCAAGCTTGGCTAAGGACCTCATGTCAGCAGCACTGTTCACATGGACAACCCAAGACTCCATGACATGAAACACTATTACACAACAGAGAAACAATAAAAACTCTATTTTTCTTTAAACTCCAGCTACATGAATTATGAAGAATGGAATAAAACATCTGCTACGTTTGGAGACTAATCAATGTCCCAAACCTAATGTAGTACATGTAGTTCATGCCTCCTGAAACCGTGCTCACTGTTTTGCTTATGTGCTCTTTTTTACTTGTATATTGTTTTGTTTTGTTTTGATGCGTCATCTTTTATTTAAAATCATCTTCTCCCAGGTTGTGGTAAAACATCTTTGCTGGACATAATAACGTGTCGCGATGAGGGCGGCACGATGACGTCCGGTCAGGTTCTGATTAACGGGAAGCCCAACACGCCGCAGCTGGTGAAGAAGAACATCGCTCATGTCCGGCAAGACGACCGGCTTCTTCCTCACCTCACTGTTCGCGAAACTCTCGTGTTTGTTGCCAAACTGAGGCTTCCCACCCACTTCACACAGGCTCAGAGGGACCAGAGGGTAAGATTAAACCATATCCAGATAGACACAGAATGTACACGACACAAAGACATCTTGTAATACAAACACTGACCTCATACTTGAGATGTTGCGCTGTGCATATAATCTACATTTGGACCAGTTGTGATGGCGGTGTCGAGTTCTTTTTCCTCAAAATATACTGAGCTGAAATAAACAATAAGATGAACTGTTCTGTGTGATGTGAGAGACAGATGTTATACTGTAAGTTACATGTGACAGACTGAAGTCTCTGCGGTTTTCTGTCACAGGTGGATGATGTCATCGCAGAGCTGCGGCTGCGACAGTGTGCTCACACCAGGGTGGGAAACGACTATGTGAGGGGTGTTTCTGGAGGAGAGAGGAGGAGAGTCAGTATAGCTGTACAACTTCTCTGGAATCCCGGTGAGAGAAAAAACAGACAACCTCTTCAACTCTTGATTTTAACTTTCATTTTGAACTTTACTTTTATTGAACTGGCTTGTAATTTACTCATAAAATTGAAAAATCTTGGTCAAATTTAGCAGGAAGATTCACATGCAGATTCTCCTTAAGGAAGATCTGTGAGGAAAAACTGGCCATTTTCACAGGGGCCCCTTGACCTCTGACCTCAAATTATGTGAATGAAAATGGGTTCTATGGGTACCCACGAGTGCCCTTTAAAGACATGGCCACTTTATGATAATCACATGCAGTTTGGGGCAAAAACCATGCAGTATTAATATTGCCTATTCTGAAAATAGTTTCCGGGGTCCTTAAACAGTCTTGGAATTGCATAAATTGGGTATCACTGTCAAGCTGAGACTCTTGTGGATCCAAAGAGCCCAACTGTGTTCATGTGTGATGATGTTAGTCCTCATAGTAACCATTTCACTGTAGTGAGACCATTTTTTTAAACTTGACCTCACTGTATAAAATGACCTGTGGTGACCTCTAGGATAATCACAGCCTCATGAAACTTTACAGCCACAAACTACAGACCTAGAGCATTCAGAGGATGGATGGATCAAACTAGAGACCTAGAGCATTCAGAGGATGGATGGATCAGACTAGAGACCTAGAGCATTCAGATGATGGATGGATCAAACTAGAGACCTAGAGCATTCAGAGGATGGATGGCTTTCCTAGCTAGGTTGACAATGAGGGGGTTTCTGAGCAGTTTACACAACAGACGAAATTGCCGAAAAATGCAATTCTTGCAGACATCTTCAAATGTCAAAAGTTTTGAAACCAAATCACAGCATGGCTTTTTCTATGGTGTTCCTCAAGGTCTTGGTGTCTTAATGTGGTATTTTGGAGGGATTATTGATCATTCTTATCAATTCTTGAGTGGTAAAAAATGGTTAAATTTAGCACCAAATCTGTGTAACAAATGGTATCAATCCAAAAATTGCTGCAACAACTTATGAGACATAAGTGACCATCACGAACGTTCACACACTTTCACAATTTTTATCAATTAATGAATGAATTAATTCATGTTTATTTCTTGACACACTGAGCTGGATCCCCCTTAAAAAAGACAAAAATGGGTTTGTGGGTCTCAGAGCATTTTTTGGGGCTAACTATACTATTACTTTTTTATACCATTTTTTTATGGCATACTTTACTATAAATTTTCATGACCGGTAGGTTGTGTCTTATATGGATTATTGAACTTGTGTTTTTACATTTCAGGTATTTTGATCTTGGACGAGCCCACGTCAGGTTTGGACAGCTTCACGGCCCACAACCTGGTGATCACGCTGTCCCGCCTGGCCCGCGGAAACCGTCTGGTCCTGCTGTCGGTCCACCAGCCTCGGTCTGATATCTTCCAGCTATTTGACCTCGTCGTCCTGCTGTCATCGGGTTCTGCCGTTTACTGTGGCGCTGCTCATGACATGGTACCTTACTTCACCGCCCTGGGATACCCCTGCCCACGATACTGCAACCCCTCTGACTTCTATGGTTAGTGTGTGTGTAGGAAGCTGTCAAAAACAGCATGAAGTGGTGCTTCTTTCCAGCGCCCAACAATGTCTGAAAGTTCTTATCACCCCAACACTCATTGGCAACAAGAAGGAAATTTAGCACCAAGAAATGTGCCACCCAAAGGCAGCTTTAAAATGGTTAAAATGTTTTCAGCATCCGTCCTATTAATGCTAATACTATACTCTATGCTCTTGAGACATCCATGGTGTCATTTGTGACCCATTCTTCTTTATAAACCTATTTACTTATTCAAGCTTCATTTTGTTGGTGTGTGTGTGTCTCTGTGTGTGTCTGTGTGTGTGTACAGTTGATCTGATCAGTATAGACCGGCGTAATCCAGAGCAAGAGGCCAAGTGTTTGGAGCGGTCCACAGTTCTGGCTGAGCACTTCATGGAAAAGGTCAGAGACACCGACGATCACATGTGGAAGCCAGCTGGGACCAACACAGCACCCACACAGACTGAAAGGTAGCTGTGTGTTTAAGTTTGCCCTTTTTTCCCCACCTTTTCTTTATCTATACATTCACATATTTTCCATATAACTTTTCTCTTGTTTCCACTTATCTTGTCCTACAATTTTTCATCTAGTTCTCCTCTCATTACCTCCCCCTGTCCCTTACAATGACATATATAAAGGCAGGGTTGGGTTCTCACTTATCTCAGCAGCAGCTACAGCAGCAGCTACAAGGCATTTTTGTGTTGCTTGAACAGCTTTGAGTGACCCGTTTCAGAGGCAACATTCTTTGTGGTCAAGTTTTTAGCTGTGGACTCAAAACAGGACATTTTGAAGTGAATTTTATTCATTTCTAGAGATTCATCCATTAATAATTTAATAATATTTGATGGGAAACTTGTTCCAGTGTGCTATACACAGACCATATGATCCACTGTTTTCCCTCCTGCAGCCCTCAGAAGCTGATCAAAGTAAAAGGAGAGGAAGTAATCGACATTTCCAAGCATAGAAACAGACTGCCTGGCCGACTACACCAATTCACGACCCTCATCAGGTAAGAGCAACTCACACGGATGTGTTACAGCAGCGGCTCACAACCCTTTTTGTCCGTTTTACGGATATTATAATATTTTTTGTGGTCCTGGAATTGTCAATGTTTGGGTTTGATCTCTTTTGTCCTTTTTTTGATAGGTTTGATCAGTTTTGCATTTGTGCTTCTACTACTTTTAAATCATTTATCCTTTACTTTTACCTATTCATTTTGACTTCTCTGCTCAGTGCAAACTTGTTTTCATAGACTCTCAATTGCAGCAGGTGGTGTTCATGTGTTCATGTTTATTGACCTCCCCTCCTTTCTTCTCCCTCAGACGTCACATGTACAATGACTTCAGGGACCTGGTCACCTTATTGGTCCACGGCTTCGAGGCGCTCCTCATGTCGCTGCTGGTCGGTTGTCTCTACTACGGGGCGGGACAAGAGCGTCTGACCATTCAGGACACAGTCGCCCTCCTCTACATGATCGGAGCCCTCACCCCATTCGCTGTGGTGCTGGATGTCATAGCTAAATGTGAGTAATTACAGCCGGTTCAAGAGTCAGAGCCAGTCTGAAAATCAGTCAAGCAGTTAATAAAGTTCACATACAAATTGAATCTAATCTTGATAGCATCTTTATTGATGCACAGCAGAAACAGATTTCTCTTCATTAGGAACAAGATGAGCAGAAGACTCTCAGCTGAAAACTGCACTCAAATGTCTGCACTTTTTGTTTCCATATTTTTAATTTTTATTACAGTTGTGAAGCATGTCAACACATATGGGACATCTAATTTGGACAAGCATAGCCATTATAACAAGCATCACAACATATTGTTTACAGACAAACTGAAACAAATTAAGAAAATACACAAAAACAAGCAACACAAAGAAAATATTTTTTACATATTATTTGTGTGAAAAGAGCCAGAAATCCTTCAAAGTGCAGTTGTGATTGCTGTATTTGCGTTCTTAGAACACAGCTGGCAGAAGTGAATCAAGTCAGTGGAGAAAAACTGTAAGAAGACAAACCAGCCAGAGGTGCACGTAAGACAACAAGAGTCACGGAAATACTGATAAAGCATATAATTAATTAATAACGAATTTTACAATAAAAATAGGCATTAATACATTTGTTTACAAATTAACTTATTAATCTATGAATTAATAGACTAAATCACAAAGTAATTCATTATTTGACTTTTACTGGGCAATAAAAAAAGGAATTATAAAAATAATTTACAAATTAAATATTAATCAATCAGTAATAAATAAAATAAAAAACATGATAAAACAGTCAATAAGTACATCATTTAAAAATACATTAATGCATTCATAAATATATAATGGAATTTAAAAAATAAATTGAAAATGTAATTTAAAAAGAGAAATATCTGGATTCACAAATTTCGCAATTTTCTTTCCCATTTTTGCATTTACATTTCCCTGCTGCTTTTCCTACACGCTATTTGATTTAGCTTCTCCTTTTAGCCTTTCCATGACACATTGGGCCTTGCACTGGTAAAATGAGGTAGAACAAATGCAAATTAGCGATGTGGGGTGTACCAAGCTCTCTCTGATTGGCTATCAATCACATGCCACTTTAGATGAAACCATGCCCACTTCATATGACGAAAGCCTTGAAGCTATTATTACTATTTCCGTGACTCTTGTGGTCCTCTTGAGGTTCAAAACAGTAGGTTATTAAAAGTTATAAAGAAGTCATTAAACAGATTTGTGAGAGATAGAGTTGGACACTGTGTCCTCGGATTCTGAGTTATATTATAATCCGTCTCAACAGTTGCAGAGATAGCAACAGCAAGTAAGTCGGGTTCAAGGTCAAAGTCAAGTGACTACAAGAGTTATAAAACTGATTCCAAGGTCACTTATGACTCTGAGTTGAATACTGTAACAGTGCCCGAGTACAGTATATCACACAAAGGCCCAAGGAAAATAAAAAAATCTCTGAAAAAAACAATTCACACAATATCACAATAGAAATACTACATTTACATAGCTGATGAGACTCTGTAATTTGTGATATTTGTTGCTGTGTTGTGTACCAGCATGCAACAAACTGAAGAACAGCTCCAATCTGCAAGGAAGCCTGATGCCAGAGGTTTATAATGCTGCACCTCATCAGACTAACTTCATGTTATCTGCAGGTCACACAGAGAGAGCCATGCTGTACCACGAGCTGGAGGACGGCATGTACTCCGTCACCTCCTACTTCTTTGCCAAGGTAAACCACGGTGATGAAGCTGCGTCTCCAGTAGGGGTCATCGTCGCTCCATGCTGGAGTCATGCTACAGTACTGTAATGTGATGTTGGAAAGCATGTCTGCATTGCAAATACACCAGCCAGGATCAACACTGAATGTGTTCTGTGTATTTGAATGTATGCTATCTCCACATGCAGGTCCTGGGGGAGTTACCAGAGCACTGCGTGTTCACTCTGGTGTACGGCCTGCCCATCTATTGGCTGGCCGGTCTCAACGAGGCTCCGGACCGTTTCCTGCTCAACTTCATCCTGGTGTGGCTGATGGTTTACTGCAGTCGAGCCATGGCTCTGTTTGTAGCTGCCGCGCTGCCCACCCTGCAGACCTCGGCCTTCATGGGCAACTCCTTTTTCACCGTCTTCTATTTGACCGGAGGTTTCGTCATCAGCATAGAGAATATGTGGCTCGGTGAGGAGACGGATTCATTGTCCCGTGTGAGGATAGAGAACAGCTTGGGGGGGAATGAAAAGATGCTGGTCAGTGTGTGATGTTGCATGTTTTTGACTCCCCAGTGGCCTCGTGGTTCTCTCACGCCTCCTTCATGCGTTGGGGTTTTGAGGGCATGCTGCAGGTGCAGTTCAGAGGCAACAAGTACCCCGTTACCATCCGAAACATCACCATCAATGTCGACGGCATACACGTGAGTTAGAAACAAACACAAATACAGAATCATACATGGGTTTTCATCAAACGGTTCCACATTCTGAATAGTTTTGGTTGTGCCGTTTTGGAGTTTCTTTTTATTAGCATTATTGTATTCACTCCATGTTATAAAAGTTGAAAACTATAATATCAGGCATTAATTGTACGTAAATAAACACAGCTATTAAAACCAAAGTACTGCACATACTGGGATAAACCAACGTCCTTCTCATCCTGTAACCCTCTCTGTTTGTCTTCGAGGTGGTGGAGGCCATGAACATGAACCAGTACCCTTTGTACTCGTGCTATCTGGTCCTGCTGGCAGTCTGTCTGGTCTTCATGGCGCTCTATTACTTGTCCCTAAAATTCATCAAACAGAAGTCCAGTCAGGACTGGTGAACACATCTGGACCAGTTGCAACAATCAGAGCAAATGCACACATGGGAGTCAGGTTTTTACTGTAGGAGGTGTTTTTGCAGCAGTCGAAGGAAGTAGTTTGGGTTCTAGTTCGACTGGTTCGACACTGAGCCATGTTTTCCACTCTCATTGTGCTGTTGTTATTGGGATGTTTTACAGTGACTAAAAGTGCTTAATTCAGGGGAGAAATTCACAATCATTTCAACATCAGAAACTCTGCACTCTTTTTTAAAGGGACTGTATGTAACTTTTTACACGTATAAACGTTTTTTAATCATTTTTATTGCCAATGTGTGAACAAGTTGTAAACTAACATAAAAAATGTGACTTTCTGGGTTTCCTCTATCAGCCTGAAGACTGCTTTTAATGTGAAGAGCCTGGGACGTTTTTTCTGGGAAAAATCCAACAGACGTGACATCATGCACGCTCACGAGTGTCTTTATTTTCAGCTCTTTCCAGCTAACAGTGTGCAACCGTAGCTAACGTTTGGTTAGAAATGGAGTCCGCTAACGCCAATAAACGACCAGCCCCCACCACAACTCAGACTCCAACACAAACTCCACAGAAGCACAAGAAAAGCAAAGTTATATCTAGTGAAGCCTGTTTCGCAAAACAGGAATGGGACCGACGTGTGAGGGTGGGGGGGAACTAGTGCTGTGGGAGTGTGTGTGCATGTGGGAGGTGAGAGGGCGCAGCAGCGAGTGTGTGAGAAAACGAGCGAGTAGCGTTGACTTGGCGGCCACAGGTGTT
Organism: Sebastes fasciatus; assembly: GCF_043250625.1. NCBI lineage: Eukaryota > Metazoa > Chordata > Actinopteri > Perciformes > Sebastidae > Sebastes > Sebastes fasciatus. The sequence goes on along the minus strand of NC_133803.1, from coordinate 4,054,061 downwards.
ACTGTTAATTTCTGATTCTTACATAAAGACACATGAAATAACTCTCCTGCTATGTCAGTAAAACGTTTAATGTCACCCTTCTTGATGTATGAAATAATAACTAAAAGTGTGTTAACAGTTTAAACATGGGAATCATTAGAATTTGGATAAGAAAAAAAGTTTTGTTGAAGCACTTGTTGCAGTACCGCTGTCTGCTGCTGGGTGGCAGCAGAGCGCTGCACTAACATCAAAGTTCAAATGAAGGATTTTCTTTTTCTCTCCCTCTCTTCTCCGTCTTGGCAAATGATTAGAGCGCCTCTGGCAGATATCCATCTGCAGCTTTTGCTTGTTCCCTTTTCAATCTTCTTTTTTTTTCTCTACAGCTTTATCTTTTTTTTTTTGTATATGTAAGGTTATTAAGCTTAACAATGTGTGTGCCAGTATAGGGAGCACTGGAAAAAAAAGCCTAGTAGAGATTTAGTAAGTCACACTCAGAAAAAAAAGAGAGCTTGTACTCGTGTCCTCATAGATTGAAGATTATGTAAGCCGTGTGTTTTTGCACTGGTGCAAAAGCCTGATAAATATTTCACTGGCGTGGTTTGAGTCCTAATTATTAAAGTATTAAATCAAATTGCTCCACTTGAGCGTGTTTATTTTGGTCGTCATACTCTGCTATCCTTTGACCTGGTCATTCAGTAACATGCTGTAGTCTCTTGTCGCTGTGCAGTTTCATAACATGATTAATGTGATTATTTTCAGTGATTATTCTTCACGTTTTGGTTCTTATTTCAGCACCGCAAAAAATTGCTCAGAAATGGTTCTTCAGGTGAAATCATAAAGGGAATAGTAAAGTAAAGTAACACCTTAATAAGCTTAAATGTTTCGATTGAAAGAAACTTGTGTTCCTGCAATTTTACCCATCCATGTCAACTGTACTCATTTTTATTAGCCAACGCCACAAAAGGAGAAGAATTGCCAAAACAAGCCCTGGTTCATAACAAAAGTTCCCGATGACCCCATGTCACTTCTCCTGCATCTTAATTTGTATCCCAAATAAGCTCCACTAACCCGGGCCGACCCTCTGACGTCAACTAGCACACTATCTTCTTGGGAAACAACCAGCGTATGTTATCTAAGGCCTGCCTCAGTCGGAGTCAAGAGCAGCTTGTATCACATGAAACAAGAATATCTGGGACCGTAAAGGGTTCACAACCAAGCAGAGGAGGGCTGCAGATGCAGGTCAGAGGACAGAGGAGAGACCTGGGATAGGGCTGGACTGCATGAGACAGCCTTTCATGAATCAAATTGATGCCAGTAATCTTTGAATCACACAATCCATACAACATACTAATTCTGAGTTCACACAAGAAAAAGGTGACATTATAATACTACTCTTCCAAAACGCAATGCATAAAGGAAAGTTTGGAAAAACATTCACATCCTTTACTAAAGTAAAAGTACCAATACCAAAAAATGTAAAATATCATAATACATTTAAAAATCATACTTATATAAAAGCATATATGTATTGTTAATAAAATTGACTTAAAGTATCAAAAGTAAAAATATTCATTATGCATCAGAATGACTCCTATCAGTGTCGTAGTAATACATATAATGTGTTATATGTTATCACTATTACTGAAGCTTTAACGTGTTAACAGCATTTTAATGTAGCTCATCAAGAAGGAGCACTTTTTTATAGTATAAATAGTAGTAGACATACTATACTATGACTTTTAAGACTTTTCTTAACATACTACTATACTATACTGTGACTTTTTAATGACTTTTTAATGATGTTTTTAAACATATTATACTATGACTATTATGTTTTTTTCGACATACTATACTATCACTTTTTTATTATAATAATAATAAATAGATTTAAATTTAATTTAAACTTATTTCGAACCTGTAGAATACAAAAAAAAGAAAGAAAGAAAAAGAGAATGATCATACCAAGAAGTGGACAGCCAGAAAGAGGTAGTTTACATAAAATGAAAAGCATAAGAAAAATAAATTGTCAAACACTTGATGCCTTGATTTACATATTCAAAAAGGAGTGAGAAGAAGTACAAACTTATTTAATCCCACGCCTTCTCCATAAGTCATTCATTAATAATTAACCAGCTTCCTTATTGAGCCATACATATACTCTAATTACATTTTCCTAAATTTGTCTACTATAATTATTACCTTTTATTAATTACCGATATAATTATCCCTATCAAACTATAAATTTGTTATCAATCCAGAATACCAATTCATTACTTACATATTTAACTTAATCATATTGATTAGTTATCTTTTCTTATATGCGCATATTATTATTTATAATATACAATTTACTATCACTATACTATCACTTTTTAATAATTTGTTTTCGACATACTATACTATGACCTTTTAGGACTTTTTTCCACATACTATACTATAACTTTTTTATGACTTTTTTCAACATACCACACTAAAACTTTGTGTTTTTTTTGAGATACCATACTATAACTTTTTATTTGTTTTTTGGACATACTATATTATGACATTTTATGATTTTTTTCGACATACTATACCATGACTTTTTCGACATTGACCTTTCATGATTTTTCTTAACATACTATACTGTGACTTTTTTAATGACTTTTCTGTACATACTATATTATGACCTTTTAATGTTTTTAAACATAATTTACTATGACTATTATGTTTTTTTTCGACATACTATACTTTCATTTTTTTATAATTTTTTTTCGACATACTATACTATGAGCTTTTATTTGATTTTTGGACATACTATAATATGACTTTTTAGGATTTTTTACGACATATTATACTATGATTTTTTTCGACATATAATATGACTTCTTACGATTGTTTTCGACAGACTATTTCATGACCTTTTATGATTTTTTTTCTACATGCTATACTATATCCACATACATGGGAAATTCACTGACAACAGCCCCTTAACTAAAGTAAACCTTAAGCCCACACTTACTGTTGCTGCGAGACACAAGGTGTTCTAGCTTCCTCTCTTCCTATGCAGCAAAGTGGCAGCAAAGTGGCATTTATTTATATAGTAATATAATGACTTTTTTTGACATACTATACTATTACTTTTTTAATGACTTTTTCAACATACTATTTTATGACTTTTTATAATTTTTTTCGACATAGTATTGTATGACTTTTTTTCAACATACTATGCTATGACTTTTTTAATGATATTTTCAACATACTCTATTACTTTTTTATGACTTTGTTTGACATGCTATACAATGCCTTTTTTCCCCCACAAAATGTACAATAAAACAGTTCCAGTAGCACCTCAGAGAACAAAAAGAATTGTTAGAAAACATTTTGCCGTCTGAAGTTTAGTTTGCAGTGACATTCTTAAGTTTGATGTATATTGGTTTCTTGTATACTTACTGCATTAACAGTTTACTTAAAGAGTAGTATTGTATAAACTATATACAGTTTTGAATTGGGACAAATTGTGTGCATCATTAATAACCTTCCTGCATTCTAGTGTTTCAGGGCCCTGACATCGTGCATACAGACTCTTTGAGACACCTCGATGGAGCTGAGCCATCGTTAACGTAATTAGCTCTACTTGTGCTTTTCCTGCTGCCCTGAAAAAAAAGGTTAATTGTACCATTAAATACCTTTAAACCACACAAAGACTCAGGCTCAGAATGTGACATTTATTAGCATAAATACTTCTGTACATTCTCAACATCATCATCAATATTATCAATAGCTCGCAGTGGACAGAGTCTAACATCCAATAGTTATAACACAATACTTTTCACATTTCAGCAACTTATATAAAAAAAGAAAGAGACGAAGGAGGAAAACATCTGGATGGAGGTCAGAGGAGAGGAGGATGAATCTTTATGCCTTGGCCGCCGTCTGGGCTTTGGCAGCTCTCTCTTTCAGCTTGTCTGTATAAAACTTAAAGGACTCCTGGAAAGAGAAAGAAAGATGATTTAGCATCAAACATATACAGAACAAACAGCAATAAATGCTCACCTGTCATAAAGTGAGGTTGTAAAGTGTGTGTGTGTGCGTTTCTATCTCGCCTCTTTCCAAAAGCAAGCAGCAGTGGAGCCCTCCTGGGTCTGTCTAAATAGTCTCCACTCTCCAACCAGGTTGTCTCGTTTCATCTTTAAATCCCCATTAATACACAAATTAGGGATTTGTAGCACACTCCCCAAACACACCCTTTGGCTCTCTGCCTCTGTTCCTGGCTAATTAATCAGTGTTTTGATCCAGACAAAGTGTTGTGGTGGGTGTTTTTTGGAGGCGAGAAGGTGAGAGCTTTTCTGCAGATTACGCCGGCTCCTTACATCGTACGTTTGCTTATTAATGTAGTGATTAATGCTGATAAATAGCTGTGTTCACTACAGAAGGAGAGAGAGATCCTGACATGAGGTTGAAACACTTTCAAAAGGGTCAGTTCACCATGATTACAAAGAACTATTTTCTCACTAGATTTGGCTTTGTTTGTCCAGGTTTTGAGAAATCTGTGTGATACCGTGTTTAGTGTGTGTTTCACTTCTGCTGCTCAAAGCAATTACAAATTTAGTTTGTAAAATTCAACTGCAACATTTTTTTTCCAGAAACTGTGTCTCTGATACTCTGGATAATCCATACATCTCACTGTAAACACTAGAACTACTTTCTACTGAAGAAATAGTCCCTGTTAAAACTGTTGACTGTGTTTTGTGGATTATCACAAATAATGGGAACATTGGATCTCTTGCAATAACATTTTCATATTCTTATAATAAATCTCTCACTTTATCCATGAGGTTTGCTTGAGTTTTCCAAGTGAAATTCTGCAAACTCTCTTGACTACTGCAGAAACATCTTGTAAACTGCTCGGTTCGACTTGATGAATTTGTGAGATGTGATCTTAAGCATAATCGATGCCCCCAAATTGCTATATAAAGCTACCCGTTTGTGGGCACGTTTCATTCACAAAAATGTTACAGAGTAACAAGAGAATAGTGTAAGAAGGAGAACTTATATACTTTTATATGACTTTTTTATGAAATATTATACTAAGACTTTTTTCGACATACTACAGTATACTATGACTTTAAAGACTTGGTTCGACATAATATACTATGAGTTTAAAGCCTTTTCTCAAAATTGTGTTTGACCTACCATACTATGACTTTTTTTTACTTTTTCCAACACACTATACTATGACTTTTTTATGACTTATTTCTACATACCATATCATGACTTTTTAATGACTGTTTTTAAACATACTATACTACGACTTTTTTATCGCTTAGTATTCTATGACTTTTTTATTACTTACTATACTACGACTTATTTCTACATACTATATCATGACTTTTTAATGACTGTTTTTAAACATACTATATTATGACTTTATAACTTTTTTGACATACTATACTATGACTTTTTATGACTTAATATACTACGACTTTTTTTATGACTTACTATCCTATGATTTTTTTTATGGCTTATGAGAATCATTTCATATGAAGTTAATTTAATTTAATTTACAAATGGCAATCATGGTGATAACTGAGATTGGTTAGAATCAACCATTATTGTTCAGGTGATGTTGACTGTCAGGTGTAACAGAGGACAGTCACCTGGACAGCGACCAGCGTGAAGATGCTGAGGCAGCTGTTGGATTTTTCAAGCCAAAATTCTCACGCCTGTAAAATCTAAAAAAAAAATCCCATTTGTTCCTCAGCAGCCATGAAGCGTACATCACACTGATATGCAGGGTAAAAAACAGGGTACTTATTGATTTCATTGAACTAAAGTCCATGTTAACTTACATTAAGGCTTTACACATTTTATTTTCCCTCGTGAAGAAAGGCAGACTATCTGTGCGTGATGCGTACGACAGGTCTGGAGACACTAAATTTCATTTTCAAGAGAAAGTTCAAAATAAAATCTATGAATTTGACAAGTTCTCTTAAATCAATCGAACATGCCACTGAAGAACAAATCTGCTCGTACATTTCTGCTGTTGTCTTTAAGGTGCAGCAATGCATCTTATATAGATGGAGAGGAGAGGAGGGAGAACAACGAGGACAGGTGGGCTTCTACCTGAGATGTACTTATAGAAACTTCTGAACACCACCATGACTGTTCACCTTTCCCTCTCCTTGCAACTCCTCTGGCTCGCCTTTGCTTATAAAACCCAGCAATCACTTAACTATCTTGACATCCGGTGAATAATGCAGCGGCTCCTCTGCCTTCATCCCTCTTTCTCCTTCTATCTTTGCACTGCAGGTGAGTGATGGGAAGGTAAGAGGTGGGCTTCGTCCTACACCTGCCTCGAGGGGACAGCGCATTAAAGTGCTGGGGCTGAGAGGGCTCTTGTGTGTGTGTGTGTGTGTGTGTGTGTGTGTGTGTGTGTGTGTGTGTGTGTGTGTGTGTGTGTGTGTGTGTGTGTGTGTGTGTGTGTGTGTGTGTGTGTGTGTGTGTGTGTGTGTGTGTGTGTGTGTCCTTGGCCAAAAATAGAGCTACATCAAGTTACAAAACGTGCAGTGTGCTGAAATGCTCAAAAACACTCGCTATTGCAGTGACACCGTCTCGCTTACACAATATATGTACTTTGACCCCCCCCTCCCACACACACACAGTTACAAACTACAAACATAGGAGGCTAGCTGCAGGCCTGTGTATATTGAACTACCCTGAGACTGCTCTGTCACATTACTATGGCACACACACACAGACCAGAGCACACACACCATGGCACGCATTAGGACGCCAGCCGAACAACTGCCAGCACCAGTTTAGGAGCTGCCATGTGTGTGTGTGTGTGTGTGTGTGTGTGTGTGTGTGTGTGTGTGTTTGTATTTGTACACAGATCTGTTCATAATATGCCGTTCATGCCTGTATGGTTGTATCAATAATATGGATAGGTGTGTGTGCGTGTGTAATCCACTGTGTGCTAGTGTAACGTAGGTTAGGAGATAACTAAATGGTATCATTTATAGACTTGCAGTGAAATCATGTGATTACATGATCATGTACCTGAATTATTGATTTCAAACACGCTGTAATAAAAACTAATTTAAACTTGAGTTATTGAAGTTTTTGTTACAGTGTGAAGAGTTTTTAAGTCATTTATAACCGCACAGATCATTGCACTGAACATTGTAACATTTCATATTATTATGATATTGATTTGACCTAGAGCTGAGGCATGTAGTTGGTTTACTGATAAGTCAATTGACAGAAAAATAATCAGCAAGTATTTTGGTAATCAATTAATCCTCAAGACATTTTTAAAGTAAAAATACCGTTTGTTCCCCGGTTCCAGCTTGTCATTTGTGAGGATTTGCTACTTTTCTTAGTCTTATGTGATAGTAAACTCAAGATTTGTTTTAATATTTTGGACTGTTGGTCGAACAAAATAGGCAATTTTTCACTGTTTTCTAGCATTTTACAGAGCAAATGATTAATGGATTGATTGAGAAATGAATCGGCAGATTAACTGATAATGAAAATAATCATTAGTTGCGTCCCTAATTTAAACAGCATCACCCTGCCACACTCTACTGTAAGCTGTAAGTGATGTGGCATGGTGAGAATTTCAGCTCTCCAACAGTCTGTGCTTTCATTTACCCAGTGCAGGCTGGGAAAGCACTCGTCCATCATTTTCTACTGCTTTCTGGGTCTATTTTCTTTCAACATCTTTTTAAATGCGTTGCTCAAAGGCATATCAAAAGTAGTTATTGAGTGATGAGGAGGGAAAGTTACCTCATTTGTTGTGCTTGTCTGGGAAGTCGAGCTGACAACATTACAATCACAATTTCCTTTTGTAACTTAGAGGACCATCAGTTATTGTTACTACATGGTTGAAGTCTGTGTGGGTTTTCATTTAGAAGTGGTTTAGTACTTAACATTTCTCAAAAACAGCACATTCAAATACATTCTGTCCTACATCCTTAAACACTGGACCCGATCACAGTGGCAACTGATTTACTCACAGGGGGCTCAGGGAAGGGCACCGTCTCTCCTGCATTGCGGTAAAGCGCAGCCAGCCGTTTGAGTGACAGCTCGTCTATGACTGCGTCCTCCTTCTGCATCTGCTCATACAGAGCCTTGGCTGACGATAAGTCCTTATCCAGGGCTGCCAGGCAAGAGGTGGGGGAGGGGGGGGAGAAAAAGTCAACAAGTGAAAAAAAACAAAAAACATATCAAATTGTTATTTGAATGTAGACATTTAGAAACAATGACGTCATCATTATCGGTGGTGGGATAATCCCGTTATATTCCGCCTTGGTCTATCACCAATTAATTGGCGCCGAGAACTGATGTGTTAAATGCACATCCATACTGTCCAGTACTTGTATGTAGTACCTGTGCTTTTGCCAGGATAATGGTTTCCTTCTAAAATGCTGCTGGTTGAGCATGGTAAACCAGCAGCAGGTGGACAAGCAACACTTGTGTATACTACTTTATTTTCCTCCAGTTGTGGAGTAATGATGGAACGGAGGAGAGACGAAACATTTGGCAAAGGTTCGCTGGCACTTGTAAAATATAATGTTTGCCCCAACCTTGAGTTCACTTAACTTGTAAAGATAAAGCTATTTTCAGGAAGCAACACATAAAGATGAAGCCTTTGGACAGCACAATACTTATATACACAATTATATTACATTATTACAAATTATAGATCTTAAATTAGTAACTGTCTGTATTAGGGCTGTCAAGCAATTCAAATAATTAATCACGATTAATTGCAAATTAAATATAATTTGTATCTGTTCAAAATGTACCTTAAAGGGAGATTTGTCAAGTATTTAATTCTCTTATCAACATGGGAGTGAGCAAATGTGCTGCTATATGTAAATGTATGTATACATTTATTATTGTAAATCAATTAACAACACAAAACAATGACAGATATTGTCCAGAAACCCTCACAGGTACTGCATTTAGCATAAAAACATATGCTCAAATCATAACATGTCAAACTGCAGCCCAACAGGCAACAACAGCTGTCAGTGTGTCAGTGTGCTGACTTGACTATGACTTGCCCCAAACTGCATGTGATTATCATAAAGTGGGCATGTCTGTAAAGGGGAGACTCGTGGGTACCCATAGAACACATTTATATTCACATAACTGGAGGTCAGAGGTCAAGGGACCCCTTTGGAAATGGTCATGCCAGTTTTTCCTCACCAAAATGTAACGTAAGTTTGGAGCGTTATTTAACCTCCTTCACGACAAGCTAGTATGACATGGTTGGTACCGATGGATTCCTCATGTTTTCTATGTTATTCATGTTTTTCATATGATGCTGCCACAACCTAAAAAAACGCAAGTTGCGTTAAAGAAATTAGTGGCGTTATAAAAAACTTCCGTTAACGCGTTAGCGCTTCAAATTTGACAGCCCTAGTCTGTATACCATCTCCCTCTTCAGCTAGACGTACCTGAAATGATGATTGAAATTATGTACTGTCAATCTGAAACAGCATGAATGTGTGTGGTTGTGTTTATCAGAGAGACAAAAGTGGAAAGTAAGGTCAAAAAGAGCAAGTTAAAGAGAGAAAAGCAAAAGAACACAGACGGAGCAGTGAACAGAGGCGAGCAGAGCATCACTAACTGTGTTCCCTGTGGAGGACTTGACCAATCAGCTAGCTGATGCTAATTAAATAGTCATGTCTGCTCATCTCCGGTGTGACAAGGTACGAAGGAGGGGAGACGGGTTGGGGGGGTGAAATGAAGGGGAGGACAAAAGGAGGGGATGTAGGTAAATGGAGGGAGGAGAAAAAAAATTGAGGATAAGAAAGGAGATGAATAAAAAGGTGGAGACGGCAAGAAGAGATGGAGAGAGGAAAAAAAATGTGGGAAGGAAAAAAAAGAAAAGTTGAGTGTTGGACAGTGTTGCGATTAGCACGCTAGGCTAACCAGGACAGCTAACTCATTAGAGGACATGTGTTCTTCTAACCCCTGAATGTCTGCCTGCACACACACTCCTTGACCTGATGCATTGTTAATGTGTCCGCCTGCCGCACTGCTAGTTGCTGCACAACACCCATCCAGTCCTCGTCTTAGTAGGTGTGTGTGTGTGTGTGTGTGTGTGTGTGTGTGTGTGTGTGAGAGAGTGTGTGTGTGTCTTACCATGACATTTCATCAGGTACGGGTACAGCACCTCCTTCTCAGTGAAGTCTGGAATCAGGCTCAGCAGGGTCTTGATCTTGCCAACCTGTGCAAACAGACATTCATTTACATACGAGAACACCATTGTTGAGACCTGCTGCAGGAACATGATCATGAGATTTTTATGATTTTTTTAACATAATATAATATTATTTTTGAATGACTCTTTCAATCTCATATGACTTTTTTAAAAACTTTTTTTCGAAATACTATACAATGGCTTTTTATTACTTTTATTTGACATACTATACTATAACGTTTCATGACATACTATACTATGACTTTTTTCATGAGAGTTTTTGACATACTCTTCTAGGACTTTTTAATTTAATCCAACAAACAAACTATCAAAATGTACACGGACCGTACAGCCCCCGGTTAGTGCCGCAGTAAACACAATATATGCCGACGCCAAACGTGAGAGTATAAGATCACAGTGTTATTTTGACCGGCTATCAGAGTTTCAGACGTTTGGTCGATTTGTATGTATCCTTGCCCTGCTGTTGGTTAGTATTTGGCTTTTTCTTTTTGATTATAACTGATGACTGTAAATTGAGATTGTATGGACCCAGTAGTAGAGGTGAAATGCTGACCCCTATTTGTTTGGAGCAAGTGGCCAGATCTTACACAACGCATCTTTAACTGAGTCAGTACAATGTTATCATTACTAACAGGAATCATGGAAAATACTACACTAATTATTCTTTAAAGGTGTAGATCCTAAAGAGAAGAGACCTTATGTGTGATTTTACCTGTCCAGGACTCTGAGCCTTCTGAGACAAGTAGGACACCAGCACCTCCTTCTGTTCAGCCACAGCGTTACAGCGCTACAGCAACACAAGAGGGACAAGAGGAATGTGTGAGATATACAGTAACATGAAGGTAGGGGAGTCTTCTGAAGTCACAAACACTCTCCAACCTGTGCTCTTCACATACGTACAGTATATAAACACACATGCACTCCGACACACCCACGCATTCATGTAAACACCCGCACACCCACACTCAGGTGAAAAGGTTAATTATGGATTTAATAACTACTCGTTTCTTTATGAATTTAAATGCACAGCACTGTTCGCATCGGAAAGCATAATTATCCTCAGTCACACTGAAGGCCAGATCTAGTGTTCAGTGGAAATAAAAGTACAGCCAGAGCTCTTCATTGCACAACGGTCGCCTTATATACTGGAAGACAGGAAGTAAAAGAGATGATAGTCAACAGGCAAGAGAGGGAGAGATAGAAAAGTTTAAACAATAAATCGGCCAATTGTCATTTTTGCAACATAAACATGCTACATAGCATCGCTATATAAACAAGCACTGAAAATAATAGATCAAAAACAAGTGAAATGGCATCACTGTATAATTCTGAAAAAGTATAAGCTGCTGCTCAGTTTTGATAGTTTTATCAAGTTTTCTTTTATCAAATTGATTTTTAAATGTGTGAACAATCTCGCCCCGGCTGTACAACTGCAGAGTGGATTACTGATTTACAGCTGTTTTTTTAAATAATTGTGACGTGAATATGTACTGTGCAGGACATAAACAGTTAAAAAAAAACAAAAAAAAAAACTCTCAGTGCTCTCTGGTGTCTGGTGGACCAACTCGGTTAAGGCTCTACAATTTCTAGTTACTCATTCAGTTCAGTGAGCTACATACACCGATATGATATATCTGTGATAAGCTAATATCGCCCGTATGAGGAAACACTGAACGGTAGAAGGTAATGTGGAGTTTGAGATGCAGAATAATCCCTTTGCATTAATTCCCAGCAGCTGGGAGACATACAGTATAGCCGGGTTTCCACCAAAAGACTTTTAGTCCCTAGAACTACTAGGGTCCGCCTGTTTACTCTAAAAAACACACTGGAATGGTCATATATTTATATATATTATATTTATATATTTGTGCATTAGAACATAACCGCCGTGAAAGAATCAGAAAATAACTTTTCTTTCTGTCATTCACAGCATCGCCGCGCTACGTCTCTCTCTTCTACCGCTTGTTCCTCTCAGCTCGGTCACGATCTCTCTCTCTCTCTTTTTCTCTCTGTCTTTTTTTAAATGAGTTAGGAAGCCGACAGCAGAGCCTAACTTTACTTTTAATGTTATCAAACAGAGAGAAATGTTCTCCCCTCGTCCTAAAATGATTCTAAATCAATACTAGAGTACTTCCTTGTTTTATGATGAAGCGGTACAGTTGTAGCAGCAGTGCTGTGTGAGTGTTTCACCAATCAGCGACAAGGAGCATACATACAATATACTGTGTGTGTATGTTAAAGTGTGTGTGTGTGTGCGTGTGCAGGAGATGCATTAACGTTGCTGTGCTCTCCTGGTTGAGCAGCAATGAGGTCCGATTACTAGCCAGTCGTAAACTAACGTGTTTCACTCCTTCTGTACCTTGTACAGAATTAAAGGCGAGTGGCCTGTAAGGCTTTTAACAGGACCACACACACACACACACACACGGAGCAAGCTGCCTTCTTTCGGAGTCACCAAGCGGCAGAATGGCTTGAGTACAATCAGGCAATTAGACCGACACTATGCTACTTCACTCAGCTTTGCTCCGTGCTCTTACTCACTCTCTCCTCTGGTTTTCGCTACACCGACCGCTCCCAAAGGTGACGCCACAACCGACCGGGCCTCCTCACACATACTGCCTAAAAGCTCTGGATACCCAGGGAATGCTTCCTCCTGTTCCTCAATGACCCCCCACCCCTCCCAACACACACATGCACAGAAGCAGTTGTAGACGAGTCGGTAAAGCTCCTGCCTCACTGCTTCCCTCTGTCACCGTTCCACTTCTTAATGACCGACTTCATCCCTCTCGCTCTCCTCTCGCTCCCCACCGCCCTCACCTCCTTCTCTCCTGATAGCCTTGTCATCATTATTGTCTGCTCGCCTATTTAAAAGCTTTTCGGAGTTTTGGTCCCGCTTCACTTATGACGGGATGGAGGAGTCGGGACGCTACACTCCAGTGACCCCGGAAGAGCGGATTCGAGGGGGGGACGGAAACACCACGACGAGGGATAAAAAGGAGCGCACCAGTTTAGCCTGGGTCACATGAGCGGCATCCCAACTCACAAACTGAACACAAGACAAATGGGAGAACACGTTTTAGAGCAGTCTTTGCAGTGAGATGTCCTTGTCGTTTTACTTTCTTACACCATTTGTTCCTGGAGTTTTGTTACATTTTGTTACACGTGTTTTGAACGAGTGTTTAAATGTTCAAGGTTTGAGAGGCATGTCATCCTGACTACCGGTATGTATCAGCGGGTTCCTCCCATTTCAAGTGCTGCCTCAAACATTTACACTCACAACAACTGGCGTATGCTATTTTCCGGAGCAACTTACTCTACTGCTCAGTATTCATGATTAAAACATTTGACAGAAATCCATTATCCCAATGATTAGCTGACTAAAACTGACTGTCAGGCTGTTATTTACTACTGTCTTCTCATTTTCTTCTTTTATTTAGATTTTTATGTCTTTATTTATATTTTTATAATATGTTTTTATAATACAGTTCCCATATACTCAGAACATTCCTCTGGGTAATCTCATCATCTAGAACATCTTTCCCTATTCATCGTCTATGGAGCAGCTCCACACTTTTATGACATCACAAGTTTGAGTTTTAGCACTCTAGTTTTTGGATTTGGGAGTTTACCAATTATTACCTAACATGTATGAATTTTGAAAATAGGCGTACTGTAGTTCCCTTTTACATTTTAAAGGTCTGTAAAGCACAGTACATACACATAAAACGTATGTTATGTTGGATTGCCAAACTTCTGTGGCAGTGATTCTCAAAGTGGGGTCCCACCCATGTTAACTTTGGGGCCAGTAGAAACTCTGATATGATTGTGACACACAGAAATAAGTTAATTTTTAAGTTGAAGCACTTAGACTGGTACATTTAAATATCTGGATTTAATAGTTCAGTTAACTGTTCATTTTCTGGAAGCTTTTAAGTTGAGTCCAAATGCAACTTGAATAAATTCACCCTCTCTTTAAAAGGTATATAAGTGGTGTTAACATTCAATAACATTGCTTATTTCCCAGCTGTGGGACTAATAAAGGATTATCTCATCTTATCTTTCTGTCTATCACTTTGAAACAGGTCTGAAGTATTTAGGTTGAAAAGTTTTAGAATAGAAATAGTTCCAATGACATCTAAGAGAAGAAATGGTAGTAAGCATTATGTAAGCAAATGTTTTCCCCTTTAAGGGGTCCCCCCTGGCCCCAAAACGTTTGAGAACCCCTGCTCTATGGTACAAACATCAATTTAAAAAGTTCAAAAAGAACCTCCCACTTGACAATCTTCCTCCCCTGCCTCTACTCGGGCTTCTGAAATTGAACCTGATCAAATTGAATTGTATAATGCTCGTCTTCATCTTCTATCTCATGGAGAGAAAAGAGGGATGAAACAAGCCGAGACTCATATCAAGCAAGAAGCGTATTATAGCTTTAAAATCATGTAATCCATGGTTTGTGTTTAAATAGTGATGAAGATGTAGAGTAGTGAGTAATGTATCTGTTCATTAACATGCATGCTAGTCAGACATCCCTGTTTAAAGATTGAGAGGGATGATCACTCAAGATGTCAGGGAGGAATGAAGAGCAGACGCATGTCGCCTCCATGTCGGAGTGGATCTACGGTGGGTTTTTATTTCTGTTTCCAGTTTCACCCTCACTGTCAGTGTGGTCCAGAGGAGCTGTTGTAACTGACCTACTTGGTAAATAAAAGATAAAAAGATGCAGCCGCGCCTTAGCACAAAGCACATTTTACATCTTTCTTACCAACAAAGTACTGTATGCACACACTCTCAACACTTATCTCTGCCCCGATCTCATGTTTTCAGGACTTCACTTTGGAAACAGACTTCCTGTAATTTACTGTATATTACAATCATATTTAGAAATATAATGATGTAACTTTACTGATCTTCGGTTGGTTCAATGTACTAACTACTCAGATTTGGTTGTATTAGTAGCTCCTTATCTGCTTGTTCAAAATGTACTTTGATAAGACCCATTTTTTCATCAAAATTATGATTTATAAGAATTCAAAGTTAATGCGATAACACATTAACGCAAATTCATTTTAAAGCCACTAATTTCTTAAACGCATTAACGCAAAATGCAAGTTTTAGGTTGTAGCGGGCTCAGTCTTAAAGCTACAGTGAAGATACTGGCATCATATGAAACTATGAAACCCAAGTTTGAATAATTGTCAACTAGCTTGTCGGGAAGGAGGTGAAATAACGCTCCACACCTGCACTCAATTTGGGCGAAGAAAAACTGGCATGGCCATTTTCAAAGGGGTCCCTTGACCTCTGACCTCTGACCTCAAGATATGTGAATGAAAATGGGTTCTATGGGTACCCACGAGTCTCCCCTTTACAGACATGCCCACTTTATGATAATCACATGCAGTTTTGGGGCAAGTCATAGTCAAGTCAGCACACTGACACACTGACAGCTGTTGTTGCCTGTTGGGCTGCAGTTTGCCATGTTATGATTTGAGCATGTTGTTTAATGCTAAATGCAGTACCTGTGAGGGTTTCTGGACAATATTTGTCATTGTTTTGTGTTGTTAATTGATTTCCAATAATAAATATATACATACATTTGCATAAAGCAGCATATTTGCCCACTCTTATGTTGATAAGAGTATTAAATACTTGAACAAATTTCCCGTTAAGGTATATTTTGAACAGATAAAAAATGTGTGATTAATTTGCGATTAATCTAATATTTTAATTGATTGACAGCCCTAATAACAATCTTATATATTATATTATATTTTTTAAATATGTCCAAAACAGACACAAATGTATGTCAGGGTGAAAATGAGAGCAGCTAAGATTGTGTGACAAGAACATAATGTGATTCCTTTCGTTGACGTTTAAAAAGTGATGAAGTGTAGTAAGTGATGGCGGTAAGTGATCTATCTGTGTTCATTAGTCACACATGCGACTGAATGACTGAGAGGGGTAATCACTCAGCTAGTGAGAGCGAAATAATCGCCGTTATAGAGAGCAGCGTCTTCACCTCCATTTTTGTGTCTTTCTCTGAGAGTCTTTGATCTCTTTCGCTACCTCGTCCTCTTTGTCCTCCCTCTCGACTCTCACCCATCTCGCTTATACATATTCATGTCCCCAGGCTCAATGCAAAGTCATTGAGCTGTAATGTATGAACTGTGTTGAATAAGTGAAGCGGTAGGAGGCCAATTTCAGACCACCAGAAGACCCATTGGTGGAATGTGGGGGAGCACTTCCTGACATAAATGTGAGGCTGGATGAATAAGTCAACGTCTCCCTCATCATCACTTGGGCTTGACAACTGGACGAATGCATCACCAGTTCCCTTGTTGATTTGTTTTTGCAGATTTTAATTACTTTGCCGTAATAATTTAAAATGTAGTCAAGAGCGAGACACTCAAATGGAGAAGTGCGCACCGGGATGAAATGCTCCAGATGATTTAAAATTTTGTTAAAGTGGTCACAAAAAGTTAAAAAAAAATACATTTTACAGAGCTCTCTCCTCATGGTGTGCAGATCCAGCCTAAATAATGAAGAGCAGTACCTGCACTATATAGAAAATTGTTGTATTTGGTGGAGAGAGGGTTAAATTTAGCTTCTTCTTTCAAAAATTCAGCTTTCTTTAGGGGCAACCCAGAGCATCCTTATCTCCTCTCCTCTTTACACAAAGACAAAATAATACTAAGTAATAAATGTGATGTCATGAGAAACAGTCTGATGTAAAAAACATGGATTTCTTCACTTCATGTTTAAGTAATGATAAAGAGAAGTGAGCGAGAGCAGCAAGTAATGTATCTTTCTTACTGTAGGGCTGTCAACCAATTAAAATGTTTTGACCACGATTAATCAAAAAAAATTTTATCTGTTCAAAATGTACCTTAAAGGGAGATTTTTCAAGTATTTAATGCTCGTATCAACATGGGAGTGGGCAAATATGCTGCTTTATGCAAATGAATATGTATAATATTATCCAGAATCCCTCACAGGTACTGCATTTAGCATAAACAAATATGCTCAAATCATAACATGGCAAACTGCAGCCCAACAGGCAACAACAGCTGTCAGTGTGTCAGTGTGCTGACTTGACTATGACTTGCCCCAAACTGCATGTGATTATCATAAAGTGGGCATGTCTGTAAAGGGGAGACTCGTGGGTACCCATAGAACCCATTTTCATTCACATATCTGGAGATCAGAGGTCAAGAGACCCCTTTGAAAATGGCCATGCCAGTTTTTCCTCGCCAAAATTTAGCTTATGTTTGGAGCGTTATTTAACCTCCTTCACGACAAGATAGTATGACATGGATGGTACCAATGAATTCCTTATGTTTTCTAGTTTCATATGATACCAGGCTTAACTTTAGCTGAGCCCGTTACTACCTATAAATCACAAGTTGCGTTAATGCATTAAAAACATTAGTGGTGTTAAAACAAAATTGACGCGTTCATTTTCGGAATGCTGATCAATTTCCCTCCAGTATCAATAAAAGTGTATCTCATCTCATCCTCTGTGGACCACAACCAAATATATCTGAAAACCTTGCGCACGCACGCGTGCTCCCACGCTCACTCGCTCACTCCCTCATACTCACAGCCAGCATGAACTTGGCGTCCTCGACTTTGTCCATATCCAGCAGCTGGATGAAGAGGTCTGAAGCTGGTCTGTAGCAGGCAAAGTGGTTGGCCAGCCGCTCTGCCATAGCACTCACTGTAACACAGCAAGCACATTTTAATCAGTGCTTAAAGGTTTTACTACAGGATGTGGTGTTTATGGACTGGATTGCTTATTGTCATTTTGCTTGTGGTTTCATATTTGCTATTTCTATTTTTTTCCATATACTACATGTATGTGTGTGTGTGTGTGTGTGTGTGTGTGTGTGTGTGTCAGTGTCTTACACTTGTCTATGGCTTTTTCATTGTCCTCTTCCAAGATCTTTCTGAAGACGAAGGAAATACTGGGGTTTGTGCTGTCTGGACTGGTGTAGACTGCCTCCAACACCTCCACTGCTGTCTCCACGTCGCCACTGAAGGGGTTGGGGGTGGGGGGGGGTGGGGAGACAAAGGTTGATAAGCTGTACATTTTTAATCTAAGCAGATAAATAGAAAATAGGAGAAACAGACGCTATACACAACAAACATTTATATCCATCTAAGAATAATCAATGTTGAATATGAAAAATGTTGTGGGATTATTCCTTATTCTATGGGCTATTTGGGGAAATATACTTTTTTATTACATACATGTTGTATGTCCAATACCCATGCATGGCAATTATGTTGTGGTTTACGTTAGGGAAAGATCGTGTTACGGTTAAAGGAACAGGGCGAAGGATCTGGCGGTATCTAGTGGTGAGGTTGCAGATTACAACTTCTTCCGTGTGCCAAGTGTGTAAGATTGAATAAGAAATAAATAAGAAATGAAAGGCTTCTCAATACCTCACATCAAAGTTTGGTTATAACTTCTCTCTTTGTCGGCATATCATCGCTCTACCACGTTCAAGAAAAAGAAATCAAGGGGCTCCAAACTATCTATCCCTCACTATACAAAGTTATCTTCTCCATTGACATATTATTTGCTATAAAGAAAACATAGTTATTAATATTATATTCCATTTCTGCCAATAGATCCTCCCTTTAACTCTTTTAGACCAGATGCAACAACCCTACTTTAATTCTTGTTACCTACAGTAAAAGGCACACTTCTTCCTGCGTCGGTGCTGTTTTTAGACTTTGGAAATTTTAGTAATTTAATATCGGTTTAATTTTTGTTCCTCCCACTGAGCGCAGACCAACTCTCTCTTCCCCTGATGCTCACTCATACACACACATACTGTGAAATGTTTTTCTGCTGAGGTTGCCACAACCAAACAAAGCCTGCACACCAAAGCGATACAAATGTAAAACAACTCAATCTGGCAACCCGACCTCGCTACTAACACTTTGCGCTCCCTGCTCCCTCCCCGCCGTCAGCAGTCGTAATGAATATTTAACATACAGGGTATGTGCGCGACTCTGTGTATGTGCGCGACTCTGTGTATGTGTATGTGTATGTGTGAGCGTCCAGAGGTGGGGGAACATATCTACGCTGATTGTTGCGACTGGGACCGTCTGAATAATTCAGCGGGGGGCCCCTCTAAATGTGGCGCTCCGCTCTCCGGGCCTGCTTGCCTTTTCCGCCCCGGCTCTTAACCAGTCAGCTTGACTCAGATACAGCTGGGACGCACGTGTCAGAGCCGCTCAGAGCGCGGCTCCCGGAGGTCAGGGTTCAAGCTGACAGGCCTGTGCCGCGATGGCCAATCGGGCGTGAGACTGTCTCGCTATTCTTCACTTCCTGCTGTCCCTGCGAGATGGCACGGCGACGCTGCCGCTCGAGCTGGGGGGACGGCGCTAATGCAGCAAGTAGCGCAATGAAAGTTTGATGCACAGCGTGTTTTATATATTTGTTCTCTGTTGTTTGAGAAGCGACAAAGCAGAAGTGGAGGATGGGTGTTTTCATGACATTAAAAGGAGCCCATGAATAATCCTATTAGGCCTGTGTTTCCTATTTGTACTTGACGCCCCGCTCGCCACGTAAGCTTTTACTTTAAGAGTGTGTCAACATGGGTCTTGTCACACTCTGCTGCTGGTATTGCATTAAACTGTTTATCTCTGTGTGCTGCTCAGTAATACCAACAGAGTTTACAAAATAGTAGAAAAGACTTCACGTAGAGTTTCTGTTTGGTGTCTGCCTGCGCTCCATTTGACTGTACGTGGTTGGGAAGGATTAAAGATAAAAAGGTGATATGATGAGTACTGTCTCGAAATGTCAGATTTAGGGAAATATCTGAAAAGCCGCGTAGGCCTAAATGTGACTCATACATGACCAAAATCCTGAATTAAAAGGGACTGTATTCAAGTTTGTACACGTATAAATGTGTTTTAATTGTTATTTTACTGCCAGTGTGAGAACAGGTTGTAACCTCACCTAAAAAATTAGACCTTCTGCATCTTTCTGGGTTTCCTCTATCAGCATGTAGACTGCTTTTAAAGAACCCAGGCCCGTTTTTCCAGGAAAATCCAAAGGATGTGACGTCGGACATGCCTTCAGTGCTAACAGTGTGCAACCATAGCTAACGTTCGGTTAGAAATGGAGTCCGCTAATGCCAACAAACGACTGTGGGAGAGTATTAGAGCCAGTGCGTAGAGTGTGTGTGCATTTGGGAAGTGAGTGGTGAAGCAAGAGCGAGAGAGCGGTAGCGAGTGTGTGAGAAAACGAGCGAGCAGCGGAGCAGGAGAGAGTTAGTTTAGCTCTGAGAATATCTAGTGAATGTTCAGTGGAAGTTGCAGTTTGTGCAGAAATAAATTCTGCAGCTCCTCCAGACCAACAGAGGTTTCCCGTATAATTTATGTGATTATAGCATCTTTGTAATTACTCTGGTGGCTACGTTTTCACCTGTAGAGGAATGAGACAATTGCCGCAGTCAGAAATTTAAAAATCCTACATGTGCTTTAAGTGCCTCCTCAACTCAAAAATAGTCTACACAAGTCCATTAATGAATCACCATATATGCGCTTACTTCTTGATGTGCGCGAGGGCCGTGTTGTTGAGGAACACCATGCTGGACAGGTTGAGGGTCGTGCCGAGGCCTTTAACCAGCGACTCCGTTTCCTGGATCCCCGCCACGTCGCCGTGGCTACCCAGGGCCTGAACCAGTCTGGTGATGGCGAGCTGCGAGGGCATGTGGTCCACCTGCAGCATAGACTTCAGTTTCTCCAGAGCATCTATGGAGGAGTGGAAGCGGTGAGTATGTGTATGAAATGAGTACGTATGTGTGTGTGTTTAATCCCACATGTCTGTTTCTTACCTTGAACCTGGCCTTTCTTGCTGAGTGTGATGATGAGCAGGCTGGTGGCCATGTCACTGAGCTGGAAGCCTGGCACGCGAGACGCAGCACTGAGAGAGACACAAAGCATGTTCTTGGTTTGGTATCAACTATCCACTTCTTATTTGAGTCAATCTGTTGAAAACAAACTCTTTTTCAACTTTCTTTTTCACCTCTCGACTGTTTTTAAGCTTGTGCTCCTACAGTATAGTGGCTGTGGCTCACGACTGGGGTGACACGTTGGCCAATATAACAACATTTATTGTGAAGATGATAGAAATTTGTCAACGCTGTGTGAATACTGACGTTATGACACTCCCATCAGCCTCGGCTGCACTTTGTGTTTGGTGTTAATTAGCAAATGTTGGAATGTGAACATGCTAAACTAGAACAGTGAACATGATAAACGTTATACCGGCTAAACATCAGCATGTTAACATTGTCATTGTGAGCATGTTAGCATGACAGAGGACCCCACTTTGAGGATCACTGATGCACTCAAACATTAGAAACATTATCGACTGTGATGATGTGAGTTAATATCTCTGTAGCATCTTAGTCTTTTGCGCTCGGGACATTATAGGGCATCGCATTCAGAAGCACATTAGACTCCACAGAGACGGAGCGGATAAACACATGAGCTGAAAGGACAGAAGATAAAAACAATGGGAACAAATGGGACTGACAGCAGGTCTGAGCCTCTTGTAAAGTGTTTCCTGTAACCCAGAAAATAATACGGACATCAAACGGTTGATTACTTCCTGTTGAGCCGCTGCACGTGTGTTTGTACTGTCTATCTGTGTGTGGTATTATGTGGGAGGATAACATCAGGACGGGCTGCAGTAGTGAGGCCTCCGGTCGCTGTCCACCCCCCCACCCCCCCTGACTTCCCCTCCCTCGCTCCATCTATCTGCTGTCCTTTTCAGCCCTCCTCCTTTTCATTTCTTTGCCACTAAAACCTCAATCAAGCTTGCCTCTCGTCTTCTTTTTTTTTTTTTTTAATTTGTTATTATAGCCCTGCAACTAGATTAATCCGTCCGCTCAATTGAGCATCAGGCCGGCAATCCTTATCACCACGGCGACACCGGGCCAAGCAGCATCCGGCAGCCGCTGTGACAGGGTCACGGCGGAGATTGGAGCGGTAACAGGGTCGCCGACGGATTGCCGTGGAGACCGAGCAGTGGGGGGGAGCGGGGTCAGAATTATTCTTATCGGGTGGGAGGAAATCTCTAGAGGCCGTCTCTCGCTCACCTTACACCCCCCCCCCCCCACACCCCACTCTCACTCGCCGTCTCCTTCGAGGGGTATTGTGCTTCAGCCAATGAATCCAACATCCACCCCTTCCTCATCACTCTCTCCCAATCCCTTAATCTCGCCATAAGCACCCCCGCTGCTCAATTCTGTACAGATTACCCAAAAAACAAACACACACACCCACACGCACAGAGAATTAATGCCTATAGCGTCTTCATTAACCTCGTACGTGATTAAATCTAGCCCCCCACGCCTCGTTCACCCCGCCTCTCCCCCGTTTGGCTCTTTTTTTATCTCCTTCCTCTCCTCCCCGTTTCCATCTTTCCCCTCTCAGCTCATTTCACTTCTCATTTAGAGTGCAGATAAACGAAGCTTTTATCCAGGCAGGGATGCCATAAACCAATTCAAACAGAGACTGGAGATGGGTTATCACTTGTATTGCCTCGCGCTTGTTGAAACAGGGGTCTAAAATTGATACGATTATTTCTCATAACATAAGAGAGTGAACCATGTAGAGAGCCGAAAACAGGGAAGAGACTGATAGTGTAATGGATGTTATTGCATGTTTTTTCATTTCCCTACAAATTAGTCTCTTCTTTCAGTGTATTATGTCATTGTATTATTATCTATTCTTTTATAAAAACACTTTGCATCTGTGTTGCGAGAAAGTGATATAAAGAAAGGGACAAAAGGAGATCAAGCAAAAAGGAGATTACCTAAAAAGACAAGCAGAAGATCAGCGCTGCACTAAGCTCACATCTCTAATACCTCTGTGTCCATCCATTTGTCTCCCAGCCCTGATATGGCCTCCGTTACACAAGACACATGATACATTACTAATTGGAAGAAGATTGATGTTTTAGCGCAAAGTCACCCGCTTCCCAGAAAACCAAAATTAATCTGTACACCCGAGCATGTGTGTTTGTGTGTGGGCTTAGTAAACCCCACTGTTCATATCCAGCAGGGCTGAGTGTGTTCGCACACAATCACTTTATAATCCTCAAGTCTATTGAGGAGAAGGAGTTTTAGCCTGAGGTGACCCGGTGCCACACACTGAGGAGATGGGGAATGTAGCAGAGCATTAACCGCACTACAAGTTGAATTTGTTATGTTTATAACCAAGATACTCTGCTGTGCAGTCTGTCTGCCCTGAGGGGGAATATTTCACTCTATTCTCAAACAATAGCTGTTTTGATTCACGATGATCTGAACTAACAAAAGACACTAAGAAGGGACGGGTCCTTGGTATTCGGCTGCTGTTAATTATTTGTGAGGAGGAACTGATACAGAAAGCTGATTATTACAGATTAGATACCAGGACAAAATACTAAAATGATGAAATGAGCAAAAAAATGGAGAGAAAGTGCTCATGTTTTCCCAGGGAGCCAAACCTGACACTGGGATGAAAAATACTTACGAGGGCTGTCAAAGTCAACGAGATAATAACGCGTTAACGCAGATTCGTTTTAACGCTACTAATTTCTTTAATGCATTAACGCAACTTGCGTAGTTAGGTTGTAGCGGGCTCCGTTTTAAAACTAGAGTGAAGATCCTGGTATCATATGAATCTAGCAGACATAAGGAATCCATTAGCACCAACCATGTCACACTAGCTTGTCATGAAGGAGGTTAAATAACGCTCCAAACTTGGAACTAGGAAAAACTGGCATGGCCATTTTCAAAGGGGTCCCTTGACCTCTGACCTCCAGATATGTGAATGTAAATGGGTTCTATGGGTACCCACGAGTCTCCCCTTTACAGTCATGCACACTTTATGATTATCACATGCAGTTTGGGGCAAATCATAGTCAAGTCAGCACACTGACACACTGACAGCTGTTGTTGCCTGTTGGGCTAACTGCAGTACCTGTGAGGGTTTCTGGACAATATTTGTCATTGTTTTGTGTTGCTAGGGGATTTCCAGTTATAAATATATACATACATTTTCATAAAGCAGCATATTTGCCCACTCCTCTGTTGATAAGAGTATTAAATACTTGACAAAATATTTAAGGTACATTTTGAGCAGATAAAAAATGTGTGATTAGTTTGTGATTAATCACAATCAACTATGGACGATCATGCGATTAAACATTTTAATTGATAACAGATATTGTTTATGCCTGGTGTTACATTATATCTTACTGAACAGTAATGGTTCTTTTTTCTGTTTTGTAAGGCTTCAGCAAAAAAGTGTAATTTATCGTTGAGGAATGAGATGTTGAGGCACTTACGTTTCCTTGACTGCCATGGCTTCCTCCATCGATCCCTCGCTCAACAGGGCACGGATCAGCTGATCGTAAAGGGCGGGGCCTAGAGCCACACCCTTTTTATCGGCTTCCATCAGCTTCCCATAGGCTTCTGTAGAAAGAGAACACGAGAGAAAGGAAAGAGGCTGAATTTGAGAGAAACTTCACATTACTGTAATAATAGAGTAATCTGCTTTCACAAAGATGGCTACAGTACAAAGTTACATTTCACTTGACTAAAATTCAAATGGAATTTGATACTACTTGCAGCAGGTAAACTCCACACAGTCAACAAGTAGCTTGCAGTCTGTTTGAGGCTCCATCAAGCAATGTTTTTTATATATACACTGAAGCATTAAAGTCTGTGTGATGTGAAAGTTGAGATTTAACACTCAGCTGAAGAAGACCAACGCCTTAAAAGCTGTGTAGAGCTGCAAGAACCGAGGTGCTTGTCCGATGGTCGAACAATCTAATTTTTATTGATACATAATTTTAAACAAAACATTAAAAAAATTTATAAAATAAATAGGGCTGTCAAAGTTAATGCGATAATGCGTTAACACAATTTCATTTTAATGGCACTAATTTATTTAACGCATTAACGCAACTTGAGATTTTTAGGTTGTAGCAGCTCAGTTTTAAAGCTAGAGTGAAGATACTGGCATCATATGAAACTAGGAAACCTAAAGAATCCATTGGTAGCAAACACGTTTTGGAAAGGAAAAACAGTCATGGCCATTTTCAAAGGGGTCCCTTGACCTCTGACCTCCAGATATGTGAATGTGAATGGGTTCTATGGGTACCCACGAGTCTCCCCTTTACAGACATGCCCACTTTATGATAATCACATGCAGTTTGGGGCAAGTTATAGTCAAGTCAGCACACTGACACACTGACAGCTGTTGTTGCCTGTTGGGCTGCAGTTTGACATGTTATGATTTGAGTATATTTGTTTATGCTAAATGCAGTACCTGTGAGGGTTTCTGGACAATATCTGTCATTGTTTTGTGTTGTTAATTGATTTCCAATAATAAATATATACATATATTTGCATAAAGCAGCATATTTGTCCACTCCCATGTTGATAAGATTATTAAATACTTGACAAATCTCCCTTTAAGGTACATTTTGAACAGATACAAAATGTGATTAATCAAGATTAACTATGGACAATCATGATTCATTTTGATTAAATATTTAATTAAAATAAAATTATAAAAATAAAATAAAATAATAGAAAAAAGAAAATCACACTTGAGACTACCTGCCTGGCAGTTAGATGTTACAGATCCAGTGAATTTTCTCTGGGTTTGGCACCAGAACTAAAAGACGAGTGTGTAACAGACTTATATTCATCAGATGGCGAGACACAGGACTCCAACTTTTGCTAAATAAGCCAAAATATATCAGAGCTGTTGGAGTCTTTCTGCCCCCTAACAGTCAAAAGGCTCTTTATTGCAGCTTCAAATGGAAACTTCACACGTCTCAGATGGTCCAGATTTGTCAAACCAGCTTCTTGTTTGTTTAGGTTTTAGCTCTATGTCATGTGGGGGCAACAATACTGGGACCTCCTGCTGCTTACCTTTGGCTTTGCCCCTCTTACAGAGGGCCAACAGACGGGTCTGGTATTCAGTACCACTTTCAGCTGCGGGGAGGCTTGTTGCTGGCTTAACCTGCTGTGTTGTGGCAGCTTGTTGGTACCAAGTCTATGAATGACACACAAAGAGAAAACAGCGATGAAACTAAGTCCGATATTTCCATCAAAACACACACTGTGGCTCAGAGGGTAGAGCAGGTCGTCCACCAATCGGAAGGTCAGTGATTCGATCCCCGGCTGCTCCGGGTCACATGTCGATGTGTCTTTGAGCAAGACACTTAACCCCAAAATGCTCCCGATGGCATAGCCATCGGTGTGTGAATGAGTATTTAGATTAGATCCTGATGGGCAGGTTGGCACCTTAGTAGCCTCTGCCATCAGTGTATGAATGTGTGTGTGAATGGGTGTATGCTGACATGTAGTGTGAAGCGCTTTGAGTGGTTGGAAGAATAGAAAAGCGCTATATAAATGCAAGTCCATTTACCATTTACAGCTATGTGCCGGCAATGAGCTGATGTGTGTATGTGTGTGTATGACAGTGCGATAATGCTGGGCAGGCAGGGCAGGGCCCCCTAATGCTCGGTCACCCGTGTAGCAGTGAGGGGAGGGGGTTAAGCTGTATTGGCTAGGGGCAAATTAGGTCTGGCACCCCAGGGGCAAAATGAAAAGTGTGTGTGTGCGCTAGAGAGAGTGTGTGTGTCAGAGCGGGGGCATCAACTCAAAGAGCCCCAGGGGTCACCAAGTTCATCGCTCCAGGCAACAGCAATCACTTCCTGTCTCGTCATGCTTCGGGCTACTGGAGCACGCTCGCATGCAAACCAAAGCTGAGGAAAAAAATGCAGCAATAGAAATCACAGTAATATTATATTATTTAAAGCAAAACTCCCCTCTTGTATTAAATTTTTAAATTTTTAAATACATATTCTAGGGCTGTCAAAGTTAACGCGATAATAACACATTAATAACGCAAATTTGTTTTAACGTCACTAATTTCTTTATCGCATTAATTAAACTTTTTTCATTCATTCAACGATGCTTAATTAACCTCTTAAAAATCCGACGGGTCTTTCGGAGGTTGTAGCGGGCTCACGTTTAAAGCGTGAAGATACTGGCATCATATGAAACTAGAGAACCTAAAGAATCCATCGGTACCAACCATGTCATACTAGCTGGACGTTAAATAACGCTCCAACCTAGCGCTAAAAAGGAAAAACTGGCATGGCCATTTTCAAAGGGGTTCCTTGACCTCTGACCTCCAGATATGTGAATGTAAATGGGTTCTATGGGTACCCACGAGTCTCCCCTTTACAGACATGCCCACTTTATGATAATCACATGCAGTTTGGGGCAAGTCATAGTCAAGTCAGCACACTGACACACTGACAGCTGTTGTTGCCTGTTGGGCTGCAGTTTACCATGTTATGATTTGAGCATATTGTTTTATGCTAAATGCAGTACCTGTGAGGGTTTCTGGACAATATCTGTCATTGTTTTCTGTTGTTAATTGATTTCCAATAATAAATATATACATATATTTGCATAAAGCAGCATATTTGTCCACTCCCATGTTGATAAGAGTATTAAATACTTAACAAATCTCCCTTTAAGGTACATTTTGAACAGATAAAAAAATGTGTGATTAATCGTGATTAACTATTTTAATCAATTGACAGGCTGAACATATTCACATTCTGTCCACTTCATTTTGTCTTTTGGTCAGTATACAGTGGAGGCCACACAAGATGCACGTATGTTACTAAGAATCCAGCGGCAGCCATATGGTGGCATTTAGCTGCTGGCTAAATTAGTCTGGCATTACAGATTTACAGACAGATCAAGCTGTAATTCCTTTCACCAGCCAGCCGGTCTGATTGACCACACTTCAGATCAGAGCCTCAATCCTGTTTCCTCTGCATGTAATGAACAGAGGCTTAAAGTGGAGCGGGGCGAGGAGGGGGGGGCGAGGAGGGGGGGGGCTGTATGGAGCGAGCAGTTGATGAGTCTTCAGAGGGTTTTCGGGGTTAGTTCTTATGATCAGAGGTTGGGATCAGCTTGCTCTTTGGTTAAACTATGCGGTATGAAAATAATTGGGAATGAGACCATTGTGCTGCTAGAAAACTAGAATATACAGTATAAGGAATCCATTGGTACCAACCGTGTCATACTAGCTTGTCGGGAAGGAGTGTAAATACTGCTACATTTTGGTGAGGAAAAACTGGCATGGCCATTTTTAAAAGGGGTCCCTTGACCTCTGACCTCCAGATATGTGAATGTAAATGGGTTCTATGGGTACCCACGAGTCTCCCCTTTACAGACATGCCCACTTTATGATAATCACATGCAGTTTTGGGAGACCTGTGAGGGTTTCTGGACAATATCTGTCATTGTTTTGTGTTGTTAATTGATTTCCAATAATAAATATATACACACATTTGCATAAAGCAGCATATTTGCCCACTCCCATGTTGATAAGAGTATTAAATAATTGACAAATCTCCCTTTAAGGTACATTTTGAACAGATAAAGAATATGTGATTAGTGTGTAATTAATCGCATTAACTATGGACAATCAGGCGATTAATCGCGACTAAATATTTTAATTGATTGACAGCCCTAATATTAATATTGAAGAGATTATTAAAGGACATAATAGATAACCAAGGGTACCTCCACACCCATTTCATTCACAGCCACAGCCACCATTGTGATTGTGTTTAACCATCAGTGCTGCATGCTTGTGTGTTATGTTTGACCTCGGGCACTTTCAGAGTCCTCCAGAGCTCTTGGGAATCTCCTGGCTTTTGCTTTCAGCTTTATCTGCCCTGCTCCCCCCCACCGCCCTTCAGGAACCTCCTGGCAATTATTCTTCTGAATAACAGCTCTGTCTAATGAGCGTTACTGGGATGTACATATTATAAAGCTTTTTTTTTTTTTTTTTACCTCAGGCACCTCAAAGGGCACCTCCTGGCCGTTGCTCTTCAGGATGTCTGCCAGCATGCGCAGGGTCCTCTCCCTGGGAATGACGTTCTCCTCCTGCATCTTCGTCCACACCGCTTCAGCCTTCTGCCAGTTGTCCGTCTCCTCTGAGGAACAACGAGAAACAAAGCGGCGGGATTGAGAAAAAGGTTGCGTTCTTATGGAATTCACTGTGACACGCCGTAGCTCATCGCTCAGCCTGCCCCAGAGAGTCATTTCAGACAAAGCGCTCCATGCTGAGAGAGCGCAATCAAAGCACTAATCTGATCAACTGACTGACCCTCAACTATGCTGTAATTTAGGGAACACACTAACTAAAAGAGGTGTGTGTGTGTGTGTGTGTGTGTGTGTGTGCGTGCGCAGGGAAGTGGGGGTAATGGGCTGACAATCAGCTTTAACACTCCAATCACAACTGTTATCTGCTCTGCTCTCCACTGCAGCAATCACACCATGTCTTGTGCTCTTACTTCTGACTGATCCCATTCTCTCTCACACACACACACCCACACACACACACACACACACACACACACACACACACAAACACACAAACATACACACTTCCAGTCTGGGGTCCAGAGCACACCCAGAGGTGGAAGGTCACGACAGCAGAGGAGATTGGGGGGTGCAAACTGAGAGAAACACAATAAAAAGAACACACAAATGGACAAATGAAAGCAAGAAGAAGCCTTACTGCAGAGACGGAGGATGTATCTGTACATCTCATCTCTGTCGCACTCAAACAGCTTGGCTGTCATGTCCACCATCTGCTCCAAGGCCTCCATCTGTACACACAAACAACAAAGATATATCATTTAAGTTGGAATTTTTGCATTTCCCCTCTCTCTTTTTGCTACCCTTTGTGGCCTTGAGTTAGTTCCGCCTGTATCTGTGTTTGTGTGTTACCTGGTTGGAAGAAATGCATTTCTCCGCATACCAATGCAGGCGTCCAGGCCGTGCTCTCAGCCCAGGGGTCTGCAACATAGGAAAAATAGATGAGAATTTCAACGGAAAGAAGCCGGAGTAGATGAATAACAGCATCAAAAAGACTGTAGCTGCACTGAACATCTCCTGGGTGTCAATGTATGTGACCTATGTCGGTGTCATGTAGATGCTCTCACTAAGTCAGATTATCTTTTAGCGATGTCACTGTGTTCACAGATCTCGAGCTATTGACTTGTTATTATTAGGGAAAGAAATGACGGCCAAATCAGCAAAAATGAGGTCCAAGTTGAAATAAATCAGAAAAAAGCATCAGACCTAAATCACAGCACAGTCAATATGAATGTCTATGAAAGGTCAACGAAATATAGTAACTAGGGCTGTCAAATTGAACGTAATAATAATGCGTTAAATTCATCACTGATGTATTTTCAGATAATCTTTAACTGTAAAAAGAAATGTGAAGTGAATGTTTGTGTGGCACTACATACAGTAGTATATAAAAGCTGCAAGGCAGTGCATCAATACAGAAGATACAGAACACAATACCGTCAAATGAGGAGTCTGATACACAGCAGGCTGAATCTAAAGATTTATTTTCATTTTCAGTTAGTCTGTTGGTTATCTCTGCTGATTAATTCATTAATCCTTTAGCATATAAAATGTCAGACAGTAGTGACAACGTCCATCACAAGTTCCCAGAGCCCAAGGTGATGTCTTCTGATTGCTTGTCTTGTTCAATTAAAGCTGCACTTGGTAACTTTGCGCAAATACAATAAAAAGTTATTTTTATAACCTATTTGTTACCAACTGTTACTGCTTTAACAGTCCAAAACCCAAAGATATTCAAATAACCTCTTTTTCTCTCTCTTTTTTTTAAATAAAAAAGAGAAAAAATTTAAATTCCAGTCTTCAGAAAGTACTACCCACCGACCGGGGCCTTTTGGGGGGTGGGGGGGGGTAAAATATGTCCCCCAGACCTTAATTTTGACCCTGGTCCCTGTGGTCAAAACGCAATGACGTCCTCAAAAAGGTTCCTAGTCCCCTGGGGACAGTTCCTGCGGTCCAAAAGGGGCGTTAAAACATTAGTGTCTGAGCACCGTGGCTGGGAACTTTACACTGCTTGTGCAGGAGGTGACGATAACAAAAGGCTGATACGTTAACACTCTGAATATGAAGAAATCCTGAAAACTGACACATATCTTGAGACTACAAGAAGCAAAACTGGAAGAAAAATGGGAAAATTCTCTAGACGACTCTAGATTCAGCGTTTTTTCACATTAAACTCTGTGAAATTACATTCGAGTTGGACCAAAGCACACTTGGTGATAGTGTGTTTTACGATGCTCCGCTACGAACAGCTGATACATGATCAAAAATACACGTGGATGATGGCGCAAACTGAACGGAGTGGGGGGGGGGTCTGCGCTCTCTGAGTGCCATTCTAGTTACTGTTATTTTGCAAATCTCTTGCCAATAAAGGTTTGAGTGGAAATAATGCTTTGTTTCCTGGAGTGCTGAGCTAGTCAGCTCACAGGAGAACACACTCTCACATACACTCTTTATATGCAAAAAAAACTAGGGCTGTCAAAGTTAACGCCATAATAACGCATTAACGCAAATCTGTTTTAATGCCATTCATTTCTTTAATGCTTGAACGCATTTTTAGGTTGTAGCGGCTCAGTTTTAAAGGTAGAGTGAAAATACAGGCATCATGTGGAACTACAAAAACCTGATGAATCCATCGGTACCAACCATGTCATATTAGCTTGTTAAATAACGCTCCAAACTTACGCTACATTTTTGGCTAAAAACTGTCATGGCCCTTTTCAAAGGGGTCCCTTGACCTCTGACCTCCAGATATGTGAATGTAAATGGGTTCTATGGGTACCCACGAGTCTCCCCTTTACAGACATGCCCACTTTATGATAATCACATGCAGTTTGGGGCAAGTCATAGTCAAGTCAGCACACTGACACACTGACAGCTGTTGTTGCCTGTTGGGCTGCAGTTTATCATGTTATGATTTGAGCATATTGTTTTATGCTAAATGCAGTACCTGTGAGGGTTTCTGGACAATATCTGTCATTGTTTTGTGTTGTTAATTGGTTTCCAATAATAAATATATGCATACATTTGCATAAAGCAGCATATTTGTCCTGTCCCATGTTGATAAGAGTATTAAATACTTGACAAATCTCCCTTTAATATACAATTTGAAAAGATAAAAAATGTTTAATTAATTTGTGATTAATCACGATTAATTATGGACGATCATGTGATCAATCGCGCTTAAGTATTTTAATCGAATGAAAGGCCTAAAAATGATATGTTAAGAATTCAAACTAGAACATGGAACAATAAGGATTTCGGTAACTGACCATAAAGTCCCAACAGCCCTGAGTAGTCTCGCATTTTTGGGAGATTTGTAGTATTTTTAGGACACCAGTGATATGCAGATAGACAGAGTGTGTGGGCTGTCACAGATTGATCTGCAGGCTCGTGTAGCTGAGATTTAGCCTGATATGTGGAGTGACTAGATGATTATTATCATGGAATAACAGTGATCAGGATTTCATCTGTCTCTTGGGGCTTTGATACAATCTGAATAAGACCAGGATTGAGAAATCTCGCCCTCTCTCTCTCTTCCTGGTAATCTGAAAAGAGAGAGAGAGAGACAGAGCGATCTGCCAGGAAGTTAATCTGAACGGGGATCAACGGCGCTCAATCCCCGCTGGCCTCTTTGATGGGAGCCCATCATACTGTGAGAGGGTGGGGAGTCAAGAAAAGACGGGCTTCATCCCTTTCTCTGCCCGTCCCTCGCTGCCGTCATCCTTTCCTCTGTCAATCCCCTCTTCCTCCAAATCTCCCTGCTCCTACTCACTCTTCTCCCCCTCCCTCCCTCCCCCCTTCCTATCCATCCCTCCATCCGGCCCAGGCAAAGGCATTATGTTCTTACCCAACCAGCCAAAGGGACAAATTAAAATGTGTTGCACTCACTCTCTCTCTCTCAGTCTGTCTAATCTTCTTAGAGACTAAGGCCCACAGTGCAAGTGCTCCATCTTTTTGCCTCCGATTCCCTTTACTTGGTAAAGTCTTGTGGGCTCAAAGCAGCCTTCTGCACATCTCTTCGCAAACACACACACACACACGAATATGTTCTGGCTTTTGAATCTGTCAGGACAAATCTCCCTAATCTGGGCAGAAAACAAAATCCTCAGAAATAAGAAGGCACATAACTTACACACGCACGGTTGAATCGAAAGAATACAAAGTAGAAACAAACAGCAGGACAGACACTCTCACTTTCAGAAGGAGATAATGGAAAAATGTCATCAGGTCAGATTATCAGGACACACACACACACACACACAGCAGAGTGTGTTACAGTCCGCCACTCTGCCTCTTTACTAGGTCTGGGACGATTCACCTATCTCCCGATTTGATACTATCACGATACTTCGGTGTTGTTTCGATATGTATTGCGATTTTTAAGTATTGCGATTCGATGTCACGATTTATTGTGATTTTTGTTGACTTTTTTAACACTAGACCATGGAGGGGAAAAAGTTAAATCATAAACTTCTAAGGACTTTTACTTTGGAAAATATCTTAATTAATACAGTAAAACATGTTTGATTTTCAGCATGTACGTAGTCAGAGATGTCCTGAAGTCAAATATATCAGTCAATGTAAGGAGGTATTTATTAATCTTTTTCCAGTAACCCAAAAAATCAAAGAATAAAGACATTTCCCTCACAAATTAGTGGCATTTTCTTTTTAATTTATAAGGGACATGTAATGCTTTATACTTCTGGTGAATATAATCCAATCAATCTTATTTCCATATATGTATTTTATATATACAGTTCCCTTTGTTAACAACTTATTTTGAAAACCAGACGTAGTCACGGGTATATACTTCGATCAACTTCTCCAAGTCCGTCTCTAACTCTCCCGTCAGCTCCGTTCTCTTTATCCATCCATGGTCAGCTCCATTGGGGCTGTTTGAATGCATTTAACATAAATGTCAGTATATGGGTGCTCTACATTTGTAGCGTCCGCCCATTTGACCACGGAGACGAGGTAACGTTTCCAGTCCGTGACAGAGTTAGCAGGCAGCTTTAGCCTTGATGTCTAACTCTGCTTTTCCTGCAATGTGTGAAACCAAAGTGTTTCCATCCTTTACTGGATGTGTAGTGTTTACCACGCTGGATTTAACATGTGAGGGTGCAGGTCGTATCCAAGCAGACCCTCCGCTGTTTTCTACTTTTTCGTTTCGGCTGCGGTTTGTTTTGGTTGACAGATACGGAACAGATATGACGTCAAGTTACTCAGACTACAACAATAAACGCGGTAACTTCCTTCTACCTCTGCATAGACTCAAATGAAGCAAATACATCGATTCTGGCATTAAACAAATCAATTTCAAAATCGTAAAAAGAAAAAATAGCGATACATAAGTGAATCAATTTCCCCCCCCCCACCCCTAGTCTTTAAGAGTCTTGTGTGGCCTTTAGATGCTTCCTTCCTCATCGTTACGTACATGTACACAAAAAAGAAACAGATAGATCCGACCTAATCTCACCTCCACTTAACAAACCCTCTCCATCTCAATTCCTAATGTTCTAATTCCACTAATCACCTCACCACTTAGTCCACACACACACACATGGCCAGACCCCTCTCCCTGACACTAAAACACATAATGGCTCGCCGCTCTTTAGCAATACTACCTAACCTTGACCATCACACACATGCGCGTTCCGCAATAATAGGCCCCGGCCACCTGACAATCCTCTACCTAACCTTGACCATTTAGCACAAAATTGGCCACCTTTCTCTATCATTACATTTAATTAGCTGTGATTAATCAGCTGCCAATTATACCAAACACGGCCCAAAGAGAGACACCACTCTGGACTGCCACTTGACGCTCTCAGAGGGGGGGGGGGGGGTGTGTATGCATATTTGAGTGATAGATTTTATTGTATTATATCTGTCATCATACATGTATAATAAGTGACACTTCAGAAGGGAACTTTCTGTTCAGAAACTTTGTTCTAAACATCGACGCAGGTGAGATTCTTTTGCTTTTTTTCTGATTATGCTTCAAAAGAGGGCAAACCACTAAACACACAACTCTGGGGGACTTACAGTTAGTCACCACCACCACTTATTTATAGACAGCGTTATTGATTTAACGCTACATTAATCAATATTATCATATTAACAAAAGATGAAATGTGGAACGTGAAAGGTGTTGCTCGTAGAGAGAATTATCACCTGACTCTGCACTTCTCCTCAGCTCTACAGGAAGAAGCATTTTAGGATCTCTCAGCTCATTGTTTTGGTTTCCGGCCCCCAACAAGGGCTGCACAATTAATCAAATATTAATCACGATCACGATATTTGGCTTCCCATAATTAAATGAACGTGATCGCCTGCGATACTGAGGTTCAAAGTGCATGCTCCGCTCATAGAAATCTCCGCTACATGTCAAATCATGACGTGCTGCCACCACGGCTGGTGTGGGTGCGTTTGAGAGAGACAGAGAGAGGGGAAGAGGAGGTGGTCTGTTGAACACGATGTTTCTGTAAGTTATTAATAACTTATTCGAAACGCTGCTTTGTCACTTTACCCGCCTGCCCGAACCCACGATATTTACTGGAAAGATCACCCGAACCTGCTCGATGGGTAGTGGGTCGACCTGCGCATCACTAGCGCGCACCCTACAGCCACTGCCTGTGAAAAACTTTCCTGAATGTTGCGGCTGCAGTCCAGAGTAAAAAAGTTGTATTCAACAGGGAGCAGACGGGCAAAATGAACTTTATTTTAAGTCTTATTCAGAGGCAAAGATTGGTACATTAGCAGGAATGTTGCACAACATGGAAGTGAAAGCAGTGCTCTGTTTATTTAAATGTGAAAGTGCAATAAATCCATTTTCTCCCTAAAATCAATGAATAATTGTGATAAATAATCAGGATCTTAATATTGATAAAAAATAATCGTGATTATCATTTTGGCCATAATCGTGAAGCCCTACCCTCAACTTTATTGATTTCACTCTCACCACTCTCATCGATCTCATCGATCTCATCGATATCACATCTGGCTGCAGCAGGCAGCTGTTTTCAGCAAAACATCTCAGATAAACCTGCTGTACTCTACCTGCTCAGAAGCAAACAGCTGACAGATAAAGTGAACGACCAGCTGGTGAACATAGTGGAGCATTTTGCAGGTAAAGAGACAGATATTTCCCACAGGAGATAAAAGAAGAGTGAATATGGGACTTACACTCATCAGTTTGATGAAGGGATTGTTGACGCACTCCCTGCAACAACTTTATCCAAGTGATAATACGTCAATATTGTCTTGTTCCACTGCACCGAAGTGGCCTAAAACTTTTTAAAAGTAAATGGCCCCCATGACCTTAGAATTTCTAAAATCCTGGCTACAGTCCTGAGTGTGAATATTTGTGCTGTTGTTTTAGATCATCGTAAATTAAATACCTTTGGCTTAGACTGTGGGTTTGACAAAGCAAGCAATTTAAAGGTCCCATATTGTGCTAATATTCAGGTTCATACTTGTATTTTATGTTTCTACTAGAACATGTTACATGCTGTAATGTAAAAAATAACTATATTTTCCTCATACTGTCTGCCTGAATATGCCTGTATTTACCCATAAACGCTCCATTTTAGTGCGTTTCAACGGAACTGCAATGGAATTGCGTTGCTAGGCAGCAGCTTGGGTCCATGTGTACTTCCTGTCAGCTGATGTCTTTCACATACACTGCATCCGGAAATAAACTAGGACACATTTAGAATGTTTACATTGAAAACTGTGAAATGGTCTAATATTGTATATTTGTGACATCACAAAATGACAGGAATCCTGACAGCTTGTTTCAAAGGCACAATTTCTTAAAGGTCACATATTATGCTCATTTCCAGGTTCATAGATGTATTTTAATGTTGCACTAGAACATGTTTACATGCTGCAATGTTCAAAAAACCCTTTATTCTTCTCATACTGCAGCCTGAGTCTGCCTGCCTCAGAGCCTAATTCAGCCTCTGTCTGAAAACCACTGATTCACAGCCTGTCTCCTCCCACTCTGCTCTGATTGGTCAGCGTTTTCTGTCAATCAAACGTCCTCAACAACAGCGTCACCCTCCCCCTCCCTCCCGGAGAAGCTCTGGAGAGAGAGACGAGTGGAGAGATAGCAGCTAGAATAAAGTTTATAAACCACTTTAAAGTTTATAAACCAGAAACTTCACCCAGCGCACGTTACCGGAGGAATCTGATCAGAAATCGGCGACACATGATGAACATCTGCGGTCCAGATTCCAGGTTTTCCTGACGGTTTCTCTCAGGTAAATAATGCTATTTATAGCTCTGTTAGTTAGCTCAGTGTTTACCTCATGCATCAACTCTGTAAACCGTAAACATACTCTGTTTTACGTCTGTCTTTACAGATCCATCTGTGAGAAATGACCGACAGAATCATCCCAGAGGAGAGCAGACAGCTGAAAGCAGATGGGAGATACAGAGCTAACCCGTTAGCATGTAGCTACATGCTAATGGGTTAGCTACATGCTACCGCTATGAGACGGTGTGTAAACACAGCGACCATCAGGGTGGAAAATAGAAGATGTGAAACAGTAGTCAGTTCATTATTTCTGCTAAAAGATAAATGTATGGAAGATCAGAGTAATGGTATATTATTTACAGTAGTAGCTGTCTCTGTGTTACCATGACTACAGACCACCGGAGCTTAGCTTACCATAGTTTACCAGAGCTGAAAGACTTTCTCCTGTACCATGTTAACATAACTAACTAACAGGTGGGATGATTACAAATGCTGTGAATAATTAATATTGTCATCTGTCAACTCAAATAAAGTTTGACTGTGAAACAGAAATGTGTTGTGTTGCTTACAAGTCACTATTTACTACCTGTACTCTGCTACATGCATGACATCAAATATATATAATATATAAATATCATCTGTTTAAACAGTGTAATTACATAAAGCCTTTGTGAAAGAACATGTTATATTTAGATGATGGGAGTACATGAAGCCTGTTCTGCTGGTTCTTGCAGACTTTGCTCAAGTTAGGTTGAGGAGGAGAGACAGTGACGCGCTGTGGGGCGGGGTCAGCTACTGAAGGTTCTCTCTGGTTCGACCAGGAAACCCTTACATGGCTTGCATTTCTCTAATGACGTCAGAAGAGAAGGAAAAAAAGCGATTTTTTTTTCTGCACCCATTTCCGGACAAACGGAGGAGGAGAAAAAGAGAGAGGATGGTCTTTTATGATACTATGGTGGCCTGTAGACACACTGGGGACAGATATTGATGTTTAAAAGACATGGAAAAGTGCATTTTGCATAATAGGTGACCTTTAATATGGGCTGTGTGTATTTCTCCATGGATTGAGCGTTTCGATACTTTCACAGTATTTGTATATCACTTAAACCTGCTTTATAATATAAAAGACAGATATGGGACCTTTAAAGATGTCTCAAGTGTCTGAAAATGTGTTTTCTTTCGTTTTGTTTTTTTACTATTTTATTATATTCTAAAGACAATTCATTTAAAAATTAAATGAAACAGATTAATCCATAGTCATTTATCAAGCAAAAAATAA
Organism: Sebastes fasciatus; assembly: GCF_043250625.1. Classification (NCBI taxonomy): domain Eukaryota; kingdom Metazoa; phylum Chordata; class Actinopteri; order Perciformes; family Sebastidae; genus Sebastes; species Sebastes fasciatus. Next base: position 4,015,329 of record NC_133803.1, on the reverse strand, counting down.
ATTTTGTGACATTCTGTCACTTTATACACTAAACAATACACCTAGAGGAAGCCGTCACAGAGCCATATACTGTAATGCAATGTGTCTCTGGGTTCAAGGTCATAATTGGAGAAATCTGCTTTTGTTATTGAGGGGGAAAATGAGACAGATGGGGGTGACGCAGCTCAGCTTTTGTCTCTCTAACCTACATTTTCCATTGACATCGAGGACAACATGTACATCTGTGGTCCATTTACAAAGGCATCAACAATCTCACATCGCTGGCATGTAGCTGACTCTCTGTTATAAGTAGGATAACGGCAATACAATCTAGCAGAAAAGGGAATGAGAGCCACAATAACAACATGTCGATAATATTTAAGAGGGTTTGGAAATCCTCGAGAGGGACAAATCCCTCTTTTAGTGCACACCAGGACACGAGAGAGCGGGCAGAGTCGGAGTGAGGGAGTTAAGGTATTCAGTTTTGTTCTCATCCTGCTCAGACAACATAATGGCCTTGTTTCCCTTTCCTCTGATGTCAGGGCTCATCCCTCTATTCGTTTATTCATCAATCTCTCTGTCCCGCAATCCAGTCCGGGAACGCCCCGTCCGGTTTTATCCATGTGAAAATCGCTTCTTATCTGCCTCTCTCTTTTTCTCACACTAATCTACAGGGCTTATAGCAGGACTTAAGATGACAAAGATATAAATATTCAGAAAATATTCAGGTCAGATGAGCTACAATAACAATAAGAGTATGGCTTTTATATTGTGCGTGGCTTTTGCATGGTCGTGTGGCTCATGACGGTCGTGCAGATTTCAGGCTGATTTCTATTCAACTAGTTTTCATCAGGTAGCTCCTCTGAGGATGAGAATCTCATTTTTGTTATACTGATATCTGAGGCTGCCAGGAAAATCAAATAGCACTCGCCCATCCATGAATGAGTCTGCATACCTGTGAAATCAGGCCCTATTATTGTTCATTACTTACGCTGGAAACCATCATTTCAGTTCATTAAATGATCAGTCATCCTTTTATTTGTTCTCGCCCAACGTCATCCAAACTAGTTTTGATATCACTGAGGAACAATATAAATCAACGTCTCAAATAGTTACAGCACTATAGGAGAGACCTGATCTAGATCTGACCAGGCTTTTGGTGTTTGACAGTGTCCCACACTCTGTGCTACAGACATGATAGGATACCTTTGGCACTCAGGTGTAGAAATCAAATCTCACGACTTTTTATCTGTTCAATCCAGGGCAGTCAAAGTTAATGTGAAAATAACGCGCTAACGCAAATTTGTTTTAAAGCCACTAATTTCTTAAACACATTAAAGCTAGAGTGAAGATACTGGCATCATATGAAACTAGAAAAACCTAAAGAATCCATTGGTACCAACCATGTCATACTAGCGTTTTGAGAAGGAGGATGAATAACGCTCCAAACTTAAGAACATTTTGAAAAACTGTCGAGGCTATTTTCAAAGGGGTCCCTTGACCTCTGACCTCCAGATCAGTGAATGTAAATGGGTTCTATGGGTACCCACGAGTCTCCCCTTTACAGACATGCCCACTTTATGATAATCACATGCAGTTTGGGGCAAGTCATAGTCAAGTCAGCACACTGACACACTGACAGCTGTTGTTGCCTGTTGGGCTGCAGTTTGTCATGTTATGATTTGAGCATATTTTTTATGCTAAATGCAGTACCTGTGAGGGTTTCTGGACAATATCTGTCATTGTTGTGTGTTGGTAATTGATTTCCAATAATAAATATATACATACATTTGCGTAAAGCAGTATATTTGTCCACTACCATGTTGATAAGAGTATTAAATACTTAACATATCTCCCTTTAAGGTTCATTTTGAAAAGATAAAAAAAAGCCTGAATAATTTGCGATTAATAGTGATTCAATATTTTAACCGATTGACGGCCTTAGTTCAAACTGATGAAATAACAGCGATCAACTACATGGTTTAATAAAAGAGCTCCTTAATTTCAAGTCACTTTTTGAAAATTTGAATATTAAGCGTTTAACTGTTAACCGCCATTAAGAATTTTTACCGATTAAGGTTATCGGGTAAACAGTTAAAAGAAATATTAAAATCTGAGCAAAACTCAGAGGAGCGGCTCGTCACTTAAAGGATAAAAGCTTGTCCAGCTTAACAGTCCACCTTAAGAGAGTCTGAGACGGCGTTGCAAGATACAGGAGCTTGCCTCGGGTCTGACGAGTTGTAGCATTTATTCACCCACACTCACCGCCGCCACACACACACGGTCTGTCGGACACTCGCTTAAGTTACGCCGTGCTGACAGACCGTATGTGGCGAGCGCGAAGCCACCAGCAACGCTACAGCTGTGAACGTAGCACAAACACACACGGTCTGTCGGACACTCGCTAGCGTTACGCCGGACCGACACACAGCTGACCACCTCGATGCGGTGGAGACTTTTACGGGGAAAGTGGCTGCATGTGTCCACGACAATACACGCAGCGTCGTGGCTGCTACAGGAACTCGCCCAGACGGGTGAACAGGGGACTCAGTTGTTTGCTTTGCTCAAACACTGCAGCTGGCGATGAATGTTGGATTTAACCTGTTTGTGCATCGGCTTATCGCTGCAGTGGGGAGGCACTAAAAACGGCACCGCTGTGAGAAACACACTAATCTTGTCAGTTAACGGTTAATAATCGGTTAACAATGGTCGGTTATCGGTTAGAAACAAAAATTCAAAATTAGAATCCCTAAAACATTAGTTCCAGGAAGAAGCAGTATCCGAAAACCCAACCTGGCTCCCATAGTTCCTTTGTGTGTGTGTGTGTGTGTGTGTGTGTGTGTGTGTGTGTGTGTGTGTGCGTGCGTGTGTGTTTACCTCACAGATCTTACGAGCCTCACGGTAGCGGCCTGTCTGCAGGAATGCGAAGAACAGATCATAGAGCATGGTCATCTCTCCTCGCTCCTGACTCACAAAGTCCATGGCTGAAGAGAAAGACAGACAGACAGACAAACGGGGAAACAGACAGACAGACAGACAGACAGACAGACAGACGGGGAAACAGAGCAGAGAAAGGTTGTGAATAAAAATGTCTGCAAGGTGAACAAACACACCGCACACTTCATCTTTTCCTCCTGATTCCATTATTTGGCACAATGTCCCAGGCACAAAGCAGCCATATCAAGTCTGCTCTCAAACAAACACACGCAGGTCCCGAATGAAAGCCTAAGCTCTCATGGTAAACTTTGCTAAAGCGCTCTGCTCAGCGTTACGTCCTATCTCTGTCCAGCAGCTTCAGCACAGGTACCACACACACACACAGACAGACACACACACAATGCAAACTTTCAGTTATCCAAATGAACCTGCATATTCAGCAAAGGCAGAGGAAGAAAGAATAATCCCTCTCCCTTTACTTGCTGTCATCTGAAGTCAACAGAAAGAACTTTAATCATTGAGGAATTAATTCCTGGTCTAAATCTAATGTAGACATGTTTGTAGACGAGTTTCAGACCAGTTGGACTAAATTCAAGTGGCATTTTCTGCGTGCACGTCCTAATTTGAGGCTTTGTTGGAAGACTGAACCACAGTGGCTCATTAAAGCTGCAGTAGGTCATTTTGTTAAGTTAAAAAGTTATTTTTTATAAATCTGTCACTATATCCTGACAGAAGTGCATGAAACAAATAATATTTGGGAAAAAAAATCATATTCCTCTGCCTCTTCCTAGTGCTCCTAATGGCGTTTGCAAGATTTCACTGCTCCCGAAGGAAAACCTGTTTTGTCTCAGCTGTTTCCAACATGGCTGCCGGGTCACAAACGTTCTCATTTTACAGCTAAACAGTACACTACAAGATGTTTCAGAAAACATTTGAGGAGAGAAATAGGCATTACAGTAACAGAACATTGGTTCATATTTGGTCGGAGCTGCCTAGTTCGACAGTTTGATCGAAGTACGTGAGTTTCGCGAGCAGTGATCGACATCTGCTTTAGAGACTCCTCGGCTCTGATTGGTTGTTTTTGTTCGGGCGCTGTGAAATCTTCTAAAGGCCATTAGGAGCAATAAAAGGACACAGATTATCTGTCTCACACACTACTGTCAGGATATGGTGACCGTTTTATAACAAGACTCAGAGTATATGTCTGGACCGTGTACGGTCAGTCTGTGAATTTGTGGCTAAATTGTTACACAGGTAGTCAGTGGTCATGTCTATAATGTTAAATCCAGTGGTACATGTCCACTCAACTGGCCGTTCAAGCCGTGATGTACCCTATTGAGGAATGCACGTGATTGGTCCCTGGTTTTCTGCTCGCCGTTTCAAACATTAAACAACATGGCGGCCTCGCTCGTAAACTTTCTGTTATTTCATCAAAACAATCCACCAAAATCTACTTCTGAAAACAATCTAAGCGAGAAATAGTAAATGCCACTGCTGAATCTCTTTTCATTTTAGAACTAGATCGCCTAGTTTCACAGCTTGGTCCAAGTTTCGTGAGCCGGACGCGCCATGCTGGACGGGCTCATTTGCATAAAGTTGAGATTTTTCAACTTCATGCAGCAAGACCCTCGCCGCAACACTCCCACCATGCACTGGGCGACTGCTTTTCCTGCTATCCATAGGAAATGAATGGAAGCAGCGAGGCGAGGTGAGGCTCCTGGCCAGAGGAGGAGCCACTTTTTCAGGGCGCTTCCCAGCAGTCGGCGCTCCGACTGCTGGGAAGCCAGATCTGGGTCTGTCCGCAACGGGCTGGTCGCTGCCGGAGGCCCCGTTGAAGTGAGCTGAAGGATTTCTAGTGAACCTGCATGATTTCACCGATCTTCTCGCTGATGGTCTCGTTTACTGATGTAGGTCATATAGAGGCATCAGTATTACACTGAGGCTTTTTCAACCAGTTAAAAGTGAGGAATCAACATGCAACATTAATACAAAGGTGACTGTCTTCTCTCCCCCGCAAAGGGCATCCCGCCCACCTCGGAATCCCGATCCCTTCTGGGTTCGGTTAAAATTTTGTATTTCTGTATTGTATGATGAACTTTTCCTGTTTCAATGAGGTTTCAAAACCTCATGAAAACCCTACATTTTATAGTTCTGTTGATGCTTGAACTCAAACGACATGCGAGTCAAGATCCTTCGACAAAGCATCTGTTGGAAGCCTGCCCGTTGTGATGGTCCCGGTACATTTCTGTCTATATTTCTGATGGTGTATTTGAACAGGCTACGGCACTCAACATGCACTCAACGCCGTCAGGTCGAGTGTGACCCAAGGTTTATGTCACGAGTCATCCCTCTCTCCTGCTTTATATGAGGAAGTGAGAGACACGATCATTTGTTATTTCAAGATCCAGTTAGTTAGTTAGTTGGTACTGGTTTACGTGCCTCTGTGAGACAATCGTAAAAGTAATTTAGTTTTTTGAGGGTGCAGCGCCTGACTGAGGGTCAGTCACCTTTCGGGAGGGTGAGAGACGAGGGTGGGAGGGAAAAGGTGGATGAGGGAAGGGGGTGACGGGAGGGAAGGAGGTGGAGAGGTGCTCCACTGCATGGGTTCGACCTTTGCATACTCCAGAGCCACTTGCCCCCGCGGCACACCGAACTTGACCTTTTCACCGCGCTGCTGTCGACATACAGGGAGACCGCTCTCAAAACGTGATCGTCGGACGTGCTTCACCGCGGCCCCGTTCTGAACCTTTCTCACTCTCTGGTCCTCTTACACACTCTTGGAATTGTTGGCGCCTTTTACGTGCGTATTTAATGCAAACACTGCACGGGCACTTTGGATTAGCTTTGCCCCACACACAGAAACCAGTAGTGGAAGGTTAGAGAGTCAACCAGGAGAAGTTTGGAAAATAATATTAGAATATGTCCGCGAGAAGCAGTGACAGTGTGAACTGCTGTTCGGAACTTTATTGAGGCCACTTTGACATAATAAGCCTTTGATGATTGTCCATTTTAAAAAATCCTGGCTCTGGGGCATCCTGGTGGCCTCTGGGTTTAAAGGTCCTGACACACCAAGCCGACGGTCGGCCGTCGGACGGTTTGGGGCCGTCGGTGAGCGTCCGTCAGCCTAGACTTTACAGTGTGTACCGCACCGTCGGTTCTAGTCGGCCCGTGTCGGAGTTTTTTTTCATTCCTATACACAGATATTTTCACAATGACATGGCCATCTGGAATAAAGCTAAGTGATGAGTGAGAGTGGTATGAAAATATTCTGCAAACGTCACTTTGTTTCATGTGGGGGAAAAAAAAAAGATCTATTCACCTATGTATTCATTTTTTTGTTTTATGATTTTTAAATTTATTTTTTAATGCCAGAATCGATACATTTGCTTAATTTGAGTCTGTGCAGAGGTAGAAGGAAGTCTGCGCTTTTATTATTGTAGTCAGAATAACGTGACGTCTTAACCGTTCCGTATCCATCGACCAAAACAAACCGCAGCGAGCTGAAATGAGGAAGTAGAAGACAGCGGAGGGTCTGCGTGGATACGATTTGAACCCTCACATGTTAAATCCAACATGGTAAACACTACACATCCCATAAAGTAATCACATCCACAAAACAATGACAAGTATTGTCCAGAAACCCTCACAGGTACTGCATTTAGCATAAAACAATATGCTCAAATCATAACATGGCTTTAAAACTGAGCCCGCTACAACCCAAAAATTGCAAGTTGCATTAAAGTAAACTGCTAAAAGCAAATAATGAAATTGTCAATAAATGTTGTGTTGATTTACTAATCGTTTTAGCACTAGATTGATGGATCACTGTAGAAAATGTGTAACCTTTCTGCAGCAGTTCCGTGTCTCCTTTCTCCACCAGAGCGACGATGATGTCGTGGATGCGAGGCAGGTGCTTGTAGAGCTTCTGACACTCCAGCGCTGCTTCTAGAGCTCCGGACAGGTCCTTACTGCAGGCACGTGACCATACACACATACACACACACACACACACACACACACAGAAAGAGAGAAGGAGAGAGAGCAGAGAGCGAGTTAGATGTCAGGTCTGCCCAGTCAGTCATGTACGGGATTGTGTCGGTAGAGAATAGAGAGTGTATCGCGGGGTGTTAACCCCGTGACCTCCCATTCAAGCACTATGACCCTCCGCAACAATACAGGCCTTTGAATTCATGACAGCACCGACTGTAGGTGATGAAGCCTTTTGGCCCCAATACATCATTCTCACACAATCGGGCGCACTCTCGCACACCTGTCGGCGAGGGGCTGATGTCTCTCTGGACAGGCTTTTAGAGGCGAAGCAATACAGCAGACAAAGGGACTCGACTGATCTTTACCCTCTCTGCTCGGCTCCTCTTGCGCCCTCCGACTTCTCTCCTCTTTTGTCCTCTCCAACCCTCTTTAACCTCCGCTCATTTCCTCTTGTCTCATTTCCCTTTCCTCTGGTCTCCTCCTTCCTTCCTTCCTCACCATCACCTTCACCATCTTCCTTTTGATTTCACGCTGTCAGCTCTCACTCCCCACTCCATGACCTCGCCCCCCAGTGGAGCAATTTAGCAGAAATATGGCAACAACATTAGAGGACCCCCCACCACCACCAGCACCATCAGCACCAGCACCACCACCAGCTTGCTCCCTCCGTCTCATGTCATCCTTTCCTTGCTCGATCTACCCTCCCTCGCTTGGCCCGTCCCTCCCGAGCGGACGAACAAACAAAAGAGCGCGTACGGGGAGGATGAGTGCGCCTGATGGAGTGATAACGAGAAAAGTAGAGAGACAGAGAAGGCGAAAGGATGCGGGAGAACGAGGAGCTGAGAGAAGGGGGAGGGAGAGAGAGACCACTTCAATCCCCTCTATTGTGACAGCACTGCCATCAATCTGTTGATTGGGTAATTACCATGTCAATCACACAGAGGTCAAAGCAGATAGGGCACCTATGGGGGAGGTAGGGGGCAGAGGAAGTGAATGAGAAACAGATGGATGGACAGAGCGTGAGAGAGACAGAGATTGAGAGTGAACAGGTATAATTTCTGAAGTGTTTTTCTCCTCTAATCAATTAGACAAGTGGATAAGAGAAATATGCCCAAAAAGACCAACAACCCGGAAAAAAACAGGAAATGGCATGACCTTGAGTTGAGGCAGCAGCAGAAAAGAGCGATGGAGGGAGGAGGAATGGAGTGATTAGGGTTGGAAGGTAAAGAGGTCCGCTAATTGAAATGAAGAGGGACAACATTATTCGGCAGCGCCAGTCAAGAGGCTGTTCAACTGCACAACAGTCTGATTGAGCAATATGGAAGAGAGACTAAAAGACAAAATGAGAAAAAGAGTGTGGACATAGAATGAGACCGAGGAGGATATGGGGGGGAGGCTACGATGCCTGTGTGTTTCGTACTGGGATGTGCTTACATGAGCAACGGGTCTCGCTCGTTCTTTCGCTTCCCGGCTTATAAAAAGACTGTTTATTATATTTCAAAACTTGTGATCTGGATGAGAAGGATTCAAATAAAACATTGGCAGGTTGGATCGTGGTGATCCCGATGTGACCGGATAGGGATTTTTTCCAAATCTCAAGTCCCAGTGCCTGGATCAGAACAGAAAAACAAAATACATGGCGGACCATTTGCTGACAAGTGTAAGTGAGCAAGTGTTAGCACAACTTTCGCATTAAAATGTAACTAGATTTGTCTAATATGTAGCATATTTAAGACCATAGGGATGGCAACCAACATGTCTTGCTATCCAGCTACTTGAATTGTTACCTACTTAAAACGCTAATTAGGCTTAAGTCATGCTAACAGGAGCTAACTTGGCTCCATTGACTTTTATGGTTATGACTTTTATGGCGAGCTAGATAACGTTACATTTGTGCGTGGAACATATAGCTAAGTTAGCAAGGCACCTAGTGTTGGTGATGTATATTGTGCTAAACAAGAGATGTAGTTCACTATGGATGCATCGATACCGATAACGGATCAGATATCGGGCCGATACTGACTCAAATAGCTGGATCGGGTATTGGTGATGGGGCCAAATTCAATTCTATGTTTATATACATTATATACTTGAATTTGAATTCCTGTTTATGTTTTGACCAATTAGTTGCTGCATTAAAAAGGTTTACACTTTAATTGTAATTCCTTTTTTTAAGTGGCTGGTGTACTATTTATTATTTGAATAATAAAGAACAATTAAATACATTTATATCTATGTAATTATTGGTCACACTTCTTTTTTTTTTTTACAATGTTATGAAAGTGATTAAGTCCAGCCTGATGTTGCCTTACACATAAAACAATGATCCCAGTCACTTCCACACAGTGAGGCATACAGCTTATTAATTAAACACTGCTATCGGATCGGTACTCGGTATCGGCCGATACTCAAAACCCAGGTATCGCTATCGGGATTGAAAGAGTCGGATCGGTGCATCCCCACGCAAAACTAAATGATACTACGACAAACCTACAACAAACCTACAACAAACTGAGACTTTCTTGACTTGCAAAATGATCTTTTAAATTGACAAACATCATATGTGTGATTCATGGCGCAATTCAAACAGGATCAAAAAATATTTGCCTCTCACCGTTGACTACCGTACATATTTTTTTCGAAATAAGGTCCCATGGTGGTCACTCTATATGCACAATTTCCTTAACTGTTGTGGTGTGGTTCACTAGGCTATTTACACTGGAGCTATTTCTACAGTACATGCTGCAGCCAAGTCATGCTGGCAGATGTTTCAAAACTCCTTCTCCACATTTATTTCCTCCCGTCTATCTGTCCACCTCATTCTTTCCTCCATCACGCTCCTCCACACTTACTTATAATCCCTCCATCCTAATGAGACATCTTAAAAAAAAAAAAACATCCCATCACTTGGCAAAAAAAAAAAAAAAAAGGTCTGGCGTTGCAATTACACCCCCTCTGCCTTCCTCCCCTCTCCCCCTCTCCCCGCCCACCGATCCACCCCAAAAAAGAGCTAAGGATGTCGAAAGATGGATAATTTCCCCTAGGTACAATTTAACTGTCACTTTGCGTTGCCATTTACTGCGGCGCGCAGCCCTGTTAATGTCCTCAACTTTGCATGTCAGCCACTTTCCAGCCAATTAAGCCCTGAAAAAAAAAAAAAAAAGCGGAGCGCTTTGCTCAGTGGAAACCTGAAGGATTAGACAAGGAAGCTCATTTTGCCTCATCTCACTCCCACACCCCCCCACTCCTGCCCCCATGTTTCTCCCTCTCCATCCCCCTTTTTTGTTCGGAGGAGATGGGCAGACATGTTATCAGGCCACTGTCCTTGCGTAGGGGGAAGACGAGGTGTCTGTGACTGCGATCATGACACCACTAGCCCGCTGTCACGTGTTTAAGAATGAATGTTTACGTCAACATCTCTTTCTCTTCCTTGTTCATCAATCTTTTCTTCTTCTCATTCATTTACTTCTATGTTTCACCTAGGGATGCACCGATCCCACTTTTTCAGTCCTGATACTGACAGCGATACCTGGGCTTTGGGCATCGGCTGATGCCGTGTACTGATCCGATACCAGTGTGTAATTAATAAGCTGTATGCCTCACTGTGTGGAAGTGACTGGGATCATTCATTTATGTGTAAGGCAACATCAGGCTGGACTTAAACATGGCTTTCCTAACTTTGTAAAACAAAATGTAACAAATAAATACACAGATATAAATTTACTGATTTGTTATTCATTATTAAAATAATAAATCATACTCCGGCAACTTCTCCTTAAAAACAGCAGGAACAGGAATTACAATTCAGGTGTAAACTTTTTTTTTTTTTTAATGCAGCAACAAATTGGTCAAAACTTCAACAGGAGCTAATATTCCAGAATATAATGTATATAGTATATAAAGATAGAACTGAATTGAATAGATCGGCTGTCCAGCTATTTGACTCAGCATCGGCCTATGATCCGATCCGGCAAAGAACGTATAGTATATTGCCAAGAAGTGAAAGCCAATTGGTCGTTCCATTGTAACATCAGCGCCCAGAAGCAAAGCTACGCTTCCACCATTTTGGACTGAAATCGACTACGGGACACCAGTAAAATGTCCAACTGAAAAATTACGAACAAAAGTAAAACTAAATTATTTCTATTTTATTGTCATATTCCACCGAAATGGCCTGTGTTGAACAATGGAATATTATAAATATAATAAGCATCCATAATGACGGCAGCGGTTGTTGCATCCCTCGTTTCACTTCTGGCTGCTTCTGTTTATCTACTAAGGATTTCCTTTTTTCTTTTAACCTCCTTTTATTTGCCTGTTTTTCTTTCCATCTGTGCTCATTTGCAATCTCCTCTCATTTTAGGCCTCACTAAATCTCCATGTACAAGACAGCAGAAAAGAGTGGAAGCGAATGAGCTATTTTTTCCTCCGAGCCATTCATCTCCCATCAGCTCTCCTGACTCCTCCTCCTCCATCTCCACCGTTTCTCTGTCTCATCATACATGTCCTGCCAGCTCTTCATTTTGTTGGACTCATTAGCATTTTCCTGTTGCTAATCACTTCCATAAGGATGTGGCAATCCGGGCTAGCGTAGTAGCACGTTAGCACACAACTGCTGAGCGGACGGGCATGAAGGCTAACGGGGCGGCGCATATGATGGGCTGTCAAGGGCTAATCTGCCGGAGAAGTGTTCATTAAGTCATTAGCACTGACACAGCGATGAGACGGGTGCAGGCGGGAGTGATGTCTGCTTTGTCCTCTTTTATCGCTTCTCCTCCGTCCCTCCTCCTCCCGACTGTCTGTTTGTCCCCTGACTGACGGAATAAAGAGGTGGAGACGGACGGATGGAGATAAAAGATAAAAAAGAGGAGAAGAGAGCGAGGAGATGGATTCAACTGGAGCGCAAAAGTCAAGTGTTGTGTTACTCAAACCTGCCCTGAGGCTCAGCTGAAGCACTGCTGAAACTGCATGTTAGATCCACTTCACATTCCTAAACATTTCACATTTTTATGCCTCTTCAGAAGAGACAAATTCATAGAATGATTTATTTTCAAAAAGCCTTTTAACACTAAGGGTGTCATGATGAAACTAAGAGTATCGCAGCCCGTCTCTTGTCATTGATTCCAATGAAAAGCAAAGCTGTAGTTACAACCCTAGACTTTCTGACTGGAAGATTCATTTATGAACTTGCTGTTATTCATCTAACCATTTTCAAGGCTATTCAGCGCTTGAAGCCGATGCTTTAGAAGCAGAGATGAGCCACTCGGTCATTATCTCACTCCTGCAGGGAGGAATAAATAAAAGTTGGTAAAGAAGAGAGGAAATTGAGACAAAATATGTTGCTGCTGTTTATTGTTTAAAGGTAAGGTTGGTAATGCTGAGAAACTAGCAACAGTACGCTAGATTTAAAAAAAAAAAAAAATTCAACCTAAAAAGCCAGCCCACTGTTGCCAACTCATTCCATTGAAAGTATCTAGCAGCACCAGCTCCAAAAGTCCCTAAATCTAGAGAGAAAGTCACCAAGTCGGCAACACTGACAGTCCGTCCCTTCAGGCCTCCCTCCAAAGACACTCCCCCAAAATTATCATAATGAACGGCAAACCGGGAGAGGGCGATGAAAAACGGGAGTCTCCCGGGAAAATCAGGAGGGTTGGCAAATATGGTAATGAGAATTTCAACAAATATAACAAAATGTATTTGAACAACAATGACCTACCTTTAAAGAAGCTACACTCGCCAAACAATCGGATCTACACTATGGACCATAAACTCATTTTATCTGCACATCAGGTGTCTCCTTTAATTTGCAGGGATACACCGATACCGATACTGGATCGGGTATCAGTGACAATGGGGCCGATCTATTCAGCTCAGTTCACTGAAATTTCAATTCCTGTTGAAGTTTTGACCAATTTGTTGCAGCATTAAAAAGGTTTACACTTGAATTGTAATTCCTGTTAATTTTGAAGATTTTTTAGCAAATTGCTGGTGTACCATTTATTATTTTAAGAATAAATAACAATTCAGTAAATTAATATCTGTGTATTTATTTGTTACATTTTGTTTTACAAAGTTAGGAATGTTTAAGTCAAGCCTAATGTCGCCTTACACATAAAAGAATGATCCCAGTCACTTCCACACAGTGAGGCATACAGCTTATTAATTAAACACTGGTATCGTATCGGTACTCGGTATCGGCCGATACCCAAAGCCCAGGTATCGCTATCGGCATCGGGACTGAAAAAGTCGGATTGGTGCATCCCTAATAATTTGTTGACTATTTCCGAGCCTTGACAAGCAGCCAGCTAAAATACCAGCAGTTAGCTTGTTCACTTGTGTTCACTGCAGTATCATTTGGAGGAAGTACAACTGGCACTTGATTTGTGAACAGGGCTGCGGTAAGCTGTGTGTGTGTGTGTGTGTGTGTGTGTGTGTGTGTGTGTGTGTGTGTGTGTGTGTGTGTGTGTGTGTGTGTGTGTGTGTGTGTGTTTGTGTTTTGGCTGCTGTTGATGACCCAGGAGTAAATTAGCCTGCTAATCTCACAGAGGCAGTGATCAACGAGTGAACCTGGAAACCCGGTTGGTGCCAGAGACCAGACTTACAGCAAAACAAACAGCGGCAGGGGAGCAAAGCTGTGTGTGTGTGTGTGTGTGTGTGTGTGTGTGTGTGTGTGTGCACGAGCTTCATGTGCAAAAGGTCTACCTCTACCGCAGCATGTATGAGAGCATGTGCAGAGCATGTGCAGGGCGTGTGTGTGTGTGTGTGTGTGTGTGTGTGTGTGTGTGTGTGTGTGTGTGTGTGTGTAGTGGCGGGCCCCTAACGGCGCACTGCGTGGCTGTGGTAAATCCAGCAATTAGTGCTCTGTACATAATTAACATGCTAATGAGTTGATCTACTTAAAAGCTGCTCTGACAAATAGAACACACACACACACACACACACATGCGCTGAATAACACACACATACTGAATAGAGTTGAGGGGTGGGGCGATACCAGTGACCCCACAACCAGTGTTTGGGAACGTTCATTTGCATATTTGCATTATGGGGAGAAGCATCGATGGCCATCTCTCACCACACACATATACACACACACACACACACACACACTTACACCTTGGAGTAGAGCAGTGGGTGTTTCAGGAGATCAGGGGTGGGGGCTCATGGGAGAGGTTGCAGCTGGCGAATCCTCTAACAAACAAACCCTGGCTCTAACACCGCACACACACACACGCACACACATAAATGAGTAATTTCCACATCCTCTCTCTGTCTGAATCGCTGACCCAGAATGTAACCTCGGCTATGATCATAGGGAGGGATGAGTGACTCATTGAGACACACAAACGCACACACACACACACACACCTGGCAACTGGATTTGGCAGATGAAGACACAAATCTGAAAACAAAAGTGAGCTGGTCGGCTGGTTTGTTGAGAACTTCAGCTCCTAGTAAGTGATGGTTCTTCATGGAACCACACAGCCATTTAAAGAACCAGTTAAGCACCATTATTTTTTCTGTGTGTAGAAATAAAACATACCATAACACAAACTAATGTTTTAAATCTGTGTCCACACAGCACTGGGCAACAATTGTACCACAGTCAGAGTTTGTCTTACCTGTCCAGGAAGGCGGTGATCAGGGGCGAGCAGAGGTTGGCGGTGGGCTTGGTCAGTCCGAGGGTGAAGATGGTGTCCTGCAGGCGTCTGACGGTGGGGGCGCCGCCCTTTGTCGCCACGTCGTTGAGCATGTGAAAGAGCATGGTGACGTGCGTGTCGTTCATCGCCGACTCCTTCTCTTTCATCTCCTTCAGGATGTCCACGGCCTCTGTGACGGAGGGAAAGAAGAGATGAAAACAGAAAAAATTGTTAATGTGAACAAGGAAAGGTTCACATCAGAGCCGTCAAAGTTAATGCGATAACATGTTAAAGCAAATTCATTTTAACGCCACTAATTTCTTTAACGCAGCTTGCGATTTTTAGGTTGTAGCGGGCTCAGCTTTAAAACCAGAGTGAAGATACTGGTATCATATGAAACTAGAGAAGTTCATTAATAAAACATTTATGATTTTTATATTGAAATTGTGCAACTTTCCCAAAATTCCAGAGCTTAACTTCCCCTGGAAAATTTCCAGAAATTTACCAATCCTTTTCAACCCTAACTACAATACCCATATTAATAATCAGCTGCCGTTGCTATGGATGTCAAAAACACTTCCGTCCATCGCCAAATTCATCCTAAACTGACCAAAAATCAGAAAGTGAACTGAGTGCATTTTAGCAGCCCAGCTTTTTGTAATCGTTTTCAATGAGATTGAAGCGTTTTGCACACTGCTTTTGCGTTACTGAAACTACAAGCTTGTCGTGAAGGAGGCTAAATAACACTCCAAACTTGCGCCAAATTTTAGCGAGGAAAAACTGGAATGGCCATTTTCAAAGGGGTCCCTTGACTTCTAACCTCAAGATATGTGAATGTAAATGGGTTCTATGGGTACCCACGAGTCTCCCCTTTACAGACATGCCCACTTTATGATAATCACATGCAGTTTGGGGCAAGTCATAGTCAAGTCAGCACACTGACACACTGACAGCTGTTGTTGCTTGTTGGGCTGCAGTTTGCCATGTTATGATTTGAGCATATTTTTATGCTAAATGCAGTACCTGTGAGGGTTTCTGGACAATATCTGACATTGTTTTGTGTTGTTAATTGATTTACAATAATAAATATATACATAAATTTGCATAAAGCAGCATATTTGTCCACTCCCATGTTGATAAGAGTATTAAATACTTGATAAATCTCCCTTTAAGGTACATTTTGAACAGATAAAAAAATGTTTGAACCATGATTAAATATGGACAATCAAGCGATTAATCATGATTAAATATTTCAATCCATTGACAGCCCTAGTTCAGTCAGTCACAACTCTCAACATGTGTGACGCTTTGGTGAGACTCTCAATCAAAAGAAGGAAGTGATCGTGAGAGTGATTTAGAGGGAAAGACGAATGAGAAGAATAAAAGACGAGGAGAAAGAGAGATTATGCGGCGAGATGAGGGGAGAGGAAGCGAGAGGTGGGCAGAGCTCGGCTGGGAGAAGAGTAGGGTGTGTGAATATGATAAAAGGCCCCTTTAGCTAATTCCATGTGGGGAAAACAAACCCATATTAAAACAGCATTTTGTGCCCAGCGGGGATGCAAATCCAACCCCCGTATAATGCCAACTCTGTGCTAATTGCTGCTTGCGGTTTTCTAAACGAGACTACAATTACCGGACCCCTACAATGGAGGCCGGCTTTTTGCCGTGGCCATGTGGAAAGCACTTGGGGGGCTAAATTATAGGTATGTGGCAACGAGGGGCCCGCCGTGCCCCCGGTGAGACCTCGGTAAGCGGGCTGAGGGGTGGATCAGTTTGGTCAAGTCCAGCCGGTAATGGAGGGCTTTTTACCGGGGGCCACGCGCCCATCTGGCCAACACTAGGGGCTAAATGGTGAGCGTGTGCGTATACGTGGTGTATCAGGGTGAGGTAATTAAGATGCATTTACTGTCTATTTAGACAGCTGCTAATGGGCTGACAGCGATACAGCCGCTCTCCACCACAGATACTAATCTATACAGCATGACCGAGAGGAGGGGAGGAGATGGAGAGATGCAGAATATATTTGAATAATGTGTATTAACTGCCAGTCCTCCAACTGCAGGGCAATATAGGCACCATGCTTAAAATTCACCCAAACCTCCTTACGTTGGTGAAAGATTGTATCAAACACACAATGCAGAAAAGCAAATAAAGTTAAAGTGAACAAATGTGGGTCTGATGATGCTAACACCTACACCTACATAGCTGGTAATATAACAAAACCCCTCAAACAGGAGTGTCACCCTCTACTAGGAACACACACACACACACACACACACACACACACACACTTGTGGGCTGAGGGACAGGGCCACTGGTGAGTGCTTTGGCATCCTAATTTCAGTCTGTCTCTCCATCTCTCCACCTCTCTGTGCCAGTTGTTATGGCGATGGGAACCGAAGGCTGTCACATATTTAATGGGACAGGGGAAAATAGAGGAAGGAGGGGTGTGTGTGTGTGTGTGTGTGTGTGTGTGTGTGTGTGTGTGTGTGTGTGTGTGTGTGTGTGTGTGTGTGTGTGTGTGTGTGTGTGTGGGGGGGGTATGGAAGAGATGCTGCTAAACGGGGGGGGGGGGACAATGAGAGGGGGGTGAGGCTTGTCAGAGGGATACGTTTGGTTTGCTGGATGAGGGTTTGACGAGAGGTGATGAAGAATGGAAAAAGGCAAACCTTGAAGTGACTGGGTTCTCCGTCACTAGTGTGATGATGTATCTTATTTCTATCACTACTGCAATATGAATTTCTGTAATAAGCACGTCTGTACAGAGGACATTCAGTAAGTAGCTCCTTCAGTAGCTGTTTTTCCTCTACTACTACGTAATTTAATCCATCACTGTACTGTAGGCGTGTAACGATTCATCTACTGTCCAGCGCAGAGGAATAATGAAAAGAAGAAGAAGAAGAAGAAGAAGAAACAAGCTTTCCTTGAGGACTTCTACTGTCAAGGCCCAGAGCTTGTCTGCTGGAATGTGTCAGACCCTAAAGTGTAAAGCACTCAGTCTAACGTACAGGAGTGGCTGACTGGCTCATGTTGCATGTTTCGCTGCCACTGAGGAGATAAATTCTCTATGTTTGGAAAGTCTCACAGCTTCTACTGTATATGGCCAGGACAGAGACAACATATATGGCTTCAGAAGATGTTCTGTTAGAAGATGGTGAAATAAACCAGAGGCAGTCTCTCTGTGATCCTAAACCAACTGCTTCTAGGAGCCTGTCAGTATGGCTGTCCAAGCTAACGTGATAATAACGCGTTAACGCAAATTCATTTTAACGCCACTAATTACTTTAACGCATTAATGCAACTTGTGACTTGTGAAAGATAAAAAAAATGTGCGAGTAATCATGATTAACTACGGACGATCATACGATTAAATATTTTAATCGCTTGACAGCCCTAGAAAACAGAGAGACTGACAAATTAAAGTGAATAACAAAAGTATCTCTAGTAACTTTTAAACAAAAGCACAAACAACTTCTAAAACACTAAAAGTACAATGAAAATCAATGTGATCACAGAGGGTGGTATCAACATTAAACAATTGCCCTATAATGACCTGACCTGTCGTCACGTCTGTGCTGTTTATCAGTTCATATGCAACTTATTCTGGCTCTCTGACTCTCCGTGTCTCTCTCCATGTCTCCCTCCCTCCCTCCTTCTATCCATACCTCTCTCTCCATCACTCTCTGACAGACCCGCTAATCACTGAGACCAATGGCTTGGAGTTGATCTGCCCAAATGGAGCTACACTAGCTAACATCTCTCCGTCCTACGTCCAACCCTCCCTCCCCTCCATCTCTCCCTTTATCCGTCCGTTTAGCCAGTATGCATATCCATCAGCTCAGCAGAGCATCGTGGCCAGCAAAGCGAGCCAGATCCCACACACGCACGCACACACACACACACACACACACACACACACACCAAGAGACGGGGAGGCAGACAGGCCAGGTAAACAAACATCACACAGCCCAATGGTTCATCTAATGTTGCATGACTTGACTGCTAGTGACACACACACACACACACACACACACACACACACACACACATAAACACACACCACCGACAGCGAGTCCAGGACCACCTAAAGCCAGAACAAGTTGTGTTTACCAAAGTGGGAGGATGGACAGATGGAGGCAGAGGGGCAAGGGCAGGTCAAAGAGACGTGACGATGATAGAGGAGAGGTGTATTTAAAAAATGGAGGGAGAGAAGTGAAGGTGGAAGCAGGTAAAGGGGTGTTCAGGCCCGTGTGGATATGTATGGCAGGTTCACTGGGTCGCAGGATCGACGGGATGCAATCGTTCTGGTACAGGATAGACAAGAAGGTGATCTAATAACAATGCTCTTTGTATCAGTAGGATTTTTTAAGTTGGAAAAAAAGTTCAAACATTTAGTTTTTTTATGATTTCCTTCTTCAGCGAAGAACACTGGATTTTATTTTGCATCATTTGTTTTCCGCTATTCATTATACATCAACATAAATTGCTATGAGTTATTCTCAGATGGTTTGCGCTGTTTGTTGTTTGTGCGTGTGTATGTGTGTGTGCGTGTGTGCGTGAATGCATGCGTGCAAAGTATTTTATTTTAGTTGATGGCAATAGGTCTATTTATGTATTAATTTGTTTATAGGTCTAAATATTAGCAAATTTGTTTTTATGGGCTATCGCTGTAATTTATTTCATGTGATTATTACACATCTTGTTGCCGCTTTTGTTTAAATACAAAGGAAAATCCTCAGAGTCCCATTTCTATCCTCATCTCTCATTAGACAATAGAAGGCAAAGGAAAGTACAATAAAAGTAAATAATGACCGCAAGTTTGAGAAGTTTGACAGCTTTTGTTATCGTCGTCTCCCCCCCCACCGCTGTTTTAATGTACAGGCTTGCTGGGGATCGAGCCCGATGGCCGCGATGGGATGCTCCATGTGTAAAGAAAGTCATAACGGCAGCGAGGTTTTTTACTCTGACACAACCGGCCACGAGAGGAAAATAAACTTTTTACTAGCAGCTGCATATCTGACTGAGAATTGTTTCTCCTGCTGACTGACTGAGTGAAAGGTGAGGGGCGACTGACGCTCTTAAAGAGAAGAACGTTCTCTCCCTTTCTCTCTCTCTGTGTGTGTGTGTGTGTGTGTGTGTGTGTGTGTGTGCATTATGTGTGAAAGAGACTGATACAGTTGGTCTCCAGTGAACCGGCCTGTACCTTTTGGCAATCTCTGTAATGTGAAGCCTATAGAGGAAACCCCAACCCTGCCACACCAGGCGAAGCTTCGAATATCGGCGAGCCACCCTGTGCTGTGCACAGCAAGAGAGTCGCAGGTTAGAATCTGGCTTGGGGGCCCTTCTGCGTGGAGTTTGCATGCTCTCCCCGTGTTAGCGTGGGTTTTCTACGGCTTCCTCCCAGTCCAAAGACATGCAGGTTAGGTTCATTGTTGACTCTAAATGTCCCGTAGGCGTGAATGTGAGCGTGAATGGTTGTCTGTCTTTATGTGTCAGCCCTGTGATAGTCTGTACCCCGCCTTCGCCCAATGTTAGATCGGCTCCAGCCCCCCGTGACCCTGAATAGGGTTAAAGAAAATGGATGGATGGATTTTTCACTGAAGCGTCGAAGCCCCAAAAATGGTATTGGGGACAGCCCTATAACTAAGAGACTATTCTCAGTAACACTGAAACAAGTTCAGAATTATATTGTTTTTGCACTCCTCCAGAAAAAAACCCAAAACACTCAAATAAAGAGGAAGGTTAGACAGATGGATGTATGGCCAGATTAAAGAACCATGATGGAGATGAGGAGTAGGAGCAGCAGAGGTTGGAGAGATGGTGGGAGGAAGGCGACGTTAAGGATAAAGTCAAAAAGGATGAAGTGAGGTGAAAACAAAGTTGCCTGGCGAGGTGGGATGGGAGGCTGTGAACCAAGGGCAAAAACAACAAAGCCATTAGAGAGGCTGAGGAGGAATAAAGCAAGATGCCAGGAGACATGATCTTCAGCTCGGCCTGGTGTGTGCTAGGGAGCCAGGCGGACCAGCGTCTGGGTGGGGACAGGCTAACATCAAGGTTAGCCATGTGTGCTAATGTGGCTGACAAGCGTCCCCCTCCATATGCACACTCTGGCTAATGGCAAATGCGTTAGCGCTGCCTATACACACCCCGACACACACACACACACCGAGACGGCCACGCCAACCGTCGTGCCCACCAAATGCCTTTTGCTTGAATTCACATGCAAATTTGCATATGTGTGTGTGTGTGTGTGTGTGTGTGTGTAACGCTCAAGCACTTCGACGGACATGATCTGCCATTAGCATCAAGGCGGATTTCAATAATTCTGGAAAAATACACACAGTCCTGTAATTTTCCCCCTCTCTCATTTCTCACTGACGCCGATGCGTGTGTGTGTGAGCGAATGACACGCTTCGAGACAGAGCGGCGGGAGAGGGGGTCAGATAGAGAGACAGAGATGAAGACGGAGAGAGGGGAGGGGAGGAGAGGAAGAGGACAGACAAGGGAAACATTTTGCCTGTCATTGTGTGCAAAAAGCAGAGCGGCAAAACTGATGGTAATTGGGTCTTCGATGGGCTGAAGGAAACCCACCGTAGCATTCTGAAAATGGCCGGCTAATGTGGTTTGAGGGAGGGAGAGAAAGACGGATTTTGACAGAGTTGGTGACACACACACACACACACACACACACAGAAGCTCAACCACACACATTCACATCTGCAAGCCTTTTTAGGTTCAAGCCTGATCTACTTTGATCCGGCTTACTGTCAGAGGAAAAGTCGTGAGGAACTAAGTGCTGGTGGGATTAGTCAATTAACCAAATAGACAAATCAACGCAAAGTTAAGAACTATTTTGATAATCAATCAAACGTTGTAAGTCATTCAAGCAAAAATTCTATTGAATGGCTTTTGTTTTTGGACAAAACGAGCAGTTTGAAGTAACCTTGGCTCTGAGAAGTTCTGGTGTGCTCTTTATATATTAACTGACACTTAAAGGGACTCTATGTAAGAATCAGAAATGTCTTGTTAACAGCGACACCTGTGGCCGTTAAGTCAACGAAAGTCAGCGTCTTGTTGCTCGCGCTTGTGCTCGCTCTACAGACATGAACGAGCATCGCTCGAAACAGTGAGGAGACACACGTCAGCTAAAAGCACAATATCACTCTATATTTCAGCTGCTTGGCAGTAATGTTAGCTGACCAGACGAAGGTCTCTCCATGAATCAATACTGATCCTAGTGTTGGCTTTTCCTGCCTCAGCCTCCCGACCGCGGCCGGAGGGAACAGGGGAGGCACCGGAGTTTTGGTCGGAGACGATAACGTTTCTCTCTGTGGAGCCCCGTCACTTCACAAGACACGGGAAACCTCTGTTGGTCTGGAGGAGCTGCAGCAGTTATTTCTGCACAAACGTCCACTAGATTCACTAGATATTCTCAGAGCTAAACTAACTCTTCTGCAGTGTGGAGTGTGTGTGCATGCACGTGAGAGGTGGAGAGAGAGAGCGAGAAGGAGCGCGGTGTGTGAGTGAAGGCAGGCAGAGGAGCAGAGGAGCAGAGACTCTGGCCCTGGATACCAAAGCTACGGTCCTCCGACCGCGGCCAACACTGTTTAACAGACGGGCTTCACTAGATACAACCAAGAGGTTTTGGTGCTTCCGTGTAGTTTGTGTTGGAGTCTGAGTCTGAACAGTGTAGCAACACGTGAGCGCGCATGGGACACCGACCCGCAATGATTTATACGTGTAAGAAGTTACAAACAGTCCCTTTAAAGGAACAATGTGTAGCACTGGCAGCTAGCATTTAAAATGGGCAACAGCAGTCCAAATTCAAAACATTGGAGTTGTCGCCGTCCGCTCTTCCGGTGTGACAGATAGCAGTTAACGCACGTTTTTGCAATTTGAGGGTTACCTTCTTGACGCGACCGCGTTCGCCGCTGGCCAGCAGTCGGAATCACTTCATCGGCTGTGTGTCTGAAATATTCGCTGTCTTGATAACCAGCTGCACATGGACCATAGAGAGATGTGCCGAGGCTTTTCAGGTCGGGTAGAATCTAACGTTAACGTTATCTCTGGTGATCCAGTTCGTTAGCTTGCTTCCATGGCTGCAGAACGCTGGGTTTATGTGCCAATTTGTTTCTTACATGGCAACGGGGGGGTTGAAAAGGGCCGCGGACGGGATCACACCAGCCAAAACAAAAACACACGTTCCGGACTGGAATGGAAAATTTCAAAAGGAGAACATAACTGGCTGTAGCATTGTTGTCGGAGTATTTCAATTCAGCACGTTTCCTTTATCTCTGATGACATATCATGGTCATTTTATGATTTATTACAGTAAATATATTACATACTGGATTAGTCCTTTAATCTCATCTGTCACCGGCACAGAAGCATAAAAATGGCAGACCAATCAATAATGAAAATAATCAGTTGCAGCCCTTGAGGAACTTACCTTCCACTCTGCCGTTCTTGGCGAGGGTCTTGACCAGTGCGATGTATTTACTGGTATCCAGCACTATTGACGAGTCCTTACGACTCCTACAGAAAGAGACAGAGAGAGCGAGAGACAGGTTAGATTAATGTATTCCACTTAAAGTAACGCAACTCATCTATTGTGCGCTCTCCTGTTCAGTCTGACGAGGTGGTGAGTGAAGAGAAGGAAACAAGGGAAGGAAGGGAGAGTTTCCTGTGTTTTAGCCAGTCAACAGAGCAGCTGGACCCTGCATTAATGTCTCCCCTAAAACCACTCAAGTTAAACTTTAATGGCCTACTACTGGTCGCGGCGCTAGCTCGTGTGCGCGTGTGAGTATTTGTGTGCGTGCGTATCCTGCTTCGCTCACATTTCCCTCTTCAGGTTGAGCGCCTCCTCCACATTGTCCTGACGACAGCACAGGTTGATGAGGGAGGCGTAGGCTCCGACTGTCATCTCCTCCTCGTGCTGCTGCTTCAGCTCAAGGGCGCGCTGCAGGTTCTGATCACACAACAAAACTCTCAGAAAAAAAGCGACAGGACTAAACACACAGACATTGCAAATTCTAAAAAAAAAGAAGAGGTTTTGTGAGACTGAGGCATCCAGACAAGTCCTACCTCCTCAGCACAGAGAGTCTGGATGGTGTGTTTGAGTACGGTGCCGAAAGGTTGGTTCTCTGCTTTCAGTTCGGCTAGTTTCTTCTCAAGTGCCAACACCTTACCCTCAATTCCCTGATGGAAACAGAGAGGTGTTAAACACGTGTACATACACAACCTCATGTGTATATGAGCTTGTACTAATAGACACAAAATATGTGTCATGCATAAACACTCATCTCCAGAAAGGAGTTCCGTTATAAGTTTAGAGGACCTATTATGCTTTTGTGCTTTTTGCCTTTCCTTTAGTGTGTTGTATAATTTTTTTGTGCGTGTTAAAGGTCCCATATTGTAAAAAGTGAGATTGTCATTGTTTTTTATATTATAAAGCAGGTTTAAGTGTTATATAAATACTGTTAAATTATCAAAACGCTCAATATACAGAGAAATACACACAGCCCGTATTCAGAAATTGTGCGTTTGAAACAAGCCGTTAGGATTTCTGTCCATTTTTTATATTTAGACCATTACACGGTTTTAAACATAAACATTCTAAATGTGTCCCAGTTTATTTCCTGTTGCAGTGTATGTGAATGACATCAGCTGACAGGAAGTAAACATGGACCCAAACTGTTGCCTAGCAACACAATTCCGTTGCAATTCCATTGAAATGCACTAAAACGGAGCGTTTCAGACAGAGGGTAAATACAGGTACATTCAGGCAGACACTATGAGGAAAGTAATGTGTTTTTTGAACATTACAGCATGTAAACATGTTCTAGTAGAAACACAAAATAAAGTATGAACCTGAAAATGAGCACGATATGGGACCTTTAAAGGTCTGCAAAGTTACAAAGCCCAAAGTCCACACCAAAGGGAGTTAATCTCCCCCAGAGAAACACTGCTCCTGAACTGCCTGAGGCGCCTTGATTGATGTCCTGCCCTTTCTTCCATAACGTGGTGATGTCACCAAGTAACACATTTGCATAATACCTGCCTAGCGGCTAGGTTGGCACGCCCTCAAACAAAGCTAGTTAGAGCGGAGCCGGAGCGGAGTCCGAAGTGTTTGGTTCGGTTGACCAATCACAACAAACAGCTCGAACAGAGCGTTTCAGACAGAGAGTGAAATGCAGTGTTCATTTCGTTAAAGAAAACTATGAATAGATACGTTCGTCAATGACCTTTTTTCCCCATTACTAAGACGAGACGATAACGAGACAGCTCAAACGTCATTAAACACGGTGACAATATCCAACATGCAATATCGTGACAAAAAAAGACAAAAATGTAGTTTAAAAACATAAGAACTTGACCAAAATATCTTTATTTTTGTCACCGTCCAACCTGTGTTTTTCATTAGAAAATGATTACATCGAATTTTATGTGAAATAAGTTAATTAATATCTTATAAGAGATATTCAATATAATCTGATGACTAAACAGGACTAAGATTAAATTAAAAAAAATATGGCTGACAAAATGGAGAGAAAATACTTTGACTAAAATTGAATGACTTTTTGATGACTAAAACGTTTTGAATTGTCGATGACTAAAACTAGACTAAAACTATGAAGGATGAAAATGACTATTTTGGTTTTAAGACTAAGACTAAATCTAAATAGCTGCCAAAATGAACACTGGTGAAAGGAGGTGCTGCAGCACAGATGGTATGAGAAAAAACAAACAAAAAAAAAAACATTAAAGCATGCAAACTTGTTCTAGTAGAAACCCAAAATACAAGTATGCACCTGAAAATAAGCATAATAGGTCCCCTTTAAACTACCCTAAGAGTGTTCTATTCATTCTTTTTTGTGCAAATTAAATTCCAATGTGCATTCAAAATCTCATTTCATAGCATTTTGAACATTTTTCACTCTTCTTTCACGCTGTCCTACTTACAATGACACGGGAAGCAGTGGACATGGAGCCATTGGACACTCGGTCTTTGGGGTCCACCAAAGCAGCCACATCCTGACACACACACACACACACACACACACACACACACACACACACACACACACACACACAGTTAACATTTGACATCTACATCATTAGGGCAAATGTAATAACAGTTTTGTAATAACAGCACAGAAAACACAAGTAGTACAAATATATCATCATGTTGTGCGTTGAGTTTGTCGACCCTACTGGTGCTTTTCTCAAGTCGATAATCTTAAAGTTCTCTGATAAAAGTAAGTAACACTGCATTGGAGAAATGCAAACTGTATCTCAGACCAGGCTCTGTACCTTGATGAGTTCTGGGACGTTGAATGAATCCAGAAGGTTCTTGATGCCTCTGTAGATGTTTCCTGAAATGAGTATGTTCTGCAGAGAAACAAGAGGGAGGAAATCAACATCATCAGAGCATTGATCAGCTCACTAAATGCAACATGTTCGACAGGAGCGGAACCTGTTGTTTTCGGTGTGTTAAAAAGTTCAAGTTATGTTTGAACAGTAGCTGAGTGTAAAGATAAGATTTTTTTTTTTAAAACATTAAGTGGGTTTAGAGTAATTTAACTCGACTTTAAAGGCTTCGTTTCAAAGATGCATTTGCAAATACTGACTTCTCAACTGGAGATCACACAAATGACCAACATTTACCAGGGGATACATTTCATTCAGAAAGTAAATGGTAAATGGACTTGGACTTATATAGCGCTTTACTAGTCTTCCGACCACTCAAAGCTCTTTACACTACATGTCAGTATTCACCCATTCACACACCCATTCATACACTGATGGCAGAGGCTGCTAAGGTGCCAACTTTGCCCATCAGGATCTAATCTAAGTACTCATTCACACATCGATGGCTATGCCTCCGGGAGCAATTTGAGGTTAAGTGTCTTGCTCAAGGACACATCGACATGTGACCCGGAGCAGCCGGGGATCGAACCACCGACCTTCCGATTGGTGGACAACCTGCTCTACCCTCTGAGCCACAGCCGCCCCTAAAAAGTAAAATGTTTATTTTCTTAAGTTGTGATCCCTGAGACCTGTACTACGAAGCAGGATTTGGGGTTAGTGAGGTAACTTCAGGCTTAACCCTTCAGGGTTTTCAGTCCTACGAGGGTGGATCACTTCTTACCGAGGTAGATCGCCATGGCTGAACACCTAACCTGCTCCGGAGCAGGTTATGTTCCAGATAAGAGATCAACTCGTATAAAAGCATCGCCTACTGACCTCATCAGAGCTCGGTGCGCAGATCATATGATAATATTACATAAATATGAAGAAGATACAGTCATAATCCAGGCTAAGAGCAACACCGTTTAAACTGACAAATTTTGCCAAACTTGCGTTACTTTGCTACCGGTACTTCTATGTAGGCCTATGCTGTGGGTGATTATAAGATGTGAAAGTAACCCTGCTTATTGCTTTGCATTTTGATCTTATATATTTTTTATGTGCTCCCAAGTCTGTTTCACACCGTCGGAGTCGGGGACGCAGCTGATAGAAGGTTAAATGGTCATACACGCCACAATTTCCCTAAAGGGAATACAAATGTATCTTCTAGGCTTCTATTCTATAAGCAACATATTACTTTATAGGAATACACAAAGTACTTATAGTTAAATGTATTCATGCTCTAGATAAGACAGTGATATTATAAGTCTGTTAATTTACGCATTAACACAGTCTGTGATTTTTTTCCTTTTGCCAGCTGTCCTTCCTGCATTTGGTAGCTGCAGCTGTGTTACTTTTAGCCTGGATTATGTTTAACTTCTTGCTATGTGTCTAAATTATAGTTATATTATAGTAATATTACAGTCATAGTTTGCTCTTGGTTTGTAAAATGTGTCGCCCTGCTGACAGTACACTTGTCCGTGTTTGTGATTGGTCAGATGCTGCAAACACCGCCTCATTTATGTGAACGCGCTCAGAGCCAGATGGAGAAACCCTGGGTTGATTTACCGAGTTGAAAACCACCGTTAGGGCCGTTAGCGTTAAGCTAGATGACGAGAAGATACCCTGGGTATGTTGAACTGGCTTCGTAGTACGGGCCTCTGGTGACCAGCATGTAGGGATGCACCGATACCAGTTTTTTTCAGACTGAGTACAAGTACAAGTACTTACATTTGGGTACTCGCCGATACCGAGTACCGATACGAGTACTTCTCTGTGCCTAAAGACCCTCGTTAACAGCCAGCTGGAGGGTGTGAGCGACACACGGCAGGCTGGGGAGTCCCGCATACGAGGCGGTGCGCCGCGACCGGCTCTTGGTCGGCTTGGAAAGGCTCGGGGTGAAGGTGCTTCCTGGGACCGTGTCCAAAGTGTCACCGGGGCGGACTGTCCTTAGCGCGCCCCAACCGCGTCGTGCCCCCCGGGCGGGACTCAGCCCACGTAAAAGGCGCCAGGGGTCTGCGGCGATGTCGGCAACCCACCCGACCCGTCTTGAAACACGGACCAAGGAGTCTAACGCACACGCTAGTCAGATGGTGCAAGCAAAACCCCGTGGCGCAACGAAAGTGAGGGCCGGCGTGCGCCGGCTGAGGTGGGATCCCGGCCCCGCGAGGTCGGGCGCTCCACCGGCCCGGCTCGCCCACACTGTCGGGGAGGTGGAGCGTGAGCCTTTTTGCAAGTACAAGTACATGAGCACAGTATCGGTACTGGTATTGGTATCGGTGCATCCCTACCAGCATGTAAACTGATATATCATTACGGTGTAGTTCTGCTTTCTGGTAAATACACAGTGTACTTCAACAGCCAATACTGATCACAGCTGATGAAGGACTCACTACAACAAACTATCAGTCCTTCCTGGATCAAACTTTATCTTGTGGGTATTGATGACTGAGGGCTTCTGAGTAAGATGATGAAAGATATAGTTTTATGTGAGGATGATTTCTGCGTGTGCACTGAATTGTTGTCTGCGATGTCTTTTTTACATCTTAGATTATTTTGGGATGTTTTCCGTGCCGAAACGCTCCACATCGGACCACGAAACCATTTTACTGAACTCCGAACGACCAGTTAAGACGTGACCTTTAACCAAAAGTGTAAAACATGATTTAATCTTCCACAACATGTCTGGATGTCCCAAGTCAAACCTTCACTCTTCAGAAATGGAGCGCGGGGAGGAGGTCATGTGTCCTGTAGTGTGTGTGTGTGTGGTGAATAATCCGAGTCTGATTACACACTGCAAATCATCTCAGATCAGAGTGTGTAAGCTCCTTTAAAGCGGGAAGGTTATGAATGAACTGGATATATAGTATATTAATGTATGAATATGTGTGTTTGTTTTCAGTAACCTCACATCAGTGCGGTTGTGTGTACCTGAGCCTGTAGTTGATTGAAGTATTTCCGCAGTTTGTCTTCCTGTGCCTGCACTTCCCCCTCTGACATGCTGCTGATCACATTGTACAAGAAGAATGCTGTCGCTTCTGGAGGGGATGGAAAAACACACACACACACACACACACACACACACACACACACACACACACACACACACACACACACACACACACACACACACACACACACACACACACACACACACACACACACACACACACACACACACACAGTGAGCAGTTGTTTTGGGAATAAATGTCATTTGCCACCGTGTCAGTCACTGCATCCATTTGTGCATTTATACTATTTTTCTGTAACCTCTGCAGAGTGTGTGTTTGTGCTGCTTTTTCTGCTGACAGAGGCTGCTTTTGGGCCGGAGTGTGAGTGAATGTGCGGTGGCTGGCAGTGACAGCTTCCCCCTACTTCAACTCACACACACGCAGATGTCGTCTAATGGGATGTGACATGGATAACAGTCTCCATCGCTCCCACCAGCACAAACACCAGTTCCAGCGCTGGAGACTCTCCGTGACACACACACTGACACAGAGCGACATTAACGCTCCACACACACACACACACTGCCAGACTGGGGACGCTGCTCAGCAGTGACAAACACACACACACACACAGACACACTTGCTCGCACACTTTTAACTACTCAGCGCTGTGTCAGCAGCCAGGCTCTATTTCCTCAGACGGAGAGAGCAGGTCTTTCACTCACACACACACACATACACCTGGACATAAACTCACACAGGCTTCATAACGAGAAGACGGCCGGTCAGCAGTATTGTGCTACTGAGACTGAACATACACACAGACACACACACACACACTTACACACTGGGCATCTATCTGTCATCTGAATTATAGTTGGAAGCTGACTGAGACAGCAGTCTGCAAGTTTGAATACTGATACGTGATAGATCAGTGGTTCCCAACCTGGGGTCCGGGCTAGGGAACGGATACTGGATCAGATATCGGGCCGATACGGACTCAAATAGCTGGATCGGTAATAATGTGATGCAATTTTAATTCCTGTTTAAGTTTTGACCAATTTGTTGCTGCATTAACAATTGTAATTGTAATTAATGTTATGTTTGAAGATTTTTTACCAAATTGCTGGTGTACGATTTATTATTTTAAGAATAAATAGTAATTCAGTAAATGTATGTATATCTATGTATTTATTTGTCACATTTTGTTATACAAAGTTTGAAAAGCAATGTTTAAGTTAAGCCTGATGTTGCCTTACACATAAAAGAATAATCCAAGTCACTCCCACACAGTGAGGCATACAGCTTATTAATTAAACACCGGTATCTGATCGGTACTTGGTACCGACCGATACCCAAAGCCCAGGTATCGCTATCAGCATCGGGATTGAAAAAGTCGGATCGGTGCATCCATAGTCCGGGCCCCCCTTAGGGGGGCGCCAAAGATCACAGGGGGTGCGCCAGGATCTGTCTGCTCTGATGTTGTAGAAATGATATGATCATTTAAATAGATTAACGGGACGGTCTAGCAGCAATTTTACAACATCGTAAATTACATTTATTTAACCACAATAACAAACATTCTTCATAATAACTCATAATAATTCATAATAACATTCTTCGGCTCTAACACAAATATAGGAAATTAATTAAGTTGTTACAAAAAAAGCTTCAAAACCAGGCTTCATGACGAGAAAACAGCCGGTCAGCAGTATTGTGCTACTGAGACTGAACATACACACAGATACACACTTACACACTGGGCATCTATCTGTCATCTGAATTATAGTTGCAAGCTGACTGAGACAGCAGTCTGCGAGTTTGAATACTGATACGTGATAGATCAGTGGTTCCCAACCTGGGGTGCGGGCCCCCCTTAGGGGCCGCCAAAGATCAACACTATTATTGTAAATTAATGACGTTGTTACAAGCAGATACATAATTATCTTTTTTTTTTATCACTTTTTTGTGCTGACAAAACTGACGAGTTATATTCATTAAAGAAATCTGATTTAATAAAAAAAAAAGAAGACTCATTTAATACACTGAATCTTTTTATTCAAATTGAGGATTTTGTTCGAGGTATTGTAATTTTTTTTTAAGGATGCTAAAGATGATGTCAGAAAATATTGGAGAGGGCTCAGCTTTTCTTAGATACAAGTGGGGGGGGGGCTTCAAGGAAAATAGGCTGGGAGCCATTGTGATAGATGATACACACACACACACACACACACAGGCATCCTCCCTTCTCTCACCTACGCAAACACACACGTCTTACATACAAGGACACTGTCAGATATGAATGTCCTGACTTGCCAGTGAGTGTAGAAACGTTTCCTTACCAGAAGCCTTGGAGTTTCCTTTGGAGAAGCGCTCGTCTTTGTACAAGAGCTCAGTAATCTGGGAAAATAAAAATACAAAAATGAAATACAAAGACACACACAAAATGGGACAAGGATTTTACTTCAAAAGCTCACAGGAGAGAAAAGTAAGAGTGCATCACCAGAGAAAGGACAGGGGGTTAAATTGTCCGATAGGCAATCCAATCCTAAACATTTATTTTTTATATGTATATTTTTTCTCCTTTTTTTTAGGGCTGTCAAAGTTAAAGATAAAAAAATGTGTTGATTCATTTGCGATTAATCACGATTAACTAATCGATTGACAGCCCTAGTTTTTATGTTTGCAAACCGTCTTGCCTAAAATTGCCCCTGAGGGATGAATAAAGTGTTTCTAATTCAGCTGAACAGACATCCTAAACATGTCTTCATTCATATGCTCAGTGTGCCATACAGAGATTTGGATAAAAGGCAGCAGATTGTCATATTGTATATTCTTCCTAAATGTAACTCGGTATGTAACGGATGGCGAGTAAATTGGTTATCATAGATATTTTGTTGTGAGGACATACAGTATAGATAGCTGAAGATTCATCTAAATACTAAAAAAAGAGTTTTGTTTTAACTTTAATATCTGTTTTTATAAAGTCTTTTTCTGGATCATTCTCAGCTCCTTAACTATACATGTACTGTAGTATATACTATACGTATACGGTTCTCCACAAACACTAGAACAAGGTGGGCACATTCAGGTCTTACCTTCACCATGCTCTCCACGTCAGCGGACCTGCAGGGGGCAGTAGAGGACAAGACATGAGCGCCCAGTCGACATGCACCACCAGTGGGGTCGACAAGACTCCAACGTGTCAGGGTTAATGTGCAATTTGCTCATAAGTGAGGGTACGTTTTGCTTTTAGGTCACAAAACGTAAAAAGGGCACCTACATTTCTGAAAATACATCTCTTTAAAAGAAGCACCTCCACCACACACACTTCCCACATGGATTTATTCTCCTCTTCCATGTCTTTCAAGCGCTACAAACTCTACTTAGCTCTCTGTTTCGGACATTTTTCCTCCATAAATGATAATTCTAAAGTTGTCTTAGAATAAAAATGTCCATTAATATTGATTGTTTGTACTGTCGATGAACTTTGTTCTGTTGGTTAACTGGATTGAAATTGAATCTGTTGTTGCACTTATTTCAACAGGATGTGAATATTGTTTTAAAACTAAAAATATATATTAGCAGTTTTAAAAACAAACCTATTTTATCGATCTATATTTTGAAATTTCCAGTTTTCCCCATTTGGTGTACATAAATATTTGAGATAAATGAGTTTAAATTAATTAATTACTTTTCTGACGGCAAATGGGATTTGATTAAAGTAACCATAATACTGACAGTTGCTATGTTGCCATAGCTACTGAATTGACAGTGTAGTACAATACAATACGGCAAGAAAGAGCAACAGATTTTTCAGTTTGACACTCAATCCCGCAGTACAAGAGAGGAGAGACGGCGGCACAAAAGCCTGGGAAACCACAAAAGATGCACACACACACACACACACACACGGAGGCTAAATGATGACAACGTGTGACATTTCTGGCGTTGTCAGCTAGTTGGTGGAGAGGAGGAGATGAGAGGAGAGAAGAAGAGGTCTTTAATGATTAAATTATCCCCTGACCTTGTCTTTGACAGGGGCAGGTCCCGCATTGCAATGACACGGCGCTCGCGCACACACACGCACACACACACACACACACACACACACTCTCCAAGTGACAAGCCCAATTATGACCCTGTCAGGCAACCTAACAGTCAGAGAAGTGTGTAGGTGTTTGTGTGTGTGTGTTAATGCGATGAGAGCAAAGCAAACGGAGGAGAGGGAGTGGATTCAGACACGAAAAAAGACGGACAAACGATTCGTGGATGCACTGATATTAAATATTTAAAAAAGGACACACACACACACAAAAGCCAATTTTCTAATCTAAATCTACATTTATTTGTGGTTTTGAAATAAGCTAAAACGCGATTGCTGTTCCTGTTTTCCTTGGAAAAAAATAGAAAAACCACAATCTTTACTTTATCCATTACGTTAGTTAAATCAGCAAAATCCACCGAGTTAATTAACACATAACCTACAACAAAGAATGTATTGGGGTTTTTCTGCATCTACAGCAGTGACATTTTGGATTTATGTTAAAAATGTGCAGTGCAATGCTTGATAAACATACACACAGTGTTATTACCCAACTTGACATTAAAAAGAACTACTAAATAATGTGATTTAATAAAATGTATGAAGCTTTTTATGGGTCCAAACATCCCGTTACCTCATGTCCCACAACTGTGGTCTCAATGTTGAGATACATAAAATGAGCTAATTAAATTATAATATGACAGTATTTCAAACAGAATTGTTTCATACACATATTACTTTACACCATATTAATATTATTTATTTGTTTCGAATCATCTAAAATGTGCCTGTCCCACACTTCTGAGTCCTTACCGCGACACCGAACAAATGCCATAGTAAATGGCTTTTCTCAAAGCCAAACAAATCTAGTTTCCATGGAAACAGAAGTTAGCAAGTGAAGCACATGGATGACAGGTTGGGCCGCCCACATAGGTGACCCTCAAGATCAAGAAAAGCAAGGTGAAGATCACCTTTTCTTCTCAAGTATTTATTGTGTCTCCTTACCAAACAGCTTAGTGATTTTGTATTTTGAACTACATTTGAAAAATAACTTAAAGGTCCCATATTGTAAAAAGTGAGATTTTCATGTCTTTTATATTCTAAAGCAGGTTGAAGTGCTATATAAATACTGGTAAACTATCAAAACGCTCAATATACGGAGAAATACACACAGCCCGTAGTCGGAAATTGTGCGTTTGAAACCCAAAATACAAGTATGAACCTGAAAATGAGCACGGTATGGGACCTTTAATATTACTGTTGAATTCATGTATATTAGATGCTAAGAGTCAAAGGTAACGTAGCAGATCTCGCTAGCAGCCATGTATCTGCTGAATTAGCAAAAATGTCATTTCCGCAACATGTCGGTAAAGACATTAGGATCACAATATTTGTCATACTACACAACGAATTTTATATTTGTTTGTGTATGAAGGCTGACATCTATGGTTACTGTCTACATTTTTCAGGGTGTATGAAATTAAATACTAGTCTTCAAAATATTATAGAAATTAAAAAAGTAAAATGTATAAAATGAACACTATTGTAATGTTGCGGTAAGGACATTCACTAAATACAAGTGATGAAAACCGTAAAAAATTAAACATGTTACAGATTAAAATATTTACGACTATATGTCATTTAGTGTACCTGTTTATATGCATTACATACTCTGATGGTTCAAATTAAAATTCATAGTTGTTGTGTTTTTGAATAAGGGAGAGTCAAAAGTGAACGTAGTTGCAGAAACACCCGTCGGCTGAATGGAAAGTTGAAAGTTAAGCTCAACTGAGCGGATTTGGACTTTTTGTAGTGGAAGAAATAACTTTGGTCCCTGCAGACAGCGTTTTTCTCTCTGACTCACCTCCAGCTTCACTCAGGGACCCGAGTGTTTTTTCGTGTGGGTGTGTAGTGTTAAACTGTAAATATTCATAAGCACCCCTTCAACAAAAGCCCACGGGTCAGACCCTGGTCCTAAGGCTAACTCTGTGAGTGTGTGTGTGTCTGAGAGAGGGAGTGAGATCGGTACGGGGTCCGGGTAAGAGGGGCAGTGGTGGGCATCTGCTAATTTACATATCTCCCACGGTGCTTTGGGGCGAGAGCTGAGGGATGACTGCCTCCATATGCATGAGGCAGCCGTGTATATGTGTGTATGTGTGTATGTGTGTGTGTGTGTGTGTGTGTGTGTGTGTGTGTGTGTGTGTGTGTGGTTTTCCCTGCAGCTGCCCACACACCACACACAGACGCTGTAGATGGTGTGATAGGCTGCACATGTCATAGTGGGAGCATATGCCGCGGTGACCTCCATAGTGCTACAGGCCTCCCTGAAACGCCTGTCAGGAGTTATGCGGCAAAATATGGAGAAATATGGAATATCAAATGATGGAGAACGCATTAAGACATAAATAGACAAGGGGGATAATTGACTCACTTTCTGAAGCCCAGGATGAGGCTGCCGCGGAAAACGCTGAGGTCCAACGAGGGACAGGAGGGATCCGACACTGGAGAACAGAGAGACAGACGAGTGATGAGAGGGAGAGACAAGAGTCTTCCTGAGGATTCATCTGGGTGGTTTAGGTGTGATTGGATCTGGATTATAACCTAGCAACAGAAATCTAAGCTACAAGACAAAAATTATTCAACTTGTATTGTTACACACATTCTTCTGGGAGCTGCAGAGTAGAACTTGACGCAAGTATAACGACTCGCTCACAGGAGAGTAGCATGTGTCTCAAGTATTTATCTTTAAGATTGGGTATGATGGGCAGTGATGGGAAGCAAATTAATAAATAAAACATTTCATATATAAAAGTAAAAAAATGTGTCGTTCCCCATCCTGACTTCCCCAGCCAGGAGTCAAACTGGTAACCAGCCGGGCAAACACCCTTTTCTTTAACTCAAAGAAAACAAAACTCAAGAAAAATTAAATTAAAAATTAAAAAATTAAAAATAAGATCAATATGATTTTCAGGGCTGCTGTTTTCATTATTTATTATGCTATTAATTATCTTTTAGATTGGGTATGATGGGCAGTGATTGGAATCTAATTAATAAATTAAACGTTTAATCTTAAGATGTAAAAAAAAAAATAGTGAAAAATGGCCATGACCAGTTTCCAGTGCCCATGATCACACCTTTAAATTTGGGCTGTCAATCGATTAAAATATTTAATCACACATTTTTATCTGTTCAAAATGTACCTTAAAAGGGAGATTTGACAAGTGTTTAATTCATTTATCATCATGGGAGTGGGCAAATATGCTACTTTATGCAAATTTGTGAATACATTCATTATTGGAAATCAATTAACAACACAAAACAATGACAAATATTGTCCAGAAACCCTCACAGGTACTGCATTTAGCATAAAACAATATGCTCAAATCATAACATGGCAAACTGCAGCCCAACAGGCAACAACAGCTGTCAGTGAGTCAGTGTGCTGACTTGACTATGACTTGCCCCAAACTGCATGTGATCATCATAAAGTGGGCATGTCTGTAAAGGGGAGACTAGTGGGTACCCATAGAACCCATTTACATTCACATATCTAGAGGTCAGAGGTCAAGGGACCCCTTTGAAAATGGCCATGACAGTTTAAAATGTAGTGTCAATTTGGAGCGTTATTTTGCCTCCTTCGCGGCAAGCTAGTATGACATGGTGGGTACCGATGGATTCATTAGGTTTTCTAGTTTCATGTGACGCCTTAACTCTTCACTCTAGCTTTAAAACTGAGCCCGATTACAAACTAAAAATCACAAGTTGTGTTAATGCGTTAAAAACATTTGTGGCCGCGTTAAAATGTTAATGCGTTATTATCGCGTTAACTTTGACAGCCGTAGTTTAAATTGTTTGATTTGTGTGACAAAAGTTCAAAAGTCAATATTGTTAGATTTACAGTAATATAAAAAAAGAAAAAAAGCAGCAAATTCTTTAAATTTAAGAAGCTGAAAGGCATTTTTTTATTGCTTGATTAACTTATTGGAGAAAGCGTTTTTAGGTTGTGATGTGTTTATGGCAATATTGCAAAGCGAGGAGAAATATATGAAATGTTAAAAAACACTTTAAACTGTCTTTATGCGAGAAGGGGGGCGGTGGGGAATCCGTTGGGGACACTCTGAGGAAACAGAGCGATGTATGTGAATATGAGTGGTGGATGTTTGAGACTAAAACGAGATGAAATTCAGAAAACAGGAAGAGTCATCCATTATTGAACAGCCTTCTCCATCCCGTCCCTCTGCCGGTCGAGGCGCCTCTCGTTCTCACTCTTTACATATTCACACAGACTAATCTCTTAAAAGGCCTGATGAGCACAGAGGGGTAAGTGGGCAAATGTATGAGTGTGTGTATGAGTGTGTGTGTGTGTGTGTGTGTGTGTGTGTGTTAACGCTGGTCCAATTAGCCCGCAGGCGAAGCAGCGATTTTTATGATGATGGATGCTCAAGATGCAGCAGAGCTTCTTTGGAATGTGTCAGCGTGTGTGTGTGTGTGTGTGTGTGTGTGTGAGTGTAAGCTTACGTATGGTGTAGACTTCGGCCAGGTTGCTTACAGCCATCGAGCGAATCTCTGAAGACAAGAGGCCCTCTGACTCCAAAGAGACGCCTGCATCCTGAACAGAAAAAAAATCACCTTTATGTCAGCAAAAACTTTTTAATGCACACTGGCCACATGTGTACACACACACACACACACACACACACACACACACACACACACACACACACACACACACACACACACACACACACACACACACACACACACACACACACACACACACACACACGGATTACCTTGAGGGCCTGTCGAGCTGCCTCTGTGCTGGGGAAGGCAGGGAGGATGTAGGTGGATAAAGTCTCGACATCAGGGCACACCTCCAGCTCCTGCATGCCCTTCACCACCGCGAGGACTCCTACGACACACATAAAGTAATTGATATAAACTTTTAGTCTTTGAAAACACACGTTGCATAGTTATTCTGTAGTGACAGATACAGAGTGACAGAATAATAATACTGCCAAAAACAAGAATAAAAAAATAAGTATGAGATCAGGCTGCAATTAACAAATATTTTCATTGTCAAAACCAATTAAGCTTTTATGTGTATAAATGTTTTTTTCAATCATTTTTTATGTGTGAACAAGCTGAAACCTAACCGAAAAAATGAGACCTCTACGATTCCTCTTTCAGCCTGTAGACTGCTTTTAATGGGAAGAACCCGGGCCGGGTTTTATGGGAAAATCCAACGGATGTGATGTCATGCGCACCAGCGAGTGCCTTAGCCGTAGCTACCGTTCAGTTAGAAATGGAGAACAGCAACAAACGACCAGCCCCCCCGCCCACCACAACTCAGACTCCAACACAAACTCCAAGGAAGCACAAGTTATATCTAGTGAAGCCCGTCTTGCAAAACAAGAATGTGACCGATGTTTGGGGGAAAACTAGTGTTGTGAGAGAATAGCAGAGCCAGTGTATGTGGGAAGTGAGTGGTGAAGCAAGAGAGAGAGAGAGCAGCGGCGAGTGTGTGAGAAAACGAGTGAGCAGCAGAGCAGAAGAGAGTTAGTTTAGCTCTGAAAATATCAAGTAAATGTTCAGTGGAAGTTTCTGTTTGTGCAGAAATAAACGCTGCAGCTCCTCCAGACCAACAGAGATTTCCCGTGTCTTGTTTCCTGCTGCTGAGAGGAGTGCCGGCGGGGAGTAACTCCAAAGCGAGTAACGTTATCAACTCCGGCCCAGGAGACCAAAACTACGGTGTCTCCCCTGTTCCTTCTGACCACGGTCCGGAGGCTGAAGCAGGAAAAGTTAACACCAGGATCAACATCGGCCGGGCCTTCGACTCATGGAGGGACCTTCGTCTGGTCAGCTAACATTACTGCCAAGCATGTGAAATATATAGTGATTTTGTGCTTTTAGCTGCTAATGTTGCTAACTTTAATCAACTTGATGCCTGTCAATCACGTTCAGTCTTGTGTGTGTTGGTTATGCGAGCACAAGCACGAGCAACAGGCCACAGGTGTCTCTGTTAACAAGCAATTTCTGATTCGTACAGAGTCCCTTTAATCGATTATCAAAATCGTTGGCGATTAATTTAATAGTTGACAACTAATTGATTAATCGTTGCAGCTCTAGAAAATAACAGAAAATATTGAAAGGGTTCCCAGAATGTGGTGGTGTCTTCAAGCTAATAGTCTCCAACCAAAGATTATTCCATTTATGATTTATTTATAAAAGAAAAAGCAGCAAACCCACAAATTTTAAAAGCTGTAACAAGTACAGGTTGGCATTTGTACTTGACTTGAACGATCAATCAATTATCTGAATTTGTGCTTAGTTTTTTTTTTTTAACAGACTTCAGGTTTTAATTTTATACCATCTTCAAGTCGGCTGACCTGAATGCTTCGAACTTGAAAGCTTCGACCATTGCCGTGGTAACTGATCTCCAAATCGGTATTTGAATGCTTCAGGTTTTTTATATATATATATATATATATATATATATATATATATTATATTATATATATAATATATATATATTATATATATATATAATATAATAATGTATATATATATATGTAATAATAATGTATAAATCCCCAAATATCCCATGAAATAAGGAATAATGCCACACGTTAATCATTATTCATATTCAACATTAATTATTATTAGTTATTCTAGACAATTATTGCTGTTTGTTGTGTGTAGAGGTGCGTGTGTGTGCAAAGTATTGCGGCAGTGGCACTGTCCCGGGCACGGATACAGATGGAGATGGAGACAGACAGACAGACAGACAGACAGACAGACAGAAGACCATGTCAGCCTGCCGCACCACCAAGCTTTGAATATCTTCCAATATTTCTCACCGAAGCTTCGAAGCCCAAAAAACTAGTATTCGGACAGCCCTACTTTACAGTATGTCCATGAGTCCATGAGAATGCAAGTTGAATAAGTTTGTGTGGTGACAGATTTAATTAAGAATATTCGGATCAATAGTCAAAACAAAAACCTGAATATGGGATTAGTTTCTTGGATGTGCATCCCAGAAATTCAGTTTGGGGAGAACAAACCTTTTTTTGTTTGGCTGCTTTAATTCAAATCACATACTGCACTTTTAAAAGAGACACACACTTCCCTCCACTCACTCTCTCGTACAGGCCTGGAGCTGTGCTGGCACTTTTTAAAATATGGGTCTAAGAAATGAGCTGGCACAGACTTTCTCTCACCCCTCCAGTTAAATTGCCAGGCACCAACACACACAAACACAAACCCTCCATCAACAAAATGCTAATGGCTCCTTCCCTCTCCACCTCCGACTGGAGGATACGTGTACATAAACACGCACTCGGCCGCCTGAAGTGGACTCTTGCACCATCGCCCTGCTCTCCAGCGGAGCCTCGAGGTCCTGCCCCAGGGAAAGGGGGCCAAAACAGCCACATGCATATGGAACAGCCACACACACATGCGCGCTAAAAATGCCCGCAAGTGTGTTTGCGAGTGTGTGCGGTGCATGTGGAAGAGGCGCTGCAGCACTTTGCATATGTCTGGGAGTGTGCCCGTAAAGGACATGGGCCTAAATGAGGACACGCGTGTGTTCATTCTCGGTGTGTGTTGCTATGCGGTTTTACATGCATCTGTATGCTATATATGACCGCATCCAGTGTACCAATACACCTTGTTCCCATGCGGACTTCAGCAAACTACCCTAAAGTGCTTCCTTGAGTTGACACACCTCAAGATGCTGTGTGTATTTACTCTCTACTCAGGTTCTGAAACACACACACAATATATATATATATATATATATATATATATATATATATATATACGGCTCTGTGTTTCTGCATCCTCTTGGGACTTATGTGTTCACCTGGCAGTCTCTCTCTTTAGCTGAATAAAACATGAGTCCCGGGCTTTTATATGCCATTAAAACCCGCGGCTGGGGCTGCATTATGCCAGGTAAGGCTACCTGAACCACTCCATCCATCCATCCATCCATCCATCCGTATCACTCATTCATCTGCCCCTCTCACTATCCATCCACCCTGCTTTCAAGAAAAAGCAAACAGGCGATCTTCCACTTTCTTCTCAATGGAGGATGCATCCGTTTTGCCGTCCACCCGTCCATTCTTACCCCCTAATCGCTTTCATCCAGGCTTTTTTTATGAAAGAAGAGAGGGTAGCTCCTGCTTTCCTCCTGAATAATCCATAATCAATTTCACGGTGAGCCAGACAGACAGAAAACAAGTGAATGGAGAGCTGGAGGTAGAAATGCGTAAGCCGGCCTTCTCTCTCTCTCTCTCTCTCTCTCTCTCTCTCTCTCTCTCGCGTTTTCCGGCTTCCGCACATGAGCTTTCATGATCATCAGCACTTTTCTGTTGTCCAACAAGCATGTTTTTGTGTTTTTTTGTCAAGTCAAGTCTGTGACAAAGAGCTTTTAACCCTTTTGAACCACAGTTTTCCCTCCCATTATTTACAGGTTTATGGCAAATCACTGCATGTCTTAGCTAAGCAGTAATAAGTAAGTTTTGCCTGAGAGTGCTACTCTTCACTTTCTAGGACAGCTTTTATGAAAAACCACATACTGCTCATGTCTGTATGGTAAATATGAAGCTCCCGCTTGTAGCCGGATATCTTAGCTTAGCACAGAGACTGGAAACAGGGGGGAACAGCTAGCCCGGCTCTGTCCGAAGGGAACAAATTCCACCTAAAGCTCACTAATCAATATCGTGTAATCCGCACAAAAACCGAAGAGTGAAAACGACACATTGTGGTTTCACAGGGGTTGTATGTCTTGGACCATTTGTTGGCTGGGTGCAGTAACTTCCTGGATTTTCCACTGGTTGCCTGACAATCTCACAGTCGCGACAAGACTCAAAGATTCCAGAAAGAGAAAGAAACCAGAATTACCGCCTTGTGGTTGTAGGGACTCCACAAACAAGTCAAGTTGCAATTTACATCCATGTCTGTCCAAACGGTCATCATTTTATCCTGTTCTGGTTTTGTTCTGGTTTTGTGTGAAATTGTCATAATTAGCATATGAATTCCTGAGCTATGGCGAAAAATGTGTTTTGTGAGGTCACAGTGACCTTTGACCACCGAAATCGAATCAGTTGATCTTTGAGTCCAGGAGGACGTTTCTGTCGAATTTGAAGAAATTAGCTCAAGGCATGCCTCAGATATTGCATTCACAAGAATGGACCAGATGGATAGACAACCCGAAAACATAATGCCTCGGCCACGGCTGTCGCTGGCGTGGAGACATAAAATAAGATGAAGAACTGTAGTTGCATGAATTGCATTGCATTGTCCATATAGCGCCTTTCTAGTCTTCCGACCACTCAGAGCGATTTACACTACATGTCAGCATTCACCCATTCACTAACACACTGATGGCAGAGGCTGCTATGCAAGGTGCCAACCTGCCCATCAGTATCTAATCTAAATACTCATTCACACACACACTGATGGCTCAGCCTTCGGGAGCAATTTGGGGTTCAGTATCTTGCTCAAGGACACTTCAACATGTGGACTGGAGGAGCCGGGGAATCGAACCGCCAACCTTCCGATTAGTGGACGACCCGCTCTACCTCTATCTCTATCTCTGAGCCACAGCCGCCCAACTATTGCGACCCAATGCACAATAGGTCAATGATGTCTTTGTGGTCTTAATTGACTCGGTTATGTCAGTGAGGAGAATGAATCGCTTCGATCTGGTTCCTCTAAGTCAGTCATTCCCAAAGAGGTTTGGGACCCACAGGTGGGTCGCATGAGGTTTTATTAGGATCGCCAAATAAATTTGCAGAATTTTAGACTTTTATTTAAGGTGGCAGTAGGCAGAATATTTTTGGCATCATTGGGCAATAATAACCTTTCAGCATATTTTAATTCAAGTGTTCTGAGAGATAACTAGACTTCTGCACCTCCTCATGGCTCTGTTTTCAGGCTTTAGAAAGTCTAGTCAACGAGAGCCTGTTAACTCCACTTAAATATAATTTATTTGATTTATCAAGCTTGGCTGGTTTATCTGTCCATTAAGGCGATATGGAAATGGCAGTAAAAATGGTCAGGAATGTTCATTTATGCACAAATTCGATTCATACTATTGTGAATTGAGCCGCAATGGTTTGTCATTTTTAAAAAGTGGGTTCTCAGAAAAAAGGTTTAGGAAACGGTGCTCTAAAGCACATCAGCTTCTTTCTATGACTGCTATGTGATGGTACACGACACTGGTATTCATCCTGCATAAGGTTTCCTTAGTCCAGTGGTTCTCAAACCACATGGGCGCATGACAGGCGGGATGCACGTGACCGGGGGAAATATGATATATGGAATTTATGTTTTGACATTAGATACTTTTTCACGGCGGAACAGTAAACAAATGGGCTCTTTATACATCCACGGTAGCGATGGTGTTCATTCAGACAGGTAGACTGTAGGTTTACAGAAAGGACA
The DNA here is from genome assembly GCF_043250625.1 of Sebastes fasciatus. Lineage (NCBI taxonomy): Eukaryota > Metazoa > Chordata > Actinopteri > Perciformes > Sebastidae > Sebastes > Sebastes fasciatus. The sequence goes on along the minus strand of NC_133803.1, from coordinate 3,971,929 downwards.
GATATTTGACAGGAAGAAAAAGAAAAATAGACGAACAACACAACATGCTCATCTGACGGTAATCAAAAGAAAATATGACAAAGTGTTGTTGGAAGTTGACATTCTAATTATTATCAAACCAACAGAAACATTAGCCTAACTTCCACCTTCTCTCTCTCGCTCTCAAACACACAGAGCAAGCGATACAGTGCTCCGTCCGTCTCTGTAATTACCTCAGTCCTGAGTCCAATAATCTAAATTTATTGAAGAAATATAGATATAGTAATTTCCAAAATCATGTTTTTATCTAACAAAATATTCTGCTTCAGTCCATATTTTTTGTCGTTTAGCCTTTCAAAAACAACAGTTTCACTGTGGTTAAAAACAGTTTTCTCTCCTGTATTAACGGGGCGGTCTAGCAGCAATCCAATAGCTGGGGGGCACGAAAATATATCTTCCTCCAAAGGGGGAATGACAAAAAGTTTTAGAACCACTGCCTTCGTCTAACAATATGAATTTGCTGGATGGAACTCAAACTAAGGTGCTCTGAACCTGTCAAAATGTGGAGAACTATACCAAAAAAAGAGCTGAGAATAAATGAGAGAAACAGTGAAGATACAACACAAAATAATATGTGATATCATGCCGTGTCATTTGTACCGTTCTCCCCTTTAGGTCTTTTACTTTTCACTCCATAATCCTCATATATGAGTAACCCTTTTTGCCTTCGCCCCTGTCTGAACAATTTAAATAAAGATTTGGCAACAGAGTAGAGGCCTCTCCAGGTTGGTCAGCATAAAGCCTGACATACCGCCCGGGCAAGAAGTATCAAAGTAGTGAGTTAAGCATGGCAGTGGTCACAAGATATCACCATCAGATTCATGTCTGCAGGTTAACTGTCACAGACGAGAAGTGAGGACGGAGAAAAGAGAGGAAAAGAGGAGTGGAGCGAACCGGTCGCTGTCATCTCCTCCCGTCCTTGGACATGAGTACCTGTCACTTCTCCTTTTCTTTCTCCTCCTCCAACACCATCTGTCTCGCCATCTCTCCGCGTCTATGACTCTCTAAAGGTAGACGCTTGCTCGCTGCGAGGCATTGATGGGTTTGTTGTTTGAAAACAGAAGAGGGTGCGAGAGAATTTCCATTTTATGAGTGCAATTTCATCCTCACTCGCTTCATTTTGTTTTCTTTTCATCAAGGTGATGCTTGGCTCTCGTCCCACCGATTAACTCAGCCGAGGCTAGAATAGAGTTCATGGAGGACTGCATTACAGATCGCTGTGACGGCGCTTCTTTAATGCAGCCCACTCTACTTGACAGATAGAGCTGCGTTAAAGAAAGGGTTGAAGATGAGGTCACATAAATAGAGTCAGGTGTGGGTGGGGAGGGGGGGGCAGCCAGGAAGGAGAGCAGACTTAACAAGGGAGCCTTTACATCTCTCATCACCCAAAACACACAAGGCCAGAAACACTCCCTGTCCTCTGCACTTTCCCCTCCCTCTTCCCTCTTCTTGCTCCGCCGTGTCAGAAGTGATAAGACAGCGCTGCGTCGCGAGGACTGACAAGCGGGGTGACTAGCTGGCGGCAGGTGGGAAGTATGGCCCAGCATATGCTTCCGCTAAACCCGCCAAATCCACACCTCATCAAAATGCAAGGGGATTTTTTTTTTCCCCTCCTCCACATCCCTCCCCTCCCCCCCGTTGCTCTCCTCCAACTCTACGGCTCTGGCCTCTCTGCCCGCTAGTGACACCTGTGGACAAAAAAGTGACACGGCGCTTAATATTTCATGGGCCGTGCACAGTGGGGCGCGTAATCCAAAGTGAATTCCCTCAGAGCGCTTGCATTTACATGAAATCAAGTCACTCCTCATCAGTCACATCACCTGCACTGCCCCCCCGAAAGCCCCTCCCCCCCTCCCCCCCCTGACAAATGTGGACACACACACACACACACCTCCTGCAGCCAATGAGTGTGTGAGAGAGAGCGGGAGGGAGGGGGGGGAAAAGGAGAGGCTGCATCATTCATGAGGGTTAAGGCCAACACCGTCGGAAACGAGCCGGTGTGTTAGAAAAAGAGAAGTTTCTCCACTTTCCTTTCTTCCTTCCTTCCTTCCGTCCGCACTTTGAGAACTAAATGGATGCAGTCTGATGTGTTCTGTGTGGCTTTGAGACTGGGGGATTTAAGTAAGATGTATGTGTCTACTTGTGTGTGTGGTTAAACTCATGTCTAGTCCTCTTCTTCATGCTGCCATTTAAGCTGAGAATGCATCTGGACCGCACACAGAAGTCAATCTGTGCCGTCACCACACTGGTCTGACCAGTTTTCTCCTCCCTGCCAGCTCAAATGCCGTCAATTAGCCGACAGGGGGAAAAAGTGCATCATTTATTAATCGCTCTAAAAAAAAACAAAGAGAGAGCCAGAGCTCAGCATAAATAAAGCACTTAAAAGCCAAGCCGCTGCCGAACGCGTTTGACAGAGTACGTTCATAATGAGTTGTGAATTCTGACAAGTCCTCTAATGCCGGCTATCTGTCACCGAGACGATTTCCTCCACAAGCTCATCGCTGACAAAAACAAGGGAAAGAAAATAACCATTTCCCTCGGCGGAGACAGAAATATTCCACTAAACTGCTCACGCTGAGCCATTTAACCGTTTTAAGTGGCAGATAGAGAAGACAAACTTTAAGACATCAACACCAGTTTTCCGCAGAGCGTTGGACGAGTGTCCGACATGAGCTGAAGGCTCAGTAGAAAAAGGACTGCCTCGTGACCAGCCACCCACTCAATGAAGATCATCTGCCGACATGCACATGAACTGTGCTCTCCTCTGGTCAACAGATTGAGAATCTAACCTGAATTCTTAAAAGATGCCTCTTGCAAAAATTACAACATACATACTCCCTATTGTTTCCAAAAGTCTCACAGCAGTTCCTGAAATAGTCACATAGACATGAATTTCCCTTTTTTTCGTGACGCTTAGCACGACTTACAACAACGTATTATTCGCGCTTTTTCCTACGAATGTCCAGCAACACGTTACGCTCCCCGACCTCCTCCCTACGCAGCGTTTATACTTCCTAGTTCACAATTTGCCTCGATTACATACGAATTAATTAACTGCTGACCATCGCGAGCTGCTGTGCGTCTGGGCTGTTATTTTATCTTGTAATATCAGCCATCTTAAAGAAACAACATACGTTTAAATCTTGTTACGTGGCCGCTTCAGTTTGTGTGATTTAATGCTGATGCTACTGATCTTTCATTTCAAAATGGGGAGAGATTTAACAAGAGCTCCTTCCTCTTAGTCGATTAGTCGACTAAGGGCTGTTTCACAAGTCCAAATCAGAGTGAAATTGATACTTTTGGTTTGTTTTCTATTTAGTGTGGTTCGGTTTGGTGCACAAATTAAAGCGGAGCAAATTAAAAAAATAATAATTTGCTGAGGGACGTGTACGAAGGAGCAAATTTATCTTTTTGGTCTCGAGAGCTGCCACTTCTATGCAGGGAAGCGCACAGTTTGATATCGGCTATTGCTGTCAAAGTGCTTTCACTTTGATTCGGCGCTGATCTACCATGTGCACGAATCCCTTCTCATCCAGTTTATCTCTAATGCCTTTAAACACGTCCCTGTTTCTGTGAACTTTATTTAGCATATTCTGTGTGTTCTCTTTGGCCCAGATGTCAAGCCAAAATTGGACTTCTGCAGAAGTTCAGGTCTGTCCTCTCCTCTCCCACTCATGTTAACCTGTCATTTACCTGTGTCCATCTCAACTAATGCCCACAGGCAGCCTGCGTTTCAGTTCGCTTGGAAACGGTCCAAGACCACCACTCGCAAGCGGTCTCGGCCCGGTTGTTGTGGTCCGCACCAGAGTACGATTACTGCGTTCACAACCACCCCAAAAGAACCGCAACAGAGTTTGATTAAAATGGATTAAATGTTGGCTTGTTAAAGATTTATTTAGTAATTTTTTATGCTTCTTTCATGCTGAATGGCTCATTTCTTAGAAACTTATGAGCACATCTCTGATAAACACATGATTTAGAGTGGTGCTTTTGTGGGATTCTTCAGAATTCCGTTTCAAAGATCTGTCGATTGAATCAACTAATCGATTTGTTGACAAAATCGTACGAGCGATAGACAACTAAGAATTTCTTTGTTCGAGGACAGTCCTAGATTTAACACAAGGAACGAGGGACGGAGGAAGATCTGGGTGAAGAATTGAGCTGAGAAACGTTTGCTTTGAAAAAGGATTTGAGGACAGCCACTGGAGCAAAGTGACCTCTGACCCCTCAACCTCAGCCCTGTATGTGCATCCATGCATGCGTTTGCACGTGCTTCAGGCTACTGAGCACCCCAGTGTCCCCAACAAGGAACCTTAGGTGGCCCCTGCCATGGGGCAAAGGTCACCAGATCAACCATCCTTACACACTGTGAACCACTTTCTTCTTCCAGCAGCTTCTGCACGGCTGATACAGTGTCAGCTATAACATAGAGTCACTTTGTGCGGGAAGTGACCAGGTTTACTGTTGGAAACTTCATCTTTTCTAAAGCCCAGGACACACCAGGAACTTCAGGAGCACGTGGCGGCTGCGTTACCTGTTGCTTTTTATTTTGGCGTCCGTGTTAACAGGTTAGAGCAGCCACACTGCCCGCATGAGACCATTAGCTGCGTCTCTTCTAGAGAATAGAGGTCTCGCCTATTTTTGACGGTTGCGGCGAGTGTTTCACAGCAACAACAGACAGTGAAAGTGATCGTTTGACTGTATATTAACATCATATCGGCTACATTACTAAAGTTTCAATGTCTAGACATCTGTAGAATATGTCAGGGAAAGTGAAGGTGATCTATTGACTGTATATTAACATCATACCAGCAAGATTACTACAGTTTCGATGTCTATCTGTAGAATGTTACGGAGATGACAAAAAAGTAAAGACTTATTTTTAAATCAACACTTCCTGCTTACATTTCAAAATAAAAGCCCTCAAGCATTTTTTTTCTGTGGACAGAACTCCTTCATTTGTTAACACAAGGCTTTTATTCTGAAATATGTTCCGGACAGTGTTGTAGGACATGCAGTGACTTGGAGTGCTCCATGAATGAATATAGTACAGAGTTTTAATTGTGGATTATTACTATTATTTACAAAATACCACACATTTCTTAGCCTTTCTCAGTCTTAAACAAATATAAATGATATTTATAATGAATAAAATGGTCATTAAAAGGCAAACTCTATGTAGAAAGAAAGGGCTGACAGCAGCAGCTGCAGCAGCAGAAACGCAGCTGAAACACAGCTGGTGTGAACACCCGGCGCGGGAATCACGCAGCCACCACGCCACGCAGCTGCTACGCCACGCAGCTGCTACGCCACCGCTGTCTTTACTCAGTAAAAGAAAAGAAAAACATGACTAACTAACTAGTCAAAAAATTGACGAGAATTTGGAGATCAGGAAGAGGAATAAAAATGACATTCACGTCTCAGTGCACTTTCTGAAAGTCAGGGTGTCTTTCTGGCTCATCTGTCAAAAGTGGCAGACATGGGGACTTCTAAACTTTGCGATCTATTCCTAGAGCTCTCCAGAGAGACCTGTATGTGTGTGTTTCTGAGTAAGTGTGTATGTGTCGTTTCATCTCTTCCTGCTTTAACTCTCTCTCACGCAGGGATCAGAGCTCTTTGCCCTTGACTGCCCCAGCCCAGTGAAATCTGTCCCAGTTGGACCACTCTGTAGGGCATTAATATTTGAGGGGAAACACTCCTTTAAAAGCTCTTTCTGGTACAGAGGACTGAGGAAGTCATAATCCCCTCTACGCCACAAAAATAACACACATGCTCATAATCTGCCAATATCATGCTCACCAAAAAAAATAAAAACTCTCCATCAGAAAGGACGCACAAACAGCCGGCAGGCACATTGTTGTTCCTACATGGGGCTCCATAGGACACATTACGCTCTCACATACACAGGTTTTTCACATGAGGCTGGAGTCGCTTCAGGATCCAACTACAAGCTTCTCACGACAACTCACCATGTCACCACTCACTTTCAAGATCTACTGCTCTCTCTGAAGCTACCGCCTCCATTGATAGCTTCAGCACAGTATAGACGTATATATGAAGTAGGGCTGTCAAAGTTAACAGGATAATAACGGGTCAACGCAAATTCGTTTTACCGCCACTAATTTCTTTAACGCAACTTGAGTGAAGAGTGAAGATACTGGCATCATATGAAACTAGAAAAACCAAAGGAATCCATTAGCACCAATAATGTCATACTAGCTTGTCGCAAAGGAGATAAATAACGTGTTGATAATTGATTTCTAATAATACATATATACATACATTTGCATAAAGCAGCATATTTGCCCACTCCCATGTTGATAAGAGGATTAAATACTTGACAAATCTCCCTTTAAGGTTCATTTTGAACAGATAAATGTGCGAATCGCAATTCAATATTTTAATCAATATTATATCTAATATTAATACAAATATTTTAACATGAAGTAATTAATTCAAAACCTGAATAGTAAAAAAAAAATTTCATGGTTTGGTTTCTCTTAAAGGGACTGTTTGTAACTTCTTACACGTATAAATCATTGCGGGTCGGTGTCCCATGCGCGCTCACGTGTTGCTACACTGTTCAGGCTCAGACTCTAACACAAACTACACGGAAGCACCAAAACCTCTTGGTTGTATCTAGTGAAGCCCGTCTGTTAAACAGTGTTGCCCGCGGTCGGAGGACGCGGGGGAGACCGTAGCTTTGGTCTCCAGGTCTGGAGTCTCTGCTGTACTCTGCTCCTCTGCCTGCCTTCACTCACACACCACGGCTGTCTCGCTCTTTCGCTCCACTCTCACGTGCATGCATGCACGCACACTACACACTGCAGAAGAGTTAGTTTAGCTCTGAGAATATCTAGTGAATGTACAGTGGACGTTTGTGCAGAAATAACTGCTGCAGCTCCTCCAGACCAACAGAGGTTTCCCGTGTCTTGTGAAGTGACAGGGCTCCGCAGAGAGAAACGTTATCGTCTCCGACCAAAACTCCGGTGTCTCCCGTTCCCTACGGCCGCGGTCGGGAGGCTGAGGCAGGAAAAGCCAACACTAGGATCAGCATTGATTCATGGAGAGACCTTCGTCTGGTCAGCTAACATTACTGCCAAGCAGCTGAAATATAGAGTGATATTGTGCTTTTAGCTGACGTGTGTCACCTCACTGTGTTGAGCGATGCTCGTTCATGTCTATGTAGAGCGAGCACAAGCGCGAGCAACAGGACGCTGACTTTCGTTGACTTAACAGCCACAGGTGTCGCTGTTAACAATCATTGTGGGGTATCCACAACAAATGCCCAAAAGACAGTGGTAATGTGGAAATTATCCCTGGAGTGAAGCTGCAGAATCAAAGTAAAAAATCAGCACATTAAGCCTTGTTATAAATTAAAAAATGGTGTGTGAGAGTGTGTGAGTGTGTGTGTGTGTGTGTACCAGCTGTATTGTTGTCTTTCATATGCTGAGTGAGGAGGGGCCAAAAGTAGTGTGGTCTTATGGGTAAGCCGTGCTCCTTCATCATCTTCATCAGCTCTAATGACGTACCTGCGAAAAATAACAAATAATAATAATTCAATGACTTTTCCAGTTTCCCGTTATACTGCAGTAACTTGAAATAATATGCAGCTGTTATGGAGGTTGATGCCTTAAAGTGGCAGCAGGCAGAATGTTTTTGGCATCATTGGGCAAAAATTCCCTATAACATAAAAAAAAAAATAATATAAAATAAAATAACCTTTCAGCATATTGTAATTCAAGTGTTCTGAGAGAAAACTAGACTTCTGCTCCTCCTCATGGCTCTGTTTTCAGGCTTTAGAAAATCTACCCCTTGACGGGAGACTTTGACCAATCACAGGTCATTTCAGAGAGAGAGCGTTCCTATTGGCTGTTCATTCAATGGAGGCAGCTGTCAATCACTTAGGAACTCTGATTAAACGGTCAAACTAGACAGCGCTGACCAAATATGAATCAATATTTTGTTACTGTCATGCCTATTTCTCTCCTCAAATGTTTTCAGAAACATCTTGTAGTGTGCTGTTTAGCTGTGTAATGAGAAAGTTTGCTCTGGCTGGTGGGCGGTGCTTGGTGTTTCCTCAGCAGATCTCAACATGGCTGCCGGGTCACAAACTTCCTCATTTTACAGCTAAACAGTACACTGCAAGATGTTTCTGAACACATTTTATGTGAGCAATAGGCATTACAGTCACAGAATATTGATTCATATTTGATCAGCAGTCGGGATGAGAATCAGCACCTCTAAATCTGAGGCCATGGTTCTCAGCAGGAAACCGGTGGTTTGCCTACTCCGGGTAGGGAATGAGTCCTTACCCCAAGTGAAGGAGTTTAAGTATCTCGGGGTCTTGTTCGCGAGTGAGGGGACGATGGAACGTGAGATTGGTCGGAGAATCGGAGCAGCAGGGGCGGTATTGCATTCGCTTTACCGCACCGTTGTGACGAAAAGAGAGCTGAGCCGGAAGGCAAAGCTCTCGATCTACCGTTCAATCTTCGTTCCTACTCTCACCTATGGTCATGAGGGTTGGGTCATGACCGAAAGAACGAGGTCGCGGGTGCAAGCGGCCGAAATGGGTTTCCTCAGGAGGGTGGCTGGCGTCTCCCTTAGAGATAGGGTAAGAAGCTCAGTCATCCGTGAGGGACTCGGAGTAGAGTCCTTGCTCCTTTGCGTCGAAAGGAGCCAGTTGAGGTGGTTCGGGCATCTAGCACGGATGCCTCCTGGGCGCCTCCCTTGGGAGGTGTTCCAGGCACGACCAGCTGGGAGGAGACCACGGGGAAGACCCAGGACTAGATGGAGAGATTATATCTCTACTCTGGCCTGGGAACGCCTCGGGATCCCCCAGTCAGAGCTGGTTAATGTGGCCCGGGAAAGGGAAGTTTGGGGTTCCCTGCTGGAGCTGTTGCCCCCGCGACCCGATCCCGGATAAGCGGTTGAAGATGGATGGATGGATTTGATCAGCGCTGCCTAGTTTCAACGTTTGATCTGGGTTTGTGAGTGATTGACAGCTGCTCAGAGAGGGTAAGGCTCCAGCTTGGCTCTGATTGGTTGTTTTCCTCCGGTCTGTGAAATCTTGCAAATGCCATTAGGAGCACAGTAGGACACAGAGGAACATGATTTTTTTTCAGATTACCTGTCTCATGCACTACTGTCAGGATATAGTGACCGTTTTTATTTCATATTTCATCATATTTGCAAGTGCAACTGGATGTAACAGTCTCTCTAAATGCATATTAATGAAAGTATGTGTTGTACCAGTCTTCTTGGCCTCCAGAGCACAGGACAGAGTGAAGCTGAGTGCCGCAGTGTGCAGGTTGGACTCCTGGAGCTCTTTGCAATAGCTGCCGATCTTCTCCAGTGACTGTAGTGCACACACAAAGACATCAACAATTACATTTAAACATAGAAATGAATATTCAACATTCACTGTAATGAGCCTAGGTTAGGGGGAGCGATGGATGTACCGTGTCCATGTTGACGCAGTGCCTGAGGAAGAAGTTGCCCAGGTTAGCGGAGTCGGAGCCGAAGCTTTCGGACTGCAGCGTGGGGAAAGTCTTCAGGATGTGAAAAGCCGTGTCCTCCTGGTTCTGGGTGATGAGGCTCAGGCACAAGTTCATGGCGTCTACGGGAAGAACAACAAATACTGCTCAGCCTCATAAGACGATCAATCAAGATGATCACAAATAGAGCAGATTAGTTTGCGGACTTTAATGACATGACTTTAGCTGCCGAAGACTACAGTGATGTGGAGAAGCATCAGGTGCGTTTGTGTACCTGGAACGTAGCCCCTCTCGTGCCTCAAGCGCTCCACCATCTCTGGGATGTGCTGCTGGTGTCCGGCCTTGGCCAGATTGAAGATGACCTCCATGACGTCCCTGTCCATCAGACTGCAATCTGCACTCTCTGCTGCCTCCATAGTCTGACACAGAGAGAGAGGAGGAGGAGGAGGAGGAGGAGGAGGAGGAGGAGGAGGAGGAGGAGGAGGAGGAGGACAGAGAGGGTGAAGAGAACACGGAGTGAGTTTGGGAAGCAGGGAGGATATAACCTCCTACCTCCTGGTTTGTTACAAAGAACCATCTGAGAAGCTGTTTGGAAAAGGGCAGACACCATCAAAATAATACATGGCAGGTGATTGGATGAACCATCTGTCAATCAAACTCTTGCCAAAGCCAGCTATGACACATCCAGGGCGTCAGCACAGTGAAGGCTACTGTTTTGGAGTGGAATTGATTTCCGGTTAGACAAGTTGATTTTTTGCTGGGTTAATAAATGATGGTATCGGATAGGTGCATAGACTGGGGTACTCGCCGATACCCGATTCCGAATTTTGGGTAGTATCGGACGCATTTCCGATATTGGTATCTCAACAACTCCATTGTTGTTTTAAACGAAGTCGCATCTCCATGTCTCACACACACCCGTAGCCCATAGCTGCTCACAGGACGCAGATTGTTCCGTGCTCTGAGACAAACGCATTCACTCACAAGATGGATATTTGTGTGATCTGTGATCCCGCGATTCTCGCGTGATCTCGTAACATCGCGAGAATCCAGCTGCCGTACAAAGTAAGGGAGGATAGGGAGCAAGCCCGAAACAAGAGAGGAGAGGAAGGAAGGGAGTAGAGAAGGAAGAGAGATGGGGTGGGGATGAAGAGAAAGACACACACCTTTTTCAAACTGTCCAGGTCTCCCTTCTCAGCATAGGCGTTAAGCAGCGATAAGTAAGTGTCAGGACCCGGTTCAATCCCTGCTCCTCGCATCACAGTCAGGATGTTCTTAGCGCTCTCGATGTCTCTGCACAGTGACAGATGACAGCTGGTTTAAAATTGTATTATTTCCATATCAACACGTTTTGTGAGCCATTAAACACAGTGACACTCACCCCGTACGAGCATGGCCGGTCACCAGGGAGTTGAAAACAGCCTCTGTGATGGGTAAATCTTTGCTCTTCATGAAACCCAATATGGTGCTGAGAAAGTAGAGAAGAACGTTAAAACCAGTGGGCTGCCTCCGGGTCGGAGAAGTGAAGCCAATGCTAAAGTGCCTTAAACTTGCATTCTTTCTGATAGCCAGCAGGGGGCGACTCCTCTGGTTGCAAAAAGAAGTCTGATTGTATAAAGTCTATGAGAAAATGAGTCTACTTCTCACTTGATTTATTACCTCAGTAAACATTGTAAACATGAGTTTATGGTCTCAATCACTAGTTTCAAGTCTTCTTCAATACAGCATGATGTTCATTTAGTAAATTATGGTCCCATTTAGAGCCAGATAGACCATAAAGCAGGGGATGCTTCAGGGCGTGGCTATCTTGTGATTGACAGGTTGCTACCAGAGTTTGGTTGCTCCACTCTCTCCTGTCACTTCTGGTCGCAAAAAAACAATGTGGCGACGGCCAAATACCAAAATGGCGACGGCCAAAATGCCGAACTCAAGGTTTCAAAACGGCAGTCCACAAACGGCAGTCCACTTCCTATATACAATCTATGGTTAAAATGGGAGGTGAATTCAAAAGGCATAATATCTTTTGGTTTAAAAAGACTAACATTAGATATTGGAGCTGTAACCACCAGGGCTGGGAACAAATAAATTAAGCGATACATCTCATAACATACAAGCATGACATACTGTACACACAATAAGCTGGACTGAAAGTCAGCTTTTGAGGACAAAGCTGCTTTGCAATCATCTGTCAAGTAGCAGATGTCAGAGCACGGACATTTCTGTTTCTGTTGGTTGGCCCGTGGCAGAACAAAGTTTGCTCACCTGGCTCCCTCAATATCTCCATTCTGGCAGTATGCTGCTATGAGTCTCTGGTAGGTAACCTGTGCACAAAAAAAAAAAAAAGAAAAGCAAACAGAGATTGAAATCACCAAATGTACGGGAGTTGTTGAAACAAGTGCTGCTCTATTCCAACTGTAGGTCCGGCAGGTGAGGTGCATTTTTTTTTTTTTAAAAGAGTGTGAAGAATTAAAGGGTAACTTCTGTATTTTTCAACCAGGACCCTATTGTTCTATATTTTTGTGTCTAAGTGACTAATGAGGACAACACTTTTTGAAACTGGTGCAGTATTGAGGGATAACGCTGCAACTGGCAGCCGCAAAACAAGCTGCGAGGGAAAGTGAGCAGCATCAGTGTAACGTTAGCTCCTCTTAAAGTGCTTGGTTTTGCCACCGATAGGCTCAGATTGTCATTATAAGTGTCTGAAAACATTATGGAAAGAACCCTACAGAGTAATAAAAAAATGTCCTACCTTCTCACTTGATCACATTGTTGAAATCATCTAAATATTCAGCCATGACATTGAAAATCTTTTAGTTTAAAACTAAGCTGCGCTTTCTGTACTCCAACACAACAAACTCTGCCCGGCTGGCACTCTCATTCGACCGTGGATGTATTCCACTATTCCACCGCTGTTTTCCGGCAACACGCTGCCTCGCCACATTTCAAAATGATACTTCTCCCTGAGCGAGACACTTTCCATAATGTCAGACACTTATAACAATCAGAGCCTGTTCGTGGCAAAAACAAGCATTTTTAGTGGTCGTAAATGACGGTGCCAGCTTGCCCCAATAGCACCATATTGCAGCCCGTGAGCGGTTGCCGTCTGCAGCGCTCGCCCTCAATACTGGACCAATTTCAGAAATTGTTGTCTCTATTAGTCAGTTAGACACAAAACCATGGGGGAACAGGGTCCAGGTTGAAAAATACTGAAGTTACCTAATTTGCGTAATCAACTATAATACATAGCAACCAAAATCTTCATAGAAATGTCTGTTTCTCTATGTAACCATGTGTTCCTGCCATAACTCTACTCTGGGGCGCAGTGCTTACCCTGTTGGGCTGGGCGTTAGCCGCCTCCATCTTGGCCAGGAAGTCAGTGGGGGAGAACTTGAACTCATTCTGCAGGTAAACCTTCAGCAAGGCGTTGTAGTGACTAACATCATACTGTGCACCTGGGGAGGACAACAGGAAAATACATGACATCAACATAACTGTACCATGAGAGACGAAGCAGTTCAGCGAGGTAGCCGTAGCGTGCTGCTCATGCATCCAGTGTGTCCCGGCCGTAACAGTTTAAATATTTGAAATCATGGTTAAATACTTTTAAGTTCATTAGCTAGTAATCTGGATAATAAGATGGTTTGGTTGTTGCTATTAGTGCGTCCGGGGCCTCTTACCCAACTGCTGCAGCTTCTCCCACACATGGTGTGCCAGCTCAGTGCGCTCCTCCAGGGGCACCTCTGGCAGCAGCGACCCACAGCTACGCAGCAGCAACAAGGCCTGGTTACCGCTGGGATAACCTGCAGACAGACAAGGACACAAGGTGAGGAGGGAGGTGGAGAAAAAAAAGAAAGAACGACAAGAAGAGTGAAGGGTCAGTCAGTCTAAGAATAAACAAGAATTTAGAATTTGCAGTAGTTGTGTACAGTACCGTTTACACTAAAACATTTTGATGCACTGTGGGCTAGATTATTGGTATGTAGAGGACAGTCTGAAGATGCAGCGTAACAAGTTTGGTGACAATTGAGCAAAAATGTGTTAATTAGTTTCACAGATTTTGAGAAAAACAGAGTGATGGACTTCATAATTCCTGCCAGGTTGAAGCATATGAACATTTCTGCTCACTTGGGCCTGCATACTTGTAGCATGTACAGCTGATATGTTACGAATTTTCAAAGATTTGAACTTTAGACGGTTGCTGCAGCGCCATCATCAGGACTATTAGCCCACAAAGTCAGTTGAGGAAGTTTAGCATAAGACTGGACCTATGTGTAAAGTTTGGTTTATTTTCAAGCATGGGAAGGCAGATTTCATAGGAAGAAGAGGAATATTGACGAAAACAAGATCAGATGGTAAGAAAATTTAAAAAAGGACCACTGGGACCACTGCAAGGAAGAAGAAGCGGCCTACAGGAAAAGTTTGGCTGAGGTGTCGGCAGTTTGATTACATGGTTAATAACAATGAACTGTCTCCGCCTCCGTCTGACCTCCGTCTGGCCACTGCTCCGGCTGCCTACCTGTCCTGCAGATATCATGGAAGATGCGGAGCAGCAGGGTCTTGGTGATGCGACCGGTTCTCCTCACGGAGCTGTCCAGCTTGGCCAGAGCCCAATCGAACTGCTGCGCCTGTTTGGACCGCACCACGCCGCTGGCCTCATCCTTCTGCTCTGTGGCCACGGCATAGTGACGCACACACCCCACTGCATATGGCCACACACGACTGGAGAGGTATTAGATGGTGACAGTAGAGGGGGAAAGAGATGGATGGATGAGACAGGACAGAGGGAACAAAAACAGACAGTCACAGATGAATAAAGTGGGTGAAAAACAAGACATATAATCAGAGTTCTGTTAATGAATATGAGGCATTTATCAGTGCTATCCCAAACTGTCTCAATAGCACAGGATGTGTTGAGTGCAGCAGCAGTAACACAGAACCATCTCTGGATGCTCTGCCTGCTTTAAGGCCATCTGTAGTTTGGTTAAGAGCTTTGACCTTGAGAGAAAAAGCCCCAGCAGAGTAACCCATGTCTGTCATGCATCACCTTTTCTATCAGCTGAGGTCAGTGTTTCTCTAATGATTCATGATAAAATGCTAAATGACATATTTCATATTTGACAATATCTGCATGAAATAAGCTGCAGCATGTCAACGTGCTGCAGGTCTCCCATGATAGACCTGTTACTAAACGCAATCATGTAGCTAATAACACGTATAGGAACAATCAAACGTGTTGCTAACAGTTACATTATGATGAGGAACCAAGCTGCTTCATTATGACACAGTCAGCATGGCTGTGTTACACAACGTCTCCTCATCACCTTGTATGTAACCAGTCATGTTTACAGCTGACAGCTGACCGGACTATTAGCTAACTTGTTTTTACATGACGCCACATTAGTCAGCACGCCACATTTCATACAGCAGCTCATATCAGTGTGTATATTAGTGAGTGTCTGTCTGTCATTGAGCCTCAATGACCCCCTGCTCCACGGTGTCGCGTGGACCGCAGCTCCACCGGCTAACAGATTGACTGAGTGATACCTGGGCGCGTGTCCCGGAGCAGAGCCGACGTGTGGTGAGCAGACTCCGGTTCTTCCGCCGCAGAGAGCTCCGCTGTACAGCCGACCGAGCGGCGGCCCGGTTCTGTTGGTTCCTGTGATGTGAAGCAAGCCCGAAGGAGAGAACCGGAGGAGCCGGGCTGATCTCAAGAGCGCCGCCATGTTTTACTGTCGCACTGTGGAGGTGGAAGGGCATCCGCACCACGTGACGGGTCAAAGAAACGTAAAAGAAAGCATCGCGAGAGCAGCGACTGAGAACGTGACTTCATTTTTACACAGTGATGGAAAAAAGGACACTCAGATATTTGACTCAAGTTAAAGTAGCAATAATACCACAGTGTACAAATACGGTGTAAGTCCTGCATCAACAATATTAATTAAGTGGAAAAACAGAAGTATTGGCATTAAAATATACTTTAAGTACCAAAAGTGCAAATTATGGAGGATGGAACCTGCCAAAATCAAACATAACTGCTGACTGAATAAATAAATAAATGGCTTGATAAATGAATAAATATGCCATTAAAATTAACAGAAATATTATTTAAAATAAATGTAGTTATTAATGAATTGATAAAATGTGAGGTAAATAGATATTTCTGTTTTAATTTGTTTCTTTCTTTATTTACCTTTGTATTAATTCCCTTATTCATTTACTATTCTGTTTAATTTCCACTTTTATGTATTTCTTTGTATTAATGATGAGGGGGCTGTCAATCAACGTGTGTCATGGCCCCCTCATTTGCATAATGAGACAGAAAAGCATAAAACAAATTTAAAAAGAAATGTGTTAGGAAATGTATACAGCAAAGAATACAGAAACAACCTACTTAGTCTTACATCTTAACATTTTAGTACCGCACCACCAGGTTAAATACCTTCATAAGCAAATACTCCACTGTTTTTTGTCAGTTTTTTAGAATTTATTTTTTATTTTTTTGTTTGTGCTTTAAAACTGTACTTCTAACATGTAATTCAAGTAATCATTACGTAAAAAAGACATCTGCTTATATTTTATTGTAGCAACGGCTTTTATACTAAGTGATAATTATTTACATCATTAAAGTCATCCTGAACACAGTATATCAAGAGTAGACAATATTCTCATATATTTTTATTACAATTTAAACTTTTACAAACATCAATATGTTCAAGAAAGACTAGTTCAGTTCTTCAATTAACTTACTATTCGCCTTGCTCTTCCCTTTCTTCAAGCTCTCCTCAACTACAGTCTTTGCTTTCTCCATGCTGCTCCTTACGCTCTCTCTTTTACTGTGTTCGTTCCACAACTCAATAGCTAGTCTACGAATGCTGTGTGCATTGTCCAACACCCAGGCTTGAAAGAATTCACACTTCTTGCTTGCCAGGAAGTACTTTTGCCTCTTTGCTCCTTCTTCTCCTTCTTTAGAAAGGGCTGACCTGGCCTTGGAGAGCACTGAACGGAGCTGACTCAAGGCTGCCAGGCAGTATCCCGTAGCATCCTTTCTGTCTTGGCCAGTCATGATGTGAGCCACGGCTTCCACCCCCCTGGCTGGGGCGAGAGGATCCTCCTTGTCGAGGTAACCTCCGCTCAAAATGAGTGTTTCTCCACAGTCTAAGGCCTCTTGGACAGAGTTGAACACCCTGCTTGAGCTCAGGGCCTCAGACAGAGCAAGAATCATGTCACAAACCTCAAACAGCAGTGAGTCAGTGTCATTGTTAAATAGGCACAAGGTGAAGGTGTAGCCAAAGAGTGCATTGACCAAACCATAGCCTACAAGGGGAGATGGATTTGCACATAAGGAACTCAACTTTGGGATCTTTGCAGAAATCTGAGGGACACTGGGATCTGTTGAGCTTCCCTTGCTTGTTTCCTTTCCGTTTGCTCCTTTAATCTTTCTCAACTTGGTAGCCGATTTGCCCCGATTCTGAACCACTCCTTGTGATGTCTTCACTTTAGTATCAGCGTCCTGTTCGGTCGAATTTTCTCTCTCCAGTTTGCTCACTTCCTCCTCGAGCACCTCCACCAGGGCTCTCCCTCCATCCTCGTGCTCCTCCCACCACGGCTTCCACAAGGGAACCAGCCCGCCAAGAGCTCCACCCTTCATCAGACCCATAAACGTCTCTTTCTCTTTACTGTTGAGAACTTCCCACAGCTCCTCCTCTGAAAGTGTGTCAATATCCAGCCCTGAGAGCCGATCAGCCAAGTCCAGCTCCGCTTCTGCACCTTCATCTATGTCTCCATGCTCCGGCTCCACTCCTCCAATCTCTTCAAGCTTTCTCAGAATAGCCTCAATTTCTGTTGCACTCCCTTCTCCGGTCTGTTGAAGCTCTGCTAACCTGGACAGCAGCTCCACAACCTGCACTTTCTCTCCATCCTCTTCATCAGTGTCATCTGACACAATACCAGCGTCCTTTAACAAACTCTCCATCCCCCCGTCTGTCTTTTCTGCCTTTTGTCTGAGTCCCACAAGAATCTCCTCCATTTTATTCCTCCCTTCACTCTCTGTTTTCCCCATCTCCTTCAGCTCCTGCAGAACAGACTCCTTGTAAAACTCCTCAGAGCACGCAGAGTGATTTGGGCTCTGGTAGCAAGCCAAGCCACAGTAGTGCATGTTACACCGAGGGCAGGTGTAACAAGAGGGCTTACATTTACACAACATGCAGACTGTGCTCCTTCTGGCGTTACTACCACCCTCCTCCTCCTCCTCTTCCTCTTCCTCTTGTGTCTTGGCTGGCGTGAGGAAGTCCTCTTGTCCAGCAGCAGCTCCTCTGGCCGGGAGCAGAAGCCCGTCTCTGGTCACTGTGTCGGGCTCTGTGTCCGTCCACTCCTCCTTTGGACCGATGTCTGTCAGCAGACTCCTCACAGACGGAGGAAGTCTCCGTCTAATTACTGGATTCATCGCTGGTTGAAGCACGATGTTGTAGAGAAAGCTGCGAAGTCTCAAGTCCAGAAGAAGTAACCTGTGAATAGAAGAAATTAAAATAATAGTAATTAGTTAGTAGGGATGTATGTTACTGAGTTACATTACTGTCACACAGTGGATCTGACAGGTTAACTAGAAACAGAGGGATTTCTACGTATCGTTACATCCGTAACCCGCTTTCATATCTCTTCAACTGTCCCCAATAAAGCTGGCAACGTTCAATGCTCAATAGTTTATATCTTAAAGTACTAAATGTACTTACTTTCCAGCATTTGCACCAACACCAACGTTTCACGTTTGTTGTCCAAATCATGGAAATCAAGCCTCCATGTCGCCTGTTGATGACGTATCGCCGCCTTAAAGCTGCAGTTTTTTTTTCTTGGCGCTCAGTGCGACCAGAGACCAGAGACATGAACCAGAGACAGCCGGTGCTACTGCTGCCACAAGTGACAATAATATATTATTAATATTAATATTAATAATAATAATAATAATAATAATAATAATAATAATAATGATAATAATAATGATAATAATAATGATGATAATAATAATTATAATTATAATAATTATGATAATAATAATAATATAAAAATAATAATTTTCATCTTAATATTACTATTATTTATTAAATATGTGATAAATATATAAATATAAATATAAAATATAAATATGTGTGTAAATGATTCAGTCAAAAATTAGATGGAATAATTTATCTTTGAATTATTTAAATACATATTTTGTAACGAAACATACCACAAGGTCCATTAAGTAGCTGTTCTGGAGCTTTCAATCATAGCGCATGATCTTTAGCAGCAGATGGAGTTTGCCCAGTTGTCATGGACACTTTTAAGAACATCTTGTTCACGTTGGAGAATAAATCTGAGGTCAATTTATGTTGCCGAGGTCATGAATAAACAGAAAACTCAATGAAATTCTAAAAGTATTTCATCTATGAAATTTGAAGCCTAAGAAGTAGTTTACCTAATAAGTTGTCATAATATCACCACCATCATATGTTCATATATAAAAATATTTGATATAATATCGGCTAAGAAAATGATCATGTGACAGTCCATGTAATTTGAAAAAGAAGATTGAGCTAGTATTGGGAATGGCAAAAATAGACCATGATTTCCTGATTTCCTGATATGATGTTGCCTATTGCCTTTTTAAGAGATAATTTTTCTACAAAGATGAAACTGCCATTTGGCTAATAATCTATAGACCACTTCAAGGAGAATCTAGGTGAAAATACTCAACCTTACAAACAAAGTCTAATTAGTTTAAAAATATATATATTGCAATTTGTGTAGTCTTCTTTTCTTTACTTTGCCATGAAGGTTAATTGGTCTTGTACAGTCCCCAAACATTGAGACATTTGTTGTATGTCTATGTTTACACCTTGACCATGTAGAGCCTGTCCAAATCTGCCGCCATTGCTACATGGTTATTGCATTTATTCAGTTGTCTAGAACAGTGATTCATAAATGGGGGTCCGAGGACCCACAGGGGTCGGTGGTACTCTGCCATGGGGTCCGCGAAATAGTTTGCAATAAATCATAAAATTGTGCTGTATCTTTAAAAAGTACATATCTACAGATGGGGACCATTTGCGTCAATGAAGCAAGAATATTGTGTCCATTACTACCACCCATGTTAGCTTTGGGCCAATAGAAACTCTGATATGATTGTGACACATCAAGTCAATCTATCATGAATCAGTAACTTACCTCAGGGCGCAACAAACCGTTCCTGCTGCTGCTCAGCTTAGCTTATTAGCCAGCTAACTAGCTGGCCAGCATGGAGAAATATTAAAATTGTCAAGTGACGCTGAGCCTAAACTGGCTAAATTGAGTAAATATGACAACAGTTATATTGAGTTTAGTTTTATTGAGAACAGCGACTGGACACCAAAATGCGTCATGTGTATTCAGTTGCTAGTGAACGAGGCCATGAAGCCGGCCGAGCTAAAGCGACATCTGATTATAAAGCACCCGGAATATCAGGGCAAAACAAAGTGGTATTAACGTGATTCAAATTTAAATGTGTTTCTGTTTATCACTATGGAACAGGTCCAATATGGTATCGAAGAGTGCAAATGGTAGTAAGCATATGTTTAATCGGTGTTACGATTCTGAGGGGGTCCATGGAAAATGTTCTCCCCTCTAAAAGGTCCGTGGCCCCAAAAACTTTGAGAACCCCTGGTCTAGAAACCTGAAACACACTCACCAATACACAGAAAATGTTCTCTATGTGAACTGCGAACCAACTGACTGAACAAGTCTATCATATCTGTTCTATGAGGCCTTACCAGTGGCACTGCCTACACAGCTGAATGGCTTGTTCAATCCAAATTAAGATTATTGAGTTTATCCGTAGACTACCCTGGCAACTAAATGACTGAACTAACTGTTGTTAAAAGTCCCATATTGTAAAAAGTGAGATTTTCATGTCTTTTATTTTATAAAGCAGGTTTAAGTGATATATAAATACTGTGAAAGTATCAAAACACTCAATATACAGAGAAATACACACAGCCCGTACAGAAATTGTTTATTTGAAACAAGCCGTCAGGATTTCTGTCCATTTGTGATGTCACAAATATACAATATATATAGATCATCACACGATTTTAAACGTAAACATTCTAAATGTGTCCCAGTTTATTTCCTGTTGCAGTGTATGTGAATAACATCAGCTGAC
The DNA here is from genome assembly GCF_043250625.1 of Sebastes fasciatus. Classification (NCBI taxonomy): domain Eukaryota; kingdom Metazoa; phylum Chordata; class Actinopteri; order Perciformes; family Sebastidae; genus Sebastes; species Sebastes fasciatus. Next base: position 3,951,220 of record NC_133803.1, on the reverse strand, counting down.
AGTAAGTAAACATGGACCCAAACTGTTGCCTAGCAACGCTTTCCGTTGCAATTCCGTTGAAATGCACTAAAACGGAGCATTTCAGACAGAGGGTAAATGCAGGTATATTTAGGAAGACCATATGAGGAAAATAAAGTTTTTTTTTTAAACATTAAAGCATGTAAACATGTTCTAGTAGAAACACAAAATACAAGTATGAACCTGAAAATGAGCACGATATGGGACCTTTAAAGCCTGAAAAGTTGTGATGTTATTTAAAGCTGAAGTAGGTGAGATTGGAGCAAATATGATTAAAAAAAAGTTATTTTTATAAAAAGGTCGCTATATCGTGACAGTAGTACATAAAACAGGTAACCTGAAAAAAGTAATGTGCCTCTGTATCCTCCGGTGCTCCTAACGGCATCTGCAAGATTTCACAGACCGGAAGAAAACAAGCAGTAAGAGCTGATCTGGGGTTCCGCTGCCCAGCTGCCGTCTATGAGAGCCGGCTGTCAATCACTTGCGAACTCCGACCGAACGATCAAACTACGCCGCACTGATCAAATATGAATCAATATTATGTTATGTTAATGCCTATTTCTCTCCTCAAATGTTTTCAGAATCATCTTGTAGTGCACGGTTTAGCTGTAAAATGAGAGAGATTGTGATGCCGCCGCCATTGTGAAATCTGGTGAAGGAACGCCAAGTGCTGGTCACATGACCGTAGCACAGCCAATAGGAACGCTCTCTCAATGAAATGACCTGTGATCGGTAAAAGTTTCCCGTCACGGGCTCGATTTTCTAAAGCCTGAAAACAGAGCCATGAAGAAGAGCAGAAGTCTAGTTTTCTCTCAGAACACTTGAATTACAATATGCTGAAAGGTTATTATGGAATTTTTGACCAATGATGCCAAAAATATACTGTCTACTGAAGCTTTAAGCTAGAGCTTCTTTGTTGTTGGAAAGCAGCCAGGCAGATTGGAATGACTCATCACAACCATGTATGCATCATGTCACAGTCTGGCTAACCGTCCCTCCATCTAACTTCCTGTCAATCTGTACATTATGCATGTCCGTCTCTATGTTTGTCTCCCTGACTGTGCCGTGTGTCTACATCTCCCGTGGGGCTGTTTGCTATGAGGTGATTGTCTCCTGCAGGGGGTCAAGCATGGTAAAGGTCACGCAGGTGGGGAGTTGTCAGATGGCTGTCCACCCCTCACTGGGCCGAGGGGTTCCCGTGCCGCCTGTCGGAGCCCGTGGGGAAAGGGGGAGGAGGAGGGGGGTCCGAGGTGGACGTGTACCATGCTGTCTTGGCCCCGCCCCTGGCTGCCGTGCCAGTAGTCCTGGGTGGGCTGCTGCCTCCTTGTGTCTCCTTTATTCTTCCCTGGCATGTCCTGTGACATGTTAGTATCCCCAACACTAAATCCAAAGGCTTACTAACTGACTGTTAGACTGATGATATGCAGTAAATCTCATCCAGGTTAGGAAAGCTTTTTGTCCTCTTTGCATGATTTTTGGCACAGGTCTGATAATTTTGCTTTTAGTTGACAGTCTCATCACAGAGAGAAAAGATGTAACAACCGGTTATATCATGTGGGTCATACAGTAACCACAGTGAGACACATTTTAGCTATAAAGAAAATCTACATTTATGGCCTTATGCATGGATATAATGGAGTGCTCCAGGGATGACGTATTTTTGTCAGCCAACCAGGAAGTTAGCATTGCCCTTGGTTCCCTCTACAAAATGCAGATGAGATTTTTCCATTGGGTTTTGGATTATTGCAGAAAATAAGCTCTGTGACAAACAAACGTCTATGATACTTACACGTTTTGTTCAGCAAGATAATCTCCTCAAATGAACAACACTTTTATTTATAAAAAAATAAATTGAATTGAAATTGAATTATGATTTTTGAAGTGTGAATGCAATCTGCAGAAGTAAAAAGCTAACGTTAGGCTACAAATAAACTACACCACAGTTGCATGAACGTGAGTATACACAACGGGGCTGTAGAGGCGGACGAGTCGGCGTGATGACGTTTTGTGGTCTCATTTGGCCATTTGTTAGCAATGTCTCAAGATATCATGTCCTGCAAAAAATAATACATACTCTTTCTGTTCAAAACATAACGCACATTTTACATCCTCCATTATCCATCACACATGTGGCACCCCTACGCATAGAAACACACATCACCCTGTGGTGTCAGTTGATAAGCAGATCATTAGTCTGATACAAGAAATCCAACTAATGATGAGAAGTATGAGTATGAGAGTATGAAATACATCATTTGATATACAGTGTAGTGCATGTGAAGCTCAGTCCACGCTCTTATGCCTAGTTGCAGGGGTCATGAAAGTGTTCAGATTTTAAAATGGGATTGGAGTGCAAGATATTGTGAAAAAAAGAAAATGTACAGTGCACACACACACACACACACACACACACGCACGCACGCACGCACACACACACACACAAACACACACACACACTTACACACATGTCCCGCTGTCTGCCACCAGCTGATAGGTGACAGGGAACAGGCTTTGCCTTTTGGGCATGTCCAGCCCTGGCATGTCTGGAGCTGTCTACTGTACAGCAGCAGGGCGTGTGTGTGTGTGTGTGCGGTTAAAGAGAGTAGACCTATGTTGATGTAGACTGTTCTGTCACCTGTCAGCCCAAAAGGATCTGGCATTATAGGGCACCCAAAAGGGAGGCATCGTGTATGTGTGTGTGTGTGTGCATGTCTGTGTCTCATGTCCAGTTTCTATGTGATCAGCCGGAAGCGAGTGTTTCAGTTTGACTGACTGACTTTTGCACCTATATAATCAAACGTTTTTCTTTTTCATCACCTCATTAATAACGTGAACAATATGAGGAAATTCATATGTGACTTTGTGACGATATCATAATATAAAATGTCTGTAATCTCCCCTGTAGTGCACAGTATAAGAGGTGAAAACAAGATGAGATGCATGTGTATAGAACTTTATTTAATCAGGAAAGGGCACCTAATGATAAACAATCTTCCCAAGCGAATGCAGATACATAATATGATTTTTTTTTAAGTTGAAATAGAGTTTTTGTTATTGTGGTTAAATAAATGTAATTTATGGTGTTGTTACATTGCTGCTAGACCGCCCCGTTAATAAAGGTGCGGGCCTCCATTGGTGTGCGGCAAGTGGGAGAGCCAATAGGTTATTGAACGTAGTGAAAATGTTGATTTTGAAAGGCTAAATGCCAACAAATATAGATTGAAGCAGAATATTTCATTAGATTTTGCTATTAAGTACCAAAAGAATATATCTTTTTAAGTATTTTTATTAACAGACTTTTGTATTAGTTATCTAGCAAGTGTGTTATTATGATTTTAGTTCCATATGAGCAAATCTAATTTTGACAATCTCCGAGCAGACTAATCCTGGCGAACCCCCGTGTTCTACTAAGGTGGGCCCGGACCCCAGGTTGGGAACCACTGGAGTAGTTAAAATGATAAAATAACAGGAGTCAATATACAATTACAATGATAGGTACCAGACACACAATCGATTACAATTCCTGAAAAATAAATAGATAAAATACAATACAACTATGCAGATAATCACAATATATCCTAAAATATCAAAGTGCACCAATGTCAGTGAGTGTCAGTGAGTGTGTGGGAGTGGAAGGTGTATTGCAACCTGACATAGCAACAACACCCTCTTCCTCCCTCGCCCTCTCATCCTCCCTTTCATCTCTCCTCCATATAGGCTACCTTTTTTCATGAATGAACCCAGGAATGTAAGCTCAGCTCCCCAGCATGAAAGCATCAATGTACTCCTTCAATAATTCATCTCCAGGATCTATTATTTACCTATTATTATAAGGCTTCACTGTGCCCCAACAGACCTCTCCTCCTCCTCCTCCTCTCTCCTTCTCTGTCTTCCTTCCTTTAATTGACAACCTTTGCCAGGTCACTCAATCCATATAAACAAATCCCTGTTTCCTGTGCAGCTCCTTGATCTGCCTCGACCAGTGGACTCTCCCTTTGAGTGTGTGTGTTTGTGTGTGTGTGTGTGTTCTGGGTGCAGTGCGGCATGTGATGTGCTAAAACACAGGTAGATGGAGCGGTAGCCTCTCAGTGACCTAAAGCAGCTGTTGACAGCAGTGACAGTAGAAACAAGCAGGAAGAAGGGGAAAGAAACCTCGCAGCACTCTAGAAGTCAACCTTCTTCTCTGTCTCTGTGTCTCTGTGTCTGTGTGTCTCTCGACCCAGGCAGGAAATAGAGGGTCCGATGCATCACGGTAGCCTACACCAGTAATTTCATGTACTATTAGTTTTTCTACACCGCCGATTTCATGTACTGTTATTTTGCAACTCCAGACTTTAGACTTTTTCTTGTGCTTACTCAGTCAGTCACGTAGCCTATCTCACTTTTCTCTCACTCTCACTCCCTACTCCCCCCTTTTCATGTGTATTTGTTTAACAAATAGAGTATTATTGTGATAATCTATAAGGGTGCAATACACAGTTTAGATTAGATTAGATTAGATTAGATACAAACTAATTAATTTTTTTTTTTTTTTTCCAATTGGTCTAATTTATTTTTATGATTTGAGACGGTTCTTGGTTTGTTTTAAGGTGCAATTTAGAGTGTTTTTAGGATGAAATCATTTATCTGTTTGTATTAGAAATATAATTTCTAGCTTTAAAACAGTTATTATCACATCCATTTTGACTGCCCTAAAAAATATTTTTTAGGTTGGAGTGGCAGAAGCTGGATTTTTGATCTGTTTTATGTTGTTTGTCTGTAACTAAAAGAGAATTTTTTAAAATCTCAATGAGGCTTTCACGGCTAAATAAAGGTTAAATGAATAAATACATTTAACATAAAAAAATCATATATTTCATTTAATTATTTCATATTTTAATTATATTATTATTTTACATTTATCAAACAGAATATAAAACAATATCTTGAGGTCAGAGGTCAATGGACCCCTTTGAAAATGGCCATGCCAGTTTTTCCTTGCCAAAATTTAGCATAATTTCATAGTGTTATTTAGCCTCCTTTGCGACAGTATGGCATGGTTTGCACCAATGGATTTCTTAGGTTTTCTAGTTTCATATGATGCCAGTATCTTCACTCTAACTTTAAAACAGTTATTATCGCGTTCATTTTGACAGCCGTAATAAAAATATATAATTTCTTTGGGGTTGGACTGAGTTCATTCATGATTTTAGAATCGCAACTCTGATTAGTGGCATATTTTTGATCGGTTTTATGTGGTTTGTCTGTAACTAAAAGAGGATTTTTTAAATCTCAACGAGGCTTTCACTGCTAAATAAAGGTTAAATAAATAAATACATTTAACATTAAAAAAATCACATATTTTATATAATTATTCCATATTTTAATTCTATTATGATCTAGCATTTTAAAATAGAATTAAAAAATTATAACAAATGTAAGACAGTGGTCAGGCTTTTTAATTTTTCAAGGGAGAGGTCCTCCCCCCCTTGAAAAATTAAAAAGATGATTTAAAGAACATTAAGTGTTAGAAAATAAATACTGAATAAAATATAGGACAATAAGAGACATAAGCAAGCAATCATCATTGTGAAGATTGTCAGTATTTTACAGTCTCTACACTAGTGCCAGTGGGTTGAATTACGTGTTTTTACAGTATACGGCACAAAACAGAGAGGATGTTGTTCTTTCAGACTAGCACAGTTTTCACAATAACAGGTTGTGGAACAAGCACAGAGCCGTTGGGAATAGTGCTTGCAACATGCCTGTCCTCTTCAGTAGAGTGACAGACTAGATGAAAACATGTGGAGGGATGACATTCAACCCCCCTAAACAAGCAGCAGCCAGTCATTACAAACTCGTGCTGTGCAACCGAACATTATTCAAACCCTCTGGACTTTAATTTAAATTCTAGTGAAGATTTTCTAAAGATACCAAATATTCAAGGCTGAATCTTAGGAAATGTATACACAGTGTACTACTCCCAAGACATCTAGAATATTCCTACCTGATAGAGTATGAAACAATATCGTGATATCACCGTTATTATGTTAAAAAATTCTAATTATGTGGCACTTTTCTATTTATCACAAGCCTGACCTCTCTCTGTCTTCTCATGGTAAAAATAAAATAAAAAAAGTGAGACTTCCATGTTTTTCCCGCTACTTCCCCTTCTCCATCACACCATTCCCGCAGGAGCAAACCTGAGACTGGCTGTGTATCGGTGTATCGCCCGCCTCCATCTGTCCAACCTCCGGCCCCGCCTCCCTCCATCCCCACGAGAGGGAGCAGCGGATCAAGAAGAGGGGAGGAATGGAGGAGGGAGCGAGGGAGCGAAAGAGAGAAGTGCGTCTGCGTCCCAAAGGATTGGTCTCTGTCTGTCTAAATCAGGAAGTGAGAATGTGACGGCAGGAGAGGCAGAGCAGGGACATCCCTACAGTGTGTGTGTGTGTGTGTGTGTGTGTGTGTGTGTGTGTGTGTGTGTGTGTGTGTGTGTGTGTGTGTGTGTGTGTGTGTGTGTTTGCGTGCGTGTGTGCGTGTGTGTGTGTGTGTGTTTGGATGGACCTTGTTGAGCTGAGGTGTCATATATGTGAAGATCACAGTTTCAAGCTAGTGGCAACCAGGGATGACGCTCTAAATCACTGAAATGCCAGAGACAACTGTGCTGTGATATGTTGTGTGTATGTGTTTGTGTGTGTGTGTGTGTGTCTTTTGGGACATTTGATGGAGATTACAGTAATACCACTTTTAGAGTCTGAAAGTGAAAATGTTATCAAGTATGTCACCTTGGAAAAAAGGGAGTGACATCGTCTCATCTAGACCCTGATGTTCACACCCACACACACAGACACACACACATACACGCACACATACACACACACACACACATACATCTAGATCACTGTTTTTTTTGTCTGAAGTACCCTCACAGCTCTGTCAGTTGAACTCAAATACCCCGTCTTTGACACCACCTGTCATGTTCCAAATGTGCTGATTTAAATTGATTTCAACTGGATGTTATTTAACACTATTAAATAAAATTAGGGCTGTCAATCGATTAAAATATTTAATTGTGATTAATCACATGATTGTCCATAGTTAATCGCGCATTTTTTAACTGTTCAAAATGTACCTTAAAGGGAGATTTGTCAAGTATTTAATACCCTTATCAACATGGGAGTGAGCAAATATACTTGCTTTATGCAAATGTATGTCTATATTTATTATTGGAAATCAATTATCAGCACAAAACAATGACAAATATTGTCCAGAAACCCTCACAGGTACTGGATTTAGCATTAAAAAATGTGCTCAAATCAAAACATGGCAAACTGCAGCCCAACAGGCAACAACACCCATAGAACCCATTTTCATTCACATATCTGGAGGTCAGAGGTCAAGGGACCCCTTTGCCAGTTTTTCCTCACCAAAATTTAGCGCAACTTTGGAGCGTTATTTAGCCTCCTTTGCAACAAGCTAGTATGACATGATTGGTACCAATGGATTCCTTATGTATTCTAGTTTCATATGATGCCAGTATCTTCACTCTAGTTTTAAGATCCTGCTACAACTAAAAAACTGCAAGTTGCCTTAATGCGTTCAAGAAATTAGTGGCTTTAAAATGGATTTGCATTAACTTTGACAGCCCTAATAAAAATAAACAATATTTTTTTTAGGTTGGTATGGCAGAAGCTGGACTTTTCAAACATTTATCCTTTACTTTTATTTTAACCACTTATCTATGATTTCAAGCTTTGAATTCAACAATTTATCCTATACTTTACCTTTACCTTTTACCTAACTTTTCAACTGTTTTTTTTAAAGTAATAATCTCGAGGATTTTCGAGAGTTTTGCGATTGAGCCTATGGTCCACTGATGAAAGCCTTTGGCATTTGCAGTATTACGATCTGGGTGTCTGTTGCGACATTCCCGGGAAAAATCACAAGCAGTGCTCTCTGGGAATTGAGATCCAAAAACACACCTGCAATTACCGCTTATCACAATAGGTGCCACCAAAAAGAACAAAATGGAGATCTTCGAGCTTGTAAGCTAAACTATTTCAAACCAGGCGGCAAACTCTGAAAAGTGAAGCCAATGCTGAAGTGCCTTAAACTTGCATTCTTTCTAACAGCCAGCAGGGGGCGACTCCTCTGGTTGCAAAACTGGCTGATTGTATAGAAGTCTATGAGAAAATGAGCCCACTTCTCACTTGATTTATTACCTCAGTAAACATTATAAACACAAGTTTATTGTCTCAATCGCTAGTTTCAAGTCTTCTTCAATACAGCATGATGTTCATTTTGTAAATTATGGTCCCATTTAGAGTCAAATAGACCATAAAGTAGGGGATGCTTTTGGGCGTGGCTAGCTTGTGATTGACAGGTCGTTACCACGGCGTTGTCTGGGTTTTTGTCTTAAAACTTTAACCCTTTCACACTGTGTTTTCAGTTCATGAAAGTTAATTATAACCTTTTTGGTCTACTAAAAAATGTCTTATTCAGTTTTCGGTTGTGCTTAGCTCCAACCTCTCGTGTCACTTTTGATTGCAAAAAAACAAGATGGCGACATTAAAAAACCAAGATGGCGACGGCTAAAATGTCGAACTCGAGGCTTCAAAACGGCAGTCCACAAACCAATGGGTGATGTCACGGTGACTATACATCCACTTCTTATATACAGTGTTTCAAACATTTAAACAATACATTTAATACAAGCTAGGCTATTTCTTTTTATCCACTACTTTTAGCTAACTTTTTGTCAATTAATTTAGCCGCCGATTTTAACAATTTTTTTTGTTAAAAAACTGTTTCAACTTTATCCATTACTTTTTGCTCATTATTTAAACAATTTATCCATAATTCTTTGCTCATTATTTAAACAATTTATCCATAATTCTTTGTTCATTATTTAAACAATTTATTCATTACTTTTTGCTAACTATTTCAACATTTCACCTCTACTTCTCAACCATGCATTACTTTTATCTAACTACTTCTCTGCTAACTCACAATCTAGTTTCACACTCTCAATCACAATACATATTCAGGTGTTTATTTCTATTTTTTCCAAGCTTAGCTGAGCTGTTCTTCAATCTTTCCACGTATCCCCTGCTAACTCAAGTCCCCTCTTGGAGCACGAGTACCCTTGGTTGGAAATCACTGATCTAGATGATGCATCATGCACAGTTATCCACAGTGTACATATGTACACACACGAAACTGTGTGGACGAATAATTAGATAGACGCGGGGCTGTCTCTCTGTTTCCCCTCACACATAAAGCTACATGAATGTAGGCCAACTCACTGTCGGCTTCACTTCCTTCTCGGTACAGTCAAAACAACACACTAACCGTTGTCTCCTCTTGTTTATCAACCTCTATCTCCTCTATCTTTAACTCTCTCTTTCAGGAGGTGTGAGTCACGAAGAATTGTCTAGCAGATCAACAAAACAACTGTTCCTGTGATGGGGCAGCACTCTCACACGGTGACGTTGATATAGCAATAGTCCCATCATTATATCTGTATTAGCAGGGAGAACCCTTCACGCTCCATCACCTACATGCCTTCACCGCATGCTATCTCCTCCAGTGTCTGATGTGTGTTCTGACTCATTTACTCTGGGTGTCCCTACCTTATTCTAGCTTGACAGATGTAGCTCGACACATATTCATGCTACATGTTCAGCATGATATGTTTATTATAATGTATACCCAATCTGCTATTCTATATGAAGCACACTGCAGATTTTTTTTATTGTATATCTACATTTATATATATTGGGGAGAGCACGGAATAAAGGTATAAGTCACTGTATAGAGGTGGAGAGCCTGTCCATAATCACAATAAAGTATTTATTGTACATTTGCTGTAATACTAGACAAATGTGCGTTCCAAAAAAGTCGGAAGGCGAAAATGTCCGACCTCCCACTAGAAAAAGTATAATCGAACGCCTCTCAAAGTTGGAGTTCCTACTTGTGAACTCGGGGCAAATCCATCTACCCCAACTTCATGAAGAAGCAGTTGTCTGACGTCACGTAACAATGGAAGCGCACATTGTAAATGGAAAACCAGGAGCTAAAACGCAATGTAAAGTATATTTGCCTGTATTTGATTAAAATAAAATCTTATGAAGCTATGTGTTGTTTTGTGTTGTTATGAAGCTATGTTTTGTGTGTTGTTATGAAGCAATGTGCTGTTATGAAGCTATGTATTGTTATGTGTTGTTATGAAGCCATGTGTAGTTATTAAGCTATGTGTTGTGTGTTGTTATGAAGCTATGTAATTTTATGAAGCAATATGTTTTTATATGTGTTGTTATGAAGCCATGTGTTGTTATGAAGCTATGTGTTGTGTGTTGTTATGAAGCTATGTGTTTTTATGTGTTGTTATGAAGCTATGTGTTGTGTTGTTATGAAGCTATGTGTTGTGTGTTGTTATGAAGCTATGTGTTTTTATGTGTTGTTATGAAGCTATGTGTTGTGTTGTTATGAAGCTACGTGTTTTTATATGTGTTGTTATGAAGCTATGTGTTGTGTTGTTATGAAGCTATGTGTTGTGTGTTGTTATGAAGCTATGTGTTTTTATGTGTTGTTATGAAGCTATGTGTTGTGTTGTTATGAAGCTACGTGTTTTTATATGTGTTGTTATGAAGCTATGTGTTGTGTTGTTATGAAGCTATGTGCTGTCATGAAGCTACGTGTTGTTATGTGTTGTTATGAAGCCATGTGTTATGAAGCTATGTGTTGATATGTGTTGTTACGAAGTTTAGTAACGTAATTATTGCCCAACGCTATAAGCTAAATGCTAATGTCGGCATGCTAAAATGCTCACAATGAAGACAATGCTGAGTTTCAGTAGGTAGCCTAATGTTTACCATGTTCTCCTTTTCTATTGTAATTCAGATTCAGATTAGATTTATGCACCTCCTCGTGGCTCTGTTTTCAGGCTTTAAAAAATCTAGCCTGTGACGGTAGACTTTGGCCAATCACAGGTAATTTCAGAGAGAGAGTGTTCCTATTGGCTGTTCATTCAACGGAGGCAGCTGTCAATCACTCACGAACTCGGATCAAACGTTCAAACTAGACAGCGCTGATCAAATATGAATTAATATTCTCGTTCTCTAAAGCCTATTTGTTGCATAAAATGTTTTCAGAAACATCTTGTAGTGTACTGTTTAGCTGTAAAACAAGAAAGTTTGCTCTGGCTGGTCGGCGGTATTTCCTCAATTGATCTCAACATGCCGGCCGGGTCACAAGCTTTCAACAGATGTTTCTGAAAATATTTGAGGCAGGAAATAGCCATTACAGTGACAGAATATTGATTCTTATTTTAATGAACGCTGCCTAGTTTGACCGTTTGATCGGAGTCCGCGAGTGGCAGCTGCTCAGAGACACCAAGGCTCCAGCTGCAGATGCCGTTAAGAGCACCGGAGGACACCGGAGGACACAGAGACACATATTTTTTTCAGATTACCTGTCTCATGCACTACTGTCAGGATATTGTGACCGTTTTATGAAAATAACTTTTTTACATCATATTTGCTCCAATCTCGCCTACTGCTGCTTTAATGTTGCATAATGTGAAACAGTTAAAGGTGCAGTGTGTAGGATCTGGCGGCATCTAGCAGTGAGTTTGCAGATTGCAACCAACTGAAACTTCTCCCACGTGCCAAGCATGTAGGAGAACTACAGTGGCCAACGTGAAAACGCAAATGACCCTACCTCGAGCCAGTGTTTGGTTTGTCCTTTCTGGGCTACTGTAGAACATGGCGGCTGGCTCTGGGAAGAGGACCCGCTCTCTATGTAGATATAAACGGCTCATTCTAAGTTAACGAAAACATAACGATTCTTATTATCAGGTGATTATACACTAAAGAAAACATACTTATTAGTATTATACTCCATTTCTGCCAATAGATCCCCAAAATGCTACACACTAGTCCTTTAAATACAGGTAAAGAAGCAGGTGAAATATCACTTAAAGGTCCCATATAGTAAAAAGTAAGATTTTCATATCTTTTATATTTTAAGCAGGTTTAAGTGCTATATAAATACTATCGTAAGTATCGAAATGCTCAATATACAGAGAATATACACACAACTCGTTTTCAGAAATTGTGCGTTTGAAACAAGCATCAGGATTTCTGTCTATTTGTGATGTCACAAATATACAATATTTAGAACATTACACAGTTTTAAATGCAAACATTCTAAATGTGTCTCAGTTTATTTCCTGTTGCAGGGTATGCAAATGACATCAGCTGACAGGAAGTAAACATGGACCCAAACTGTTGTTTAGCAATGCAATTCCGTTGCAATTCCGTTGAAATGCACTAAAACAGAGCATTTCAGACAGAAGGTAAATACAGGTATATTCAGACAGACAGTATGAGGAAAATGAAGTTTTTTATTAACATTACAGCATGAAAACATGTTCTAGTAGAAACACAAAATACAAGTATGAACCTGAAAATTAAGATAATATAGGACCTTTATTATTATCAGGACTACACACAAACCCCCCCCCCCCCGCCCACACACTTAACATAGGATACTGCATGTTTACCTTGAAGGCAAGGTAAGGCAACACAATAGAGAAACTCTTTCAAATATTGAGAAGGGACAGGGGTACACTTGGCATTTTGGGCCTGCACATATCACGCACTCTTACTGTGTTAGTGTTAGCTGGAAAAGGTTGTGCGTTAGTGTGTTTGACAGCTCTCCGACCCTGGCTGCGATGTTGACATTAGTGGACCAGGACACATCACCTCTGCTTTGGGAAAAGGCCTACGGTGAGCCTGCCCTCAAGCACAGCACGGGTTGCTCTGTATGTGTATGTGGTTTTACTACATATTTACAGTATTTGTTAAAGTAGAAGCACCACAGACATCTACAATGTAGCACCTGTTAATGCCTGAAGAGATTCACTTATAGCTCTCAGATGCATATTTGTGTGTTTCTGTGTGAGTATTAAAGTCTATATATAAAAGAATGGCACACATTTGAGCCGATTAGACTGTTGTCAGGCTATTAAATAGGCTTAATCAGTCGCTATAAGCCCCATAGATGTGGGTCAACAGGGGCCTACTACACACACTAGTAGGTTTTATCATCTATTCACATGGTAGATCTCCGAAAGAAGGTATAAAAGAACACAACAGCAACCTAGCGACTGTAGAAATTATGACAGGAGCAGAATTGGAAGTCAGGTGCTGTAGTGAAACTCCCGAAGGGGTGAAGGTTGGGGACAATGGATAGGACACACAACACCCAGGTTTTCACCCAGGAGACCAGAGTTCACATCCTTTGTGAAACCAGTGATATGTAGCTTTGTTGCCTAAACCTAAAGAAGCCTTTTTGTTTGTGTTCAAAATGTGACGTTTCATTCAGTTTTACAACATGTTAAAACGTGTTGCTTTTAAGTGTCCCTTTCACTTTTACAAAGCAGTAGGAGTAGTAGGCCCCTAATGACCCACATCTATGGTGCTTATAGCGACTGACGCCTGATAACAGTCGAATCGGGTTAAACAAATAACTGGTCTGGGTTTCAGGTGTTCCTGGAGTGCAGCCTTATTTCACGCTTACATTTTATAAAAGCTTTCTTTTCCCAGTTTTCAACACAAACGTGAAGACAAAAGGCATCTTTGAAACCTTTTCCGGCTCTAATCTCCTCTTTCAGTCATTTGCATGAAAGCTTTACAGCACAAGGAGCCTCAGCCTCCTCAGAGTGTTGATTTTTCACCTCGTTGTTGACATCACTTTCTCACGGCTGTCTGGAAATCAAATCCGATCGAGTTTTATATTCCACAAATTGTCAGCATGCCAACTCTGGAGGATTGAGCGAATGGAAGAGGACAGCGAGACGCAAACAAACAAGCACGTAGATGAATAGCCCAACGCCGATGTCAACAACATGCCCGTCATCGTCAGAGTAGACGCAGGCCCTCTGAACCGTGACATGCAATTGGTACGCAGGAAAAGAAGACAAGGTCAACAAAATGATACAGAGCAAACTAATGGGGAAAGGAATTCATATATCTGAAATCTGCCTCAACTCTAACACTCATTGTTTTTCTCTCCTGTGTGTGTGTGTGTGTGTGTGTGTGTGTGTGTGTGTGTGTGTGTGTGTGTGTGTGTGTGTGTGTGTGCTTCACATGTGTTTGTGTGAGCACATATGTATGAAGTCCAGAGCTCTCTTTTGATACATGTGGTGTGGAATGTCAGGCATGTCTCGTCGCATTAGTGAGCGGTGAGGACGACACTGCCTGCCATTGCGCTCCGATGAAGGCGCCTCAACAATGGATACTCCACTCCCACCCTTCAACCCCCCCGAAGCCTTAGCACTTATCAGTTAGAGGGTCTGCGTTCCCCCCGGGGGGATGATTGAGGGTGGGGTTGCCTGCCAAAAACCTGGCCTGGGGCGATGCGAGAGACTTTTCTAGAACTGATGAAGGCCGTGAGAGGAAGCAGTTTTGTGAGGATGTTTATGCTGTTGCTTATTGGCCACATGCAGTGTTGCTGTGTTGCAGCTTTGTGATTCAGCTCAATTTACAGCATTCTCTCTGGCCTCAGCATCACCAGGGTTTTATTGACAAATATTTCTCCTTTACCAGCCGATTAGACCGTTGTCAGGCTATGAAATAGGCGTTATCAGTCGCTATAAACCCCATAGATGTGCGTCAATAGGGGCCTTCAACACCCATTAGTATGTTTTATCAACTATTCACATGGTAGATCACCGAAAGAAGGTATACAAGAACACGGCAGCGAAGATAGGAGCAGAAGTGGAAGTCAGGCGCTGTAGTATATACAGTGTGATACTCCATAAGGGTGGAGGTCGTATCCCGTGGGACACCAACAATGTGTAGTTGTCTTTGTGTTCGTAGTTAATTTAACCCAAAACACTTTTTTTGCCTAAACCAAAAAAAGTTATAATTTTGTTACCTAAACCTAAAGAAGCTGTGATTTTGTTGACTAAACCTTTTTTTTTTTGCCTAAACCTGAAGAAGTTGTAGTTGTATTACCTACATCTAAAGAAGTTGTAGTTTTGTTGTCTAAACCAAACTGTTTTGTTTTTTGTTTTTTTGCCTAAATGTAAAGAAGTTGTATTTTTTTTTTGCCTAAACCTAAAGAAGCCTTTTTGTTAGTGTTCAAAACGTGACGTTTCATACAGTTTTACAACATGTTAGAACCTGTTGCTTTTAAGTTTCACTTTCACTTTTACAACGTAGTAGGCGTAGTCGGTCCATATTGACCCAAATCTATGGTGCTAATAGCGACTGATAACGCCTATAATGGCCTGATAACAGTTGCATCGGGTGTCTTCACATAATTATTCGTAGGATTTGTCTTCTATCTGTCTTAGTTTCTCTTTGTATGATTCTCTTTCATTCATTCAAACTACCTCTTCCTCATCTTTTCCTCCCTCTCCTGGCTTCGCTTAGATCTCGTCCCGACCTTTGACATCCACCCATACATCCACCAGCCCTTTGGTGTCTTGTCCATCTCTGTATCTGTCTCCTGTCTAGCCTCAGGTCACACTCTTAATCCCAATCTCACCCTTCCGACTCCTTGTCCTCGGGCCTGTTGGCTGCAGGTGGATGTAGCACGTCTGTCGCAGGGTGGCGAAGCTGTCATTCACTGTGCACGTGCGTGTATTTGTGTGTGTGTATGCGTGCGTGTGTGTATGGTGAGGGGGGTGTGAAAGCAGCTGTCACGCTGTCTCAGGATCATATGCTGGCTGTCAGACATGCTGAAAAGTAACTGACATCCAACCAGCAAAACACACACACACACACACACACACACACACACACACACACACACACACACACACCATGGTGTCATGTGAGAACACAGTACCAAAATCTTCATTTTACAAATTCAACGAATTTGAAGATTTTGATTTTGAAATTATGCTTTATTCAACTTTAATATTTTTGACACATATTCTTCTGTCAAAAAACAGAACTGAAAATGCCTTCAGTTAGTATTTACTAACATATTAACATGTTTTAACAGAAGCCCACGTGGTGAAGCACCAAACGCTTGTCGTTCCTTTTTCATGAGGGCCAGGATGATCTGGTTCTCAACCATAGCCTGTATGTATATATAGATAGACAACACGTCTCCACTTCCTCCCACTGTACAAAAGTGAAGCCAAAATATCCCAGATACGGGAACCAGAGTCTGCGCCGTAGTGATCGCATCCGCCCAAGCTGATCACATGCCAAGCACGTCCACCACTTGTCAGCGTGAGCCACGTAGCTGCTAGCACCACGGTAGCTGTTTGGCTAGAAAGACACAACAATTAACCAGAATATTTCTAGAAGTACATTTATGATCAAATTGACACATTTTATCACACAGACTCGTGACGTTATGGAAAGTTAAAGTCACATTTCCTCTCTCATACAATTGACCCTTCGCTAAGTCCCGCCTCTCAATCGCAGACTGGTCAATCATTTTCAAGCTGGTTTTGTGGATTTCGAGCTAGTCGTGGTTAAATGTTGTGCCTGGGGTACGTGTAACAGTGATACTCCTTAC
Organism: Sebastes fasciatus; assembly: GCF_043250625.1. NCBI lineage: Eukaryota > Metazoa > Chordata > Actinopteri > Perciformes > Sebastidae > Sebastes > Sebastes fasciatus. The sequence continues at coordinate 3,934,678 of NC_133803.1, read as the reverse complement.
CCAGAGAGGTTGGAAGGAGATGGTAAATGGTAAATGGACTAGCATTTATAGTGCTTTTCTAGTCTTCCAACCACTCAGAGCGCTTTACACTACATGTCAGCATTCACACACACATTCATACACCGATGGCAGAAGCTGCCATGCAAGGTGCCAACCTGCCCATCTGGATCTAATCTAAAAACTCATTCACACACCGATGGCGCAGCCTTCGGGAGTTCAGTATCTTGCCCAAGGACACTTCAACGTGTGGAGTGGACGAGCCGGAGATCGAACCGTCGACCTTCCGATTTGTGGAAGACCCGCTCTACCCTCTGAGCCACAGCCGCGAGATATATGTTTCTAAAACGTTACGTTTCAACATTAAAGCCTGCGGAGCTAACATTAGCAGAGTGTGTTAGCAACTCATTAACTAGTGTTAGCACTATGCTACAATAGCTAATAGCTGAATGTGTACTGAATATGTACACATGCTGCTTTTGCTTTTTAATAATTGTGTGCTGAACAGTGAATAAAGACCTACCCAGCTTTACAGGACAGTGTTGTTGTCCCTTAATTTCATTGTCTTCTGCCTCAATCGCCAGTTGATGCGGTTGTTCACTTTTACACCGTGATCTGTAGGCTTTAGATAAGATAAGATAAGATAAGATATTCCTTTATTAGTCCCACAGTGGGGGAATTTGCAGTGTTACAGCAGCAAAGGGGAGAGTGCAGAAACAAGAAGCAGCAGTAAAAACAAAAAATCAAGAAACAACACAGCGCGAAAAGCAAAACAAAAATGGACAGACATATAAAATATGAACAATTTAAATAAAAGGAATATAAAAATAGGAACAATATAAACAAGGGGAATATTAAAAATTGGAACAATATATACAGTATTGACAATAAACAGACTATTAACACAATTGCACAGTGATTTGAATGAAATTGCACCTGAAAGTATTGCACAGTATGAGTTGAAGTTGCACCTGAGTAGTATTGATAGACAGTTGGTGTACAGCTTCCATCTTTATCTTTTAACCTTGTTTTTGCTGCTGAATCATTTTGACATCCCGATATATCCTCCAAATGCATGTAGATCCATCGTCTGCTTCTCTCTGAAATCGCTTTTTTGTTTTTCAAAAAAATGAGATAATATTTATACAGGAAGTGCAGTTAGTGACAGTGTGTCCTCCATGGTAGCTCTGACAGCTTGACGGAGTAGCAGCAGGGGGCGGGGCTTAGCAAAGGGTCAATTCCCGAGGCTCCAGCTGCTCGACTACTTCACTCAGAGCAGCGGTCAATCATGACATTTCACCCCCTTTTTTATAGCATCAGTTAACTAATTAAAACCAAACGTATCAGAAATAGTAACACTTGAACATACATCAGTGTGATAAACCTACCTAAAAAGACAGAAACCATCTTTGGGAAATTTATTTGACATGTACTTTTTACTTTAGGCCATGTCCCTTCTGCTAACATAGAGGGGGCCGGATTTATGACCAATATTGCAGCCAGCCACCAGGGGGCGATGGAGATGCTTTGGCTTCACTTTGGGGAGCTGTCATGTCGTCCATTTTTATATCTATGTTCTCAACCAAACATCTGATGCATCTGGTGTGCTGAATTGTCCTTGAGCAAGACAATAGGTGCATTCCGATCGCTTAGCTCAGGGGTGTGCAACCTGCGGCTCCAGTGGCTCCCTGTGGATTTAAAAATGGAAATGAACAACTGTTGTTTGTTTACATTTCATTTTTATTTATCATTGTTGTAGGTCTATGGTACGACGGTACGATGGAGTATTAGGGCCAAATTGAGGAAAAAAAATAAAGTCATAATATTACGAGAATAAAGTCATAGGTTTACGAGAAATAAAGTCGTAATATTATGCAAATAAAGTCAGAAGTTTAAGAGAAAAAAGTCATAGTATTATGAGAATAAAATCATAATATTATAAAGTATTAAATTTACGTATTATTTTCTTTTTTTCTCATAAAGTTATGACTTTATTCTCGTAAAGTTTTGACTTTATTCTCGTAATATCACGACTTTTTTTCTCGTAAAGTTATGACTTTATTCTCATAATATTCCAACTTTTTTTCTTGTAAAGTTATGACTTTATTCTCGTAATATTACGAAATTTTTTCTCGTTAAGTTATGACTTTATTCTCGTAATTTTACGACTTTTTTCTCGTTAAGTTACGACTTTTTTCTCGTAATATTATGACTTCATTCTCATAATATTACCTCTTTTTCTCGTTAAGTTATGACTTTATTCTCGTAATATTACGACTTTTTTTCTCGTTAAGTTACGACTTTTTTCTCGTAAAGTTATGACTTTATTCTTGTCATATTACAACTTTTTTTCTCGTAAAGTTATGACTTTATTCTCGTAATATGACTTTTTTCTTGTATAGTTATGACTTTATTCTCATAATATTACCTCTTTTTCTCGTTAAGTTATGACTTTATTCTCGTAATATTACGACTTTTTTTCTCGTTAAGTTACGACTTTTTTCTCGTAAAGTTATGACTTTATTCTTGTCATATTACAACTTTTTTTCTCGTAAAGTTATGACTTTATTCTCGTAATATTATGACTTTTTCCTTGTTTAGTTATGACTTTATTCTCATAATATTACCTCTTTTTCTCGTTAAGTTATGACTTTATTCTCGTAATATTACGACTTTTTTTCTCGTTAAGTTACGACTTTTTTCTTGTAAAGTTATGACTTTTTTTCTCGTAAAGTTATGACTTTATTCTCGTAATATTACGACTTTTTTTCTCGTAAAGTTATGACTTTATTCTCATATTATTACGACTTTTTTTCTCGTTAAGTTATGACTTTATTCTCGTAATATTCCGACTTTTTTTCTCGTTAAGTTACAATTTTTTTCTCGTTAAGTTATGCCTTTATTCTCGTAATATTACGACTTTTTTTCTCGTTAAGTTACGACTTTTTTCTCGTAAAGTTATGACTTTATTCTTGTCATATTACAACTTTTTTTCTCGTAAAGTTATGACTTTATTCTCGTAATATTATGACTTTTTCCTTGTTTAGTTATGACTTTATTCTCATAATATTACCTCTTTTTCTCGTTAAGTTATGACTTTATTCTCGTAATATTACGACTTTTTTTCTCGTTAAGTTACGACTTTTTTCTTGTAAAGTTATGACTTTTTTTCTCGTAAAGTTATGACTTTATTCTCGTAATATTACGACTTTTTTTCTCGTAAAGTTATGACTTTATTCTCATATTATTACGACTTTTTTTCTCGTTAAGTTATGACTTTATTCTCGTAATATTCCGACTTTTTTTCTCGTTAAGTTACAATTTTTTTCTCGTTAAGTTATGCCTTTATTCTCGTAATATTACGACTTTTTTTCTCGTTAAGTTACGACTTTTTTCTCGTAAAGTTATGACTTTATTCTTGTCATATTACAACTTTTTTTCTCGTAAAGTTATGACTTTATTCTCGTAATATTATGACTTTTTCCTTGTTTAGTTATGACTTTATTCTCATAATATTACCTCTTTTTCTCGTTAAGTTATGACTTTATTCTCGTAATATTACGACTTTTTTTCTCGTTAAGTTACGACTTTTTTCTTGTAAAGTTATGACTTTTTTTCTCGTAAAGTTATGACTTTATTCTCGTAATATTACGACTTTTTTTCTCGTAAAGTTATGACTTTATTCTCATATTATTACGACTTTTTTTCTCGTTAAGTTATGACTTTATTCTCGTAATATTCCGACTTTTTTTCTCGTTAAGTTACAATTTTTTTCTCGTTAAGTTATGCCTTTATTCTCGTAATATTCCGACTTTTCTTCTCGTAAAGTTATGACTTTATTCTTGTAATATTCCGACTTTTTTTCTCGTAAAGTTATGACTTTATTCTTGTAATATTACGACTTTTTTTCTCGTAAAGTTATGACTTTATTCTCGTAAAGTTATGAATTTATTCTCGTAAAGTTATGACTTTATTCTCGTAATATTACAAATTTTGTTCTCGTAAAGTTATGACTTTATTTTTGTAATATTACGACTTTTGTCTTGTTAAGTTATGACTATATTCTCGTAATATTAAGACTTTTTTCTCATAAAGTTATGACTTTATTCTCGTAATATTACAACTTTTTTCTCGTAATATTATGACTTTATTCTGGAAATTTCCGATTTATTTTCCCTCAATGTACTCCGTAGTACATTTGCACTTTGGCCCTCACTGCATTAAACTGCATTAAACTTATATACTATATACTCAACTGGCATTGTGATCTGGAGACATCGCTGTTCCCTCAGTATTGCAGAGATAACGATAATGTTATTGATATCTAACTATTAATTCAGGGTCCCAGCAGGAGATATTTCCATATTTTATTTCAGAAGTGTAAAATTTACACAGTAGCAGCAACAGGTATCCGAGATGTTTACATTACCAACACACAGAGGAAGCGATGTCTGTGTTCCGAATGGAGGAATTGTCAAGGGAAGTTCCCTGAACTGACATTCCCTGAACAGAGAGTAGGGAGTGCAGTTTAAATACACTGTGGATCGGAACGCAGCTACTGAAACTCTGCCAGCTCCTGGGATGCTGACCCTGCTTTGTAACATCTGTTGACAGAGGTCATGTGAAGAGAGGAGTTCCCTCAAGGATCAGAAGTGTTGCATTATTTGTATTCATTATTTATGCCTGTCCCACAAAGACATTTTCATATGCCAACAATACCAGTTCATTGTGTTTTGTGTGTTGAACTGTGGGACTGGATTAAAAAACAATGTCCTGAGCCAACGATAAGTGCTCCAAATCTCCGCTGTCACTTTTCAGCTCTTCTCCAGCCTGCTGTGTGTTATTTTTTAGCAGTTTTCTTTACAGTATGTGCATGTGTGGGAATGTGAATGTGAGCTTCTCTGTGTGCATACAGTATGTGTACATTAAAGCAGAAGTAGGCGAGATCGGAACAAATGTGATTTAAGAAAGTTATTTTCATAAAACGGTCACTATATCCTGACAGTAGTACATGAAACAGGTAATCTGAAAACATCATGTGCCTCTGTGTCCTCCGGCGCTCCTAACCGCATCTGCAGGATTTCACAGACCGGAGGAAAACAACCAATCAGAGCCAAGCTGGAGTCTTGCCGTCTCTGAGCAGCTGTCAATCACTCGCGAATTCCGATCAAACGGTCAAACTAGGCAGCGCTGATCAGATACGAATCAATATTGTCTTACTGTGAGGCCTATTTGTTGCCTGTTTTCAGAAACATCTTGTAATGTACTGTTTAGCTGTAAAATGAGAAAGTTTGTGACCCAGCAGCCATGTTGAGATCTCTCAAGGAAATACCAAGCACCGCCCAACAGCCGGTGCACAGCCAATAGGAACGCTCTCTCTCTGAAATGACCTGTGATTGGCCAAAGTCTCCCGTCACAGGATTTTTCAAAGCCTGAAAACAGAGCCATGAGGAGGTGCAGAAGTCCAGTTTTCTCTCAGAACACTTGAATTACAATATGCTGAAAGGTTATTATGGACTGAAGCTTTAATGCATGTCTGTTCATGTCTGCATGTAAGTGTGTGTGTGTTGTGGGATTTCTCAGGAGACGTGAATGTCTCATCTCTTTGGTCCCCGGCCTGTCCAGGTAAATAACACATTCACACACCACTGGGTACACCATTGATCCACCGCTCCCCCCCCATACACACTCTTCTCTTCTCTTCTCTTCTCTTCATCTGGAAATGCCTGCACAGCTACTTGGTGGTATGTTTCTGATGTCCAGTGAGACAGGGGAGGCGGGCACGTCTCTGACGGCCACAGCGCAGCTGTCGTTTCAGGTTAGTGCAGGCGAGAGGTGGCTGAGGAGGAGGTGGAGAGGGATGAATAAGTGAAGAGGCTGCAGACTGGACTCATGTTAAATGTAGAAAGGCTAACGGACCAGACTGCTGTTGAGCTCTGTGTGTGTGTGTGTGTGTGTGTGTGTGTGTGTGTGTGTGTGTGTGTGTGTGTGTGAGACAGAGAGAGGGAGAATGTGTATGACTCTACATGCACACTACGGAGGACCTGCTGCCTGTCCCGCTGAGCTTCCAATTAGCACACACCACTAGAGCAAGACACACACACACAGACACACACGTACACAAACACACACTGAGGACCCTAGAGAGAGGCCTCAAACCTGCCTGTCAGCTGCTGTTAGAGCACACTGCACTGGGCCGACACCACGACACACACACACACTCGCGCGCGCGCACACACACACACACTTGAATGCAAATTTACACTGGGATTAAGATTAACAAAAGTTACTTATGCATACATATTTAGCTGAGCTAAATGATAACAACCAAATCAAATATAATGCAAAGTATATATTTGAATGTGTGTGTTCGTGTGTGTGTGTGTGTGTGTGTGTGTGTGTGTGTGTGTGTGTGTGTGTGTGTGTGTGTGCGTGCGTGTGTGTGTGTGTGTGTGTGTGTGCGTGTGTTTAGAAATACAAGTAGGAAAGTTCATAAAAGTTTCTCAAATTTGTAATCAAACTGTGATCATCTGATCAAATGCATCTGAGAGAGATCTGAAAGTCCACGTTACACACACACACGCACACACACACACACATTTACACATAGCATTATCACTCAGAACAGTCCACAGCATTGCCTATTTTGTCCTTGTGCATATTTTAATGACATCATCAATAATGGACACGTACCCATTCTGAGGCAGGGCAAGCTAGGATCTCACAGTGCTAACACTAACACAAACACACACACACACACACACACCTACAAACACACACAATATGTGGGTCAGACTGGTTGAATTGGGATCTTTAATTAACGATCTGTGGTTGGGCTGGTTTGTTACTGAGCCCATTAGTGCACTGTTTGCTAGTGAGCCTCACTCTCTCTGATTGGCACAGACCTCTGCACAGTGTCTACTTTCTGTTACTTAACTTTAACATCATTTCTGAGCAAAAAGCCTCCACAAGGCCAAACAGAGTGAGCTTCACGCTTTACCTGATACTCTATAAGCCACTCAGTTTCCATCAAGGTTTACCATGCTTTTTTTTTTTTTAAATGTTAATTTTAGCACAAGTCCCTGATGGTTGTTACATCATGATGTATATAACATAGTGATATGCAATAAGTGAGATGTTTATGTGAAACATAAGAAGATTTTCTCCCTGTGGCATAAAGCAGAGTGGGATCAGAAACGTAATGCTCGCTGATGTTTAATGTCATCTGCAAGTTGATCTGTGATGTAACGATGGTTTGAGATTTGTAGGAGAGAATCAGGGTTCTGATTCGGATAAAATCCTGTCAAAAATAATAAATAAAAAAAAAGATTCTGAATCCCAACCTTTGCGTATACAAACATGCACCAAAATACAGCATGTTACAGTAAAATTACATCTATGTATTTATGTAGAACTCCATTTGATTTATTGCTGCTGAAGTGATTGCTGTGGAGAAATTCTTCCGATTTTTGCCGTCCCCCATCAAAGTCATCAGAGACCTCTGGTATAGGGCTGAGAGAGGGTACAGATTTAGTGTCTTTACTAGGGCTGTCAATCGATTCAAATATTTAATCATGATTAATCGCATGGTTGTCCATAGTTAATCATGATTAATCGCGATTAATTGCACATTTTTAATCTGTTAAAAATCTGCCTTAAAGCGAGATTTGTCACATATTTAACACTCCTATCAACATGGGAGTGGGCAAATATGCTGCTTAATGCAAATGTATGTATATAATTATTATTGGAAATCAATTAACAATGGAAATGATTGATCTGTGTGTGTCTAAAATAACAACTCGATTAATTGATATTACAGAAAATGAATTGACGACAGTTTTAGTACTAGATGAATCGTTTAATGGTGCAGTGTGTAGGATTCTAGGCTACTGTAGTAACATGGTGGCCGGCTCTGTGAAGAAGACCCGCTCCATATGTACATATAAAACTAGGGCTGTTAATCGATTAAAATATTTAATCACGATTAATCGCATGATTGTCCATAGTTAATTGTGATTCATCACAAATTAATCACACTTTTTTGTACCAAAATGTACCTTAAAGGGAGATTTGTTAAGTATTTAACACTCTTATCAACATGGGAGTTGGCAAATATGCTGCTTTATGCAAATGTATGTATATATTTATTATTGGAAATCAATTAACAACACAAAACAATGACAGATATTGTCCAGAAACCCTCACAGGTACTGCATTTAGCATAAAAATATGCTAAAATCATAACATGGCAAACTGAAGCCCAACAGGCAACAACAGCTGTCAGTGTGTCAGTGTGCTGACTTGACTATGACTTGCCCCAAACTGCATGTGATTATCATAAAGTGGGCATGTCTGTAAAGGGGAGACTCGTGGGTACCCATAGAACCCATTTTCATTCACATATCTGGAGGTCAGAGGTCAAGGGGACCACTTTGAAAATGGCCATGGCAGTTTTTCCCCGCCAAAACATAGCTTAAGTTTGGAGCGTGATTTAGCCTCCTTCGCGACAAGCTGGTATGACCTGGTTTGTACCGATGGATTCATTAGGTTTTCTAGTTTCACATGATGCCATTATCTTCATTCCACAACCTTGTAACTCTTCGTAAGGAATTAGTGGTGTTAAAATGAATTCGCGCAAATGCGTTATTATCACGTTAACTTTGACAGCCCTAACCAAAATACAAAATGTTACAGTAAAACCACATCTTTGTATTTATGTTCAACTCCATTTGTTTTATTGCTGAATTGATTGCTGTGGAGAAATTCTTCAGATTTTTGCCCATCTCCATCAAAGTCATCAGAGAGCTCTGGTATAGGCTGAGAAGGGTACAGATTTACACAAAGCAAGGTGAATGCTTCCTGACATGAAGTGACACACAGGTCATCTACAAAAAATAAAAGATTGTTTCCCCCTCTGAACTCTGTCCCGCAGTCTGACGCCACCCCCTCAATACTCGTCTGCTTCATGCATCATCTTCTTTTTCTTACAGTACCCCTCCCCCTTTACTTGAACCCTCCATCTCAAGAGCATCTTTCCATGAAGCCAAAACAAATCTACTGTACCTCGGTGTGTTCCCTTGGGTGAGATTGATGTGACATCACAAACTCGAGGCCAAGCAGAAATGCAGACAGAGAAAGAGCTGGGACAGACTATGAAGATGAGGTAGATGCAGGAACGGAGGTGGTGGCCTTCTCTCTGCCCGCTCAGGGAGAAGATCGTCCTTGATTTGTTAAACGATTTCTTCCAGCTGAACTCTTCTCCCAATATCAGTCAAAGAGAGATCACGAGAGATCTCGGAGAGAAAACGGAGATTGCATGTATACCCAGAGTTCCCAAGGTCACCTTGGCATACAGCTCACTCAGGAAATCAATCCGTTTATTGCCATTTCAATAGCCATTGAGGTTGTTTTTGTCACTCTGTGCTGTGCACTGGCCAAGTAGCAGTCAGACCCCCACTGAGTATGCTTAATATTTTTCTAGATGGGACAGTACTGGCAAAAGGAGACGGTTGGAATCCACTTCAATGCAGAGTGAGAAAATTAACCAATCATACAGAACACAGCTACAGATGCACAGAACTTATATTATAAATATCAGACTCATATCAGGGAGTGATTCAGTAAATTAGAGGAGGGGTTTAGTTCCACTCAAACAAGGGAAATACTTAGGGGGACACAATGGTGTGTGGACAAATGTGTTCTCTTTAATACATGTCCCCCTGCCTTGAAAGGGCCTGAACCACTGACTGAACATAGTGAAATTAAAAGTTTGAGTGTCTTCCTTTACACACGTATGCTCGTCTCATTCACCAGTGGATTCACAGCATAATCCATTCAACAACACATTCTCATCCCAACTTGACAACACGTTCTTATCCAAATTAGACAACACGTTCTCATCCAAATTAGACAACACATTCTCATCCAAATTAGACAACACCTTCTCATCCCATCTCGGCAACACGTTCTCATCCCAATTCGACAACACGTTCTTATCCCAACTTGTCAACACGTTCTCATCCCAATTAGACAACACCTTCTCATCCCATCTCGGCAACACGTTCTCATCCCAATTCGACAACACGTTCTTATCCCAACTTGTCAACATGTTCTCATCCCAACTCTGCAACACGTTCTCATCCCAACTTGTCAACATGTTCTCATCCGAATTTGACAACACGTTCTCATCCCAACTCAACAACACAATCTCATCTCAACTCAACAAAATATTCTCATCCCTGCTCGACAACGTGTTCTCATCCCAACTCATCACATACTGACGCTTGGTCAGAAACCCCTTGGCGTTAATTTTTAACGCACTCGGCGTAGGAAAAAAGATAATGGTTTGGGTTAAAATCATTGCGTTTGTAAAGTGAGGGCATCAGTTTTGCAGTAGGTATCAGAACAAGGACTTTCAGTGTTTGTCTCCATTACTAGGGCTACGTTCCAATTCGCATACTTTTTACTTTTAGTACATACTGCAGCTGCCCTTACAAAGTACATACTGTTGCATGCAGTATGCATACAATTGGGACATACTACTTCATCATAATGTCAGAAGAGCATGCTGGCTTGCATACTGCAAAATGTGACCAGATGTAGTAGGACATCCTGGTATTTTTGGCATACTGCATTTATACATACTATGTATTGGGACATAGTAAATCTTTTTCTGGCATACTAAATAGTATGATAGTATGGGTATTGGAACGCACAGTATCTCCATCCCTTTTTATCTTCTCCCATCCCTGTTGCTCCCATGTATGGTGGCAGTACCTCTCTCTCCCAGTAGATGGGGGTGTGATACTACTGATGATCCACAGCAGCCATTCATCTTTGACCCAGCACAGTGGGTGCACTTAGCCAGGGCTCTAATTTACCAACTCAGGCCAACCTTTCTATAGCAGGGCATTTTAACAGCACTGTAATTACACTTAAACCGTACTGCACTGCATGGGATTCTGTATCCTCTCAGGCCTTTAAGCCAGTGCAGCCTGAAGTTTATAGAAGCAGACTTGTGATTGGAAGGTTGTCGGTTCAATGTTAGACTGGCAGGATAAATCTGGGTGGTGAAGTGAAAAAAGGCGATCGCAAACAAGTGGTTAAATGAGACTACTAAACGTCATCATGCCGACTCATAGACCTTTACAGCCTTGTCGCGTAGGGTGGTGTAGTTTGTTTATAGCCTAACGTTAGCTTTTTACTTCTGGTGATTGTATTCACACTTCAAAAATCATAAGGTGGTGTTCATTTGTAAAGATTATCTTGCTGAACAAAACATGGAAGTATTATAAACGTTTGTTTACCACAGAGTTTATTTTCTGCAATAATCCAAAACCCAATGGAAAAATCCCATTGGCTTTTGGTCGAGGGAACCCATGCAGGGTGATGCTAACTACCTGGTTGGCCCACAAAAAAAACGTCATCCCTGGAGCACTTTATACCTGTGGTTGTATGGCAGCTTCCAGGTCACGGATCCTCAACTCCAGCTCTATGTAAAGAGCTATGAAGAGCATCAAGAGAAGATTTCAAATATGACTGAAGAGACATCAGTCGAGGCCAAGTTTACCCCAAGAGTAAAGTAAAGAATATTTAATTATTATAAAATGCAGTGACATCGAGTAAGCCTGAGATTATTATAGGCTATTACAGCTGCTAAAGACCAGTACTTTTTTACCAACTTTCACCATGTCGACATTCATCTCATCTCTTTTTTCAAAGTAGCTGGTCCCACAATGTCACTTGCTGATGACTGGCGACATATGGCCAGAGCACATGCCCCCCCGACCCACCGGCACTGATATACAGACCACGTACACACATGTTCCCATGGCACACTAAAAGAAGCGGGTGTGCCCCCGCATATGTCTGCTACTGGACGTTACATGTGATCAGAAAAGAGTCTGTGCATGTGTGTGTGAGTGCATGCATGTGTGAGATATATTCATAGTATGACATATGCTTGGAAAATACATGTGTCAGCAAGTGTTGGTCATGCATGTGAATGAAATATGTCCATGCATAGCCTACTGTGTTTTTTTGTGCGTGTGCACGTGTGTGTGTGCATGAATTTGTACATCGAGCGAAAGCCTGTGTGTGATAGTAATCCGGATTGGGCAGCTGCGCTCATTCGTATTCAGCCCCAAGGCACTCCTAGGCCGTCTCGCTGATTAGGGATCAGAGATAGAGAGAGAGGGAGAAGGAGAGAGAGAGAGAGAAATGGTAAAGAGTGAGGAAAAGAGAGACACAAAGAGAGAGAGAGTTGCAAACAAAGGAGGAGAGAGAGGTCCTCTCCCATTTAGTAAACAGTTAGTTAATGACTTTAATCCCATTAAGCAGGGGGAGCAGTTTGCCCCCCTCACATAACATGCATTAATAGGCCTATGTACGTGTAAGTGGTTGTGGTGTACATTCTCTTTTTCTCCCCCGCACACACACACTCTATACATTATACCCAGGAAATGAAATTGATTTGCCCTCACAAACATTCGCTAAAGCCCTTATGTAACACCGTACGCTTTTAAGGAGGCTTGAAGAGCAGACTTATGAAAATGACATGTAAATCAAATGAGCGCCGTATATTTTCAGGCAGGATTTGCCAACAATTATTGTTTTGACCTGGCTCCTCAGTTGACAAAAGAAACCCGCTCCCCCTGAGGAGCAGGAAATCAGCTTTTCAAGTGCTCTCGTGATTGAAGAGTGGAGGGCAAGGCAAGGCGTGATTGCTGCACTCTGCAGAGAGGATCAGACATGGGGTGATTTCATACAAGCGGAGAAAAAGCAGTGAAGGCACTTAACTCAGTGTTTACTCTGCTAACTTGAGCTGATCTGTAGAGAAAAAATAATGATAAAGAAAACTCTCTCTCTTGTATATTACGCAGCTGATAAAAAAACAATTCAATATTCCAGCTTGAGGCCTCCTTCAACACAAAGCTTGTGTGTGTTTCATCTCATTTATATAATGTAGGTGGCAAAATAAACAAGTGCCTGGTGCAGGAGTTGTTAACCCATCAGTAAATCATACTGAGCAGCACATGAATATGCATGGGCATACACAGTCTGTGTGATGGAAAAAGTGGTCCACAGGTGGAGAGCGTGTTTAAAGATTTTGCTTGGATTATTTTGATCAAACAAAGACACTTAGAACAATATTCTTTCAAGGGGCCTGAATTTCACAGATAAGCTGCAGCCATATTTGTGAATTTTGCAATTATTCAGTAGAGAAGCAGTTGTGGCAGCCTTTAGCGTCGGTATGAGACGCACTGGGCTTTCCATTAACTACAATGTAAACCCATCTGCGTCAATATTAAACGCTCAGGGAAAGTGTGCCGGGACGTAGTTTTAAGAGCAAACTAGAATGGCACTCGGAGAGCGCAGACCTCCGCCAACGCGTGACTTTAAAAACAGATCACAGCTCACAGCTGGCGGTACCGTGAGGTGGTCGGCTTATTATTAACATGATGTGTTTCCGTGTAACATATCGGCGGATGCCTCTCTCATTCAGCAGCCTTGTTATGTCTGTATAACGTTACACTACGTTGTCTCTCGTCCCGTCATCTACCGTTTTTTTCTTCCTCACCACGGTGCTAGCAGCTTCCGCACACACACGTATCTCTCTGCTCTCAGAAGGAGGCGGGGTCATGCGTCATCAATGAGTCATCAGCTACACTGCGCATGTGTTATACCCTGTGGTTTTAATGCTCAGGCTGATTGGAATCCTTAAAAATATTCCTGAATCCGGATCATGATCCGGATCACCACCAAAATCTAATGGATTGTTCATTGTGCCACACCCCACCCCTCCAAAGAATTTAATTTGAATCCATCAAAGACTTTTGGAGAAATCCTGCAAACGGACAAACAACCAACAAACCGACGCCGGTGAAAACATAACCTCCTTCCTAGGCCTTCGGCACTCACAGGGGGGGAGGGAGGGAAGGTGGATGTGTTCAACAAACACAAGGCTTTCATCCAGGAGACCGCTGTTCATGTCTTGTCACATTACAATTAGCTGTTCGTTCATGTCCCCTGTCCACGTTCAGTGACGTTCAGTGTCATTTTCACGGTACAAGTGTAGCAGTTTTAAGCCCAACCATGTTGCTTTTTCCTAAACCGAACTATAGTGGTTTTATTGCCTGAACCTGGGCAAGTGTTAATGTTTACTTCGCAACATTAAGCACGTGTTTACTGCGACCGAAAAGTGGCGCCGATGTCTGATAAGGCATCAGTAAATGTCACATTGGGATGAGAACACGTTGGACAGACCGTGGACAATGTTAAGCGATTAATTCTCAGTGAAGCCTGCAGAGCACAGAGAGAAGCAAGAAATATTATAGCACTGTACTGTACTGTATGTATAATGTAGTCTGGCTGTGGCCTGAAGACATTAAAGGGGACATATCATGCTCATTTTCAGGTTCATATACTTGTGTTTGGGGTTTTTACCAGAACATGTTTACGCATGTAAATGCATTATTTTAATTTTCCTCTTGTGCTGAGTAGTGAAGCCAACAAGGAAGTGCCAAAAACTGCAGTTCTTCAAATGGCCACTTGAGGCTGGCTACAAAAGCGATTCAATCCCCTTTCATGTCAGCTGTACAGGTGGTGTTTTTTTATATAACTCACACGTTTGAATTATATTAAGGCTTAAAGGTCCCATATTGTAATAAGTGAGATTCTCAGGTCTTTAACATTATAAAGCAGGTTTAAGTGCTATATAAATACTGTTAAACTATCAAAACGCTCAATATACGGAGAAATACACACCGCCCCAATTCAGAAATTGTGCATTTAAAACAAGCCGTTAGCATTTCTGTCCATTTGTGATGTCACAAATATACAATATTTAGACCATTACATGGTTGGAACACAGCCAATAGGAATGCTCTCTCTCTAAATTAACTGACCTGTGATTGGTCAATGTCTCTCATCACGGGCTAGATGTTCTAAAGTCTGAAAACAGAGCCATGAGGAGGAGCAGAAGTCTAGTTTTCTCTCAGAACACTTGAATTACAATATGCTGAAAGGTTATTATGGGATTTTTGCCCAATGATGCCAAAAATATACTGCCTACTGCCACTTTAAGGAATACATGTGTTTATGGAATTTGTTTTATAATGTAAGATTGCACATTTTATTCATTAAATTTGTATTATTTGGAAGCCTTGCTTTGGTTGGCATATTTGGGTGGGGAATGGTATTACAGTATTAGTAGTACAGTATGTATAGTACAGTACAGTACAGAGTATTTTCAAAGATAGCTTTCCTCATATGTACATGACTTATGGTGCTCCAAAATGTCATCTAACGTACAGGAGGAACATTTGGTGCTGGTATGAAGTTTATTACATTCATTATTGATGGTATATTTCAAGTGTTCCGAACTATTTATAAACTCATAGACAGACACACAGGCGCCAACATGATGACATCATGCTCAGGATATATAAACAATGGAAGGACATTAAAATGATCAGTTTTGATGTTTTTACTTGAAAATGCATATGAAATGTCCCTCCACATGAATTCAAAGCAAAGTAATCACAGTGCAGTAGCAGAAGCATGATGTAGTTTCACTGCCTTAATAACTCCTCTGTCTAGATAAGACAGAGGACATGATGTTCTATATTGCAGTCAGTAGAACTTTGTTCAATATTCAGTATTGCAGTATGTTATATTAGGATGGTGAACGTCTGTAGGCTCCAAAAGCAAGTGGAAGCTTTATGCCCAAGCTGCTGCCATGAAGAAAATCTATTGTTGTTTGTAGTGACGGTAGTTAGGAGTAAAATTGATTTCTTGGCCATAGTTAGCCAGTAGAAAACTGCTATGTCTTTGATATGTTACCAAAATTGCCTTTTATAAACCACACTGCTGCATTTGACCCTATCATGCCATGAGGTTACCTGCAAAAAAAGAAATCCAGTGGGTGCCCTTCCTCATTTTCTGCATTGTTCATTTACACATGAACAAATAAAGAAAGAAAGAACGCAATTTTCACCCCTGTAACTCTCTTTCTCACATTGTTTCCACCTTCCTTGCCGCACTTATTTGTTAATAAAAGTGTAAATTGTAGTCCAACTGACTAAACACTTTCAAGCCAACAACATCAGGGACCAATTGCTAATTTATATTAAAATAAATACAGTTATTTTGAAAATATAAATCTTAATTTTTGTCTTAAATCCATTGTGATGTCATGTGATTGTGATGATTGTGATGCTCCAAATCCAAATTTCGCTTAAGGGAACCAAAAAGGCTAGAGCTGGCCCTGCTTAAAGAGCACATGGACCCACCTGCTGTAACCTGTAAAGGAGGTTGACACTAATGCTATCACAATGTGCAAAGAAAGCTTTGTTCACCTTTAACTGTAAGTAAGGGTAAGAAACTAAGAACATCATAATTTTGTAGAGAAAACCGTTTCCACTGTGAGCCCACTGGGCATCATGTAATTGAATACTGAGCAGGAAGCAGAACTTCTGATTGCAGTGGATCATTTCCACAAAGGTGCTAATTGTTATATTCAAAATGTCCTCTCCTTCCCCAGGATATGAAGATTAATTGCATCATCACAATAAATGTCTAACCATTTTCAGTCGCTTATCCAAGTTTTGGTCAAACTGGCAGCAGGCTTAAGTAGCCAAGACATCCTTGAACCACCCAGGTCTCCAGGACAGATAAATAATATATAATAGTAAAATTCCTACAATATGTTCTTTTTTTATTTTTTATTATACAGTAGGCTTAAATCCTATATAAATACTGTGAAAGTATCAAAATCCTCAATCCACAGGGAGATACACACAGCTCGTTTTCAGAAACTCTGCATTTGAAACAAGCTGTCATGATTTCTGTCCATTTGGATTGTCACAAATATAAACAAACGGAAACATTCTAAATGTGTCCCAGTTTATTCCTGGTTGCAGTGTATGTGAATGTCATCAGCTGACAGGAAGTACACATGGACCCAAGCTGTTGCCTGGCAACACAATTCTGTTGCAATTTCGTCGCAATTCTATTGAAATGCACTAAAACGGAGCGTTTCAGCCAGAGGGTAAATACAGGCATATTCAGGCCGACAGTATGAGGAAAATAAGGGTTTTGTTGAACATTCCAGCATGTAAACATGTTCTAGTAGAAACACAAAATATAAGTATGATCCTGAAAATGTGTATGATATGGGATCCTTTAAGTTTTATTAATTACACCTCTGCTTTTTCTGCTATGGCGTGTCAATATGCATGTCTACAATCTACATATAATAATAATTATAATAATAATAATAATTTTATTTATATAGCAACTTTCAAAACAAGGTTACAAAGTGCTTTCCAGTAAAAGCATGATACAAATAATTAACACATAACTTAAAATCTAAACAATATAAAATCATATAAATACAATATAAATTCATAAAAATAGTTACAACAATTCAATTCAATTCAATTCAATTTGTTTTTACAAATCAGTATTGTCTGTCAAACAAACCTTTACTGGTAAATGCTAGTGAATATGGAAACACCAGCAAGTACAGGAGCAATGAAACAACTTGATTTGTACAGTTCACAGTAGAGTTGGACCGAGGTACGATCCAGTCTACTCCTGTCTGACTGACTCATCATTCGACCAATCGCGTCTCAGCTTCGAATCAGCTTTCGTCCAATCACAGAAGAGAGTGAGATGATTGCCCCTCCCCCATAACTGCATGTTGAAGAAGAACGTCATCATCTGCCTCATACATTTAGCTTTAGCCAACATTAGCTAGTCGTTCAAATCATTGATACATCTTCACCCGAAACCAGTGGTTTGATCTCAACCGACAGCCTACGTACGTAGCGGGTATTTATGTGTCGCAGCCCGTGTTCACAGTGCCAAACATGTATGTAACAGCCTTGTTCCGGTGCAGAGACATGCTGAAAGCAGAAGTGATCGTGTGATAAATGCTGGCTAGGCTAGCTTAATCACAGCTAGCTGACGAGCAGGGGCCGAGAAGAGAAAGTGGCATTAAGGACGTTAACGAGAGATAAGAAGCCTGGGAAACATACCTGCTGCCACCGGAGACACCAGAAGGACTGACAGAGCTAGTTGCTCTCCTACCTGGTAGGTAACGTCTCTAGTTAACGTCTCGTAACTAACGGCCGCTAACGGGCAGACCAACACTGTTTGACAACTGTGAGCTTCGCTAGCTGGTTAGCTAGCAACACAAGTAGCCTCATTTACAGTTAACTGACCCTCAGCTAACGTTAACATGGATCAGAGGGATACAAGTAGAGTTGACATGATTATGATTATTATCAGCCCTGATGTTGAGCCACTTATTAACGTGCCTGGGTGCTATGTGTTGTTAGGTGACAGTATGTGTTGTTAGGTGACAGTATGTGTTGTTAGGTGACAGTATGTGTTGTTAGGTGACAGGTGTTAGTTGTTATTATCTTGTGTATCATTAGCATCAGTCTGGCAGTTTAGAATCCAAGTGGTTTAAATAGTAAACCAGTAAATTCTGTTCATGTGCAACATTTGGTGATGTTATGATGTCATATTTACACCCCTCTTATTATAACTGAATACGTCATTGTTTTGTTTATTTGTTTATTTATTTTGCACAATTTAAGTATATACAACATAACAAAAGAAATAAATGAATGATATACAGTGCAGGAAGAGGCAAAAAAACCACTGGGCTTATCTGAAGCCTCCACCTAGAGACAAGATTAATGTAAAGAAATAATATGACTACATAATAGTGATAACAAACAGTTAGAACAATATATATATAATAACAACAATAACAACACAGTAAATATATCAAAAGAGACAAGTATGTGTGTGTTGCGTGGAAGTGTATGGTTAGTGTTTGTGAGGAGGATATTTTTTAAATATCTATAAAGACTTCTGGGTAAAGGTAACCAAACAACATTGTGAGTGGGAAAAAATAAAAAAGATAAAAACAGAAACATGGACAACATGGGGAAAAAGCAATTACAAGACAGCAATTAAATGACCCTTTAAACGACTTTTGAAACATTTGACAGATGAACAGTTTATTGATAGATGTGAAAAGCTACTCCATAATTTGCTTCCCCTAAATCTTATCGAAAATTGACCTCTACTAGTGAGGAATTTAGGACGATGAAGATCTAGATATTGATGGGTTGAGTAAGAATGGACCTGAGAATTTGTTTTAAAATAGGTCTTGAACTGCGCAGGAATATTCCCACCAGAAAGTATCTTATAAATAAAAACACAGATTGAGAAATATTGATATGATAAATAGTAAGAATCTGGAGTTTCTTAAATAGAGGAGCAGAGGAGATGTGTGACTCTGATCGAGTTGCAATCCTCACAAAACGTTTTTGGAGAAGAGAGCCAAGAGCACAGGTTTAATGCCATCTACTTCCCATATGGTGTAATTCCAAAATTCATATTCTATTATATACTGTCATAGCAGGGTCTAATGTCACTAATAATTAAAGTTCCCTCATGTTTTGTATTTCCATTCTGCGCCTATAAAACACCAGTACAGGAATTAACTTGTTTTATTGCCTGGTTGTGGGCACTTTTATTGGGTTGTTGGTGTGTTTGTGGCTGTGTGTTTGGCAGTGTTTGTGTGACGGTGTGTTCCAGAAATGGCAGCATCATCAGTGGCATGTTTGTGTTGGCACCTTGATGTGAAATCCTGCACTAGCCATGCTGTTTTAGCCTATGACCACTATTGGTCTGTCCAGAGGCATTCATCTATACACTTTTGGTCGTGTCTGTTGATTGAGTGGCTTCAGATGTACTCTCAGATACAGACAGTGTTAACTGGCCAGCTCGAAATAACTCATAGATAAATTTGTGAAGTGCCAAGAGGGGGGGAGATGGATGAGTTGTGTGCATGTGTCGGAACAGAAAATGACTGAGTTGCAGATGAATTTTCTGATAACACTGTTTTCTATTTTAGAATTAGCCAGCAATACTCCCTGTTTAAACTGATGTCCAGAGTATGAAATCTGGGATATGCATAATTATCCATGATACTGAGGTGTGTTAACACCATAGAAATAGAATATAGAAGTACAGCGGACATTGTCCTTCAAATCAGCATAGCAGGATGGTCAGAGTGGTGGCCATTTTTACGTGTACCAACTTGCGGCAAGTCGTGGACTCACTGAGGTGAGGTTTTGCCGTTACGACGACTAAAGGAGCAGTGGAGTAGTAACGTTACGAAGCACTTAGAAAATGTCAAATGAGTCAAATTTAATAACTTAATGCTTCATCCACACACTCTTTTCACAGCGGAGGAAAGCACATTGCTATCGCCAGATGAATGACGACTTTGTTCGGATCGTTTTCTGACAGCAGTGTGGCATTAGAGCATGAGGGCTAGTGGCCAGTGGCAGCGCCGGGTTCAACGGTCCCTCCACCTGGGGACAAGCTACCTATCTAACTAGCCAGCCGGCTATCTCCGGGAGCTGTGTCCGTTCTTTTCCTGACGAGCTACGACCACACATTTTGCGGCCCTACTGACACGTGTTCTGTTGTCACCATAACAACTAACAACTAACAACTAACAACAATCGCAAATTTTCTTTTTTACTTCAAATTACCAGAGCAAACATTTCAATGACATTTCTACTCTTATTTTATTTCTATAGTTAAACACCTTTTGTAATTTACTCAGACTTTTTTTAGCCTTTATCACGTTTCCATTGTCATATTCAGATTATGCTCACCGTTCCCTTACCAAAGGTTATTCGCTTACATAAGGACATTTGTGATTAATATAAGCACACATCTTGTCGGTGACTCTATCAGTGATGTCAGCTGGATAGTAGAATGTTGTCTGCTTTAAACCTGTAAAACTTGTCTGTGGCAGCCATATGCCGCCACATTGCACGTGTTGTCATAGTATGCCCTACAGGAACTGAGATAGCTTATAAACCATTTAGTACATGGCAAATGTTGAACCCATGCAATAACATGTCACTCATTCCTCCGCCTCTCCCCACATCTCACCGTTTCTCAACTTTTCGAGGCCTGGGAGTCGAATTGAAGGCAGTCCAGGTTTGCGTGTAGAGAGAGCAGGTATATGCACACGCTCCTCTTGTTGCACAGAGCCCACTCACAGTCCAGAATAACATGACACCTTTACTCTCCTCCTCTTTGGCTGTAGTCTGACAGACTCCCGTCTGGTCAAGTAACGGCCAGCCCAGATTCCCCGACGCCACTGCGCTGAAGATGACTGAAGCTGTCGGAAATTGACTTATTTTTCTGATGCGACTTCAATGATGAGTCATCAAAGAGGGGGATCTTAGATATCTGTTTGCTCACCTGTGCATTTTGTAAAAAGAGAGCTCTTATTGAGTGGTACAACCGATTCCATTTTAGTTACATTTTTGTTTTTGTTTATCATAACAGAGGACAGTTCCAGATATCTTGAGTTTTTTACTCTTTCAACTGTGGATGTGGCATATGGATACTTAATCATAGGCAGCGCCAGGTGCGGGCTTACAGGCCTTAAGCCCTGAATCCTTACCCACCAGAATGAGTTTTTTATACATTGTTTGAAATATAGCTTGTTTTAATTACTTTAATATATGTTAAAGGAGGCAAGAGCTGTTTTTGACAATTCACTGTGTTTTAGAAGTTACAATCTTCTTCTTGTAGCACGTATTTCTAATGCAAAAGTTATCGATCGCCGCGGGACTCCTGACTCAAAAGATTTCAGGGCTAAGCACTGACACTAGAACCGCCTCCGTACTTAATCAGTAGAAAGATGATCCCCTGCCGAAATGGCAATACAAGCACATTAGTAGAAATTGATCATTTTAAAATGTACCCTATGCTCAGTATTGGCTTTTTTAACCAGAGATGTAAACTGCAAAGAGCAACTGAGTCAAAACATGGGCTTAAAGTATAATATGTATAGTGCAGCTACTGTATGCATTTATGACATAACAGCATTGATTGTTATAATTTGTTTTTATCACTGAGGAAAGTTCTCAGCCTCATGAAGCTCTACTCATTGTCAACTGGCTTACTGACAGAATCCCAAACAACATTTAGTAGTTTACTTCTCTTATGCGTAGTTCACACGACATCACTTTAGCCCTGATTTTCCACTCGGCGACAGTTTTTGTAGCTCATGGACAAAAGCCCCAGATCAGCAGAAAATCCGCGTTGGCTCGGCGCTCATGCATTGGTTAAAAGACGCAAGTCGAGAGGCTCGCCAGTGCCTCGCAGACTTATTTCAGATATCTAACGTGCTAAATATTTGGATCCGTCGGGGAGTCTGTCAGGGAGCCACCGACAATGAGAGTGCGACACGGGTTGAGGGGAAACCTGGCGGAGGGGTTGTCTTTAACAAAAGGAACTTACTGTATGTGTTGCATTTGCAAAATGGACCAATGTTGTTGTTGCACTTAGTGTGTTGGATGTTACATGAATAAACATGACATAACACAGCGACTGATCTACATAGGGGATGTAGTAAAGACGTGTGGAAACAGGCTATTTCTGTGAACACTTGTGCAAACGAAAACATCAACAAGCATCACACCCGTCACTTCTCGCGTGTGTTTTCGTGACAAAACATAGTTTTGAGAGCTCTCTGGGATTCCTCCCGTTGAAAGATCTTGTAGTGAGTGACCCCTGTCGTTGGTCAGTCATGTAGTGTGAAAACCACAACGACTTCAAGACTCCCGATTACAAGACAACAAGTTGTGTAGTGTGAACAGTACAGCGATATGACCACTTTAAAAGTTGTGTAGTGTGAACTTGGCTTTACTTGAAGTGTCATTAGTATCGTCAGACCCTCACATGTCTGTATTTATGTAGTAAACCTTTTCAGGTATCGGTTCAGGATATAAATCTGAGAATTATACACTGTGTTGTGGGCAAACCCTCTACTTTGGAATATAAGGTATGTCCTCAGTTTAAGGAAGATTGCCATTAGTCAAGGGGACTTCTACCTGGGCTGTGTCCAAAGTGATTGATCACTGTTTGTCACTATATGGGGAATATTCTGAAGTGGACAATATAGTGTTTCAGATCAGAAAAACAATATTCGGACACTACTCAGATCATTCCTTTCATCCAGCAGTCTTGTTTCCTTGCATGATGGTAGTTGGCTCTTGAGTTTATGTCAATCGATTTTTTTCCACTACCTATTGCATTGTCTTGTGGGATAATTTTAGTCCACTACATTGGGTAGAAAAAATTACACACTACACACATTGCATAGTCGATTTTAGACACAGCGCTGGTCTTCATAAAGGGCACAAGTTGCATTTAAACCTGCAGTAGGCAGAATATTTTTGGCATCATTGGGCAGAAATTTCATAATAACCTTTCAGTATATTGTAATTCAAGTGTTCTGAGAGAAAACTAGACTTCTGCACCTCCTCATGGCTCTGTTTTCAGGCTTTAGAAAATCTAGCCTGTGATGAGAGACTTTGACCAATCACAGGTCATTTCAGAGAGAGAGGGTTCCTATTGGCTGTGCTCCAGCTGGTGGGCAGTGCTTGGTATTTCCTCAACTGATCTCAACATGGCTGCCGGGTCATAAACATTCTCATTTTACAGCTAAACAGTACACTAGAAGATGATTCTGAAAACATTTGATGTGAGAAATAGGCATTACAGTAACAGAATATTGATTCATATTTGATCAGCGCTGCCTAGTTTGACCGTTTGATTGGAGTTCGCGAGTGATTGACAGTGACAGTGATTAATGCTCAAGACTCCAGATCAGCTCTGATTTGTTGTTTTCCTCCGGTCTGTGAAATCTTGCAGATGCCGTTAGGAGCGCTGGAGGACACAGAGGAACATGATTTTTTTCAGATTACCTGTCTCATGCACTACTGTCAGGATAAAGGGACCATTTCATAAAAATCTTTTTTTTTTAAATCATATTTGCTCCATTTTTACCCACTGCAGCTTTAATGCCAATCAGCGATACTTGCTGCTGTACCCCAAAGTGAGCCAGCCAGTTTGACCACTGTACCAATTTAGGATGAGGCTGCGGGGCCTCTATCTGGTACCTATAACCCCTTCTGACTCTGTATTTTCTTTCGGGAATCACATGCAAATCATGCATGCGTTGATTATTGAGAATTTCCCTCAGCTGCTCCTCTATCTATAGTACTCCAGCACCTGTTTTCTACTACACCACCATGCTACATTTCCCATCAGCCTGTGCACGTTTGGTACACGGCCACAAACACAGATTGCTCATTTCTGTCACCTGTCATTCCCACCAAAAACAGTACACCACTTTTGGTGATGCTGCCATCTGAAATGTAGATGTGGCTATTATATCACATACTACACATCAGGGTTTACGTTAGCCAGCATATGCCAGCCTTTTGACGGTATCACGTGTAGTTGTCTGGCAGATTAACTGGCCAAAATGTCCGTTGGGAAGTATGCCAAATAAATGTATTAATTAATAGCACATTAAACAGCCTACTATTGTAAGATATGTTGCCAAGACAACTTAAATATAAACTTCTATTATACAAAAGTTGAAATGCCTCCGCTCAGCTGTGCTTCTAATCCAGTACACTGTTTGTCAAATTCAGTGAATATCTCCACACGGTCCGCTGGCTGTCTGTTCTGTGTGCGCTGAAAAAAATCCAGTGTTCATACACAGCCAGTTAAATGCTAAATAGAGTGGCTCAGACCAAGCCACTATAATGATGATATAAATAATGATTACATCTATGTTTCTTCAATACATTTTTACTTTTGGACTTAAGACTGAGACAATTACAGAGACGAGGAGCAGAGCGCGGCACAGCGCCATGCTCGCTTCGAGTGTGTGCGTGTTTGAGAGAGACAGAGAGGGGGAGAGAAGGTGGACTGTATGCAATGTTTCGGTAAGGTATTAATGATAATTTGAATGTCAATGTTATGAATGAAGATTGAAACTATTCGGTAGGTTACAGCCCTACGAGCCACACAGCACCATTTTCAATTTGACAAATGTGGAAATCAAACCAACCAGTGTATTTAATTTTTTAAAACCTCTTCTTCATTTAACTTATTTTTAATTTATGTCAAATGTAGGTTATTATATGGCTGATATATGTTCGGTAATTGTTCTATATGGCCAGAATTCTGGAATATTAACAGCTATATTGGCCACCAAAAAGTGTAGTGTAAACCCTGCTATACAGTGCGTGTAGGGCTGGGTATCGATATTCAATACCTTTTTAAGTTTTATCTACCAAAATAACCCAGCCTGTATAAAGTAGTGTCAAACAATACCTGCATTTCATTGTTTTTGTACTCGGATCTAGAAAAAAATGACTATTTGTATGGGTTTTGCTCGTAGCCAATCACCGCAAGCGTTCTTCGATTTAATGCGATATATGAGATTGGACCACTACCGCAGCAGCTACAACCCATGCAGTCTGTGGTGTGGAGAAGTTAAAGCGTGGTGTGTTTGACGGAGTTGGCGGTTCAGCGTGCCAAGATGCCACCAAAACATAAAGTATGGCTGCACTACACACCTGTGGTGACTGATGAAAATAAATGCATGGTGGTGGCATTTTACCATTCACATGATGGGTATCGAATGAAGTAGAAAAGAAGGTATCAAAAAATCACTCACTATCAGTATCACTTTAAGGGTACTGGTATTGGTAACCGGCATCATAATTTTATGCAGCCCTAACTGCATGTCACCAAAAAAAGGGAGAGAGAGAGAGTGGGCTATTTTGTTAATGGTAGGTCACTGCTGTGTGTAGTCTGTGTTTGACAGGCTAATCTGGCCCTGCGTGGATCCCATCAGCAGCTGACTGGTAAATTGAGTTAGCTTGTTAAAGCTACCCTGCTTGTCTGAAGTCTGAGACCTGCGGGCCCGTCTGTTTGCCAGCTTTCAACTTTGACTCTCAAACAGTGTGAGTAATGCCGACCTTACACCAAACGACTTTTTCAAGCGATTTCACTTCCATTTCCAATGTCTATAAAATAAAGAGTTGCGGCGCGCTCCCGTGACCTTGATCGCTTAGTGTAAGGTGGTCATAAAACTCAGTCCAAGCTGTCTTAAGTCAGTCTTTTTCGATATTTTAACAGTTAAAAGTTTAACATTATCGTAAGTTCAATGATGCAAACATGTCAACAACCAATAGGTGCGCTCTCTTCAGCAGCAAACAGGAAGCAGCAAACGGGGTAGAACGTAAACATGGAGAAACTGGTGGAGTTGTGGAATGAACAGGAGTGCGTCTTTGACGTGTCCTCCCATTTGTACCACGATAGAGTGGAGAAGGAAAAAAAGCTGCAGCTCTTGAAAACCCCAGGGAGTATGCTATATGCTATAGCTAACTAGCTAACCACTTTCCCAAATGGGGCTTCTTGCGAGCTAACGTTAGCTACAAGAATGTTGGCTATTAGCCTACGAGCTAACCTTATGTTTCAGCTGAAGCTTGCTGGCTTCAATCATATAAATCTGGCTCCAGTGCTTGCTCTCTCTGTTTCTCTCATATATACACACGTGTGCAAAGCTAGCAATCTTCGTCTGAAACATACAGTTAGCTCCAGTATCTACTGTAACATTAGCTCGCAAGTAGCCCCATTCGGGGCAGTGGTTAGCTAGCTAGGTATAGCACACTCACTGGAGCTGCAACAGTTTCTGTCCACTTCTTTCTCATCACTTTTTCTTCTTGTAAATTTCCACCAGGAGCAGGATGTGACATTATCTCTAAGGAATCTAGTTGTAGTCTTGTAAATAGTGACCTTACAAGATCCCCAGTCTTTGCAAAATATTAGTCTGTGACTAAAAACTCTGTGACTTAAAACACATTTCTCACATTTAGATGTGAGAAGGTGTCAGACTTCAGTCTTTTCAAAGTCTTCTAATGTATGGTAGGCATAAATCAGAGCGAGATTGTTGAGACCTAACCCTGAAATGCATGTGCTTTCCATAAACGGCAACATGAATTTACGCAAACACACATACACAGTGGCATCGCTGTACAGATCTCTTGTCGCATGCTGCAACCACCAACATCTACTGCTGCCTTTGTTGCTATGGCAACCACTCAGCTGCCACTCCAAGCTGTGCAACCATGGAGACTGGGTGACATCACTCCCCGGAGTTTTCGGTGCTTACATCAGTGGTTACAAGTTATGCTGGTATATATATATTTTTTATGCAAAACCAACGGGGTATGATGACGCATACTGTGTTGATGATGATTTATTATCAGCCTTAACATACTAGGGCCCTTGCCTTGGTACAGCGTGCATGCAGTTGCTGCACAGGTGAAAGAGCAAATTATTTGGTTTGATGATAGTGTACATGGCTTTGATATCTGCTCCATAATAAGTTGAATGTGTGTGAATGCATTCAAGTGGTTTGGACTAGTGGTGCTTCCCAGCCCTTTGATATGTGATCAGTGGTTAAGTCTATGTGTGTGTGTGTGCGTGTTGATATGCAAAACAAAACACACCTGTTGTTCATTGTATCACTATTAAATGAACTGGGAGACTGAAAGTCACAGAAACCACTGTGGTACTGATCATCCACTCTTTTCTAAAATTAAACATGGTACTAGACTGAGACTTTGTGCTACAAAGGCAGAGTGTAGACTATACTGTTTGGGTCAGTTTTGTAATTAATAACTTTTAGTAAGTTTTAAGATGATAAGATGGTCCTCCATCTCTAAGGTCCACTACTTCATGCTTTGCATTAGATCATGCATTAGCCGCGGCCGGCTTTCAGTCAGCTTGGTTCTCAATTGGCTATCGTTCTTTCCCACGTGACCGCGTTATCGGCTGTCCTCGGGGTTCCCCACACAAATCGTCAAATCGTCGTAAATGTTGAACATGTTTAATATTTAAGATTCGAAATTGGTGCGGCCAGGATGGACTTCCGAGCCGATCGTGGGATGTAAAAAACACTCTTAATATACCTCGCACCACAGGAACATCTGGAAAGATCATCTTTAGAACCACCATAAAATCGGGGCTTTGCTGACCCTTGTCGGGAGGGGGGGAATTGAGCCTAAAATCGGCTTGATTCTTGTGGTGTGTGCGCGGCATAACTGTGTAGTTAAAATAAGAATTGTGTGTTGTTAGCTTTTGATGTCTGTCAAATAGATGTGAAACGGATGACTAAAAAAGGCAGCCTAAATGCTCATGTGTCTAGTCATGTGATTGTCTCCCCTACATCTATTGCTAGGTAGTGTTTATTTGTTTAATTTTTGTTGATAAAATGTAAACCATGCCTTTACCTTTTGACCTCATGGGTCAACAGAAATCTGAGATGATGTGAAACTGGGAAGTTCTTATGTTTTAGTAGTTATGTTGTTTGTTTGTTTTTTAAATGTAACCTTAAGCCTTAACCATTAAGAGACCGGAACCTTGAGTGTGCCTACAACTTATTTGTGAGTAGCATTTATTGATATTTTGAGGAATTAAGGCGCAAGTTAAGAGTACAATTTCCGAGGCTAAGAGGCCATTAAGTAGTGTGACAATCAATGAGACTGTATAAGTTCATGTTCTCACATTACATAACCAATGGCTGGACACAGAATTATTCTCTCCTATCAAGCAGCCTGATGCTGTTCATTTAGCTAATGCAGGTGCAATTAGCGACAGATAACACATCCTCTCGATCCACTCCGTAGTGTTTGTTAATGCTCTTAGTAGCCAGCTCTGGCTGGCCAAAGAAGCTTTTAAGCTTGCTCCTCAGTCTCTTTAAGCATAAACCAAAGTTTCTGTGCTATTTCAGGATATTATGAGCAACGGTCACTGTTTGGTTGAATTATTCCTTTAGGACTATTAAGTTAACATTACAAGGAACACACACATGCTTAAAAGTCTTTTTACAACTTGCATAGTTCACATTTTCAGACCCTCAAATTCTGTTGAGATCTTTAATCTGTTTTTACTGGCTGGAAAGTCATAACCACTAAAATTGTGAGTGGAAACCTAGTTTACATTCACAGCCTGATTCAACAGAATGAGAGCGAGGGTGATGTAATTTATCGATACAATGTTCAGGTTCTTTTTGTAAAATAATTAGTGTACCGTTCCTTATAACTTTTTTTTATTTGTGAACAAATATGAAACATTATTTAAAAGTTTTGCTCTTTTGATTCACAGAATACATTTTACATGGCAAACATTTCCAGAACAATTAAATGTTCAGATGAAGGCAATGATATGAGCAAGCGACATGCTGGTCTGAGTCTGCTGCTGCTCAGAGTGCTATTGCTTGTTTATTGATAGTTTATTAATATTGAACATGTCGCATGTCCTAATTGCACCAAATTTGACATGGCACTCCCTTTGGTCCCCAGCAATACACCCGCCCAAGTTTGAAGTAGATCGGACGTACAGACAAACAGACAGAGTTTCATATGCGACCAAAATGGAGCATTGCCATAATTTATGTTATTAGCTTCACTTATGTCAAAATGTGAGTATGGTACTACTTTGGAACTGTAATTATGAAAATTCAATTGGTGAGCATTTAAACTGTAATCAGAGTCAGAATTGTGTGTTAAGATAGTACAGGTCTGCAGTGACTCAACTATTTAATTCAAATTCAGTGTGCTTTTTTCTTTTTTTGTCCTATGTCTGTCTGTCCTTTTCTCTCCCAGGTAGCAGTGGGTCTCTCTCTGTAGGGCAGAGCCATGGGTGCATTCCTGGACAAGCCCAGGACAGAGAAGCACAACTCTCATGCTGAGGGCAACGGCCTGCGCTACGGGCTGAGCTCCATGCAGGGCTGGCGGGTGGAGATGGAGGATGCTCACACAGCTGTGTTGGGACTTCCTGCTCCCGGTATGACCGACTGGTCCTTTTTTGCTGTGTACGATGGTCACGCTGGCTCAAGGGTCGCCAACTACTGCTCTAAGCATCTTCTGGAACACATAATCGGCGCTAGCTTAGGGGCCGGAGGGACCCAAGGCTCCCATGCTGGTTCAGACAGCTCTGCCACTGACCCTCCAGCACTGGTTCCTCCTACAGTGGAGACTATGAAATCTGGGATCCGGGTAGGCTTCCTGAAGATCGATGAGCACATGCGCAGCTTCTCTGACCTTCGAAACGGAATGGACCGTAGCGGCTCCACAGCAGTGGGAATCCTCCTGTCACCCGATCATTTCTTCTTCATCAACTGCGGCGATTCTCGAGCTGTTCTGTGCCGCAATTCACACGTGTGCTTCTCCACACTTGACCACAAGCCTTGCAACCCACGTGAGAGAGAGCGCATCCAGAACGCCGGCGGCTCGGTGATGATTCAGAGGGTTAACGGGTCACTAGCTGTGTCGCGGGCCTTGGGGGACTACGATTACAAGTGCGTGGATGGCAAGGGCCCCACAGAGCAGCTGGTTAGCCCCGAACCAGAAGTGTTCGAGATGGTTCGGTCCCCGGACCAGGATCAGTTTGTGATCCTGGCGTGTGATGGCATCTGGGATGTCATGTCCAACGAGGAGCTGTGCGAGTTTGTTAAATCTAGGCTCGAGGTGACTGATGACCTGGAGAGAGTCTGCAATGAAGTGGTGGACACCTGCCTGCACAAGGTATGTGCAAATTAGTTTTTGAGCATGACTTTTGTGTGTTTTTGCTGTGACAGCTGATGGCATATAGAGATTGAAATGGAGTCTGGCAGTCAAGTCCTCAAGTTACTTTTTTTAAATTATTGTGTCATCGAGAAGGCCGTTTGAATTCCCTGCTACAAATATATATGAAGAAATGTTACATAAAGTTCTAAGAGATGTTTTTATTAGCTGAACAGGAACTAGTTGTAACAGCTTGAATGGCCCAGGCTCATAACTAAATGGTTCCTCAAATGAGCACAGAGGAGAAAGTTGGGCAGCTCAGGACATGAAAAAGTAAACACGCCAAGAAATCAATTACAAGCTTTTAATTTTGACGGTACATTCACACCAAGCGCGAAGCGAACATTTTGTGCGGTGCGACTACATAAAAAGTCAATGCAAAGAGGTGAATAGATGCAAATTTGCGATGCCGAGTTGAAATATTTCAACTTGAACGAGGAAAAAGCGTGACGCCTATCAGCGTTGATATTCTCCTGCTGTTGTCGTCCTGATGTTGAATCAGAAATGGAGGAAAAAAATCTTGTAGCTGTCTGTGGGCACACAGAGCTACGATAGTACTTCATATCTGTACAGAGACCGGACCAGACTCTGTGTATAAATGGATGTGTATAAACCACAGACTGTCTCAGTGTTGATGGAGCAGCTACTATGTTAACATAGCCTGGCACCGATCGATCCGATCTCCATTCAGAAAACAAGCAAATTAAAAGTTGTTATTGTCGTCTTGCGGACAGATGTGACCAAGCATGAATTCAGACTTTTTACAAATCGGCATCATTATGTTGTTATTTCGGCATACGTTTGATCCGTTTATAACGATGTTTCTGCCGTATTCATGCCAAGATGATGTTATGTTGAGTGTTGATGGAACAGCTGCAATGTTAGCATAGCCTGGCACTGATCAATCCGAACTCCATTCAGAAAACAAGCAATTTAAAACTTGTTTGCTTGTCATCTTGCTGACAGACGTGACAAAGCATGAATTCAGCCTTTTTACAAATCTGCATTATTGTGTAGTTATTTCGGCATTCTTTTGATAACTTTTTTGCAATCACATCACAATCTGCTTATTTTGGGTCCATACCGCGGTAGCGACGTGTGGCTTGCTTGATACAGTCAGTGCAATGGGACTGTATGTGAATACAGTTCGCCGCTGGGGGATGTTATGAACCCAGACACGACGGCGTTTGGTTTTCTGACATCTCTGAGACTTCCACATGTACAAAGCAGCAACAGTGGTTAATGGTTATTATCAGTGGCTGAAATGGCAGAAAAAAAAGTTGTTGGTATCTACGGAGACAAGCCCCTTCTCCTCTCCGGCGCGTCCAGCACGAATGAACACAAATGTTACCGGTGGTTCAACTCGCGTGAGCGAAATTTTTGCCTTGCTCTTGGTGTGAATGCGACTTGACGCCTTCTGTAGGCTTGAAAGACTGCTGTAAATCTTGCAGGTTTCCTCAATCCTGAACAGCAGCTGTGGTCAGCTTGAATTCAGTTTATTACAATAGATTCAAATAGTGAGTGTTCAGATGTAAAAATAGCATTGTATATAAAATAGCATATTTATGTTACAATATTGAAATAGAGCAGTCTGTATCAGCGTTGCCTCGCTGTGATTCACAGTGCAGACTGCTCCATTACTTGGGCCTAGGAAATCATCTTCATTATTTCTTTCAGCACTACACAATAACTCCTTCTCTCACCTGCTCTTTCCTCACTCCCCTCTCCTCCCCGTCCACCTCAGGGGAGTCGGGATAACATGAGTGTTGTGTTAGTGTGTTTGCCCAACGCTCCCAAAGTGTCGGAGGAAGCTGTGAGGAAAGACACTGAGCTCAACAAATATCTGGAGTCTCGAGTGGAAGGTGAGGATGGATGGAGAAAAATAACCAATGTTTATTGTATGTGCAAACATAATGAGATTTTTGAATATTAGACATTTTAGTTGCTCATTTTCATAATGTTTCTTTAGTTTCTGCTGAGAAAAGCTGTGGAGTATTCACATGTTACGGGTGGTTGAAAGTGAATATGAGGTCATTTAATTTAAATTAAATTAGGGATGCACTGATTGCAAAATTATGGGCTGATACTGATGTTTAAAATAACAATTTGGCCAATATCAAAAAAAGTCATACGCTAAAAAATAACTGAGCTGTTTTTAAAGTCATTCAGCATTTCATCTCGTTCATTCGTCTTTGAATGAGCACAAATTCAATCACAAATTCATGAAACAACCTTTGATATAACCTTTGTTCATATGAAAAAGATTCTTCTTTTTTTTTTTCAAAAAACTGCTTCAAAAGCTACCTACCTACTCAATGAGAAGAATGTTTCAGTAGCCTTCTTACATAGCCCAGCAATTTTTTTTTTTTTTTTTTGTTTTGTGAAAAATAAATTAAATGTAAATGTAAAAATGATTAGAAACATAAGCAATGTTTCTCTCACAGACTTTACTTGGGTGGGCCGTCCATATATTAACGAGTATGTGTATTTGGCGACCCGTTTTAGCACTTTTCATTTTAAGTTTTGTATCCGTCCGAGAGAACAACACCATCCGCGATTGATTAACTAGTGGACTTGTAACGGGGAGCGGATGAAGAGCTGCGGCCTCCAAGGGCCTTGGAAGGAGGTTATGTTTTCACCGGCGTTTGTTTGTTTGTTTGTTTGTTTGTTTGTTTGTTTGTTTGTCTGTTAGCAGGATTACTCCAAAAGTACGTGATGAATTTGAATGAAATTTTTTGGAGGGGTGGGGTGTGGCACATTAGATTTTGGTGGCGATCCGGATCATGATCCTTTTTTAAGGATTCCGATCAGCCAGAACATAAAGACCTCTGGGTATAACACATGCGCAGTGTAACTGATGATGCATTGATGACGCGTGACTCCGCCTCCTTCCTCGAGCAGAGAGATACATGTGTGGATGTGTGTGCGGGAGCTGCTGGCCGTCCGCGGTGAGACAAAAAAAAGCGGTAGCTGACGGGATGAGAGACACCATGGTGTAACGTTATACAGACATAACAAGGCTGCTGAATGAGAGAGGCATCCGCCGATACGTTACACGGAAACACACCGTGTTAATAATAAGCCGACCACCTCACGGTACTGCCAGCTGGGAGCTGTGATCTGTTTTTTAAAATCAGGCACCTTGGCGGAGGTCTGCGCTCTCCGAGTGCCATTCTGGTTTTTAATAAATCCTGTAAATCCATTGTTTTACTGCCTAGTTTGTCACTGAACATAACAACGTTCTTGTCGCTGATCTTTCCTAGATACTCCCACGCGGCCGACTTTTTCTTTCACTTTTATTTGTGAACAACGCCGCATGGCACCTGCTGTCAGAGTCGTATCCAGCCAGCGGCTTCTTCTCTGAAACAGCAGTTGGTTACTGTTGTCCGAGACCGACTACATATAACCAAGACAACATTAAGCCGGTCCAAAATTGATTCAACACAACAGATAAACATAGGCCACTGCCATTGGCCAATGTCATTTTATTTGCCGATAGGCTGATGGCAGTAAACAAGGCAAATATTGGCCAATACCGTTGTTTGGCCAATAAATCGGTGCATTCCTAGTTTAAATAGGTTCTTGAATTACTGTCATGTGGTGAACTGTGAAAATATTACTGTATGCTTTTATAACAGCTGTGTGTTTTTGTTCTTATTTATAATCTCAATAAATCTCAACAGTTTTAGGACTATAAACCCCATTTACACCCATTAAAGCTGCAGTGGAGCAAATATGATTATAAAAAGTTGCTTTTATAAAACAGTCACTATATCCTGACAGTAGTGCATGAGTAGTTTGACCGTTTGATCGGAGTTCAGAGGCTACATTTTTCAAAGCCTGAAAACAGCCATGAGGATATGCAGAAGTCTAGTTTTCTCTCAGAACACTTGAATTTCAATATGCTGAAAGGTTATTATGGAATTTCTGCCCCAATGATGCCAAAAATATTCTACTTACTGCAGGTTTAATATTGTTTATAAAGGTGTAGTTGGAAAAACGGATCTTTATCTTAGGTCCTACAAAGGTTTTTCTTGAAGACACAGCATCTTTCTCTAACTGAAACATCATATCTCTATGTATGTTTTCTCCACTGACTGCCACTGCCCCTCTCTATTGTCCAACCTCCAGCCAAGTTCTCTTCGGCTCACAGCAGAGGAATGACACCGTCATGACCCCCTTTTCCATTCCAGCAAGCATCTCCCCCTCTTTATTCCCCGTTCGTTCCTCTCCTCCCTAAACGCATCTTTCTCTCCCGTCCCTCGCTCCAACATTCCCTGTCTTGTTTGGATGGATTCCCAGCTCCCCTCCTGTCTTTCTTTTTGTCCTTTTCTTTCTCATTTCATCCCATTTTTTTTTTTTTCTCAGGATGTATGAGGCTGTCTGATGAACGCAGTGCAGCTTTTCTAGTCTTTGTTGGTTATGTCAGCTCTCTTCCATGGCTACTGTTAGTTTGTGTTAAACCAGGGCTTGTCAGCTGTTTCAGATTTTGGCCAAGCAAGAAAATGTATTTTTAAGGCCCAGACACACCAAGTCAACATCAAAGATCTAGCGACGATGAAGGGCGAGTCTTCTCGTTCTGGGCCTGCTTGAGAGGAAATAACTCTCCCTACAAGCAGGTGGCGGTAGTCTGTATTCGTCGTTCAAAAAGGAAGGAAGGCAGGAAGGAAGACGAGGACGGCGGATATACAAGACGTTGTAATGATACGTACATTAAATAAATCGGTGTTTGCCGACCATTTTGACACCACTCTCACTCACCAATTAGCTTCATTCCAGACGGCCATGTCGTTGTGAAAATATCCGTGTATTGGAATGATCAGATGAGATGAAGATGAAGATGAAGATGAAGAATGAGAAGAGCCTTCTGTGCTTGTCCTCTTGACTTTACTCGTTGGCTTGTTTTCCTCACGTCCGTTTCTCTTCTCGTGCACTGATTCGTTTAAGCTGATCAGCCAATCAGAGTGATTTCTCTCACCGACGAGCTCCATTCAACATGCCGTATCGGCCAAAAAACCTCCGACACGGGCAAACTAGAGCCAACAGTGCGGCACACACTGCAAAAACTAGGCCGACAGACGCTCACCGACGGCCCCAAACTGTCCGACAGCTGCCCATCACCCTTAAAGGCCTTGACACGCCAAAGCCTCGGTCTTCTAGTTCCCCTTTTTGAATGATGAATACATACTACCGCTGCTGGTGTGGAGAGTTACTTCCTCTCACCCAGGCGCAGAACATTCGTGCTAACTAGCCGTCGGCTGCAGTCTTTACCGTGTGTTTAAATGCAACTTGTCGGCCAAGACAAAGGCGACATGACGCGACCTTACTGTAACGGCCTTCATCGCCGTTACAGTAGTTCTTTGATATCGGCTTGGTGTGTGTGGGCCTTTAAACCCAATTTTGTCTTGATCCACAGAATGGAAAAACCTGGGTCTAGTATGTGGAAGATACCGTAGGTTGTAATGTCCATTGTAAAACTATGTAATGCAGGTGGTAACATGAAGAGGTAGTTATTGTGTATAGAACTGTGAATGAATGCTGAATGGTTTTATAGGCACTCCAGAGGGGGTTTAATTTCACATTTCAGAGTGAAGTACAGTCATTCAAACATTTGTTCGGGTGTTTGGCTTCAGGTACTGTCTAATACTGGAAGATAGAAAGAAAGAGAGGAAAGAAAAGAAAGCGGGAGAGGAATGCTCTGGCTGAACATTGACCTGGCCTCACGCCACTCTCAACTGCAGGCCTCTCTGTCACCATCTCTCTCACTCTCTCCGTCTCATACATGCACTCGTTTCCACAAACTCACTTGTATGTTTTCCGTCTTCCCTCCTTTTCCTCTTCATTTGTCACA
Organism: Sebastes fasciatus; assembly: GCF_043250625.1. NCBI lineage: Eukaryota > Metazoa > Chordata > Actinopteri > Perciformes > Sebastidae > Sebastes > Sebastes fasciatus. The sequence continues at coordinate 3,898,276 of NC_133803.1, read as the reverse complement.
TTTTTGGTCTGTCTCCTCTGTCTTTCTCTCCATCTCCTATCTCTACCCAGCTGTTCTTGGCCTTCGCCGGCTCTGTTAGTGCCGACTTGTGTAACAATGTGTCTACTGTTGTTTTAGAGATGCTGTCTCGGCCAGGGGAGGAGGGCTTTCCGGACCTGGTAGCAGTGATGAGGAACCTGTCCACCGACATCGGCATGCCCTCGCTGCCACCAGGGGGAGGCCTTGCCAGCAAGTAAGGACCACCGCCCTCAAAAGGGGGGGGTTGTACGTTACCACGCAGTCATAAAAATATGAAACTACAAGGAGAGTAATGTAATGTAAAAAACAAGCCAGCAGCCTATTGCACCAGCTCTTATGTCAGGCTGTAAAGTCCACACTAAATGATACATTAAAAGTAGTTAGTTTGATCCTAAAGCTGTGTCTAAGTTTGGTTGCACCACGAACATGTTAAGTTCATCTTAGTTACTCTTGCGTAAAGTCCACACTAACCAAAACATTGTCACAGAATATGCCGTTTTCACATTCTGTGGCCAATCAGTGAAAAGCACTGTTCTTGATGCAGTTTAGCGAAGAGGCTAACGGCTAAAAATAGCTAACGTTAATCACCAAAGAACAACAAAAAGGCACGTAAACTAGGACAAAGCCTTATGATAAGGTGATAATTACACAACCTTAATCTACAGCTAACGTTCAATATAACAACTGACATCGAGTGGTGAAACCGTCAACTACAACATAGGGTAATATAACATAACGGTAATGTTATTGATGGAATTGTAATGTTTTACCAAACACATTATGATGGCACAAACTGTTATAAATGAATAGTTGATAGAAAGTTATGTAACCCGATATATTTGCTTGTCAATGTGGCACAGGGGAGATTTCTATGTAATTGCCCACTTACCGTATGTGCTATTTTATATGTTGTTACATTATGCACTTTATTTTGCATGTTTTACAGAGCGCTGGCATGACGTATTGCTTTACACGCACAGTCGATTTATGCACTTGAATTGAATCATTAAACAAAGTTTTTAAATTAACTGGTAGCAAAATAATAGTGCAGACACTTGTAGGAAAGGACTGCGGGCCCCGTTTCTGTCCGTGATATGTCGTTAATCTGCTGCCAGCAGGTCGGTAATCCTCTGCATCTGCTCATGTAAAACGAAAGCAGCGCTGTATAAAGCAGTCATCATGAATGTCCAAGGGGGTGTAACCTATCGCGGAGCGCGTTGCAGACGCCGGTATAACAGCTGGCTACAACAGCCAGTATAATTCGCTCCTCCTCAATCTAACAAAGCTATCCCACCTTTCAAAACAATGCGCCATGCCAACCGCTGTTTTACGGAAGATTTTATACCTGCGAGGTGTAAGATTTAAGTTGTAACTTATACCTACGTTGCTGCAACCATTAACATGGTAGTAGCTCGTAAACTCGGACTTAAGTTAGAAATTACGTTCACACTAGGCCACGTTTGAACTTCCACATAGCTGGTGCAACCCAGTGCAGTCATCTAGTATGTGCAGATTTCTGTAAGTCATTGGGAATACCTACCTAGGAATAGAAAATACTTTTTCATGTTTGCAGTCGTTACAATACTAGCAAGATTGTTTTCCTTTTCTGACAGCTACACCTTTCCACATACAGTACGCCCTCTGTTGTTGCTTTGATGGATGCTTTGAACTGAATAGCTCAAGTGACCTAATCACATTGTTGTGTCTGTGTTCTTCCTGCAGACGCAGTGTTATTGAAGCAGTATACAACCGTCTGAACCCATACAGGGAGGAAGATGGGGTCAGTATATGTAACGATGAGCTTCGTCCTTCTTTGACTATTTACACTCACACACAAATGTTATGCTGAAGTCTTGAAGCCACCTAACGCATCTAAGTTTCAGTCGTCTCTGAAAACCTCTCACTCCTCTTATGTTGATTCATCCCGTCTGGTGGACCAGGCTAGTGATTTGTGTGTATTGTATTTATTTTCAAAACCATAGGAGATGAAGTATTATAATTGACTTCAGAAGTTGCTTTGAGCCCGGCACACTTTTTTTCTGTTCATAGTGCATGATGCACACCTTCCTGTCAGCCTCATAATTGGCTATGCATGCATGACAACACAGCTTTGTGAGAACTCTTCCTTGTGGAACTGAGAACTTTTGCACTTTTTCCAAATCCGGTGAATGCAGATAAAAGCATTTTCTTCTAATTTATTTGCTGAAATGTCTCTAAATGGGGCACTCCCTGTTCATCAAAGATTTCTTTGAGCACTTTATTTGTTTGCTATGTTTTCTCTGTCCTAACACAAAGCTACCCCAAAGGATACACCAACCCGGCATCAAAGAACTAGCGGCAATAAAGGCCGCCCTTGTCTTGGTTTGCACACGAACACACCGCAAAGACGACAGCCGATGTTCAGTTAGTACGTACAGTGGTAGTAGTCTGTATTCATCATTCAAAAAAGGAAACCGGAAGACCGAGGACTGCCGATATACAAGCCGTTGTTATGATACATAGATGAAACAAAGCGACGTTTAGCGACTATTTCCACACCACTCTCACTCACCGCTTAGCTTCATTCCAGACGGCCATGTCGCTGTGAAAATATCTGTGTGTTGGAATGATCAGATGAGATGAAGGTGACAAATGAGAAGAGCCTTCTGTGTTTTTCCTCTTGACTTTACTCGTTGGCTTGCTTTCCTCACTTCCGTTTCTCTGATTTGTGCTCTGATTCGCTGAAGCTGAACAGCCAATCAGAGCTCCGCTGCCGATTCAACATGCTGAATCGGCCGAAAAACCTCCGACACAGGCCGACTAGAGCCGACGGTGCGGGACACGCCGCAAAAGCTAGGCCAACAGATGCTCACCGACGACCCCAAACTGTCCGACGGGTCTTAAGCGGTGAGATGCTTTCGCCGCCACGGTCGGTGTTACCATGTCACCATGGTAAAATGTCACCATGGTAACAGCCGCAACATCGCAGATAGTCAGCGGTGTATACATGCAACAGTATCCCGGTTTCTTTCAGAGCATACCTGGAGTTTCTGAAAATGGGGTGTGGTGTTTACATGCTCAAACGCATAAACGGGATTCTCCAAAAACCCTGATCATAAAAGGGTTATTAATGTCCATGTACTGTAAATACAGTAATTGATACAAAAACAAATATATCTCTGTTTATAAGAACAATACTTTAAAATGAGAGAGAGGGGAAAAAACCCACAAAAAAACAAATCTGAATCCCATAATTGAAAACCGAATACCTACCAAATGAACGAATAACTGAATATACAGTTCCAGCCCTAACAGATTTAGTGCAACACTAGGAACGACAGAGTGCAGAGAGAGATACTCCACTGAAAACCTGTTTCAAGTCCCAAACACTCGCATTGTGCAGCTTGGAAAGTGGCTCTGAAAGGTTTGTGGCTTTCTCCTCCATGGCGGATGGTGGCCGTAGTCAGCCTTTAGCCACTTTCAATACAAACAAAGTATGAAAACATACTTTTCAAACCATCGCTGCAGTGTTATCCTCTTCTTTGCTGTCTGTCCCTGTGCTCAGTATGTTCCAGAGACCCAAATACAGCTTCTGTTTGTCTGTTTTTTTAGTTCTTTACCTTTGTCGCATGCAACTGTTTGTTGCGAACAACAAACAATGAAGTATACCTATAAAATGGGAAATAAAAAAGGCATGTTTCTAATAGTATCCTGTCTCAAATACAGGCCTATTGTAGTTCTCTGTTTAGTTGAGGTGAATAAATGCTGTTGCCGCTGTTAGAGAATTTATGGCACCAAGGAGTCTGTACAGAACAGGTTGTGTCTAAAGGCCTTTACACACCGGGGAGCGCGACGAATGAACAACACGAAAATGCAAAATACTGTTGCCATAATCACATAAAAAATAAAAAAACGTGTGTTACGGCTTTAAGGATGTAGTCTCGCCCACGCTCTTGCGTTCTGCCGAGATCTCTACTTGCCAACAAGAAAAATGCCATTTCTAACATAATGACTTGAAAACGGGGAGCAGATTGTGTGGTCACTCTGTGTTGTTGCAGTGGATGGGCGGTTGCATATGTGAGTGAGTGTTTGTGTTTATAAATGATGGATCAGATGTGTCTGCGAGGGAATGACACACTGAGATGCCACTACGATAATTGTGAGCATTGCAGTGCCATTATAAAGCTTTGTCCACTTGTTTATTAGCTTTTATGTCTGGTGTGTTCTTGTATGTCTGTATACACTGATCAGCCATAACATTATGACCACTGACAGGTGAAGTGAATAACATTGATTATCTCTTTACGATGGCACCTGGCAGTGGGTGGGATATATTAGACGGCAAGTGAACATTTTGTCCTTGAAGTTGATGTGTTGGAAGTAGAAAAAATGGGCCAGCGTAAGGATGTGAGCGACTTTGACGAGGGCCAAATAGTGCTGACTAGACAACTGTGTCAGAGCATCTCCAGAACTGCAGCTTTTGTGGGATGTTCCCGGTCTGCAGTGGTCAGGACCTAGTTGAGGTCAGGAGTCAGGAGCAGTGGTCAGGACCTACCAAAAGTGGTCCAAGGAAGGAAACCCGGTGAACCGGCGACAGGGTCAGACCCGAGGCTCATCGATGCACGTGGGGAGCGAAGGCTGGCCCGTGTTGTCTGATCCAATAGAAGAACTACTGGAGCTCAAACTGCTGAAAAAGTTAATGCTGGTTCCGATAGAAAGATGTCAGAACACACAGTGCGTCACAGTTTGTTGCTTATGGGGCTGCGTAGCCGCAGACCGGTCAGGGTTCCCGTGCTGACCCCTGTCCACCGCCAAAAGCGCCTACAATGGGCACTTGAGCATCAGAACTGGACCACGGAGCGATGGAAGAAGGTGGCCCGGTCTGATGAATCACGTTTTCTTTTACATCATGTGGATGGCGACGAGTTGGAGGTGTTAACTCGGCCTCCAAATTCTCCAGATCTCAATCCGATCGAGCATCTGTGGGATGTGCTGGACAAACAAGTCCGATCCCGCGGCAAAAGGGGGACCTGCTGGTCATAATGTTATGGCTGATCGGTGAACGTCTGCTAGTGATGGACAAGTCCTCAGGTGGAGCTGGACTCAAAGAAGGGATCTGTGTGTGTGTGTTAGGGCTGCCACCTCTAGTCGATTAGTCGTTTTGGTCTTAGTCGCCTAAGATTTCTAGTCTATTAGTCGTCTTTTTATGCTGAATGACTTATTTCCCCAAAAAATTGTATTTGATCGAGATTGAGTGTTGAATGTTAGTCGACTAAGAATTTCTTTGGTCGAGGATAGCCCTAGTGTGTGAGTCTGTGTGTCTGTGTGTGAAAGAGGTCTCCTGTTTGGTAGCTGGTTTTGGGGGTGATGTTCACCTATTGTGTTGGTGCCTTGGTTTGTCTGTAGCGTTACCGTAAGTCTGTCTTATGCACACATATGAAAAGGATTTTATCTACTCTGCTTAAAGCCGCTATGTGTGGAGTTTTTATGTGACTATATAGCCAAATGAATATTTTGATGCCTGGTTTGATGCCTGGACCGTCCTGGTGGAAATCTATGGTGCTGGTCTCATTTTCAAATTCCACACATAGTGGCTTTAAATAGATTTGAATTGTAATTATAATAGCAGCCATGTTTAAGGACAGCTGGCATGGTTTGGCTAGCATTAGTTAGTTTTTTGTACTATAAATTAAATAATTACATAATACTTAACAACACTTATTGTTTTTTCCAACAGACTTAAAGGTGCTATCAGTAAAATGTGGCTCTTAATAACATCCTGTGTCAGCTTTGGGATGCTACAACATCTGTAAACATGTGCTCCTCCACAACTTCCCATGTTTACTAGATTTCTGTTTAGATTTCACAGATTGCCACCTCTAAGGTAGCTTTTAATGCACTTAAAAGAATAAAAGACATAGCTATATGTCAAAAGTATAAATGGTATTTATTTTATTCCTGTATAAACTGACAAACACTTACAACAAAAATAGTAGTTTGCTTGCTCTTAATGCATTGACAAAAAACATGATCTCATGTAGCTAATGCTTCATCGTAGTACTAGTACAATACATCATACCTTTACCCAAACTTGAGGTCATTAAAATAAATCCACCCATTATTAACTGACTGATGGAAAAGATTAGCAAGATTTAATTGAAGCAAGGCCAGAGTTACAAAAGACAAACCCATAGAAATGAAATAGGAGTAGAAGGGTCATTGAAATGTTTGCTCTGGTAATTTGACTAGTACAAAAGAAAAATAGGGATTGTTCTTAGTTGTTATGGTGACAACAGAACCCGTGTCAGTGGGGCCGTAAAGTGTGTGCTCGCAGCTCGCCGGGATGAGAAAGGACGCAGTGTTAGACACCGGCTCGCTGTTTGGCTTATTTCCTGTAATCATTGCGGCACCAAAGCCTGCAAGGAATCAGCCCAAGAGCTAACCAGCCTGCTAGCGCACAGCTAGCTAGTTAGCTAGCTATTTTGCTAATTCCACCATGCTCCAATGCCACACTGCTTAAGATGAGTTCACACTACACAACTTCCAAAGTGGTCAGATCGCTGTTCACACTACTCTTTACTATTCAAGTCATTGTGATTTTGACACTACATGACTGACACGACAGGCAGGGGGTCACTCTCTACGAGATCTTTCACCGGGAGGAATCCCAGAGAGGTCTCCGAACTATGTTTCGTCATGAAAACACACGCAAGAAATACACGGTAAATGACTTGATACCATACGTGAGACTCATTGCTGGCACGTGTTCACAAAATAGCCCATTTCCTCCGCTTTCCACACTCTATTTTTACTATTAATTCCTCTAGGTGCAACAACAACTTTGGTCCGTGTTGCAAATGCAGCACATACAGTGAGTTCCCTATTGTTACAGGAGACCCCTCCTCCCCCAGGTTTACCCTCAACCCGTGTCTCGCGCTCTCATTGGCTGTAGCTCGTGGCCAGAGTCCCCAACAGGTCCAGATATTTAGCATGCTAGATATCTGGAATGTGTCTGCTAGGCATCGGCGAGCGTCGGTGAGCCTCTCGGCTCACGTCTTTGAACAGTTCACACATGATGCTCGAGCACCGATCTGCGAGCAGCGAGCCAACGGCAATTTGCCTCTGAGCCGTCGGGGAGTGGAAAATCAGGGCTGAAGTTGTGTAGTGCGAACTAGGCGTTACAGAAAACGATCCGAACACTTTGTCACTCATCTGGCGATAGCAATGTGCTTTTGTCCGCTGTGACAAGAGTGTGTGGATGAAGCATTACGTTTATTTACATTTTCTATGATTTCATAACGTTACTACTAGGGATGTTAATAATTAACCGTTAACCCACATTAAGAATTTTAACTAAGAAGATTAACGCTATTGGTTTAACGGTTAAAAGAAATATTAATAATTAATTAAAAAGCTGCGCAAAACCCAGAGGAGCGACTCATCACTTAAAGGAGAAAAGCTGGTCCACCTTAACAGACCACCTTAAGAGAGTCTGAGCCGGCATTGCAGGATACAGGAAGTTGACTCGGTCTCTTGACTTCGCTTCAGCTGAGGAGTTGTTGCCTTGTAGCATTTATTCACCGACAAATAAACTGTAAACACACTGCTACACCTACGTTCACAGCTAGAACGCCACCAACAACCCCACACTCACCACCAACACACACACACACACACACACACACACACACACACACACACACACACACACACACACACACACACACACACACGGTCTGTCGGAAACTCACTAAAGTTACACCCACTGACGTGTGTGGCAACGGGGGAGCACGAAGCCACCAGCAGCGCTACAGCTGCTAACGTAGCACAAATACACACAGGGTTGTCGGACACTCGCTGTCGTTACGCCGGGCAGACACACAGCTGACAACCTGCTAAACTAAACCGAACTAAACTAAACTAAACCAAACGGTGCGGTGGATAGTTACTGGGAGAGTGGCTACATGTCCGTGACACTACACGCAGCACCGTGACTGCTACAGTAACTGTCCCGGATGGGTGAACCGGGGACTCTTGTCAGTTAACGGTTAATAATCAGATTTTTTCAAAATTAGCATCCTTAGTTACTACTCCACTGCTAGTTTAGTCGTCGTTGCTGCAAAACTTCACCTCAGTGAGTCCGCCACTTGCTGGAAGTTTGTTTAGTTGTGAGAAAAGTCAGCTCTACAATGGTCGCTATGGAAACGGTACACATAAAAATGGCCGCCGCTCTGAACATGCAGCTACATTGATTTGAATGGGAATGTCCGTCCTACTCCTAATTCTATTTCTATGGATGCTCCCCTGTTGTTATATTTAATGCAAAAAGCGAGAAAATAATTACTGATGGCACCTTTAACTGTTTTTGTTTGTCTTTTAAGACAATATTTTATCATAGCAGCACAAGTAGTGGAATTGTTCCACTCTTCAAAATGGTGTGTAGTAATACACACACACACACACACACACACACACACACACACTCTCTCGCAGACATTGATAAGGGATGTATCGATATGTCTAACTGTGTGTTCACCCTCTGATTAACGCAGCCCTCCTGTTTCATTTGGTAAGTGATGACATATATAACTGTTACACCCCTCCCCCCCCTTCTTCCAACCCCTCATCTACACGCACACACGCACACACACACACATTATTACAGGCATGTAAGTGGTGACCTGCTCCGCATATCCCCCCTTGTCACTCCATCAGTCTCTACTCCCTGCTCTGATCTACTCTCTGGCATGTGGAGCTCCGTGACTTTAAGGTCCGTGTGTGCGTATGGACGTCTGTCCGGGTTCAATGAGGGTGAATGATCGTTGTCTTCTGGTCCTGTCCGTCCCCCCCTCTCTCACGTCAACACGCACACGCCCCACACGCATGCATCGCTGCCTCACTCAGTCTTTTTCCACAACTGCACGCAAGTGTGTAACAGTCTTCGTTTCTGTGTCACTCCCCGCAATAAGAGGAAAAAGGCCTTGGGATTGTTGTTTCGGCGTATTGTTGCAGAAAGAACCTCCACACTGAGATTGAAAGTGTGCCCTGGCTTACTCTGCTATTGTAACTGCTTTTCTACTTTTTTGTTGTTGTGTTGATTGTAGGAAAACCTGGCCTTGAACTCCAGGTTGGGAAGCAAAAGTCATTGAATGTGACTGTCATGATTGTTTTTACATTTGATAATAGTGTGCTCTCTTTTTTTCACCCCACTCTCCCTCCTTGGTCCTTCTTTTTTCCTCATTCCTCCTTCCCCCATCTCTCTCCTCTTCATTCTCTCTTCCCCTTCTCTTTGTGGCTTTCCTCTTATAGAGCGGAGCCGAGTTGGAGTACCACTGGTAGCTGTCCAGCACAACTGCCTGATCCCCCCCCCAAAAAGAAAAACAGGACCACTTTTCCACACAAGATCACATCCATACTCACCTTTTAATTTCCTCTGGGATTTTTTGATTTTTTATTCCCCCACGCTGAGAGATCAATGGAAGCAGAAATCCTGGTTTTAAAAACAACACACCCCAATGTGGAGGACTGCAAAACAAATTTTGTTTTGTAGAACAAAACGGGGAAAAATAAGAACACCTGCATTGATGTCTGAAAGCAGAACTACATATACACTATATACTTTAGAGAGGCAAACAAGCACAGTTTCTCTTGCCTCCTTGTTTTCTCGCTTTCTTTGTGGTGGTTGTTTTTGTTGTGGATTGACGGAGACACAGGAGCGGCCCTGCTCTGAACGCTCTGGGGCTCTACGGTGCCTTTCTCAGAACCGAGAGAGAAGGGAGGCCCTCACAGCCAGCCAGCCATTACCGAACCAGTCACTCATGGACGTTTGTAATATACTGAATAGACTAAAGTGGTTTGTTGGCTGCATTTTCTTTTGGCATTATTTGTTTGGAAGTGTGAACTTTACTTGCACCTGACTGGCAGCCAACCCGACCACACGAGCCTGCGACTCCCCACACACCTCAAGCTAACGCTGTCCAGTACAGGCAAGCTTGGGCATTACTGGTACTCAGATGGAGGCCCCAACACTTCCTACCTGGCTCGTCTCACACAACTCCTGGATTTAAAACGCCGCTATCCAACGACTTCTGGCCTCAAATTCATCACCTGAGGCTACACACCATGAACACAAAGGGGGAGCACTCACAAGAGAACCGAGTCTGTCTGGCAACTCATTTTAGTTTGGCTCCTCCGTAGTGCGTCCAAACTAAAACAGGACATGGGCCGGCGTGCCTGGCTGCAGATAGGAATTACATGGAGGTGGTTTAAACTCAAGTGTGATGGCTCTACTTGCACGTCCCTGCTCACTTTCTCTCCTCCCTGTCTTTGAATACCCAGACACACCAACCCGACATCAAATACGCCCATTTGCGTCTCTTCGGGTCTCCTTTGTCTTGCCCAAAAAGTTTCACTCAAACGCACCGCAAAGACGACAGCCAACCACCACGTACGTTCTGCGCCTGCGTAAGACGAAATAACTCTCCCTACCAGGAGTCGGCAGTAGTCTGTATTCGTCATTCAAAAAGGGTAACCAGCCGTTGTTATGATACGTACATGAAACAAAGCAGCGTTTTGCCGAACATTTTCACACCAGTCTCACAGCTTCATTCCAGACGGCCGTGTTGCTGTGAAAATATCCGTGCGTTGGAATGATCAGATGAGATGAAGATGAAATATGAGAGGAGCCTTCAGTGCTTTTCCTCTCGACTTTACTCGTTGGCCTGCTTTCCTCACTTCCGTTTCTCTTCTCGTGCACTGATTCGTTTAAGCTGAACAGCCAATCAGAGGGATTTCTCTCACCGGCGAGCTCCGCCGCCGATTCAACATGCTGAATTGGGCGGAAAAAAGTCGGACGTGGGCAGACGAGAGCCGACGGTCAGGACTCACCACAAAAACTAGGCCGACACCAACGGCCCCAGAATGTCCGACTGTCAGCTTGGTGTGTCAGGGCCTTTAAAGGATGTCATCAAACAGTTGATTTCTCACTCTTCCTTCTCTCTCTCTCTCTCTCTCTCTCTCTCTCTCTCTCTCTCTCTCTCTCTCTCTCTCTCTCTCTCTCTCTCTCTCTCTCTCTCTCTCTCTCTCTCCCCCCCCACCCCCCGCTTTCTCTGACTCTTCATATGACAGAAGAGACTCGGCTGTCATTTGCATCGGCAAACATCGCCAGAATCACAAGCTTTTGAGCTGTTGAGATAGAAAGATAGAAATTATATATTAAATTCATATATATAGATATATATATATATATATATATTTTGATTTGTTTGTTTCATCTTAATTCCCAGCCATGGTATTCATTGTGGCCTAATGTGCGTGTGGTCTGCGTGTGTGCACGTTTTGTGTGTAGACAAATTAAAACCCCAAACAAGTTCGCACACACAGTGTTCCCACACAGCAGCGTTCCAAAGACAGGGTTTAGGGATAAATTCCAGCCTCTCCTTCTCCTCCTTCTCCTTCTCCTTCTTCTTCTTCCCCCTTTCTCCTCAACACACACAATCCTGCTTGTGCTACGGCGTACCTTTTTCTATCTCTCAAATATCATACGTAAAAAAAATATTCCTTTTTGTTTTTATTGAAATAATTCCATCATTTACCTTGGTTTTTTTTTAATGTTTTTTTGGTATATAAGGCTTTTTCAGAGTACTGTGGCTGTGGCCCTTTTAGATGGATACGAAAACGACAAGGGGAGCATGAAATATACCTTGTACAGCAGATTGGGAGAGAGAAGTAGGTGTTTCACTGTATGAAGTAAAGCAAGGACGCCGTAGGGACAGACCAGAACAGGCCCTATACCCAGAGCCGCGTTCACACCGTCACTGAAATCGCTGTCCGTCATTTTTTTCCACAGCTACCTTCGTAGACTTTGCCTTCTCTGTCTGAGAAAAAGCATCCTTTTTCAGTCTTGCGCATAGACGAAGAGGATACACATACTTTGCATGTGTATTCTTTTCTGTAGATGCATTTAAAATAGGCTATAGAGTATATACAAAATTGTAACATACACTTTTCGTTTCTTTTTTTTTTCAATCATTCAATGGCAAATTGTGCTTTCTGAAGTGGTAGTATTGAAAGAGAATAGGCCTAACTAAAAGAGTTTGCTGGCTGATTTAACATTCTTGTGGTACACTTGCTCTCGGTGCCATATGACAAATAGGTACTTGAATGTGTAGTTCTTTTTGCAGTTCCGTTGTTTTAATGGGATGATTGATTTTTTTTTCTTTGTTTGTGGTGGAGGGCGTGGGAGGGGGTGGGATCTCTATAGTTGTGCATGTTTTGTGATTGAGGGAGGAGTGTATTTTGTGTGCGGATGGGGATAATGTAGGGCATGTTCAGTGTGGTGGAACACGGTGTTGCTGCTGTGTTCAGACCAAGAGCGAAGCCTCACTTTACTCGCACGAGTTGGACCGCCGCCAGTATCGTTTGTGTTCATTCGCTCTAGACGTGCCGGACAGGAGAAGGCGCTCGTCTCCATAGATACCAACAACTTTTCTTTCCACCATCAACCATGGAAGAAATAACCACCGCTGCGGCGAGCTGTGTTCACATACAGTGACATTGCACCGACTGTGTCTAGCAGCCACACGTTGCTACTGCGGTACGAACCCAAAATAAGCGGACTATGCTGTGATTTAATTGCATTGAACGGATAAAAAGGATGCCGAAATAACTACGTTATGATGCTGATTTTTAAGAAGTCTGAATTCATGCTCTGTCGGGTCTGTCCGCAAGACGACAAGCAAACAACTTTTAAATTGCTTGTTTTCTGAATGGAGTTTGGATCGATGAGTCACAATGACGCGAGTTTCGTGTGTTCGCCCATTTTGCACTATTCGCGTTGCTTGGGGTGAATTTGCGTCTTTTTGCGTCTTTCCATTGATATTGTATGTAATCGCGCCGTGTGAAAAATTTGCTTCGCTCATGATCTGAACACACCATTGGAGAGGAAAGGTGATGGTCACTGCATCTGGTTAGATGTTGTTTGGAAATTGAATCATTCCATTTGTGGACTCACTACTTGTGGACAACATATTTCAACATTGTATTGTTAGGTTCCACCACACTGAACACAGTCCTCTTTTTAGGTTTATGTTTAAGCTATATCAGACACTGGGCTAGGAGAAAAATCAAGGGAGGGAAGGAAGGAAGGAAGGAAGGAGAACCTTTTATTTTTCTGAATGTAATTTTTTCATTATTCACACTGATTCCACTGCATGGACTGAATACAAGCAGCACTGCAGCATCACAGTCTCTCCTCATCAGTCATTTAATGACAAAACAAGCTCCCTTCATTTCGAAACACACAATCATTATTCTGGTTGGAATATAATCTGAAGAATCTCATGAGAAGACTTCTCACATTTTCAAAGGAGACTTTGGTTGGCTGATGTCTGAATAATTTGACCCTGACTTGTTGCTTTGATTTCAGGATATGTTAAAGGGATAGTTCAGGTGTTTTGAAGTGGGCTCGTATGAAGGTACTTTAACATAGTCAGTGTATTACCTACAGTAGATGACGGTCGACACGCTCAGCAGACAAGAGTACCGTCACGGAACCAAAGCGATGTACTGCTGTGGACAGGGCAGGCAGCAAAATGTATTTTAGCCTCCTAAAAGAAAGGCTCAACCAAAAAAATCAATATCAGTTTAAGTGTATGCTATATTTAGAATATTTTCACCATCACCTTGCCATCAGACAGCCCTTTCCGACGGGGAACTGAAGCCATTGTATCCATTTATGCTCTCGCCAAAGCCACCAGCCTCCCCGTGTTCTGCAAGGTAAAGTTACAGTTTTTTTAATGGAGTCTGGTCTGATTGGTCTGATGAGTCTGATGGCAATGTAAATGTACCGTTTTTTTTTAGGTGAGCCTTTCTTTTAGGTGGCTAAAATCGTATTTGCTGCCGGCCCCGTCCACAGCAGTACATTGCTTTTGTTCCGTGCGGTAACTCCTGTCTGTTTCTCCAAGCTGGGGGCGTGCCGACCGTCATCTACTGTAGGTAATACACTGACTATGGATAAGTACCTCATAGAACCCCACTTTAAAAAACCTTAACTATCCCTTTAAGTAAAAAGAATGTAGTCTCCTGAACTGGGCCGGTGGGTTGATGTGACCGTGAGAACCCCAGAAGTTGGAAGGAATTGGAAACGGCTACAAAAAAGCAAAAGACAGATGCGACATTCCTCATGTGGGCTTTTTTTAGGATGGAAATGTACTCTTTGCCATCTCCTTCTGTCGTCTCTGGTCACTCTTTATATACATACTGTTAGAACTGACAGATGTGTGATGGAAATGATAAATTCCACACCTGTTTTTATTTATTCCAGTGCTTTTTATCTCTCATAAAAAAAATGCTGTATTTTGAAGACAGAATGAGTTGATGATAAGCCAGTAATGTGTGACCCACTCACCTTCACCTTTGAACTTTTGAAAGGACTAAAGGTAGGGAGCTTTATGAGACACCACCATCCCTTCTTCCTGTACTAATTTCCCAGTATGCTATTGTGATGTTACAGACCATACAGTGAACATAAACGTCAATAAAAGATGGATTTAAGTTTAAAACTGCTGTTTGTTTTTTTCCCCCCAGTGGCAGCTTGAAATGTCAGCTTTGTATTTTTTCTAAGCTTTCACTGTTCAGTACAACACAATAGAAAGTTTGTACTTTTTTTTTTTGCTGTTATCCAAAGAGGGTTTGTGCCCTGTGTAGTGGTGCACATTGTTCCGTGCCAGGAAACACAAAAAGGCTTTGTAAACAAGACAAAAGTCACCATGTAGCTCAGAAAAGAAACAAGTCTTTTGGAACAGTCTGGTGTCCTCTGATTTTTTTTTTTTTTAAAGACTTTATTTAAGAAGTTTTGCATTATAAAATCATATACAAACCTACCGAACTTGTACAAACATTACCCTGCATTGTACCCACCCTTTATCCCCCCCTATACCTCCACTGGGACCAAGAGCACACTCAGAAGGAAAAAACTATGACATTAGGTAAATTATCAAGAATAATATTTAGGGGGAAAAGGAGAAAAAAAAGAGTATGATTTAGGTATAAATAGTAAATACAATACAATAAAAAAACAAAAATTAAAGAAAACTTTGTTAGTTACAGAAACAATACTCTAAATAGAAAAAACTGTAAAGCTGAGAGTCTTGTGGATCCAATGAGCCCAACTGTATTCATGTGTGATGATGTTAGTCCCCATAGGAGACATTTCATTGTAGTGAGACCATTTTCTGAAACGTGACCTCACTGTATAAAATGACCTGTGGTGACCTCTAGGATAATCACAGCCTCATGAAACTTCACAGCCACAAACTAGAGACCTAGAGCATTCAGAGGATGGATGGATCAAACTAGAGACCTAGAGCATTCAGAGGATGGATGGATCAGACTAGAGACCTAGACCATTCAGAGGATGGATGGATCAAACTAGAGACCTAGAGCATTCAGAGGATGGATGGATCAAACTAGAGACCTAGACCATTCAGAGGATGGATGGATCAAACTAGAGACCTAGACCATTCAGAGGATGGATGGATCAAACTAGAGACCTAGAGCATTCAGAGGATGGATGGCTTTCCTAGCTAGATTGACAATAAGGGTGTTTCTGAGCAGTTTACACAACACAAGTGCTCGCCTTCCAATCACCGAAAAATGCAATTCTTGCAGAAATCTCCAAATGTCAAAGGTTTTCGATCCCAAATCACAGCATGTCTTTTTCTATGGTGTTCCTCAAGGTCTTGGTGTCTTAATGTGGTATTTTGGAGGGATTATTGATCATTTTCTATCAATTCTTGAGTGGTAAAAAATGGTTAAATTTAGCACCGAATCTGTGTAACAAATGATATCAACCCGAAAATTGCTGCGACAACTTATGAGACAGAAGTGAGCATGAGAATGACCATCATAAACTTCTATCATTATGTTCTAAACCCTTATACACTTTCACAATTCATTATTCATCATTATTTATTTTATATTTCTTATTCATGACTAGAACATCATGACACATAGTGTTGAGCTGCACCTCAAATTAATCTTCAGGTTCCCAGCTTTCAGATGATGTGCACCACTTCTATGTGACATCTACTGTTGACCTGCTATCTCCCACTAAAGACCCCCTGTCTCCCACCCTACCCCTCTAAAAAAGAGGGTGGAACGGTGAGGAGTTCATATTTTTCTTTACTTTGACAGCTGTCGTTGCTAGTTAGTTGCTTTTTCATTCAGAGTTTTCATAGAAGACATTTAATGAGCTTGAAAAAGACTTACTCACCTTTACTATTGATTCTGTGGGCTTACATTTTGGTAATAAAACTTACATATTGTAAAAAGTGACATTTTCATGGCTTTTATATTATAAAGCAGGTTTAAGTTCTATCTAAATACTGTGAACGTATCGAAACGCTTAATCCACAGAGAAATACAGACAGCCCGTATTCAGAAACTGAGCTTTTGAAACAAGCCGTCAGGATTTCTGTCCATTTGTGATGTCACAAATCTACAATATTTAGACCATTTCACAGTTTTAAACGTAAACATTCTAAATGGGTCCCAGTTTATTTCCTGTTGCAGTGCAAGGCCTATGAAAAGGAGGCTGGGTCATGGGCGGACATGGGTCTTGGGGTACGGGGTACAACACATGCGCAGTGTAACTGAAGCTGTGGTCGTGCGTTGCAATTGGCTCAATTTCGGCGAGTGTAGGCCATTTTACTGCGCATGTGTTGTACCCCCAAGGACATGACTCGTGACCCAGCCTCCTTTCCATAGGCCTTGTTGCAGTGCATGTGAATGATATCAGATGACAGGAAGTAAACATGGACCCAAGCTGTTGCCTAGCAACGCAATTCTGTTGCAATTCCATTGAAACGCACTAAAACGGAGCGTTTCAGACAGAGGGTAAATACAGGTATGTTCAAGCAGACAGTATGAGGAAAATAAAAGTTTTTTTAAACATTAAAGCATGTAAACATGTTCTAGTAGAAACACAAAATACAAGTATGAACCTGAAAAAGAGCACGATATGTCCCCTTTAATGTGCTTTTACTCGTGTAACATGTTAAATGACGCTGCAGTGTTTTCAAACTTTTATTAAAGTAAGTAAAAGAGCAGGAATACTCTCCCAGCACACATCCAGTATCAGCCAACACTGCTACAAGAAATGTTAATCTCTCTCCATTCCCATCCAACTCTCCAGTTTCCCACATTCCTCAGGTGCCACTGGTGTGTGTGTGTGTGTGTGTGCGTGCGTGTGCGTGCGTGTGTGTGTGTGTGCGCGCGCGCGTGTGTACTCTGACCCTCTGAGCAGTATTACAGTGTAATGTTGGCTCATTGAGTCAGTCTGTCTCCCAGTAGAAGAAGTGCTAGATCAACACAGTGTGTATTCAGGTTCTTCCTCTCCAGAGATCTGACCCAGATGAGTTTTAAGGAGAGTGCCGGTATGGAGCTGGGTGAGGTCACCCGGAACCTGGGCTACCAGAACGTGAAAGGCAGCGGCTCTGCGGCGGACACCGTCAGCGCGGAGCCGGCGGAGAAGCTCGACTCGTCGGCCTCGCTGAAGCTGGATGTGTCGGTCACGGCCGCGGCGGAGGAGTACACGCAGATCAAACCGTACGCCGGGATGCCCAAGGAGGTGCTGCTGCTGTACTCGTCCCAGGCCCGGTACCGGGTGACTCGGGAGATTCTGTTCTGGCTCCTGGTGGCCTGCACCCTGCTGCTGGTGGCGCTCACCATCACCGTGATCGCTCTGTCTCCGCGGTGCCTCAGCTGGTGGCAGGTCTCTCCGGTGTACCAGGTCTACCCACGGTCCTTCAGAGACTCCGACGGGGACGGGGTCGGAGACCTCAAAGGTGAGACCTGCTGCGACCTGCTGCGTCCTCTGAGACACATCTTTAAACAGATAACGTCACCCTTTATAAAGGCTTTATAATTATTATCTCACTGCTTTATTCATGACTAATAAGCCATGTGGTGCTTTACACATTAAACCTGCAGTAGGCAGAATGTTTTTGGCATCATTGAGCAAAAATTCCATAATAACCTTTCAGCATATTGTAATTCAAGTGTTCTGAGAGAAAACTAGACTTCTGCTCCTCCTCATGTCTCTGTTTTCAGGCTTTATCACAGGTCATTTCAGAGAGAGAGAGAGAGAGCGTTCCTATTGGCTGTTCATTCAACGGAGGCAGCTGTCAATCACGCGCAAACTCCGATCAAACGGTGAAACTAGGCAGCGCTGATCAAATATGGATTAATATTCTGTTAGATAGAGATAGATAGAGAGAGAGCAATCCTTTTGGCTGTGCTCCGGCTGGTGGGCGGTACTTGGTATTTCCTCAACTGATCTCAACATGGCTGCCGGGTCACAAACTTTCTCATTTTAAAGCTAAACAGTACACTATAGGATGATTCTGAAAACATTTTATGCGTGAAATAGACATTACAGTAACAGAATGTTGATTCATATTTGGTCAGCACTGCCTAGTTTGACCGTTTGATCGGAGTTTGCGAGTGATTGACAGCTGCTCAGAGACGGTAAGGCTACAGTGACCAGACGTCCCGGTTTGTCCGGGACTGTCCAGGTTTCAAGCTGGGTGTCTCGAGTCCCGACAAATATCTGTATTGAGTGTTTACTCAAATGTCCCGGTTTTCACCACAATTAAAATGATAACAATATTATAATTACATAGAAGTTTATCATGTTCCACTCCTTAATTAATTTGTGCATAAGTATATATACAGAGAGCCAGCACAGCGCACCGCTGCAGTCTCTATAGAGAGTGATGTTGCGGGAGGTCAAGCCACAATTACGCACGGACACGGAAGATCCGCTGGTTATATTTAGTTTAGTTTAGAAACCACAGAACTCTCCGTGCTTATGTGCACATCAAACGTGTCGTTTTGATTAATTATTCTACACAGTTCCTTCAGCGCATCAACAGGCATTTCGTTCCGCTTATAACTCCATCAGGACCGGCCGTTCCTGTCAGTCTTTCACCCGATTTCTCCATCCTGGACAAAATCTCGTCTGAGCTCCACATTGTTAATTATAATAGTCTGAGACTGTGGCGAGCAACTTGAGATTGTTCTGGTTCAAAACTAAAGTTGAAAAATAATTTCCGTAGGCCCAGACCAGGAGAACTCTCTACAGGACTCCCAAACTGTCAGTGGGGGTCATGAGGGGGATAGTCTGTGATTAAAGGGGGAGAAAGTAGTGAATATGATAAGTCCTGATTGTTGATTCCACTAAAAGTTCTCGTTTTTGCCACTGACAGGCTCACATGGTTATTATAAGTGTTTGACAACATTATGGAAAGAACCCTACAGAGAAATTAAACCTTTTTCTCTACTTTTTGCTTGATCCGGCCTGTTTGTTATTGTGTGTCTTGCTCGGAGAAGCCTCGCTCTGAAATCGCGCGTCATGTCCACATTGTAAAAAATCATCTAAATATTAAGCCACGACATTGAAAACCTTTTAGTTAACACTAAGCTATGCTTTCTGTACT
Organism: Sebastes fasciatus; assembly: GCF_043250625.1. Taxonomy (NCBI): domain Eukaryota; kingdom Metazoa; phylum Chordata; class Actinopteri; order Perciformes; family Sebastidae; genus Sebastes; species Sebastes fasciatus. The sequence goes on along the minus strand of NC_133803.1, from coordinate 3,878,780 downwards.
CCCACACAACAAACTCTACCAACACCGGTGTCCCGTGGCACTCATCTCTCCAACTCTCACTCACGTTTCCACCGTTGTCTTCCTGCAACAAGTCATATGACACAATGGCAAACGGAAAGCGAAAGGTAAGAAAAGGTTTTATTTCTCTTTGGGATCCTTTACATAATGTTGTCAGACACTTATAATAATAACAATCTGAGCCTGTCAGTGGCAAAAACAAGCACTTTTAGTGGACGTTAACTGATGGAGCCAGGTTGTCCCAAGCGATTAACATCGAAGCCAGTTTAGCGGCTGCCGGCTGCAGCGTTCTCCCTCAATACTGGACCAGTTTCAAAAGTTGTTGTCCCTATTAGTCACTTAAACACAAAAAAACATGGGAAAATAGGGTCCAGGTTGAAAAATACCCAAGTTACCCTTTAATACAGCTCTTATATGTCTCTGTACATTTTTAACTGGGACCTAGTACTCCAGTATCCAGTATTGATCATTGTGGTGTCTCTGGTCTGGCAGGAATCCAGGAGCAGTTGGATCACTTCCAGTACCTGAACATCAAGTCGGTGTGGATCAGTCCCGTCTACCGCTCTCCCATGAAGGACTTTGGCTACGATGTGGAAGACTTCCGGGACATCGACCCGCTCTTTGGAACCATGCAGGACTTTGAAGAGCTCCTGGCTGCAATGCACGACAAAGGTGAGTACTTTCATTTCCCCTGTCCTGTGTTTGTAGAGATTTGATGGTGGATCATCACGCGTCATGTTTTGGGGGGTAGTAGCAGGTAGCATGTCTTTGACTCTCTCTGTTTCCACCAGGTTTGAAGCTGATCATGGATTTCATTCCCAATCATACCAGCGACCGACACCGCTGGTTCAACTTGAGCCGGACCGGAGATCCTTATTATAAGGATTACTACGTCTGGGCCGACTGCAATGGAACTGCACCGAGGCCTAATAATTGGGTTGGTATTGATTTTCACTGAACCTTCACTGATGCATTGCAGTGCACTATATCAGTGATTCTCAAAGGGGTCCGGGGTACTCTGTCAGGGGAGAAATAATGAGCAATACATTATAAAGTTGTTCTGTATCATTAAATCAGATGGGGACCGTTTACATCAATAAAACAAGCATACTGTGTCCATTACTCCCACCCACGTCAGCTTTGGACCAATAGAAACTCTGATTGTGACACATCAAGTTAATCTGTCATGAATCAGTGACTTCACTCAGGGCGCAACCAACCGTTGCTGCTGCTGCTTAGCTTATTAGCCAGCTAGCTAGCTGGCCAGCATGAAGAAATATATGAGTCAGTCCACATTGTCAAGTGATGCTAAGCCCAAACCAGCGAAATTGAGAAAATATGACGGGAGTTATATCGAGCGACAGCGACGGGACACCAAAATGCGTCATGTGTCTACAGTTCCTAGCGAACGAAGCCATGAAGCCGGCCGAGCTAAAGCGACATCTGATTAGAAAAGCACCCAGAATATCAAGGCAAAACAAAGTGGTGTTAACATGATTCATATTGAAATGTGTTTCTGTTTATCACTAACAAACAAGTCTGAAGTATTTAGGTTGAAAAGTTTTAGAATATAAATAATTCCAATGGCTGCTAAGAGTACACGCTTTAATCGGTGTTAGGATTATGAGGGGGTCCTCAGAAAATGTTCTCCCCTTTAAAGCTGCAGGTGTAGAAATGGAGCAAATATGATTATAAAAAGTTTATAAAAATATGCACGAGACAGGTAATCTGAAAAAATCATGTGCCTCTGTGTCCTCCGGTGTCAGAGACAATCAGAGCCGAGCTGGAGTCTGCCGTCCAGCAGCCGGCTGTCAATCACTCGTGATCTTTGACCAAACGGTCCAACTAGGCAGCGCTGATCAAATATGAATCAATATTCTGTTACTATAATGCCTTTTTCTCACATAAATTGTTTTCAGAAACATCTTGTAGTGTACTGTTTAGCTGTAAAATGAGAAAGTTTATGACCCGGCAGCCATGTTGAGATCTGTTGAGGAAGCACCGCCCACCAGCCAGAGCACAGCCAATAGGAACGCTCTCTCAATGATACGACCTGTGATTGGCCAAAGATTTTTTAAAGTCTGAAAACAGAGCCATGAGGAGGAGCAGAAGTCTAGTTATCTCTCAGAACACTTGAATTACAATATGCTGAAAGGTTATTATGGAATTTTTGCCCAATGATGCCAAAAACCTTTCTGCCTACTGCCACTTTAAGGTGCCCCAATAAGTTTGAGAACCCCTGCACTATATAGTAGGTGTGATGTATTGGAATTTACAAATGTATAATTCGGAGTTGGAAAAAAGTTCTACAGTCATCAGACGGCTAGTTTCTAAACTTCCTAATCCTCTTCTCCTGTTTCCCTCCTCCTTTCTCTCAGGTGAGCGTGTTTGGGAAGTCATCATGGACGTATGATGAAGTTAGAGGACAATGCTACCTGCACCAGTTCCTCAAGGAGCAACCAGACCTGAACTTCAGAAACCCACATGTCCACAAAGAGATGACTGTAAGAGCACATGGCCACACACACACTGCTCTTTCGCACATACATTATCTCTGATATTGACTTTTTAGATTTTTGGTGACTCACATATTGTATCTTATACTAAAATGTATCTGTATGTGTCTATTCTGTGTAATCAGCAACAATGTGTGATGGCCAGCTGATTACATATTAAGCTAGTTAACCCTCGTGCGTTTTTAACTGCTGCTACACGGCACAAAGTACAACAAAAGGAGAGGAAAAGGTCAGACTGTACCTGTGTGTATACTGTGTGCATGTTTATGCTGAAATCAATTTTACAATAATCAGATGACGCTTCAGCACTTAGGAGTCTGGTCTTGTATTCCACAGTCATACTGTAGACACAGTATTTTAAAAATTAAAGCTGCAGTAGGCAGAATATTTTTGGCATCATTGGGCAAAACTCCCATAATAACCTTTCAGCTTATTGTAATTCAAGTGTTCTGAGAGAAAACTAGACTTATGCACCTCCTCATGGTTCTGTTTTCAGGCTTTAGAACATCTAGCCTATGACGGGAGACTTTGACCAATCACAGGTCATTTCAGATAGAGAGCGTTCCTATTGGCTGTTCATTCAATGGAGGCAGCTGTCAATCACTCGCGAACTCCGATCCAACGGTCAAACTAGGCAGCGCTGAACAAATATTAATCAATATTTTGTTACTGTAATGTCTATTTTTCTCCTCAATTGTTTTCCAGGCTGGTGGGCGGTGCTTGGTATTTTCTCAACTGATCTCAACATGGCTGCCGGGTCACAAACTTTCTCATTTTAAAGCTAAACAGTGCACTACAAGATGATTCTGAAAACATGTTACTCAAGAAATAGGCATTACAGTTACAAAATATTGATTCATATTTGATCAGCGCTGCCTAATTTGACTGTTTGATCGGAGTTCACGAGTGATTGACAGCTGCTCAGAGACGGCAAGGCTCCAGCTCGGCTCTGATAGGTTGTTTTCCTCCGGTCTTTGAAATCTTGCAGATGCTGTTAGGAGCACCGGAGGACACCGGAGGACACAGAGGCACATGTTTATTTTTCAGATTACCTGTCTCATGTGCTACTGTCAGGATATAGTGATCATTTTATAAAACAAAAATGTAATCATATTTGCTCCAATCCTACCTACTGCTGCTTTAAATTTATATCTCTGATTCTATTTCAGGATATTATTGATTTCTGGCTGGGGAAGGGAGTGGATGGGTTCCGGATGGGTGCAGTGAAGCGCCTCCTGGAGGCTGCACACATGAGGGACGAACCACAGGTGGACCCAAACAAAGCGCCAGTGAGTGTCACCTCTTAGCACCTCATAACATCTAACCGCACTTTCAGCTACTGTTCCCATTGTTCACTCTTAACGGGCACTGCTCGTGACAGGCAGCACTGTTTGCCGGCTTAGCACCGGTCAGCTGTTTGTCCTCACGTTGACTCGACTCGGGCCACCAAAGATGGTAAGGCCCGTCTGATCTGCCAGTTAGAAATTGATCCATGTCAAATGGCAGAGCAGCAGGTGTGACACATTTAGCCCCGCGTAAGGCCGAGCTTCAGCTCCAATTAGATTTAATTTCAGTGACTGACGTGGGGGTGAAGAATTCTTGAATCCTATAGTTGTAGTTATCATTTTGGATAAACTGACCTCGACCCTCTGAGACCCACAATAGACCCGCTTTTGTCTTTTTTTAGGGGGGTACAGGTTTTTTTTAGGGGGAGATAGCAGGTCAACAGTAGATGTCACATAGAAGTGGTGTACATCATCTGAAGGCTGAAGATTAATTTGAGATGCAGTACTGTGTGTCAAGTTGTTCTAGTCATAAATCCGAAATAAAAATAAATGAATGAATGAGTGAATTAATATAAATAGCGAAAGTGTATAAGGGTTTAGAACATGATGATTGAAGTATATGATGGCCATCCTCATGCTCTACTATGTCTCATAAGTTGTTGCAGCAATTTTGGGGTTGATACCACTTGTTACATATATTTGGTGCTAAATTTAGCCATTTTTTACCACTCGAGAATTGATAAAAATGATCAGTAATCCCTCCAAAATACCACATTAAGACACCAAGACCTTGAAGAACACCATAAAAAAAGCCATGCTGTGATTTGATATCAAAAACTTTTAACATTTGGAGACATCCTCTGAATGCTCTAGGTCTCTAGTTTGATCCATCCATCCTCTGAATGCTCTAGGTCTCTAGTTTGATCCATCCATCCTCTGAATGCTCTAGGTCTCTAGTTTGATCCATCCATCCTCTGAATGCTCTAGGTCTCTAGTCTGATCCATCCATCCTCTGAATGCTATAGGTCTCTAGTTTGATCCATCCATCCTCTGAATGCTCTAGGTCTCTAGTTTGATCCATCCATCCTCTGAATGCTCTAGGTCTCTAGTTTGATCCATCCATCCTCTGAATGCTCTAGGTCTCTAGTTTGATCCATCCATCCTCTGAATGCTCTAGGTCTCTAGTTTGTGGCTGTAAAGTTTCATGAGGCTGTGATTATCCTAGAGGTCACCACAGGTCACTTTATACAGTGAGGTCAAGTTTGTGAGGTCTCCTTTGGGGACTATCATCTTCACACATGAATACAGTTGGGCTCATTGGATCCGCTAGAGTCTCAGTTTTACAGTGAGACCCAATGTATGGAATTCAAGATTGTTTAGGGACCCCAGTATGCAGAAATATTCAGATACACTATTTTAGAAAAGGCAAAAATAACACATTTATACTGCATTCAAACAACTGCATGTTTGTTGCCCCAAACTGCATGTGATTATCATAAAGTGGGCATGTCTGTAAAGGGGAGACTCGTGGGTACCCATAGAAATCATTTTCATTCACATATCTGGAGGTCAGAGTTCAAGGGACCCCTTTGAAAATGGCCATGCCAGTTTTTCTTCGCCAAGATTTAGCTTAACTTTGGAGCGTTATTTAGCCTCCTTCCTGACGAGCTAGTATGACGTGGTTGGTACCGATGGATTTCTTAGGTAACAAGCAATATTCAGAGGGTCTATTCAGTCATTATTTTTCCACTACTTTTTGCTACTGCTCTATTGTGCTCTCATCGCCCAGCAGCTCTTCTTTCCTCTGAGCTCCAGAGATCAAAGTTCAGCTTTAGTTAACCATCTCTGTTGTAACATTGAGTTATGCAATCATATTATGATTTTTATTCTGTTTAATTATATAACGTGTGACATGTCAGAGTCCAGATTTCAACGAGCTGAGTACTACTGTGGGCAGAAGAAGAAGCAGTACTTTATAGTGCAGCTGGTAGAACAAACAGAGAATCAGAGTGGGAGAGGTCACACTGTACTGCTTTCATACATTCATTCATCATTTATCTCGGTGTCAGGTTCACCTTGTGCCCTTCTGGAGGAAATCTTGGAATTCAATTCAGGTTTCATGATTCATGCAGAGTTCCCTAAGAAAGAGTTTTTGTTCTGTGGAGACTGAAGTTATTTCTCACAGAGGACAGATTAGTTAGAAAAGAGGCATATTTTGGTGGATTAGCGAGTCATTGGGATTTACTTACCACTGAAGAATAACTCTCTAATACTGAGACTGACTCATCTACTCACTGCTGCACTGACTGACTACTCATTTGAACAACCCACGCCGAGCTGCGCTTTATAGTGATGTTGAACAACACGAGGGTCACTGTTGGGCACGGTGACACAGAGAGAGATTTTCATGCATTTACAAAAAGTGGAACATTGCAACCAGGGTCTGAAATTAACTTTTTTCACTTCCTGCCACTGTGGCAGGCAAGTCGTTTTTTTTGTCTGCCTCTCAGAAATTTTATCTGCCACTTTTGAAATCTCTGCACTAAATGAAGGAATAACATTTTAGATCTGGTGTCATTCAATGCTCGATATATTTTGCACAAAAACACATTATATGCACAGTAAATTCCAGAGTTTGAATAACACCGTAGCTTTTGGGGGTGGAAGGGTACTGTACACAGTACTGCACTTTATTATTGTCATCTATAGTGATTATTTGCATAAAAACACACCCATAGCAACGGTCTGTCATACATAGCAACTGTCTGCTATAAAGAAATAACAGACCGTAGAACGCAGTGATTGACCAATCAGAATCGAGTATTCAACAAAGCCGTGTAATAACGTGGGGGGTACACCCTACATGAGAATCAAGACGATTTTGGGCTCGATTCCGCCCCGTGACAATCCCTGATTTTTTGATGGTTCTATAGATGATCTTTCCAGATGTTCATGTGGTGTGAGGTATGTTACGAGTGTTTTTACATCCCCCGATCGGCTCAGAAGTCCATCCTGACAGCGATTTCAAGTCATAAATATTAAACATGTTCAATATTTACAATGGGATATCCTGTTGTGTGTGGGGAACCCCGAGGACAGCCGATGGCGCGGTCACGTGGGAACGAACAGTAGCCAATAGAGAACCAAGCTGACTGAAGTGGATGGACAACCACCGCCGTCATGGCGGCCGCGGCTAATGCATGAGCTCATGCATGAGCTAATGCAAAACACGAAGAATAAAAGTAGTAGTAAGATGGAGCTCAGAAATGGAGGACCAACTTGTTGATTTGTGGCAAAAACACAAGTGTTGTCTCGATGATCTCATCCATATTTTTTCCTTTTTCTTCGTGAATTTTACGACAAAAGTATGTACAAAAACTTACATCGCTGTCCTCCACCATGTTCGTTTACACTAAAGTCATGTTGGATCGCGAGAGATTTACTTCTTTTTTTTCATTGCAACTCTTGTTGTCTATGAATGAATCTGTTAGTGTGTGGTGTGCTGTTTGGGCGAGATCGTTGCTCACCCCGCATTGTAGGAACAAAAATCTTAAATTTAACATAACATGTTATGTGTGGGCTCTCTCACATTTTCAACATCTACCAAAGGTCCCATATCGTGTTCATTTTCAGGTTCATACTTGTATTTTGTGTTTCTACTAGAACATGTTTACATGCTGTAATGTTAAAATAAAACTTTATTTTCCTCCTTTGAAAAGCTCAGTTTTTTCAACGGAATTGCAACGGAATTGCGTTGCTAGGCAACAGTTTGGGTCCATGTTTACTTCCTATCAGCTGATGTCATTCACATACACTGCAACAGGAAATAAACTGGGACACATTTAGAATGTTTACGTTTAAAACCGTGTAATGGTTTAAATATTTGTAGATTTGTGACATCACAAATGGACAGAAATCCTAACGGCTTGTTTCAAACGCACAATTTCTGAATACGGGCTGTGTGTATTTCTCCATGGATTGAGCGTTTTGATTCTTTCACAGTATTTATATATCACTTAAACCTGCTTTATAATGCAAAAGACATGAAAATCTCACTTTTTACAATATGACCTTTAAGATTTGAAAAATCTTTTAGTGTGGGCCAGCCTTAAACTGGCTGTAATGTAATCGCTTGGGGCAACCTGGTATCGCCAGTTTACATCCACTAAAGTGCTTGTTTTTGCCACTGACAGGCTCTAATTGTTATTATAAGTGTCTGACAACATTATAGAAAGGACCGTACAGACAAATAAAAGCTTTTTCTTACCTTTCACTTGATCCGGTCTGTTTGTTATTGTGCGTCTCGCTCGGAGAAGCCTCTCTCTGAAATCTCGCTTCACATCCACATTGTGGAAATCATCTATATATTCCCCCATGACTCTTTCTGTACTCCGACACAACAAACTCTGACAACACCGATGTCTCGTGGCTCTCCTCTCTCCAACTCTCACTCACGTTTCCACCGTTGTCTTCCGGCAACAAGTCACATGCCACAATAACAAACAGGAAACAAAAGGTAAGAAAAACGTTTTCTCTGTGGGATCCTTTCCATAATGTTGTCAGACACATAATTACAATCTGAGCCTGTCAGTGGCAAAAACAAAAGCACTTTTAGTGGACGTAAACTGACGGAGCCAGGTTGCCCCAAAGGATTACATTACAGCTTGTTTAGTGGCTGGCGGTTGCAGCGTTCTCCCTCAATATTAGACCAATTTCAGAAAGTGTTGTCTCTATTAGACACTTGGACATAAAAACATGGGAAAATAGGTTCCAGGTTTAAGTTATACCCATGGGGAAATTCCACCCACAGGGCCCTAATGTGACCACAAAGACCAGTGCAAGCATTAGGTTAATGATTTTAAGAGGACCAGTCCTGGACCTGCTTCAGTCCTGCAACCTATTCAGGGGACAGTGACACAATACTCCTAAACACCTTAATGTGTATATCGTTTAGTGTGTGAGAAACTCAAACACAGGGACGACCCACAGAGAGGACCCGGCCATGAATCTATTCACAGACTTAATTACTGAGGCAGCAGCAGCAGCAGCGTTAGATGTGCTGCCAGCCACATGAGCGAACCGTTGAGCCAGTAAAGCACATAGTTGATCTGAATTCAAAGCTACAACCGGCACTAAACCACTAAAGCAATAATGATAACAGATAGCTGGTCTGTTATGATTAGCGGAGTCACATTCAAGGTTGAAGAAGTTATCCTTTAACGCGATTTATTTTTCTGCCTGTGTCTCTTTTTTTGTGGTTTTATGAAGACTATTACAACCACTTACAACCAATAAAATTAGCACCAAACGTTAAATATTTTTGAACATTCCTTAAACACAACAGTACTCCTAAGTCTGCATCACTTGGTCTCTACTCTCTCTATTTGTTTTTTCCAACTACCTGGCCTGAGACTGGACCCCGTGCTTTGGCCTGACAAAGGAACACATTTACACCCAGGCTCTATAACTCCCAGTGGGCAGAAGAGGAAAATACAGTTGAGCTCTCTTAATCCACTATCTCAGGGTGAAAGCTTTACTATGAATGGACCGCACTAGTACCCTAAACCAAATGCAAAACACGTAGGCTATTAATCCAATAGGCCTGAAATCCAATAATAGCTACATTACCTCATATTTATTTCTATTCCTAACACTGCAGGAGTCTGTGACGTCAGAGTGGGACCTCCACCATGACTACACTACCACTCAACTGGGCCTGCATGACCTGCTGAGGGATTGGAGGGCTGAGATGGACGTCTACAGCCGTGAGCCGGGTAGATACAGGTACGGGAGGAGCCGTAACAGTATACAATAACTCTGTTGTATAAATTAGGACTGGTGACGCTCTTACCTTCTTAATTTGCTACTATATATGATTAATGTGATGATGATGATGCCATAAGGTCCACGTAGCTCATCATTCATAATTTGATTTCTTATGCAACAGTCCTGTGTATTGTATTGCGTCACTTATGTCCAATTTACAATTTGAGTGGGCCTGTTTCATTACTGTCTATAAATATGTTAAAGGGGAACTACGGCCATTTTCAAAATTCATACATGTTATTCCTATCGTCTAAGACAGTCCAAAAAATATTAGTAAACATGAACAACTCTCCCAAACCGAGTGCTAAAACTCAAACTTGTGATGTCATAGGGTATAAAGTGTGGAGCTGCTCCATAGACAATGAATAGGGAGAGATGTTGTAGAGGACACTGAGAGCAGCCAGGGGAATGTTCTGAGTATATGGGAACATTTTCTGTTTCACAGCTGACAACACTACAGTAGAATAAGCCTCATTCATTTGGGTATAAAAAAGAAATCAAACATTCTGTGGTACCATAAAATCAGCCTCCCATTCAAAAGCCGGGTTTCCACCAAAAGACTTTTAGTCCCTGGAACTACTTTTATGGAACTAAAAGGTTCCTTCAGCCCACTGTTGTCTGCGTTTCCACTGCGGTCTAAAGACCTGCGAAGATTAGGCAAATTAGTCCGCTGACGTATGAAAAAGCAACATGACATGATGAGGGCTGCTGGTGGTCACAGTGGTAAACACACTCTGCAGCCTGCAGTTCAGTGTGTCTGCCTGTTTACTCTAAAAAACACATTGGAAAAAAAAACGTTTTGTCCCACTGCGACGATATTTACTGCTACGTACATATATTTACTGATGCACTTTGGATGTAATGAATGAAATGCAGAGAAGAGCGTCTGTCTCCACAGTCAATCATCTGTTGAGTGTTTGATGGTTATTTATTTGTGCTTTAGAACGTAGCCGCCGTGACACAATCAAACAGCACCGCCGCGCTACGTCTCTCTCTCTTCTACCGCTCGCTCTGTCAGCTCGGTCACGATCTCTCTCTGTCTCTTTTTCTCTCTGTCTTTTTTTAAATGAGTCGGGAAGCTGACAGCAGAGCAGAGCTTTACTTTTAATGTTGTCAAACAGAGAGAAACGCTCTCCCCTCGTCCTAAAATGGTTCTAAATCAATACTCTCTGGGAAACATCACCTTAACGTGGTGGAGAGGTTTGTGTGTCCCTATGACCCTGAGGGCTGTGTTGTCTGGAGCCTCGTGCTCCTGGTAGGGTCTCCCATGGCAAATTAGTCTTAGGTGAGGGGCCGGACTAAGAATGGTTCACAAAAACCCCAATGACGACACGAGGCAGAGGAGAAGTTACCCGGCCCGGAGGAAGCCCGGGGCCCACGTCTGGAGCCAGGCCCAGACGGAGGGCCCGTCAACGAGCGTCTGGTGGCCGGGCTTGCCACGGAGCCCGGCCGGGGATACCCCGAAGAAGGAACGTGGCACCCCCCTCCTCTCCATCCTGTGGGCTCACCACCTGCAGGAAGAACCGCTTGGGTCGGGTGCGCTGCCACACGGGTGGCAGTGAAGGCCAGGGACCTCGACGGACTGAACCCGGGCGGCAGAGGCTGGCTCTGGGGACGTGGAACGTCACCTCTCTGTGGGGGAAGGAGCCGGAGCTTGTGCGGGAGGTGGAGCGCTATCAGTTGGATCTGGTAGGGCTTACCTCTACGCACAGCCTCGGTTCTGGAACCGTACTCTTGGATAGGGGTTGGACTCTATTCTTCTCTGGAGTTGCCCATGGTGTGAGGCGCCGGGCGGGTGTGGGGATACTCACAAATCCCCGGCTGAGTGCCGCTATGTTGGAGTTTACCCCGGTGGACGAGAGGGTCGCCTCCCTACGCCTTCGGGTTATGGGGGGGAAAACTCTGACTGTTGTTTGTGCGTATGCACCAAACAGCAGTTCGGAGTATTCGGCCTTCTTGGAGACCCTGAATGGAGTCCTGTATGGGGCTCCAGTAGGGGACTCCATAGTTCTCCTGGGAGACTTCAACGCGCACGTGGGCAACAATGGAGACACCTGGAATGGCGTGATTGGGAGGAACGGCCTCCCTGATCTAAACCCGAGTGGTCGTTTGTTGTTGGACTTCTGTGCTAGTCATGAATTGTCCATAACGAACACCATGTTCGAACATAAGGATGCTCATAAGTGTACGTGGTACCAGAGCACCCTAGGCCGAAGGTCGATGATCGATTTTGTAATCGTATCATCTGATCTGAGGCCGCATGTTTTGGACACTCGGGTGAAGAGAGGGGCGGAGCTGTCAACTGATCACCATCTGGTGGTGAGTTGGGTCAGAGGGTGGGGGAAGACTCTGGACAGACCTGGTAAGCCCAAACGCGTAGTGAGGGTGAACTGGGAACGTCTGGAGGAGGCCCCTGTCCGAGAGATCTTCAACTCACACCTCCGGCGGAGCTTTTCTGGCATCCCTGTGGAGGTTGGGGGCATTGAACCCGAGTGGACGATGTTCAAAGCTTCCATTGCTGAAGCTGCGGCGGTGAGCTGTGGTTTTAAGGTCTTAGGTGCCTCAAGGGGCGGCAACCCTCGAACACCGTGGTGGACACCGGTGGTCAGGGAAGCCGTCCGACTGAAGAAGGAGGCCTTCCGGGATATGTTATCTCGGAGGTCTTCGGAGGCAGTTGCAGGGTACCGACGGGCCCGAAGAGCAGCAGCCACTGCCGTGACGGAGGCAAAGCAGCGGGTGTGGGAGGAGTTCGGAGCAGCCATGGAGAAGGACTTTCGGTCGGCACCAAAGTGCTTCTGGAAAACCATCCGGCACCTTAGGAGGGGGAAACGGGGAACCATCCAAGCTGTGTACAGTAAGGATGGGACACTGTTGACCTCAACTGAGGAGGTAATCGGGCGGTGGAAGGAGCACTTTGAGGAACTTCTGAATCCGACCAATACGCCCTCTATGGTAGAGGCAGAGCTGGAAGCTGATGGGGGACCATCATCAATTACCCTGGTGGAAGTTACTGAGGTAGTCAAACAACTCCACAGTGGCAAAGCCCCGGGGGTTGATGAGATCCGCCCAGAAATGCTGAAGGCTGTGGGTGGGGAGGGGCTGTCTTGGATGACACGTCTCTTCAACACCGCGTGGAAGTCGGTGACAGTGCCTAAGGAGTGGCAGACCGGGGTGGTGGTTCCCCTTTTCAAAAAGGGGGACCAGAGAGTGTGTGCCAATTACAGGGGTATCACACTGCTCAGCCTCCCTGGTAAAGTCTACTCCAAGGTGCTGGAAAGGAGGGTTCGGCCGATAGTCGAACCTCAGATCGAAGAGGAACAATGCAGATTCCGTCCTGGCCGTGGAACAACGGACCAGCTCTTCACTCTCGCAAGGATCCTGGAGGGGGCCTGGGAGTATGCCCATCCAGTCTACATGTGTTTTGTGGACTTGGAGAAGGCATATGACCGGGTCCCCCGGGAGATACTGTGGGGGGTGCTGCGGGAGTATGGGGTGAGGGGGGCACTTCTCAGGGCCATCCAATCCCTGTACGCCCAAAGCGAGAGCTGTGTTCGGATCCTCGGCAATAAGTCGGACTCGTTTCCGGTGGGGGTTGGCCTCCGCCAGGGCTGCGCTTTGTCACCAATCCTGTTCGTGATATTCATGGACAGGATATCGAGGCGTAGTCGGGTGGAGGAGGGTTTGCAGATCGGTGTGCTGAGGATCTCATCGCTGCTTTTTGCAGATGATGTGGTCCTGTTGGCATCATCGGTCTGCGACCTCCAGCACTCACTGGATCGGTTCGCAGCCGAGTGTGACGCAGTCGGGATGAGAATCAGCACCTCTAAATCTGAGGCCATGGTTCTCAGCAGGAAACCGGTGGATTGCCTACTCTGGGTAGGGAATGAGTCCTTACCCCAAGTGAAGGAGTTTAAGTATCTCGGGGTCTTGTTCGCGAGTGAGGGGACGATGGAACGTGAGATTGGTCGGAGAATCGGAGCAGCAGGGTCGGTATTGCATTCGCTTTACCGCACCGTTGTGACGAAAAGAGAGCTGAGCCGGAAGGCAAAGCTCTCGATCTACCGTTCAATCTTCGTTCCTACTCTCACCTATGGTCATGAGGGTTGGGTCATGACCGAAAGAACGAGGTCGCGGGTGCAAGCGGCCGAAATGGGTTTCCTCAGGAGGGTGGCTGGCGTCTCCCTTAGAGATAGGGTAAGAAGCTCAGTCATCCGTGAGGGACTCGGAGTAGAGTCCTTGCTCCTTTGCGTCGAAAGGAGCCAGTTGAGGTGGTTCGGGCATCTAGCACGGATGCCTCCTGGGCGCCTCCCTTGGGAGGTGTTCCAGGCACGACCAGCTGGGAGGAGACCACGGGGAAGACCCAGGACTAGGTGGAGAGATTATATCTCTACTCTGGCCTGGGAACGCCTCGGGATCCCCCAGTCAGAGCTAGTTAATGTGGCCCGGGAAAGGGAAGTTTGGGGTCCCCTGCTGGAGCTGTTGCCCCCGCGACCCGATCCCGGATAAGCGGTTGAAGATGGATGGATGGATGGATCAATACTAGAGTACTTCCTTGTTTTATGAATGAAGTGGTACAGTTGTAGCAGCAGCGCTATTTGAGTGTTTCACCAATCAGCGACGGATATCCCTGCAAACTCCACCCCAAAAGTTCCGGTACCTTCAGAAAGTGCTACCCCCCAACCAGGGCCTTTTTTGGGGTAAAATGTCCCCAGAACTTAATTTAGACCCTGGTCCTTGAGGTCGAAACACAGTGAGTTCCTCAAAAGGTTCTTAGTTCCTGGGGGAAAGTTCCTGTGGTGGAAACGGGGCTATTGTTGATGGAACAGCTCCAGACTTTATACCATATACCTCTATACTTTATTTAGGGAATAGCTCATGTTCAAACATATTCATTGAACTTTCCTGTCATGGAAATAACATATTGGATTCTTAATTTTGGTGGTGTTCGCCTTTAACGTGACACATAGTACCAAGACAGAAAATCATTTTTCAGATCATGCAATATAAATAAAAAGCCCAGACTAAAAAATATTCCTCTTGTTTTTTTCTGGCAAAACTTTCTATTTTAGAGTGGTATTAATAAATCCTTGTTAAAGGACAATGAAATGAAAGAGTCCAGCAGAGTTCATAAGGATGAAACTCCAGTCTTGATTTATATTACTATCATACTCCAGGTTCATGGTGACGGAGTCATATGATCACCAAGAGGTGGACAAGACCCTGATGTACTATGGCACCCCGCTGGTTAAAGAAAGTGACTTCCCCTTTAACTTTTACCTGCTGGACCTGCCTCAGAACACCAGTGGCTTGTGGGTTCAACATCTGGTCCACCTGTGGATGGCCGACATGCCCGAGGGACAATGGCCCAACTGGGTGGTGAGTTGGGAGTCTCGGGCTTTGCTCTCAATTTATCTTTATTCATCTGTATCCCTCACTTAACTCTCTCTTCCATGACCCCGACCCATCCACTTCACCCTGCCTCCTTCCCTCCCTACTTATCTCACCCACCTCTCCACCTTCTCTTGTGTTTCTCCTACCTCCACCGTTATCAGGTTGGGAACCATGACAAGCCCCGTATTGCCTCCAGCGCTGGTCAGACCTACATACGTGTCATCAACATGCTGCTGCTGACCCTGCCAGGCACGCCCACCACCTACTATGGCGAGGAGATCGGCATGGAGAACATTAACGTCACAGACGGTCAGATTCAGGACCCTGCTGGCAAATACAATGCGGTCAGTGCTGTGCATACACTGTAAAAACTACTCACTGTAAGGGCTCTACCAAAATGCAGTAGGTGGAAAACAACAGGCTCATTTAATTGATGACATTACAAAACAGGATAAAATGTGTTCACACCATTATAGTGACAAAATATCTTCAGCTGCACAACAAAATACAGCCTGGACAAAGGCCATAGAGTTAAATCACCGCCTCAGTATAACAATTTCAACAATTTAACCTTCATGACGGTAGGATTTAATTCAGCTTTGTTGTACTTGAGACTGCATTATTTTTATTCTTAGTGTACCTAATAAACTGGCAACTGAGTGTACGTACATTAAAGTAGTCACTGTCAGTAGAAGCTGAAGTGCTAACCCCCCTGAGATCCTGACCGACTTTACTGTGTTTCAGAGGCTGGAGCAGGTTCAGTTTCAGTAAAAATACAGATATCATATGAAACTGGGAAACCTAAAGAATCCATCGGTACCAACCACGTCATACTAGCTTATCGAGAAGGAAAAGAACTTAGGCGAGGAAAAACTGGCATGGCCATTTTCAAAGGGGTCCCTTGACCTCTGACCTCAACATATGTGAATGTAAATGGGTTCTATTGGTAAATTAATCTTCAGTTTTCAGATGATGTACACCACTTCTATGTGACATCTACTGTTGACCTGTTATCTCCCACTAAAGACCCCCTTTACCCCCTAAAGAAGACAAAAACGGCTCTATTGTGGGCCTGAGGGGGCTAAATGATTCCTGTCCTTTCACTGCAGAGTGCCGGTCGGGACCCTCAGCGGTCTCCGATGCAGTGGAGCGGTGACATGAACGCCGGCTTTAACAACAACACCAACATCACCTGGCTGCCGGTCCACCCTGACTACAGAAGCATCAATGTGGAGGTACAGAACTCTTTCAATACTGTTCAACTCTGGAGAAACATCTGGCCAGTGCTTGATCTTTTTATTTAACACCGTGTATCCCCTTGCTACTCTTTTCTCTCTTCTAGGTCCAGAAGAAAGATGAAGGGTCTGTTCTGGCTCAGTACCGTTTCCTGAACACCCTGCGCCAGTCGGAGCTCCCCCTTCACCGTGGATGGCTCTGCTACGTCCACGCTGATGCCAGCGTCTTCTCCTACCTCAGAGAGCTGGACGGCATCGACCGGGCTTTCCTCGTGGTGCTTAACTTTGGTGAAGAATCTGCCGTCACAGATCTCTCCTCCGTTCCAGAGTTACCGGACCAGCTGAAGGTGCTGATGAGCACAAACCGAGTCAATGACGGCAAGGAGTTACGAAAGTCTGGCATCCCGACGGAGGCTGGAGAGGGTTTGTTGATTCAGTACTCCACCCACACCCGGTTCAACCCCAACCACCCCGGACGGTGCTACGTCTCTGAGAAGGCCTGCTATTTGAGTGTCGTAGACATACTTTATAAATGCTAATATGAATAGATAATGGCATTCAGTTATTATTGCCGTTCACAGCAGCAATCCAATCGTCCTCCTCTGTCATAATAAAGAGGTACATTCACTGATGATGCTGTCTTCTCTTTCAATGGTATCGTTTAATATTTGGGCCCCGTTGTGTCCTCATAGTTGTCGTGGTGATGGCAGATGTTTGTTTTTAGATTCCTGACTGCCTCCTGATAGCTGACTGCTATCTCTTCCTCCTGCGTGGAGGCCGAGGAGGGTCCAGGCCCAGCTCTGTGTAGAGGAATGCTAGCGTGAGGGCTTCCTGTGTGGGGGGAAAAGACAGAGGTTTCTCAGTCTGTACGCATCAACTCAACTTACAAAAACTAATGTTAGTGTTCACAATATGAGAAAAATGATTATTATCACCTATCATTGTGATGAAATGGGTAACGTTAGATCAGACAGAAGTGTGATGTGACTTCGGGGACCAGGGTCTGTTGGGTTGACACTCTGGTCGGAGTTCAAGTTACGTGAGCCCCCTCTTGATGGACGCCGCCACCAGACACTTTTTCCTTTGCGATTCCTCAACAGGTGTAACGTTATTATAAAACTGGAGACTCAGTCTTGTTACCAGTCCAACCAGTCACACAGCAGCTCTTTGTTTGTCGGGCAGGTGAACATCAACATTAGACCTCTGACGGCTCTCTGTTAAATAGGGTGTTGCTGGGTGCTAGCAAACATTAGCGGTTAGCCCTCGGTCGGAAATGTAACAAAAAGTCAATTTAATGTTGCGGATGTGTCCGATTCAAATTCAAACAAACGTTTATAACGTTTAGCTTCCACCGCTGCTTGTTGTGGTGACCGTGGTGGAGGAGCGGCAGCCCTGGTAGACTACCAGACGTCTTCCCCTTCAAAATGCAACGTTACGGCACAACGTAGTGAGCTTCCCCCCCGCCGTAGTCATGTAACGTTACAGCAATTTAGGGCCGTAACGAGGTCTTATGTCACTTTTCAATTTTAAGGCATAGTCGCTAAATGTAGCCAAATATTTCCTTAGAGTGTGGGTCGATCACCCTGTTGTTGATCAGTTCATTTATAGCGATCTGTGTTTGTGTCAGAAGGGGGCGGGATGTCTGTGAATTGGATTGGATAGAAATTTAGGTTTACCAAGTGACTTTGTCTTATCAAATTTGTTTACATATTCTTTGAACCTTTAGCGAGCGACTCAGAAACGGGTCAATCAGTTGCTCGCGAGCAACGTGTTGGAGAGCCCTGGCTTAGAGTGTGTGTGTACGTGGGAAGTGAGTGGTGAAGCAAGAGAGAGAGAGTGGTGGCGACGGCACCGAGTAACGTTATCAACTCCGGCCCAAGCAGGAAAAGTTAACAGTGTTTGGTTTGTCCCTTCTGGGCTACCAGAGAAACATGGCGGTGCAACATGGCAGACTCCATGAAGAGGACCCGCTCCCTATGTAGATATAAACGGCTCATTCTAAGGTAACGAAAACACAACCATTCTTATTTTCACGTGATCATACACACACACAAAAAACATACTTATTAATATTATATTCCATTTCTCCCAATAGAATTGTTACACATTGGTCTATGGATGCTAATTTTGAAACATGTTGTAGCGGTGTGTGCGGTTCATTTGTCGGTGAATAAATGCTACGAAACTACAACTCCTCAGCTCCGCTCTAGCGAGCTGGAGAGACCGGAGTCAACTTCCTGTATCGTGCAACTCCGGCTCTGCCTCTTAAGGTGGGCTGTTAAGGTGGACCAGCTTTACTCCTTAAAGAGACGAGCCGCTCCTCTGAGCCGCTCAGCTTTTTAATTCATTATTAACATTTCTTTTTTTTGGGGGGCATTTTTCCATTTTTATTGAGGACAGTGGATAGAGTCTTGAAAGGGGGGAGAGAGAGAGTGGATGCGGAAAGGGCCACA
This sequence comes from Sebastes fasciatus, assembly GCF_043250625.1. Classification (NCBI taxonomy): domain Eukaryota; kingdom Metazoa; phylum Chordata; class Actinopteri; order Perciformes; family Sebastidae; genus Sebastes; species Sebastes fasciatus. The sequence continues at coordinate 3,860,055 of NC_133803.1, read as the reverse complement.
GGCCGGATTCGAACCCGGGCCGCCACGGTCATGACCAAGCCTTGATACATGGACGCCCGCTGTACCAACTGAGCTAACCCAGGCGCCCTAACATTTCTTTTAACCGTTTTAACCGATAGCATTAATCGGTTAAAATGTTTAATGTCGGTCATCCATCCATCACCGCTTATCCCGTTAGGGGTCGCGGGGGGGCTGGAGCCGATCCCAGCCGACATTGGGCGAAGGCAGGGTACACCCTGGACAGGTCGCCAGTCCATCGCAGGGCTGACACATAGAGACAGACAACCATTCACGCTCACACTCACACCTACGGTCAACGGTTAAATATTAACATCCCTTAAGTGGTCCTTTAAGAGTAAATACTTACTGAGAAAAATTTATCAAATAGAGACTTTAAAATCTTGGGGAAATAAAATACTTATTTATTCCAAAGCTTCAAATCCCTTAAAGACCCTTACAGTCTTGGAGTACCTTACCTCCTCCAGCATCAGCTCAAAGTCTTCTGGTCCTAGGTGATTTGCTCCAGGTTGGATATTCAGTACTACGTTTGGTGCTGGTTCTAAAAGAACAAGGGAAGACAGAGACGGAGGTCAAAGGCAGAAAATATATCTCTCTCTCTCTCTCTCTCTCCCCTCTCTCTCCCCTCTCTCTCTCTCTCTCTCTCCCTCCTCCCCGTCTCTGTGGTACGGGCTGTTTCACAAGTGCGGTCTTGACCTTGACAGCTCCCAGTCTGTGGCGTCTAATCTCTCGCTCTGATACACTATCTCTTTACCATGCTAATGGGCCTGCTCACCCGCCTGCATGTGTCTATGCCATCAGCACTTTATCAAAGACTCCGGAGAACAGAGGGAGACAGATTAGGGAGACATATACACACATACACAGACACTTAAACTGCCTGGTGCATGTGTGTATGAACAACAGAAAAGTGAGAGAGGGTGGAAGAGAGAGAGATGATGTGTGTGTGTTTGAAACAAGAAGAGTGGAGGTAGTTAGAGAGAGAGAGAAAGAGGGGTGTAAAGAGGAGTAGCACCAATGTGGTGGAGGCAGATTATAAGTGAGAGGGAGAAAGAGCCTGTCTAAGGGGAAATGAGAGCAATTAGCTGACACACACACACACACACACACACACACACGCTATACTATACAAGGTGACCTATGCTATATTTTGGTCATGAACTTCAAATGCCGTTTGCAGTTTCCCCAGACGGACAGCCATACGCCTCTCCAGACATGCACACTGACACTACTATTGGGAGCTGACCCTGAACTATTAAAACCTCTGATGATGCAGAAATTACACCTAAAAGGGTGTGAGGAACGAGTGGGAAATCCATCCTGGAATGCACACACAGAAGCTAATGTGTGAAAAAAAAAGCATGTTCCTCTGTGTCCTCCTGTGCTGCTATATAGAGTGGTGCAGGAATGAGCCCCATACAGTAAAACATAGAAATGAGTTAGCATTTTAGCACTTCCGGTTCCCTCGTCTGGAAGTCAACGGGTTTTTAGTTAGATGCCTGAAATAAGGTCTGTGGTCAAAGGGACGTTCACGTATAAATCATTGCGGGTCGGTGTCCCGACCCGCAATGAGCAAACAGCTACGCTGTTCAGACTCAGAATCCAACACAAACTACAGTGAATCACCAAAACCTCTTGGTTGTATCTAGTGTAGCCCGTCTGTTAAACAGTGTTGGCCGCGGTCGGAGGACGCGGGGGAGACCGTAGCTTTGGTCTCCAGGACCGGAGTCTCTGCTGTACTCTGCTCTTCTGCCTGCTTGCCTTCACTCACACACCGTGCTCGTTCTCGCTCTTTCGCTCCACTCTCACGTGCATGCGCGCACACTCCACACTGCAGAAGAGTTAGTTTAGCTCTGAGAATATCTAGTGAATGTACAGTGGACGTTTGTGCAGAAATAAATGCTGCAGCTCCTCCAGACCAACAGAGGTTTCCCGTGTCTTGTGAAGTGACGGGGCTCCGCAGAGAGAAACGTTATCGTCTCCGACCAAAACTCCGGTGTCTCCCCTGTTCCCTCCGGCCGCGGTCGGGAGGCTGAGGCGGGAAAAGCCAACACTAGGATCAGCATTGATTCATGGAGAGACCTTCGTCTGGTCAGCTAACATTACTGCCAAGCAGCTGAAATATAGAGTGATATTGTGCTTTTAGCTGACGTGTGTCGACTCTGTTTTGAGCGATGCTCGTTCATGTCTATGTAGAGCGAGCACAAGCGCAAGCCTGCGCTGACTTTTGTTGACTTAACGGCCACAGGTGTCGCTGTCACTACATCCTGACAGTCCTCCTCCTAGTGCTCCTAATGGCATTTGCAAGATTTCACCGCTCCCAAACGAACGACCAATCAGAGCCGAGCTGTCTCTACAGCAGCTGTCAATCACTGTTTGTGAAACTCGCAAACTCCGATCAAACTGTCAAACTAGGCAGCGCTGATCAAATATGAATCAATATTATGTTGTGTTAATGCCTATTTCTCTCCTCAGATGTTTTCAGAAACATCTTGTAGTGCACTGTTTAGCTGTAAAATGAGAACGTTTGTGACCCGGCAGCCATGTTGAAAACAGTTGAGCAAACTTTCTCATTTTACAGCTGAACAGTGCACTATGTGCACTTTCACAAGCCAACATTTAGTCTGTTTTAATCAAACTCTGTTGCGGTTTGTTTGGGCGGTTTTGAACACAGTAATTGTACTCTGGTGCGGACCAGAACAACCGGACCGAGATCGCTTGCGAGAGGTGGTCTCGGTCCATTTCCAAGCGAACCGAAACGCAGGCTGCCTGTGTGGGCATTAGTTGAGAAGGACACAGGTAAATGACAGGTTAACATGAGTGGGAGAGGACTGACCTGGACTTCTGCAGAAGTCCAATTTTTGCTTCACATCTGGGCCGAAGAGAACACACAGAATATGATAGCTAAAGCCCACAAAAATAGTGACGTGTATAAAAGCACTAGAGATAAACTGGAAAAGAAGGGATTTGTGCGCTCAGTAGATCAGTGCCCAGTCAAAGTGAAAAAACTTTGACAGCGATATTTTAAACTCTCCGAATCCCGGCATAGAAGTGTCAGCTCTCAAGATGAAAAAGATAAATTTGCTCCTTCATATCCTACACACCCCTCAGCAAATCATTTTTAAAATTTGGTCCGTTTTAATTTGTGCACTGTGAAACCAAACCAGACTAAAAAGAAAACAAACCAAAAGTATCAATCCCACTCTGATTCGGACTCGCCAAACGGACTGTTGCTTGTGAAAGCGCAATAGAATAAGTTTCTGAAAACATTTGAGGCGATAAATAGACATTACAGTAACAGAATTTGATAAGCGCTGCCTAGTTTGACAGTTTGATCAAAGTCTGCGAGTTTTGTGAGCAGTGATTGACAGCTGCCCAGAGACTGCTCAGCTCTGATTGGTTGTTTTCCTTTGCGCATGCTGAACTCTTGCAAATGCCATTAGGAGCACTAGGAGGACAGAGAGGAGCATGATTTTTTTTCATAGACTACCTGTCTCATGCACTACTGTCAGGATGTAGTGACAGCTTTATAAAAATAACTTTATCATAATTGTTTAAAAACCGACTGCAGCTTTAAGTTGTTGTGATGATGTTGCATGTGTGAGAGTGTTATGTGTGCACGTACCTGACTTTGATGTCATGGTGAAGTGTGTATGGATGGCGTTTTTTAGCTGCTCGGTGTATTTGAGGACACCTGCCAGAGGAACCCTGGCATCACCGCTGTAGGCCGTCAGCAGAATGGACGGGTAGCACTGGGTCACACAAACACACACACACACACACACACACACACACACACACACACACACACACACACACACAAAGAGTGCTATTCAAACACTGGCTCTGGACCAAACTGTGGGTCATGGGAATTTATAATGGGTTTTTGAACATAGTCTGATACCTACCAGAACAGGCCAATTTACATTGCAGGGAAAAATTGAATAAGAGTAAAACTCCATTGTAGCCTATAAGTCAGATTGAATCTCATAATAAAATATGAACTCACAGTAAAGATACAAGCCAAAATGCATGTTTTCCTTTCACAGTCTCCATACCTGAGGGGTAATGTTGTGAAGGGGACAGTAGGAGGAGATGGTGAGTCTATGTTTTGGGTTTTCTACTGGGTTCCCCCATTCTTCTCTATCCTCCACAGTTAGAGGCAGGCTGGGATCCTCCATAGTTCCCAACACATCCAGGAAAGGAGCCTGAACACAGGAAACGAGATGACTGTGTGTGTGTGTGTACGCTGTGGTGTGATGAGTAGGGAGACTGCCCTTCAATCTTTATTTAATAGGGCTGTCAAAGTTAACACAATAACGCTAATTTGTTTTGATGCCACTAATTTAACACTAAAGCTAGAGTGAAGATACTGGCATCATATGAAATTAAAAACCTAAGGAATCCATTGGTGCCAACCATACTAGTTTTTCGCGAAGGAGGCTAAATAACGTTCCAAACTTGCGCTAAATTTCAGCGAAGAAAAACGGTCATGGCCAATTTCAAAGGGGTCCCTTGACCTCTGACCTCCAGATATGTGAATGTAAATGGGTTCTATGGGTACCCACGAGTCTCCTCTTTACAGACATGCCCACTTTATGATAATCACATGCAGTTTGGGGCAAGTCATAGTCAAGTCAGCACACTGACACACTGACAGCTGTTGTTGCCTGTTTTTGCCATGTTATGATTTGAGCATATTTTTTATGCTAAATGCAGTACCTGTAATGCCCGGTTCAGACTACACGATATCAGCCCGATTGTGATCCGACGCGGCCATCGTAGGGGATCGGGAACGATAAATGAGTGTCGTGTGCGAAAAACGATCCTCTTATCTCATGTAGTGTGTCATAGTACACGACAACCGACGTCAGGTCACTTGGTAATAAACTAACATGGAGAAAAAGAGGAGGGATGTCGAGTTTACTGCTGTCATGTGAGACAACGAAACTGACTGAAGTATGGACAGCCCATACCGTCCTCTCTGTGCCACCCAGGAGTGCATCCACAACCCTTTTTTCTTTCTTTTCTTTTTCTTTTCGCAACACAAGACCACCAGCATCACACAACGCTTCTGTCCCCGTGATTGACAGTTGCTTCAACCGCCTCCCCGATGACGTCTGAACTCGCGCACGATCGTGGAATACGACGTGCCGTGATTGGTCGTGGTCATACGTGTAGTCTTGCCAGTCACCCGACCAAGACACTGCAAGAGTTTATGGCGCTGTGATCGTTAGATCTGACATGGTGACCATCGTCAAAGACAAGAATATTGTGTAGTCTGATCCCGGCATAAGGGTTTCTGGACAATATTTGTCATTGTTTTGTGTTGTTAATTGATTTCCAATAATAAATATATACATATATTTGCATAAAGCAGCATATTTGTCCACTCCCATGTTGATAAGAGTATTAAATACTTGACAAATCTCCATTTAAGGTACATTTTGAACAGATAAAAAATGTGCAATTAATTATGGACAACTATGCGATTAATCGTGATTAAATATTTTAATTGATTGACAGCCCTAATATATAACCCTTGCATATTGGCAAATGCCTGCTCTGTTAAAAGTGCTCTTGAACAAACAGAGTCCCTAATATTCTTACATAGTCTAACACTAAAAGCTACACACTTACCTGCAGTGTGACAGCCCGCATCATGTGTGGGTGTCTGTTGCACAGCGCTCCCACTGGCACGGCCCCAGCACTGCAGGCTGTGAGGGCAGTGAGTGACGGAGAGGAGACTCCTAAAGAGAAAAGGTGATGGAGACAGGCATGGAGGTCCTCCACTCCCCTCTGCTTCCCCTCCACACGAGCTTGTCTTTGCCAGGACAGACCCCGCTCTCCTCCCCCTCTGGGTAGGTGTAAAAGTAAATGTCACAGGTTTGGATTCCAGACTTAATTAGCTCTCACAGACATGCACACAACATGCCTCTCATCCCCAAATACCCTGCTGAGCCAGTCAGGTTAGTTTTTATGCTGCTGGAGAAGGTAATATATATTACCTGATGTGGCAGTAGGCCAGAGCCCAGCCCTGCTCCAGCAGCAGCCTTTTCTCTGGACAGAACTCCATGTTGAGATCTCGGCCATAAGCTCCGTAGACATGGACCAGTAGTGGCGCCTGACTCAAACCCTCCACGGGTACTGAATGAAACAGTGTCACTGGCACCAAGGTACCGTCCTACAGAGGAGAGGCAGAGATGTTACTAAGAGCTAAATGATCTTGAAACAAGTCCTAGAAATGTGTCTGGCAAACGTCATCACCTGCCCTTCTGTATGTTGGGTTCTAGGTGTATGTGTGCATGATAGAGTGTGTACTATTGAGGTCTGATGACTGGTTGGCAAAAGAGCTTTACCAGTGAAACTTAATACAAAATGCTTAGCTCCCTGTTGATACTGTTTCAGTGTGTGTGCATGCATCTTATAAAGCCCTGTTTCGACCGCAGGAACTTTCCCCCAGAACTATAGGAACCTTTTGAGGAACGCAGGGACTAGGGTCTAAATTAGGTTACTGGGGCATTTTAGGAGGCCTTTTTACCCCCAAAAAGGCCTTGGTCAGAGGGTAGTACTGGTCAGGGGGTAGTACGTTCTGAAAGTACCAGAATTTTTGGGGCTGGGGTTTGCAGGGATGACCGTCGCTGATTGGTCAAACACACACACACACACACACACACACACACACACACACACACACACACACACACACACACACACACACACACACACACAATACTGCTGCTTCAACTGTACCGCTTCATTCATAAACAAGGAAGTACTCTAGTATCGATTTAGAACCATTTCAGGGTGGGAGAACATTTATTTTTATTTGATAACATTAAAAGTAAAGTTAGGGTCTGCTGTCGGCTTCCTGATTCATTTTCAAAAAGACAGAGAAAAAGAGAAATAGATCGCGAGAGAGATGTGAATGAGAGAAAGAAAAGCTCTTTTCTGATTGTTTCAATGCGTTAACGTTATAAAACATCCCTTTCCTCCGCTGCGTTTCATTTATTACATCCAACGTGCATCAGTAAATATATGCAGCAGTAAATGCCATCGTTTATTTTTGTCCAACGTGTTTTTTTAGATGAAACGGGCAACACACTGGACTGCAGGCTGCAGTGTGTTTACTGTTGTGACCACCAGCAGCCCTCGTCACATGTCATGTTGCTTTTTCAGCGGACTAATTTGCCTAATCTTCGCAGGTCTTTAGACCGCGGTGGAAATGCAGACAACAGTGGGCTCAAGGAACCTTTTAATTCCTTAAAAAGTAGTTCCAGGGACTAAAAAGTCCACAGACCTTTTGGTGGAAACCCGGCTTTAGACGTTACTTAATGTTAAATGATCTTGAAACAAGTCTTAGAAATGTGTCTTGCAAACGTCATCGTCTGCCCTTCTGTATGCTGGGTTCTATGTGTGCGTGACAGAGTGTGTGTACTATTGAGGTCTTCTGTCTCTGGTGGCTAGTTGCACAAAAGAGCTTTATCAGTGGAAACTTGAGTCTTAATATAAAATGCTCCCTGCTGATATTGTTTCAGAGTGTGTGCATGCGTCTTTTAAGTCGAGTGTACTCACCTGGTTGCGGGCCTCTAAGCGTGTGGTGGTATAATTGCCCTGGTTCTCTGGGGAGGACCCATCTTTGGTGCCTGATAAAAGTAGCCCGTCCTCAGGGTGTAGACAGTAGGGCACTGGGAAGTGGACTGGAGATGAAATCCAGAACTCCAACACACTGCGTTGGTCTGCCATGCCTGGTTTCTTGGTTTGGATGGCACAGGCCCAGGAGGGGAGCTTGGGAGGGTAGATATATGAAATGAGATTATGAGATTAATACATAAAAGTGTATATTTCATGTATTTTGCATATCTGTTTGGTGTTGTGTGGATATTTGTATGTTTAAAAAACATGTAAAAGATGGAAAAACTGGAGTTCGGACTAGAACTGCAACAATTAATCGATTAGTTGACATCTATTAAATTGAAGTGGCAGTAGGTAGAATATTTTTGGCATCATTGGGCTAAAATTCCATAATAACCTTTCAGCATATTGTAATTCAAGTGTTCTGAGAGATAACTAGACTTCTGCTCCTCCTCATGGCTCTGTTTTCAGGATTTAGAAAATCTAGCCCGTGACGGGAGACTTTGACCAATCACAGGTCATTTCAGAGAGAGAGAGCGTTTCCACCTATTGGCTGTGCTCCGGTCATGTGAGCGCTGCTTGGTATTCCTTGAAGAGATCTCAACATGGCTGCCGGGTCACAAACTTTCTCATTTTACAGCTAAACAGTTCACTACAAGATGATTCTGAAAACATTTAGGAGAGAAATAGGCATAACTATTTTGATAAATTAAATCAGTTTTCTTAATTTCTTAAGAAAATAAATTCTAAATTCTCTGATTACAGCTTCTTAAATGTGAATATTTTCTGGTTTATTTACTCCTCTATGACAGTAAACTGAATGTCTTGGAGTTGTAGACAAAACAAGACATTTGAGGACGTCCTCTTGGTTCTTTGGGAAACACTGATCGACATTTTTCACCATTTTCTGACATTTTATAGAGCAAACAACTAATCGATTAATCGAGTCCACACGCTAGATACTGCTCCCATGAATATTTAATTGATTACTACCGGTGATGTTTCGAGCATCTAGCTCTTCTTCTTGTGAAAACAAATTTCCCCTCTGGGACAATAAAGACTATCTATCTAAAAATATCAAGCAATTTAACAGACAAACAAGACCACGAGCAAGCAAAATGGTAAAGAAGCAAGTTACATCACTAATAGTAAGCACGCCAGCAAGGAAGTAAGTAGAGTTTTCGGTCACACTGACCTGTACAGCATATGCCTCCTTGGGACGGGTCAGTGGGACTACGATCAGGGCGAGTTCACCGGCCGGTGTTCTCGCGACCATCACGCAGTGGTCTCCGACCACGTCCATGTCTTTGAGCACAGTGCCAGGTTCAGGGGAAAACAAAGGCACCCAGGAGACCATGGATGGATCTGAGAGAGGGGCCTGTACCACCTAGTTTTTGAATACATAAAATATTCATCAGCATGTTTTGTCTCCTTCCAAATGTAATTCTCTGCAAGTTACCACAGCAGAATCAGGTTGCTAATAGGGACCAACTACTTCCAGTCCAAACAGGAGACAGGACACATTAAAGGGTCTCAACATACCAAAACCTTTTGAAAACATTTATTTATGTGAAATGTATCAAATCAATTTATTTTTTCATAGCTTCAAATCATAACAAGAAACTTTTCATATAGAGCAGGAGAGAGAGAGAGAGAGAGAGAGAGAGAGAGAGAGAGAGAGAGAGAGAGAGAGAGAGAGAGAGAGAGAGAGAGAGAGAGAGAGAGAGAGAGAGAGAGAGAGAGAGAGAGAGAGAGAGAGAGAGAGAGAGAGAGAGAGAGAGAGAGAGAGAGAATAATAAGTAGCAGTGGATATAATAGGATGATCATAATAATAGCAACAATAACAGCAGTGATAGTTGCAGTAATTATAATATAAATATTGCTGATAATAATGAGAGCAGCAGTGTGTGTCAAGCAGGGCCACAGCAGATGTTTATAAAATGTATAGGGTGAAAATGTATGTACCCTATTCACCTTATTCTTTGCCTGAACTAGGGTGCTTCCGCACTGCGTCATGTTGTGTTCTCGTTTCTGTGTAGAGCAGAAGTGCCATTATTTTATTTAGCGTCTCCTGTCGACAGTGTTGAACACATCTATGGTTATCATCCTTTACTTGCCAAAAAGCTGTTTTTAAGCCTTAAAAAAAAAAACTGTTATGAAGTTTTAATGTTTTTTCAGGCGAGAAAGTAACCATTCAGATTTCCAATATGTGATCAGTTTAGCCAAATAAATTTGGAAATTTGCGCCGATGTTTTGGGAGCTGCTGGCTGTGTGAGACGAGCCGATTGGCGTACAAAAGCACGTCAGTGTTTTTAATTACTCTCACTGCTAGAAGGGGTAGACACAGGTCCACACTGCAGATTTAACAATCAGGTACTAAACACAATACTGATAAAGTTAATTAAATCAAGAATCACCCATTTGGCGACAGATAGCTAGCAGATAGCAAGTGGCTATATAGCCATTTATAGCTAGCAATTTGGTGATACATCAGACAGGCAATACGTCATCCAGAATAGGCCTGCATGTCAGCTCCTCACAGTGGAGCCATCTAAACCACGAGACACTACAAATGTCCCCGTATGTGAGCTCAGGCCATTTTCCTATGTCGTTCTCCCAGTCAACGATGGCTAATGTCTATGGTAGGCCCATTGTAAAACCGTCTCTGGTAAAACCGTCTCTGGTAAAACCATCCGATCGCCGCCGTGTAGCTTCTTAATAGCACTGCTGGCGCTAAACTTCTAAATCAATACAACTGTGTTCGAACCAGAAGTGAAATAATGGGCCAGGCAGCATAAGGTGAATAAACAGTGTGTGTTTCTAAGTGTATAAGCTGTGTACCTGATATTCTTGTCCAGGCCCTGTATTAGTCAGTATAATCAGACACTTTCTCCAGTGCTCCACGTGGTACAGGAGGTCCAGCTGGCGTGGCTGGACCAGGAATGGCTCTAAATGGGATGTTGTTCTATCAATCAGCAGCACCTCTGAACTGCTCCTGCTGTTGCAGTTGATGCTCAGTAGCTGTCCGTCTCTGGAAAGGGCAACCTCCACAAACACACTGGGGAGATGTTTGGTGTATCAGTTAGAGGTTATGGTGTGGGAGCAGAGACGGCTTAGGTATAACATTACTTCCACTTACTCGGGATGTGTTTCCTCATACACAGAAGTTATCCTGCTTCCGCTGGAGGTCAGGTCCAGCCGAAACACTCCACTGCAGCGTAGACCCTCCAGAGTCGTGTAAAACAGGACCTCGTCTGTGGCCCACTCTTCACCCATGCAGACACAGACGTGCACAAAGCATCCTTTTATTTTAGCCAGTGCAGTATTACCTCTATTGTTACTGAATTACATTTTTTACAAGCAACTACTTAAAAGGGACTGTTTTTAAGAATCAGAAATGTCTTGTTAACAGTGACACCTGTGGCCGTTTAGTCAACGAAAGACAGCGTCTTGTTGCTAGCGCTTGTGCTCGCTCTACATAGACATGAACGAGCATCGCGCAACACAGTGAGGTGACACACGTCAGCTAAAAGCACAATATCACTCTATATTTCAGCTGCTTGGCAGTAATGTTAGCTGACCAGACGAAGGTCTCTTCATAAATCACTGCTGATCCTAGTGTTGGCTTTTCCTGCCTCAGCCTCCCGACCGGGGAGACACCGGAGTTTTGGTCGGAGACGATAACGTTTCTCTCTGCAGAGCCCCGTCACTTCACAAGACACGGGAAACCTCTGTTGGTCTGGAGGAGCTGCAGCAGTTATTTCTGCACAAACGTCCACTGATTCACTAGATATTCTCAGAGCTAAACTAACTCTTCTGCAGTGTGGAGTGTGCACGCATGCACGTGAGAGTGGAGTGAAAGAGCGAGAAGGAGCGCGGTGTGTGAGTGAAGGCAAGCAGGCAGAGGAGCAGAGTACAGCAGAGACTCCGGTCCTGGAGACCAAAGCTACGGTCTCATCCGCGTCCTCCGACCGCGGCCAACACTGTTTAACAGACGGGCTTCACTAGATACAACCAAGAGGTTTTGGTGCTTCCGTGTAGTTTGTGTTGGAGTCTGAGTCTGAACAGCGTAGCCACACGCAAGCGCACATGGGGCACCGACCCGCAATGATTTATACGTGTAAGAAGTTACAAACAGTCCCTTTAAAACGTACCAAAGCTGAAGACTTTGTCCAGTGTGAATACGACATGTGGGGGATCCAGAGGAGAGAAATCTCTCTTTCCAAGCCTCACAACCACACACCTGGATTGTCAAAGGACAGTCATCCAATTATTCATTCAGTAACTGTAACAGTGTTAATTTAAAAAAACAAAACAATCAAAAAAACATTGCTGCCAAATAAAAGGATATTTTGTAGGTTTAATTCTATCCTTTTTCCACCTCAGTTCTTCTCTGTGAGTAGTTTTCAGCGTGGCAGCCAGATGCTTTTCCTGTGGGGACAGACGTATTCTCTGGACGGTCCACTGAATCCTCTGCTTCCTCTCTTCATTATCAAGTCCTGTCTTCTCCTCCTGTCCAGAGACTTGTCCTAGATTTAGCACCTGCTCTGGCGCCGGCTCACCTACAAAACGGGGAGAGGAAACTGAGTCATTCACAAAAGTGGGAATAACTCTATTCCTAATAATGGAAATAAAAACTTGCAGTTGCAGACGTGAAAATGGGGTTATATAAGAAAATGGTACTGCAGTTTTGTAATCTTGTTTTTGGTTTGCCTAATATTTTTGAAATATTTTTTTTGAAAAAAAAAGAAAAAATAATCGGTATCACGTAATGACGTGAAAAGTTTTGAGAAACTTTTCTTGTTATATCATGAAAGTTTGTGTGTCGTAATAACGTGAAAGTATCTTGTTGTTATAGCGAGAAAAACATCTCGGTATAACAATACGCTTTTCACGTTATAATGTGATAGTGATCCTTCTTTTTTTTCCTAGTGTGGCAGTAATAAGCTGCCATATCTCTGTTCCCAAGTTTCTGGCTTTATGAGTTGTTAACATTAGTAGTCGATCTACAGTCATGTTTTCTGCTTACTTTGTCTCTGGTCCATTCTGTAGATGCCATCACCCTCAATGAAATACACATGGTGGTGTCCACAGACCTGTGCCAGATATCACAGTGAATTGTAAAAAAAATAATAATTTGGAATTTCACAAATGCATCAAGTTAGCTACTGCTGGATGTCTTCCAAATCGTACTCATCCCACACAGAAATGCACCCCGTGTTCCTGACATGTGGATGTCATATTCAAAATCAGAACAAAAAGCTGAAGCAGAAGGCAGGCCTTACCGCTGAGTGATCAGGTATGTTGGAGAACCTGCGGTTCGTTGCCTTCAGTCTCCTGTTGAAATACTTCTGCAAGTCCTTGTACCTCTCAAGTCCAGAGCTGAGGGGATCAACTGATGAGTGTGAAGTGTCCTGAAATAAAACAACTTTATAAACTGTGGAAAGACTTTTTAAGACTGTAACCATAAGCTTGCAAATTGCAGGGGCCATTGCTGTTCAAATCTATATTCTTTAGGGCTGTCAAAGTTAACAAGATAACACGTCAACGAAAATTTGATTTAACGCCACTAATTTCGTTAACATAACTTGCAATTTTACGATTGTAGCGGGCTCAGATTTAAAGCTAGAGTGAAGATACTGGCATTATATGCAACTACAAAACCAAAGGAATCCATTGGTACCAACCGTGTCATACTAGCTGGCAACTGGTATGGCCATATTCAAAGGGGTCCCTTGACCTCTGACCTCAAGATATGTGAGGTCAGAGGTCAGACCCAAGAGTCTCCCCTTTACAGACATGCCCACTTTATGATAATCACATGCAGTTTGGGGCAAGTCATAGTCAAGTCAGCACACTGACACACTGACAGCTGTTGTTGCCTGTTGGGCTGCAGTTTGCCATGTTATGATTTGAGCATATTTTTTATGCTAAATGCAGTACCTGTGAGGGTGACAACACTCAACACTCCCATGTTGAGAAGAGTATTAAATACTTGACAAATGTCCCTTTAAGGTACATTCTGAGTAGTTAAAAAATGTGCGATTAATCGTGTTTAACTATGGACATGCGCTTAATCGAATATTAAATATTTTAAATCGATTGACAGCCCTAATATTTTTGTATCCTATTTTTGCAAGAGTCACTGGGGCGAGACACTGAACGTGTAGCTTGTAAACCGCTCAGTGAACTGCTGTATAGCTGTTCCCTGTTATGTCAAAATTCATCTGTAATAACTGAGGATGATTGTATTTTTGTAATATAAAGTGACATAGATTATTTCTCAAAGCGTAAGCTAATGCAGTTTAATATGGGAGTAAGTGATATGAAGCCTCCTAGTGTTAGAGGTCCCATATTGTAAAAAGAGAGATTTTCATCTCTTTTATACTATAAAGCAGGTTTAAGTTCTATATAAATACTGTTAAACTATCAAAACGCTCAATATATGGAGAAATACACAAAGCCCTTGTTCAGAAATTGTGAGTTTGAAACAAGCCATTAGGTTTTCTGTCCATTTGTGATGTCACAAATATACAATATTTAGATCATCACACGGTTTTAAACATAAACAGTCTAAATGTGTCCCAGTTTATTTTCTGTTGCAGTGGATGTAAATAACATCCACTGACAGGAAGTAAACATGGACTAAAACGGAGTGTTTCAGACAGAGCATGAATACAGGTATATTCAGGCAGACAGTATGAGGAAAATAAAGGGTTTTTTGAACATTACAGCATGTAAACATGTTCTAGTAGAAACACAAAATACAAGTATGAACCTGAACATGAGCACGATATGGGACCTTTAAACATGTTACTGTTGGATATTAGAGTACTGGACAATGGCAGTTTTTACACCTCCAAATTCACCACTATGGTTGCAAGAGATCTAAATTCTTTCCTGGTGACATTATGTGTCACATGTATAAAAAAAAAAGAAAGAAAAAAAAGGTAGGTTGTGTAGGTATTGGCAAAGTTATGATTAGGTGGTGTCTACTATACTTTCAGTTCAATAAATATGGTGACTGATTGATGATTAGCCGTTTTCAAATCATTCTAAACTTCACTTAGAAGACTTTATTTGAGTCTTTGGGAATAATATATTGTAAACAAAAGAAAACTTCAGTATTGTAACTTAATAATAGTGTATTGTTCCTCCCCCTGTAGCTTAGTGCAGTGTGAGAGCAGTGAGCCACATCCAGAGCAGCTGGGTGTCAGCCCTACAGTGTGATCTGATCTGATCTGATCTGAGGCTCCTACAACACTAGTTTAGTCAGCCAGGTGAGGAAACACACCGCTCTGAATAATGGAGGACTTCACCTTACCGACGAGATAGTTTAACAGTCTGCAGTAATCTCACACCCAGCCTGAGGTGAGCAGAAACAACGTAAACTGAACACCCTTACCGACGAGTAACACCGTTGGACGGACAGGGAGAGCCATTTTATCCGTCTGCAAACGGCGAGCTCCCAACACCGGAACCGAGACGGTGTCAGAGACGGTGACGGTGTGAGGAGACCGAGACGAGCAGCTGAACCCAGCAGAGAGGAGAGAGCCGCCATCACCACGTTAATCAGCTAGTTAACACTAGATAGCTGTGATTATGTGCTTTAAAGAAGCTGTCACTGCGTGCTGAGTTATTGTCAGTCATCACGACAATAGTAATAACCGTTTACACGTTTCATATGACCAATAAGCATTATATTTGATTGTTTCTGTGATTAAATATCGAATCAATCGTCCTGTTGCTGCTGGTTACAGAGAGCACATTCTATGCACGTGCATGATTTCCTAAACAAAGCCCGCTGCGGATGACGTAGCGAGCAACGCCAGACTAAAATAATCAAACTCCGACATGCGCAGCTGCCAGTTTGTAACTGACAATCGGTGCACGATTGCTTCGATAATCTATTGCAATGTCTCGAATGCCAAAAGTGTACGGAAGTCGCACATGTCTCCATTGTGGGTGTAACAGGTGATGACAGTCGAGCAGATCTTCGAGCGGTTCTGCGTTGGTGGAGTTTACAGAAAAAAGCCTTATTTTTGTACAACCACATATCTACCGATAACTGTGACAGCCCGACAGCCAGGACGCTTGTTTACAGATTAATTTCCGCCCACGTCTTCGAGGATCAAATGGAGAGAGACTCAACCGGGACTGCAGGAGACACCGAGCCGGCTTCATCTCTGAGGAACAATATGAACCAAGACACCTGCTCAGCTGATCACCACAGCTCCCGGGATCAGACCTGTGGCTCTACTGATGTCGCCAGGGCCAGGTGGACTCTCCTGAGACAGGTACTGTCAGCCTCAGTGGAAAGCACAAACCTCTGGGGGTTTTAGACTAGATCTTCTTTGCACGTTTTCTACATGGGGTGAATGTTCAACATCAAATGTATTGTTGGGAATCTATTTGTATCTCTGTTACAATCTGTTCTCTTATAACTGTGGGATAATCAGGGTGGTGGAAACATATAGTATCAGCCAGTCTGTCTCTCTGCCATGTTTCCTCCCTTAATTTAGGCTACAACGCCATTGTTTTCTAACCTTTGTAGTTCATATTGTGTTTTATTCCTAGCCCAAGCTGTGTTAAATATGGGCAGGGGCAGAGGCATAATATACATCACCTGTTTACAGTCTGTTACAGCATGGTAGCAGTCTGTTTATTCATCAGTAGTGGTTCATTAGTACTCTGATCTACTATGGCATACAATGCAGCTTGAACCTTTACCTTCTGTAATTTTATCAATAAGTAATTTTATAATCATATATTCCAGTAACTTTGTCACGAGTAAGAATCTCTCTCTCTCTCTCTCTCCCCCTCCAGCCACAGAATGTGATAGGCTTTGCATGTACAAGAACCTGGTACTCACAAGAGCAGTGGCTGTGAAAGTAGGGCTTTGACTTTTTCCCATAGATGGGCATTAAACACGCGTTATACTCTGCTGACAAGAAAAGCTCCCTGCAATGGGATCATCTTGCGTTCTGAATTTCTTCCTCCTGGCGCAGTTATGACCTTTATGTGTGTGCCAGGATACATATAGATACTATTGATATAACTTACAGTATATAATGTAATGACTTCTGCTTTTTACAGATGAGCATGAAAAGATGCAAATTCATGTTTAATTATACAGGGCAATTTTTTTACTCTGTTTACAACAACACCGACTGAAAGTATATTCAAGGCAGCAGTAGGCAGAATATTTTTGGCATCATTGGGCAAAAATTTCATAATAACCTTTCAGCATATTGTAATTCAAGTGTTCTGAGAGAAAACTAGACTTCTGCTCCTCCTCATGGCTCTGTTTTCAGGCTTTAGAATATCCAGCCCGTGACGGGAGACTTTGACCAATCACAGGTCATTTCAGAGAGAGAGCATTCCTATTGGCTGTTCATCCAAATGAGGCAGCTGTCAATCACTCGCAAACTCCGATCAAACGGTCAAACTAGGCAGCGCTGATCAAATATGAAAGTTAAAGATAGGGTCGACGATGTTGGAAAGCTAGCATCATTTGAAAGTAGCATCGCCTCAGGAGCTCCGTCTAAACCCACTCCCTGCCCTCGGGGCTCATTCCAAGGCAACGCCCCCCCCCCCCCCCCCACACACACATGCACGAGCACCGCCGCATCGTAACTACTAGGACCTCAACTCAACAACGCTACCTCATGACAAGTAACCTCGACAGTGCTACTGCAGGGCTGAGTTTTCTCTTCCATCCTCCAGTAAACTTGCGGTGGCGACGCGCTTTGAGTTCAGGCTGGTGCACGCCAAGGGTAGAGTACGAGCAGGGAGGCAGGGAGGCATCCGATTGGTTCTTTCCAAGCGGACCTCGAGGCAGTGATCGGTAGACGTTTTTACAGGATTACAGCAGCTACAGATGACGGCTCTTTTCTGGTCCTTTTTCAGAGCTCATCAGTAACGGATCGCTGTCGGGGTGTAAAGACCATTTCAACCAATAGAACAAATAGTGTAAACTGGAGAACATCGTCAACCCTGCCTGTTAATATTCACCGTAATGCCTATTTCTTGCATAAATGTTTTCAGAAACATATTGTAGTGTACTGTTTAACTGTAAAATGAGAAAGTTTGCTCCGGCTGGTGAGTGGTGCTTGGTATTTTTTTCAATGATTCCTTGAGATTTAAATAAACGTTGGATGAATGAATGAATGAATGAATTTGAAATCATATTCGCTCCAACCTGCCTACCCCAGCTTTAACTATCGGTTAAATTCAACTCAGGAACACCCATTGTTATTGAAATTTTGGACAAATGTAAAATTAGTTAAAAATGTCTTTCTCCTCCATTGCATATTATGGTCTTCCCAAAGGAGCTCTGTTGTCTGTTGGACTGAAACCTCACAGAGCCAAAACGGGAAAACACGACTGATTCATTCTGCAAATGCTGAGACTTTATGAGAAGATTTACCCACTCTCTTGCAGAAACCTGAAATCCATTAACTCCCCTTTATTTCCACTCCCGACTCTCACAGGTGTTGCGTCAGAAACAGGTGGACGCTCCGGAGTTCAAACAGGTGTCCGTTCGCAGGTTCGCGACATTTGACCTTTTCAGCAGGAAAAGGCTTCTGACACACGACCCCAGTGATACCTCAGACGACCAGTGGGCGGAGTACAGAAGTGTCTACTTTCCCGAGTACAGTGCCTTGCTCAGGTACACACACACTCGTTTCCCGCTGGCACAGATAAAGCACGGTGACGGTGCTCCACACAAGTGGGCCGTTTCATGATATGACAGCACTAGTTGGGTAAAAGTCAGTATTGAACATGTTCCAGGTTTATACAGTGTTATTGCTGCTTTGGTTTGTTGTTAATCTAATATCATTTCTAACACATCTTGCACTACACATTTAATTTAAGCCAAACACTTCTTCTACAACTCAGTAATGTCAACCTTTTAGATTTGTAAATAATTCATTGCTCACTTTTTGATACTTTTCCTTTGGAACAATGCCAATTTTAAAATAGTCATTAAGATTCTTTGTCCCGTTTCACTGTAAGAAAACAAACAAAAACACAATGTAGTATTCTCCCAGGCTGCTGTGTAATCCTGTATATGTTCGTGTCTGTCAGGGATAACCTGGGTCCTATCAGAGTCAATGAAGTGCTCAACAGTTTTGACAACACTGGTAATGTCTGTAAGTACATCCTTTATTTGACTTCTTGAAGGCATTGTGTTTGTAATATGTGTGTATGCCATTATTCTGCACTACTCCCTGGCTTCTATCACATCCCCACCCAACACACACACACACACTACAGCTTTGCCTTAGCCTCATGCTGTGTGCCGTGTTAGTGTTTGATTGATGGTTTGATGCAGGTGGTCTGACTCCATCTCTTTGAATGGGAGTATGTCTCTTGTGTGGCTTCTACGGCAGTTTATCAAGTTCCGCCCAACTACCTTCAAACGTCCTCTAGAAGGGGAAGTGGGCTACAGTCTTCTTATTGCTTCAGTCGACAGTGACGGGCGATTGTGTGCTTTGGGAGAGAAAAGGAAAGAGCACGACTCAAACAGGGATTTATTTGCACATGCTCTATGATCCGGAGTGGAACAGCATCAACTGAAGAGCCTTTGATTTCACCTTCATTGTGTCAAGTGTTTGTGAGGCGTTTAACTCGACTGAGTTTCACTTCTGGTTGAGTTGAATTCAGTTTTACTCTATTCTGTTCAGGTATTGTCTTTTAGCAACGTAATGTAATCCTGTCATAGAGGTATTTAGCCAGACATTTACATGAGTGAAACCAGTTACGTCAGCTACACACACCATCTGTCATTTTCTGGAACAAGCCAGTTCAGTAGGACTCTTTATGAGACTACAGACAATTATACTCTGTTATAAGTAGAGATGTTCCGATAAAATTTTTTCCTTCCTGATACCGATTCCAGTACCTCGACTTGCGGTATCGGCCGATACGAGTACCGATCCGATAGCAGCGTCGTAAAAAAAAAGGAAGTTATTATTATTATTATTATTATTAAACATCTTTTTACTACTGACCATGTATGGATGTGATATGACTACTATCTTTGTAAAACATGAACAAATACGTACAGAGAATGAATACAATAGAACTTTCTTTTATTCAGTTTGTCAGTTACAAAGAACATAAATAAATGAAGCTAGTAACAATTTAATATTCTCTTAGCCGTCTACTCAGTGGACAACCTGTGCGCTAATTTGTCCTGCAGGGTGCAATATCCACACCCCCTACCAGGGTACCGCCACCCCTCCAAACGGAATGCCTTACATACCGACCATTCTGCATTTTTACTTGTTGGATTTTCCACTGTGAAATATTGCCAAATGGCTGACATTTTCCTCACCCTGACTACCGTTACACTCTCCACTAGCACCGCACTGTTGTTGTTTGCTATGCGTGACAAACTATCTGCGATCAGTTCTTCTTCGCAGCTCTAAAACAGTAGTTGCCAGTGGCAGCCATGATACATCCAGGGCGACAGCACAGTGAAGGCTACTGTTTTAGAGCGGCGAAGAAGAAGAATTGATTTCCGGTTAAACAAGTTGATTTGTTTGTGGGTTAATAAATGACGGTATCGGATCGGTGCATAGACTGGCGTACTCGCCGATACCCAATACCAACGTTTGGGCAGTATCGGACGCATTTCCGATACTGGTATTGGTATCGGAACAACTCCAGTTATAAGTACTTTATGGCATGCAAAGTTAATTGCATGTGTGTTTCTTGCATTACCAATGTTAGTTAATTTGTTAATTAATTTGAGTAATTTTACTTGTATACAACATAACTTTATTGTCCAACTTAGTGAAAATGTGTCTTTGACTACACTTCAGCGGTCTAAATTATTGCAACGACGAGGATCATAAGAAACAACAACAAAACAAGTTTCTGTGCAGGTCCGTCTTCACAGACATGCGATGGGTTATGACAAAGATCACAGGTTAGCGTTAACCAGCCAGATGGCCAGGAGTCAGGGTCAGAGGTGAAGGTCATGGCTAGGGGCTACTTCATTGCACACTGGGATCAGACTATAGAAGTCATGACAGAGCTCAGTGGCAGCTCTCATTCCAACCTGTATAATCCCTTTTTTCTCTACAAGGAGACAATAGGATCAATATATTTTTTTTCTTTGGAGAGAGAAAATGAAGAGGTCATCATGTTTTTTGCCTCGTGGCACTCTGGCTGCCTTCTCTGTGCTGTTTGTGAATCCCTCATTCCCCCTGTTTTTCTTTCTCTTCCTCCTCTAGTACTAACTAATAAAGATCTCCTCCCTCACCTCTCTTCCCCTCACACCAGACACCTCCAGACTGCTTACAGTATTACCCCCTCATCCCTCTCTCTCTCAATCCACCCCTCTCACCATTTCTCCTCTTTCTTCCTTCCACCCCCTCCCTCCATCCCTCTCTCCTCCCAGCTGGAGTCGTGCTCGGCCAGATGGGTAACTGAGTTCTTGACTTGGCCGGTGGATTAGCACAGCCGGAGATGAGAGCATAAAGGTGGGGAGAGGAGAAAAGGGGGGAGACGGGGGAGGTGGTGGGTGGGCATGCCATAGGTGGAGTGTGTGGATACGTGTGTGTGTGTGTGTGTGTGTGTGTGTAAGGAGTGGAGAGCCACTAGCAACGGGACCTCGTTCCTCAAACAATGAGCCCGCCTTCTCCCTCCTGTTCTCCATCCCATGTTTGGGACTAGTAATGCGTGAGATCAATTAGGATTGGTTGAGAGGAGGCACTGAAAGGCCCAGAGGTGACCCTGTCAGAGCTCTGGGGTATATTTTTTGGGGATGGGAGTCAGAGAGAAACCCCTCTAAATACACAAACACACACATATGTGTGCTCCTCACAAAGACATACACAACAAAAACACACACACACACACACACACACACACACACACACACACACACACACACACACACACACACACACACACACACACACACACACACACACAGAGTCTTGCTAATGAACACATATTCACTTTGCCCACCATCACATCCTCTCCACCTTTCCTGCTATCTTGATAATCCCCCCCACCCCTGAGGTGTGGACAAGCCCAAATCCTAGGGGTCCTTGTCCTCCTGAATAGCAGGCTAAAAAGCCTGGCCGGATTAGCCCACTGCCTCCAAAATGTGTGGACTCAGCTTAAAATTGCTACCCCCCTCTCAGCATGACCCCTCTCTCCCGGCTATTGTGTTTGCCCCTCCACTGTGCACCAATGTGAACAATATGTTGTTTCTTAAGGTGACGATAAGCTGGAGTCAATGGTTTCATTTCCAGACCAGAGGAGCAGACAAGAAGTCTCAATGAAGACGTTTTAGGGAAATGGAGAGTGTATCTTAGAAATGACCTCATATCACCGAGAAGACTCGGACAACATACCGTTTCGAATATCTGGATATTAGGGCCTCATACGCATTTCATTTCTTTTGAAGATTCAAGCCCAAACGAAACCATATATACAGTATGGTTTAATGGAGAATACTGGTATAATTTACAGACCTATTGTGTATATCAGTCCGTGCTGTAACACAGGTCATGCTCTCGTACGAAAATACTTAATTATGCACATAGAAATAAAAGTAAAACAGTAAAATTGACCAAACCAAATGAAGGCTTTAATTACTTTTCTGATGAACAGTCTCAGGTCTGAAGTGGATCTGAAGGAGTCCGAGCATCCTCAGCATAAATTCTGATCATATGGTCATAATGTCATAATCACAGCGGGAGAAAATATTTTAGTATATCAGTAGCATATGTAGAAAATGTATGTCTGTGTTTTTTTTAGGGATGCACCAATTTATCGGCTGAACCAATATTCGCCTCGTTGACTGCCTTCGGCCTATCGGTAAATGAGATGACATCCGCCGATGGCAGTGGCCAATGTTTTTATCTGTTGTGTTAAAAATGAAGAAAATATTTATGTATTTGATTTGCAGATATTTAATTGGTTAGAAAATTATTCTTATTCTCTCTATCCCCCATTTGGCTACAGAATGTTTAGTTGGTACAGGAGTTTAATATATTACTTTCAATTATTTCTATAAATTAGTCTATTTATTAATTTATTATTATTTTATTTATTTTATTTTGTAAAAAACATAAATACAAAAATAAAGTAGTACAAAATATATATATATATATATATATTTTTTTTATTAATTTGTTTTACTAGTTTATTTATTTATTTTTTATGTTTTTTTTGTGTATATGTGAATGTTGTATGTGTTTTATTATTTTATGTGTCTAGTGTGTTTCTAATTTTGGTGTCATTGCTGCCTTAAGTCTTATAACTATTAGTGTTATATTGGTTATTTCCTTTATTGTCAGGGGTGGGAGGGAAAAATGGATGAAAAATAGAAGACTACTTATTTGCTCTGTAATTTATATGCCTTGCAATATTCTTCCAATTAAAATAAATAAATAAATAAATAAATAATAATAATAATAATTTATGCTTGTTGGGTTTGGGTTGGTTTTCTATGGGTGTGTTTTGGATAGGGTCTAACATTTTGGACCCATGAGGACCTCTACCTAGGGTACCCAGGTGTTTTATAGAGGGCACATGAATCAGACAGGTGACTTTGGTTATATAGTAGAGCTGTCAATCGATTAAAATATTGAATCGCAATTAAATGCAAATTAATCACACATTTTTTATCTGTTCAAAATGAACCTTAAGGGGAGATTTGTCAATGATTTATTACTCTTATCAACATGGGAGTGGACAAATATGCTTGTTGTATGCAAATGTATATATTTATTATTGGAAATCAATTAACAACACAAAACAATGACAGATATTGTGCAGAAACCCTCACAGGTACTGCATTTAGCATAAAACAATATGCTCAAATCATAACATGGCAAACTGCAGCCCAACAGGCAACAACAGCTGTCAGTGTGTCAGTGTGCTGACTTGACTATGATTTGCCCCAAACTGCATGTGATTATCATAAAGTGGACATGTCTGTAAAGGGGAGACTCGTGGGTACCCATAGAACCCATTTTCATTCACATATCTGGAGGTCAGATGCCAGTTTTTCCTCGCCAAATTTAGTGTAAGTTTGGAGCGTTATTTAGCCTCTTTTGTAAGCATGACATGGTTGGTAACAATGGAAGTTTTTTAGTTTCATATGATGTCAGGGTCTTCACTCTATTTAAAACTGAGCCTGCTACAACTTCAGAAAGATCGATTGCATTAACGCGTTAAAGAAATTAGTTAAAAGGAATTTGCTCGTTATTATGGCGTTAACTGTGACTGCCCTATTATATAGACACTCACTCACCTGCTTGTCACACTCCCAAGTACAAAGCACCCCCTCTGGTGGTTATTCAAAAGTCATGGAACTGCAGTTACATTTGTAACTCGTTATATGCTGTCAATGAATAATCGGGCCTATTTCAGACCGGTCTTGATCACTTTGAACCATTTGAACTCTGAACTTCCGACCCTCCTGGTTCTCTAGCCGACAGCGGGGGCTTGTAATTGTATAAGAGAGCTTTGTACGGCCGTTGTTTTGGGGTTTTAGGGGGTGCTTGTTTCCTGCGAGGGATCAGGATTTTAGGACACAATACAGGCCCCTTGGGGTTGGGTGACTAAGAATGCATCAGAGGAGGTGTGTGCATGTGTGTGTGTTTGAGAGGGTTTAGGAAGAGCTTGTTGACATTGCAGGGGCTTTTGGTAAAGGGGGCTCATTGGGCTGTAAGGGTGACTTGTTGGGTTCATGTTGCAGGCAAAGGTCACAGTGACACGCACACACAAACAGGAATAAATGATCACTGCTGCGTGTTTTAGTGTTTGGAATCCTCCACTGGAAGCCATGGATGCAGCTAAGCTCAGACTCAATTAGAGCAATGCTTTCCCCTGTTCCTGCATTAGTGTGTGTGTGCGTCTTTGTGCGGGTAATCAAGAGCCAAGCATCCTAATGAAGCCTAATAGAGCCTTCTTCACTACAGCTGTCATTGTCTGAATGGCTACTAGCCTTTCAGCCTCTCAGTCATCCCTATTATCTCCCACAGGCTTCACCTATCACCCCCACTGGTAAATACGATAAGCCCTGAATGTTTGAGTGTTGTGAGGGAAGGGGGGGGCTAGTTAGCTGGTCATTTCTGTGGAAGGATGTTTGTAAAGAGGATATACATGTCAGCATAGGTAACATTTTTAAATCCCCCACCAAATCATCACTGTACATGACAGCCTCGTGTTCTTGTCACTTCCTGTCGCCGCGTCGGACAGGTGTGTGTGTGTGTGCGTGTGTTTTCTGTATCTGTCACAGTCATGTATGCGTGTTTAATGTGTTGCACTAGTATCTCAGTGTTCTTAGTGACTGTGTGTGTGTGTGCATGCATGCACATGTGCATGTGTGTGTGTGTTGTAATAGGTGCCCCCCGTAGCCTCCCCTTGTGCCAAGCCTTTAGCGGAGCCCTGTTTGCATAATTATGCTAATTCATTGTGCCATAGTGCTAATTAGACCTTGTTAGACAATAGAGCTAGACCGGGAGCTGGCAGGCATACACACACACACACACACATACACACACACACACACACACACACACACACACACACGCTCACTCAGACTGTTGTGTCAATGACAAGGTTTGCGGTCCCCCTCTGCGCCGTTTATAACGCGCTCTCTATAGAAATGGTTCTCTACTGGTGTGCTCCGGACTGAGCTCAGGTGTCTCTTACGGTTTGGATTTAAGCTAATGGAACAAAAATCAATGTGAAACAGGAATACTACACAAACGTCCTCACGGTCTAAAACCATGCCCATTATTGTCATTCTCTCTTATTCCTCAGTCAGAGCTGTTGTTAAGCGATGTTTTACCAGCATTATATTAGCAATATTTTTCTAAACTCCACACTTATATTATCATTGCATATTGTAACCAATAATACTCACCTCAGTTTAATTTTGGTTCACCGTGTCATTTGATTATGAGTCGGTCCAGAACCTGTGCTTTAAGAAAAGAAAAGAGGTACATTTTTTATTATTTCTTGAAAAATATTTTTTTTTTAAATATGAATTGTCAGATAGAAGGAATTTATTTTCCAAAATGCATCGTATTGACAATGATAAATACATACTACTCTTGCACTATAAGAAAGGAAAAAAAAAATATTGTTCAGGGCTGTCCTCGACCAAAGAAATCCTCAGTCGACTAACACTCATACGATTTTGTCGACTAATTGATTGGATGATTTAATCGACAGATCTGTAAAACCGAGTTTCTCAATAAAGAATAACACCAAAGCACCACTTTAAATGTGTTTACCAGAGATGTGCTCATAAGTTTATTTGAAAATAAGTCATTCAGCTAATCAACTAAAGAAATCTTAGTCGACTAAGACAAAACAACTGATAAGTCTACACATCGACTAAGAGGGGGCAGCCCTAATATTGTTAATAGAGTCTTAAAGGTCCCATATTATGCTCATTTTCAGGTTCATACTTGTATTTTGTGTTTTTACTAGAACATGTTTACATGTTGTAATGTAAAAAAAAAACTTTATGTTCCTCATACTGTCTGCTTGAATATACCTGAATTTACCCTCTACTTGAAACGCTTTGTTTTAGTGCATTTCAACAGTATTGCAATGGAATTGCGTTGCTAAGCAACAGTTTGGGTCCATGTTTACTTCCTGTCAGCTGGTGTCATTCACATACACTGCAACCGGAAATAGACCGGGACACATTTAGAATGTTTACGTTTAAAAATGTCGGCTGGGATCGGCTCCAGCCCCCCCGCGACCCCTAACGGGATAAGCGGTTGCAGATGGATGGATGGACGTTTAAAACTGTAAAAATTGTCTAAATATCGTACATTTGTGACATCACAAAATCACGGAAATCCTGATGGCTTGTTTCAAACGCACAGTTTTTGAATACAGGCTGTGTGTATTTCTCTGTATATTGAGCGTTTCGATACTTTCACAGTATTAATATAGCGCTTAAACCTACTTTATGATATAAAACACATATATATAATATATAAAATATGGGACCTTTAAGTCAATAATTTAACCACCGAACACAAAACGACAGTCACAAAGTAAGTGGATCTGGCTTTTAAAGTGTGCATGCAGTGTGTGTGTCACTTTGTGGTGTAGGGGTTGGGGGTTGGAGGTAGCGTAAGCAAGACTTGAGTGGCTTGAGGGCACATTGAAAGAGTTGCCAGTTGACTTAATTGAAAGTAATTGATTTTCGCTTGTGCAGCCTTGTCTCCTCCATCCGTTTCACTGGAGGGAACAAGAAACAGGGACTCGCCTGAAGTGCTGCCGGGTGTTGGAGGCTTCTTGACACTCGAGAAAGGAAACAGTCGCCACACTCTATCTGAACACAATGTGAAGCTAATGTGCAGATGCAGACAGACATAAATGTTTATGTGCATGCACACACACACACACAAGTGCACACTGAAATTCCCTGCAGTTAACCACCATTGGGACTTTTAGCACAATAGGGATTGAAGGTGAGCTGTTGGGTGTAACTTTGCTCCGGGAGTCCTCTCCCATTATAGCCAGCAGTTGATTATGTGAATTTGTGCATGACTGAGAGTTAGTGTGTGTGTGTGTGTGTGTGTCCCCAGATGCGTGTGCACGTTTGCACTATTACCAGTAAGCGTTGGGGATTAAGTTCAGGAAATGAGTAGAGCGTTAAAGGGTGCTTCCCTGCTCAGTGCTCTTGCATTGTCACCGCTGCTAATACTCAGCTAATTACAAGGACATACTTTAACAGCAAGCTCAGCCCGTAACCCTCAATGTGTCTCCACTCCCTTTCTTAGGTTACCACCACCTCCCCCCACCCTAGAATTAGGGGATGAAATGAAAGAGAGAAAGAAAAAGGAAAGAGTAATAACAGGTCTCTCCCCTCCCTAAAAGCTCGCCCTCCCTCTGGACGGATACAATTATTGGATTTTTCTCCATTTAAGTCACCCAACCCCTATGTGCCCCTCCTGGCAATGTCCCCTATGGTGCCTAAGCTCAGCATACACTGGCCCCTCTAACCATGTAACACACACACACACACACACACACACACACACACACACACACACAAAGAAAGAGAGAGAGTACGATTGAGTTGTGATTAACAGTTGAAACGTCATGCCATCTCGTCGGCCATATCACCAAAATACAATATTGTCTAGCTTTGAAGCTTTTATTCATGCAAACGTCTTTTTTATGTTTAAAGAGTGTATAGATGTAATTAAAGCTAAGGAGGCTGGACAAAGAAGGGCTCCAGCCGTGCTCTTAATACCTTTGTAGCACAAGTATTTGTTTTATAGGTTGCTATGCCAACTCTTGTCGTAATCATAGCTAGAAATCTTTCTTTTTTATATCCCCGAAGTTTGAATTAACAATTTAGTCAGTACACAATCATAATGATTCATTCAAAGCTAAAACCTCCGATTATAGATACTTATAGGCTATTTATTTATAACCTATAATAACCTCGATAAATACAAAAATAAATATATCATTTAATTTAGCAAAATAATATTGAAAATAAATGTAGCCGTTACGGTGCATCTTTACAGAGCCGGGAATGAAACTGGAGTTGATGAGCAGAAGCAGACACAGTTATAGTTATAGTCACGCACCCTGACCCCATGATGAAGCGTTGAGTAATAGCCCCCTCATTTGCATAATGAGGCAGACATGCAAAAAGAAATGTAAAAAGAAATGTATAAAGAAAAGAATACAGAAATAAATAAGTTTGGGGAAATAAATAAGGTGTGAAATGGAAAGGGAAAATGGTGCAGAAATACATATATAAATACATAAATTTAAAAATAAATATAAAATAAATAAGAAATAAATGCAAAAATAAATAAATGAATAAAAAAATAATTGCAGAAATAAATAAATAAAAACAAATGCAAAAATAAACAGACAAATCTAAAACTTACTAAAAAATAAAAACATAAATAAATAAAAGGGAAAATTAAACAGAAGAGTAAATAAATAAGGGAATTAATACAAAGATAAATAAATAAAGAAGCAAATTAAAACAGAAATATAAATTTATGTCACATTTTTATCAATCAATTAATGTCTGCATTTATTTTTAATATTATTTTGCTATAATTAATGACATATTTATTTATTCATTTATCGAGTCATTTATTGATTTAGTTTTGATTTTGGCAGGTTCCATCCTCCACCTGCAGTCATAATCATGAATACCCCCTGCAGACCTTTTCAAACGTGTCAACATAAACATTCTAAATGGACCCCTTTGTATTTCCTGTTGAAATATTTGTTAATGCAGTAGCTGACAGGAAGTAAACTTGGACCAAAGCTGTTGCCCCTCACAACATAATGGCAATGAAAAAGTCTACATACAAGTGCACAGTAGACAGTAGACAGTAGACTACATGAGTGGTACAGATGTATGGAATTTTAGGTAACAAAGCTTCTTTTTTTTTCGATTGCTAACATGTATTGGTCAATACTGAAGTTTTTCAAAATTCTTCATACAGTCTGCATCACCAACATGCATCTTAGCCAAACTGTTAATCTCACCTCAGTCTCTACTTACTCAAACCACCAAAACACTTCATACATGTCTCAAAATAAACTCGTTAAACCATAACACCGGCCACCATTCTCACTCAGAAAGCATACTGTACATTGTCACTCATAACACACTGACCTATAAACACTAACAACAGGGAGCATTACATACACGATGAACTTTGAATCTTGGAAGTTTGAAAGATTTTTCAAATAAATCAGTATTTCATCGTAGAACAAGAATAACACCTTTTCACTTTATTGACTTTACTAAAGTATATCTATAACAAGAATGAATCAGAAATGCAGCAAATTGCTTCAATATCCTTTATTTTTTTCTTTATCTTATAGGAATTTACTTGTGGAAAAACAAAAAGTTGAAGCAAAAAAAAAAAAAGAAGATATTCCTGAAATTCCAGGGCTACAATAATGCAGTACTAAAAAGTAAATATTATGAAGAATCATTTAATTTTCTATTGTAAATATTCTGCTAAAATGTTCTATAAATTTCCAAATAGTTACTGTGGAAATGCATACAAATGTTTCCATCATTCTGTTGTGAATGTGTTTTAAAGGTCCCATATTGTTAAAAGTGAGATTTTCAGGTCTTTTATATTATAAAGCAGGTTCAAGTGCCTTATAAATACTGTTAAACTATCAAAACGCTCAATATACAGAGAAATACACACGGCCCGTATTCAGAAATTGTGCATTTGAAACAAGCCGTTAGGATTTCTGTCCATTTGTGATGTCACAAATATAGAATATTTAGACCATTATACGGTTTTAAACATAAACATTCTAAATGTGTCCCAGTTTATTTCCTGTTGCAGTGTATGTCAATAACATCAGCTGACAGGAAGTAAACATGGACCAAGCTGTTGCCTAGCAACACAATTCCGTTGAAATGCACTAAAACGGAGCGTTTCAGATAGAGGGTGAAAACAGGTATATTCAAAATGTGCTTCAAATATATACAGATGTATTTTGCAGGTGGTGGAGCATGAATGAGAAAAAAGTTCATGGGTTTTGGAAAAAGTGGTCCCTGAATGCATTTTGTGTGAAAGCAATGAAAAAATTATTCACAGTTTGGTCCACATAGACTTCTGTTTCACTGACTGTGTGGACTGTAAAACGTTTTGTTAAACCAGATTGAAGCATGTACAGTATACCCACTACAATGCAAATCCTATTGAGTGATCTAGCTCAACCTTTTTTTATGTTTACACCAACTATCCATGCATACTTTATCAGTGTGTCCATGTGCACATGTGTGTGTGTGTACCATAAATGTATGCTGAGTATGCTTGCATTAGAGAGCTAAGTGATTAGCGCATGCTAGTTAATTTGGCTCTCCTCCCTCTTGTACCCATCAAGTGCACCATGTGTACTTCCAAAGGGACAAGTGCACACATGAGTGTGCATGTGTTTTTTTGTGTGTGTGTGTGTAAATGTCCCTGATGATGTTTTAACACAAATAGATGATTAATGTGATTAGTGTGTTGGTCGGGGAGTGAAACGGCTGTAGTAAATGGCTACATGGTCATATGGGAATAGGCTTTGGCTCCACTCCAAACACTCGCTTTGTGTGTGTGTGTGTGTGTGTGTGTGTGTGTGTGTGTGTGTGTGTGTGTGTGTGTGTGTGTGTTTGTTTCAGGATTTTGATGCTTTGCATTGGTTTCAACATTTTCACCTGATGTCAGTTTTTTCCTCCAGATCGTTTTTTTTCACATTTATAATACAAAAGCGTATATTGCACTGGAGGGGAACTGTTTTCTTGTAAAGCAGTTTGACCTCACAAAAGGTTTCATACCTTTATTTCCCACCATTTAAAGGATAGAAACATACTGTAAAGCTTCTTTTTTTTATTATCAAAAATCATTTTTTTAAGGATCCTAGGAAATGTTTTAAGAGCTCAGGTACCTGGTTATTGCTCTGGCCCCCGGACCAACTCCTGAGCTAGTACCGGAGGTAGTAGCTTCATGCTCGCCAACCCTCAAGATTTTCCTGGGAGACTCCCGTATTTCATCGCCCTCTCCCAGCTTCCTCCCGGGGTCACAATTCTCAAGCATTTCTCCCGACTTAAGGCAATTTATCACACTTTTTTAAATTTTCGTTATCTTTACCTGTTATCTGGCGCTGTACAGTGTCTATAAGCCATAAGTTCTACTATTGTACACTGTGATGGAATAATTGATATACAAGTTATCTTTGGAAGGAAGAGGTCCGGAGCTGATGATGTCTTACAAAAGAAGGTTTATTGAAGCTTGATCAAGGAGAATTGTCAGGTCTCCACAATAGATGCTCTCTGCGTGAAGGCCTCACAACTCTGTCCTTCCTCCCCGGTGCTCAGTGTCTTACCCCTTATCATGTTATGACTTACTTCGTTCCTCTGGCATCTCTGACCCTGGTTGCCCTGGCGACTGGCTCTACGGTCTCCACTACAGGCACAGCTGTACAGATAACGGTGGCTCCTCTAGACAGGACTCCAACCCAAGAATGTCAACAGAGGGACACTCTGACAAACACTCTGACCTTTCTACCAATAAGAGAGGAATTGATGGAAAATTCCATCACATACACCAAATGTCTTTTCCCGGCGAAGGAGAGCTGCTCGCGACACCGCAGTGCGTTTTTTAGCTGCGCTCGCCACACATCACATCATCACAGCAAAGGTGTCGTGTCTTGGTGCAAACCGTTGGAAATAACGGGTTTCAGAGCACATTGGTGCTGTTGTTGCATTGTGTCTGAAAGGGCCTTCAGTGAATGAGAAATAAATAAATGAATGAATGAAAACTTATGAATATTAGCCAAGTTTATTCCGGAGATTCACACGAATTCACGCCAAAATTACGTTTCTTTTATTCCTGAGAATGCTGTTGCAGTGTACTTATTATTTTTTTTATTTTCATTCTTTAAAAGTCACCAGATGCAGGAAACAAAGTCTCTGAAACTCAATTGTTTCAGGGGGAAGATCTCCAGACCCTTCCTAAATCTCTCCTTATTTTTAAGGTCTCAAGGTTGGCAAGTATGAGCGGCTTTGGCTTTATCTTCTGTTTAATTTACAGTGTCAGATGGGCATGCATAATATATTCAGTCATTGCAAGTATATGGAGAGATCTAAATCTTAGCCTTAGTTCCTGGGACCGTTTCCTCAAAAAACCCCGACAGAAGTGTTGGAGCAGCCTTCAACCTGTCAACATGTCTTTGCTGGAGCTGCTAATGTGTTTAGCTGCGGAGGCATTAACTTGCTTAGTGACTCACTATAACAGCTTTAATGTGCAAACTGTTACTGTACTCGTTCACTCTGTCAGTCTCTCTCTGTCTGGAGACTCCCTTAAAGAGCCCCACAGGGGCAGTTGGCTGTGATAACGCTAAAGTAGGTGTTGACACTAATGGGCGTGCTGAATGCTAATGGGAGCTAGCGTGGCCCTCTGAAGGGAAAGTTAACTGATTTTCAAGAGCCCCCATGAGAGACGGGCCCTAATCGCTAACTAGCTGTAGCATCTCTCCAGGGCTCCAGGCTGAAGGGACTAAAGCTGTTGAAGCTATTCTAACTGCAAACTGACATATTGTGCCCTGGCTTCACTCTTTCACTTTAGGATATTATGGGAAAAAAAAGATTTAGTAGTCTGTTGTCTGTGTTTGATATTATCTGCGTGGCTAGCCACATTTATTATTGAAAGAGTTAAAGGACCAGTGTGTAACAATTAGGGGGATCTATTGGCAGAAATGAATATTATATTAATAAGTATGTTTTCTGTATGATCACCTGATAATAAGAATCGTTTTGTTTTCGTTACGTTAGAATGAGCCTTTTATATCGAAATAGGGAGCGGGTCCTCTTCACGGAGCCGGCCATGTTTCTACAGTAGCCCTGAACGAACAACCAAACACTGGCACCAGATAGGGACATTCACGCTTGGCATCACAGACCTTTGTGTTTGCCAAACAAGGCTGAGATTCTCTCTCTCGCTCTCTCTTTCTCTTTCTTTCTTTCTCTCTCTCTCTCACACACACGCACACACACACATTTGAGAATCGCAAATTAATCTCATTTTTTATCTGTTCAAAATGCTCCTTAAAGGGAGATTTGTCAAGTATTTAATGCTCTTATAAGGAGTGGGCAAATTTGCTGCTTTATGCAAATGTATGTATATATTTATTATTGTAAATCAATTAACAACACAAAACAATGACAAATATTATTGTCCAGAAACCCTCACAGGTACTGCATTTAGCATAAAACAATATGCTCCAATCATAACATGTCAAACTGCAGCCCAACAGACAACAACAGCTGTCAGTGTGTCAGTGTGCTGACTTGACTATGACTTGCCCCAAACTGCATGTGATTATCATAAAGTGGGCATGTCTGTAAAGGGGAGACTCGTGGGTACCCATAGAACCCATTTACATTCACATATCTCTCACATAATGGCCATGCCAGTTTTTCCTCGCCAACATTTAGCGTAAGTTTGTATGCTAGTATCAAGCTAGTATGACGTGGTTGGTACCAATGGATTCCTGAGGTTTTCTAGTTTCATGATACCAGTATCTTCCCTCTAGCTTTAGAACTGAGCCCGCTACAACGTATAAAATCGCAAATTGCGTCAAAGAAATTAGTGGCGTTAAAACAAATTTGCGTTAACACATTATTATCGTGTTAACTTTGACAGCTCTAGTAATAACAACATTATTTTGGAATATAGGCTACTTGTATCACAGTAGAGCTGATGACCAGTGTAGCCCTCACAATAGTCTACCCCTAACATGTGCACCCAATAAATACTAATACAATTAATATTGGGAGAAAACTAGCGGAATTTTTTCACGTCACAATGACTGAAACCTATGGGCTCAATAATGTATCCCAGTGCCTCTGTCCTTGGTACTGAAACAATCACAGCCATACTATGTGAAATCACAGGAGAGAAAATACTACTACAAGGCTGCCTTTCTGTTTTTGGTTCATTTATCAAAACCCAACCCCTAAAATACAGTGAGTTTAACAGCTATTAATCTGCCACAGGCAGGAAGTCACAGCTGATCAGGACTAAGTGATGGTAGAGAAGTCCACATGAAACATCATCCAAATAAAAAAAAAAAGACTGTGGTTCACTAACAAGCTTCTTGTAGTGAGCTTGACAGTGTGACAGTGGCAACATCACATCAGGCACTAGAACAACTTAATCTTGATTTATGCTTTTTTTGTTGTTGGATTAATTGTTTTGCTTTGGAAAATGTCTGCCCAAATGATATTTTAAAAATGTCACGTTTTTTGACCAACAGTTACAAAACCCAAATATATCCAGTTTACAATGATATAACACAGATAAAATTGTCATTGGAAACTGCAACCAGATAATATTTTGATACAAATCAGTTAATCAGCTAATTGTTTACAGCACATGTGTGCTGTAAATGAGGTGAGGAGGTGAGATGAGGACCTTGCCCTCACAATGATTTGAGAAAAAAAGTACAACGTATAAAAAGCAAAGAACAATGGATACACGTTGAGTCAATTTTCTGATTTAAAAGAAGAAAAAAAAACCTACACAGGCCAGGCCTACCTTGCCTACCCCCAAAACACAACAATGATAAAAATCCAGTGTCTCCAAAATAAAACGCTGCTTTATAAAACCTTGGAGTGTAGGAGGTGGAGGAAGTAGAGCCGGAGGAGCAATGACACCCTTTCCAACCTACTCTCTTTATCCCCTTATCTCTAAAGATACAGGGCTAACTACAGGCCTGATATACCACTAGGTTCTGATGTCGATAAAACAAAAAGATATTTTTGACGGCTTATATGCACACATACACTACAGACCTGTGTGCGTGTACTTAACATGTAAGTGTGTGTGTGGGTGTGTCTCAGTAGGGACAGAAGGGATTACAGGAAGATTGGTGTGCAACCAGGTTGCTGGACGGATCCCCTCCAAACACTCCGTGCTGCCCCACTGGGCCTTTCATCAAGTGTGTGTGTGTGTTCAGGGTTGGAACTAGAGAGGGAGGGTTCAGTGTGGGATCACAGATGGAGACATAATTTTTCAGTATCCTAACATCTTCTTCCTCCCTCTCTCCTTTCTTTCTTTCATTTGCTACCTCACATACAAATCTCACCTTTTTGTTTGGTTTGTAGACTTTAGTACCAAACATTGCCCTTACCCTTACCTTAACTGTCTTTAAAATAACCCTGAACTAGGGTTGTGAATCGATTAAAATATTTAAGCGCGTATAATTGCATGATTGTCCATGACTAATCGCAAATTAATCACACATTTTCTTATCTGTTAAAAATTTATCGTAAAGAGAAAATGTTCAAGTATTTAATACTCTTATCAACATGGGAGTGGAAGTAAATATGCTGCTTTATGCAAATGTATGTATATATGTATTATTGGAAATGAATTAAAAACACAAAACAATGACAGATATTGTCCAGAAAAAGGCGGGCTTTATGATCTATACCGCATCCAGCCACCAGGGGGCGATCGGTGACGTTTTGGCTTCACTTTTGGGGAGCCGTCATGTCGTCCATCTTAAAGTCTATGGTACAGACACAACTCAAAAATGATGGAATAAAATATCATATAAACATCTGTAGCAGACGAACTGAAACAACACTTGAATTATACTGTCAATCAATTAAAGTATGCAACGCACCTTAAAGGGAGATTTAATACTCTTATCAACATGGGAGTGGACAAATACGCTGCTTTATGAATACGTATGTATATATTTATTATTGTAAATCAATTAACAACACAAAACAATAACAGATATCATCCAGAAACCCTCACAGGTACTGCATTTAGCATAAAACAATATGCTCAAATCATAACATGGCAAACTGCAGCCCAACAGACAACAACAGCTGTCAGTGTGCTGACTTGATTATTACTATGTGATTATCATAAAGTGGGCATGACTGTAAAGGGGAGACTCGTGGGTACCCATAGAACCCATTTACAGTCACATATCTTAAGGTCAAAGGTCATGGGACCCCTTTGAAAATGGACATGCCAGTTTTTCCTCGGCAAAATTTTACGCAAGTTTAGAGCGTTATTTAACCTCCTTCTCGACAACCTAGTATGACATAGTTGGTACCGATGGATTCCTCAGGTCTTCTAATTTCATGTGATGCCTTCGCTACAACATCCAAAAGATCAATTGTGTTAATTTGTTAAATAAATTAGTGGCATTAAAAACAAATTTTAACGGTATTACTGCGTTAACTTTGACAGCCCTAATCCAAATACTTGGGTTGAAATATACAAATATGATGAGACACTTTTTTCTTTTTCTTTTTTTTTTTAAAGTAAACAATACATTTGGGCAGATTTGTTAAAAGCTGTTTCTGCAGCAGAGTTGTAGCGTACTATATGACAGTACTACAGGTTCTAATTTTCTCTTCCTGTGCTGCTGGTAACATCTTCCCTCCCTGTTTCATTGCTTTCCACCCTCTCTGCTGTGCTTCTTCCCCTCCCTCTCTGCCTTCCTCTCACTCTCTCCACCCACCAGTGATTGCACAATCTTCCCATCACCACCATAATCATAACAGCCCAGATTCTGTGCCAGTGTGTAGCCACTGCCAGCCTGCACACACACACACACACACACACACACACACACACAAACTGAGACACACAAACACACACACACGTGTCCTGGAGGAGAAATACAGTTGGAGCTTTTATGCTGCTTTCCCAAGTGGCTGTTTTCGAGCGCAGCCACAATGGAGGGCCTAATGTGGATTTGTTTAGAGAGCTGGTTAATTGGAGTGGGATGCTCTAATTGCACCTCTTTCATGGTGTGTGTGTGTGTGTTTGTGTGTTTGTGGATGCAGATGTGTGTGAGTGTGTGAATGTGAGTGTCACCTGGCCTTTGTTTGGACTGTGTGTGTGGGAAAACATTTGCTCAGCTATAACTACACTACACAAACACTATGAGCTACATAACACACACATAAGAGGTGTGAAGTGTCTAAGTACAGAGAGCTGGAGGGAAACAAACAGAGAGAGAAAGAATACATCAATAGTACGCCTTATAATAGGTATAAAATACTGTATGTGCAGAGCCCCCACCCCCCACCATTTATGTGAATGCACAACTTGTGTTTGTACATGTGCTCTCCTCTCTCTTTTTGCTGGTGTGGTCACCCAGTTGGGGGTGCTCTAAGTCTTTGTATGACTCCACTGCTGGCTTGTACATGTGTGTGTGTGTGTGTGTGTGTACATGGATGCCTGGCTATTTGTATTTCAAAGCTACTTGCCAGTTTGGCATCTGTGTTGTCATGCCACAGTGTCCTGCCTTTTGACTTTTAAAGACATATACTGATATACACACAGGTTTTAAAGGTCCCATATTGTAAAAAGTGAGATTTTCATGTCTATTACATCATAAAGCAGGTTTAAGTGCTATATAAATACTTTTAAACTATCACAACACTACGGAGGAACACACACAGCCCGTATTCAGAAATTGTGTGTTTGAAACAAGCCGTCAGGATTTCTGTCCATTTGTGATGTCACCAATATACAATATTTTTAGATCATTACATGGTTTTAAACGTAAACATTCTAAATGTGTCCCAGTTTATTTCCTGTTGCAGTGGATGTAAATAACATCAGCTGACAGGACATAAACACGGCCCCAAACTGTTGCCTAGCAACGCAATTCCGTTGCAATTCCGTTGCAATTCCGTTGAAATGCACTAAAACGGAGCGTTTCAGACAGAGGGTGAATACAGGTATATTCAGGCAGACAGTGTGAGGAAAATAAAGTTTTTTTTGAACATTACAGCATGTAAACATGTTCTAGTAGAAACACAAAATTCAAGTATGAACCTGAAAATGAGCACGATATGGGACCTTTAAGTATAGTAGTAATAGTTTTCAGCGTCGTTGTTAGGCCTACTACTAGCCAGCAGCATTTTACAAGATACATACAGGTGACAAATTAAAGGAAGATCCAGGTTACATGAATGGGGAAATGTAATGAATGCAGATGCTTCCGTAAAGGACACAAGGGGTCACCAATGACACACTGGATGGCCACCAGATCCCATCCCAGTCTATGGGATCTATGGGAGATTCCGGACCAATGTGTTGGACAGTGCTCTCCACCACCAGGGTTGGAAAAAAATTGATTCATCTATGTTTCGCAATTTTTTTTTTAAGATTTTGAAATCGATTTTTTTTAATGCCAGAATTGATATATTTGCTTCATTTGAGTCTATGCAGAGGTAGAATGAAGTTACCGCTTTGATTGTTGTAGTCTGAGTAACGTGGTGTCATATCTGATCCGTGTCTGTCAACCAAAACAAACCAGCCGGCTGCAACGAGTTGAAATGGCGGAGGGTTCCACGTGGATATGACCTGCACCCTCACATTTTAAATCCAAAGTGGTAAAAACTACACAGTAAAGGATGGAAACACTTTGGGTTTCACACATTGCAGGAAAAGCAGAGCTCGACATCACGGCTAAAGCTGCATGCTAACTCTGTCACGGACAGGAAACGTTATCATATCGCGGTAACGTGCCGGCCGTCGCTCTCATCTCCGTGATCAAATCGATGCTACAACTGTAGAGCGCCCATATACTGACATTTATGTTAAATGCATTCAAACGGCCCGATGGAGCTGACCATGGATGGATAAAGAGAACGGAGCTGACGGGAGAGCTAGCGACGGACTTGGAGAAGTTAGAGAAAGTATACACGTGTGACTACGTCCGTTTTTCAAAATATGATGTTAACAAACGGTACTATATGTACAAAATACATCTATGGAAATAAGATTAATTGGATTATATTCACCAGAAGTATAACACATGACATGTCCCTTATAAATTATAAAGAAAATATGACTAATTTGTGAGGGAAATGTCTTTTTTTAATAAATAATGCCTGACCGATATATTTGACTTCAGGACATCTCTGACTACATACATGCTGAAATCAAACGCTTTTACTGTATTAATTTAGATATTTTCCAAAGTAAAAGTCCCTAGAAGTGTATGATTCAACTTCCTCCCATGGTCTAGTGTTAAAAAAGTTAACAAAAATCACAATAAATCGTATCGCAATACATGAAAATCGCAATACATATCGAACCGGCATCCAAGAAACGTGATAGTATTGAATCAGGAGATGGGCGTATCGTCCCAGCCCTAATATCCACCACCATCATCAAAACACAAACATATCTTTATGTAGCATATCTCTTGGAAGATTGGTGTTCAACCCTCCGTAGAGTTCTAGAGAAACAATGACGAGGAGCATTGACGCTGTTGCGGAGGCTCTTGGAGGCCCGACACCTTACTGATTTTTCCTTTAGTTTGTCACCCGATGTGAAACTTGCTATCCCATCTACTAACAAAAGCAGGTTTGAACAATAAAATAAGCCAAAGTGAAATGACAAAAAAGGAAGAAATAAATAATAAAGTTTTAAATGAATTGTCAGTCGGTCCAGTTATCGACTTCCCTCTTTCTCAATCTTTTCATTCCCCTCTCTTTCGTCCACTCTCATTCCCTCCTCTTCCTCCTCATCTGTATCCATTTGTTTTTTTCCCCTTCGACTTTCCCTCTTTACTCTGTCTGTCCAGTTCTCTTTCAGTCTCAGTCCACCATCCACTTATGATGATTGTGTGTGTGTGTGCTGGGTACCTCTGTGTGAGTGCAAACACATGGCGTGTCCTAAGTGGGCCATAGGCCTAAAGCTAATCAATGATCGTCATTTAAGCCCATTCTCATCCTGCAAACACACACAGACGCACAGACACACACACCGCAGTGCTTTGCTGATCAATTGAAAATAAGTGTCATTCACTTTTTGCTCGTCTGCTAAAGGACGTGGACGAAGCCCGGATGGTCCGTCTCTACCGCTCTCTTTAGACTCTTCTTTGTGTGCTTCTGTGTTTAGTTGTCATTGTTGTGGCATTTTGAGAAAAAGAGTGATCTCTTTTGTCAGTGTAAGTGTACGTGTATGTGTGTAGTCAGGTGCACACACGTGTTTGCAGGGTCAGTCTAAATGGAGATGTATTATTAGTAACCATTCTGAGCGTGGTCACTGTAGTTCCATAGCAAGGCAATCAGATCACTTAGGAGTCTTCTTGGTCTATGGTTCTATGGCCTAAAGCTTCCTGTCTCTCCTTGTATGTCTCTCTCTCTCTCTCTCCCTATCCTTTAATGCCCCTCTCCAACACACACAAAACCCCCCAGCAGCCATTGCCATCACCCCTTATCTCCTCTCTCCTCAACCCTCTCCTCTCTACCACTCCAGCCTCCTGTCCTTTACCTCCATGGGGGGGAAAAAAAGACAAGGTCATGAAGATAAACATAGAAAAGTGAAAGTGGGAGAGACAGAGAGAGACAGAGGGAGCTGAAATGAACCATCTCATTTGGACATTAGCCCCTGGGCGGCCGTGGTGAGAGGCTACTGTAGCTAGCCTAGCGGATAATGCCCAATTGTGTATAAGGCATTATTTAGCTTCAGTTAGCCGGCTGCTTTGACAAGCTATTAGTGGAGAGAATGAAGAGCAGGGGTAATGCAAGACTCCCTGTGTGTGTTGGTGTGTGTGTGTGTGTGTGTGTGTGTGACAGGTGGGTAACTGCCCCTGGGACCCAGTGGCATATAGACATCGCTTTACTTACACATTGCTGGTGAACTGGAGCAGTGTGCACCACACACATGCACACTAACATGTGTGTCTTGACAGCATGCTTAGTGGACTGTTTCCATCCATGCATGCACAGTGACGGACGACATCACCACAGAGAGTCAGCTCTTTGTGCCGCATATAAACCCTGTTGAATAGGCTGTATAACGAAAGGTCCCTTAACTCCGGTGACAGCGAGGAGTTTGATATTGAAATTCATGAATCTGTTCCCATGGACCCCTTCCAGAGGCCTGTACTATGAAGTGAGTTCAACATATCTTCTCATTATCTGGCTTAACTAACTCTAAAAACCTACTTTCATATCTTATAATCACCAACAGCGTATATAAAAGTACCGGTAGCCCAGTAACGCAAGGCAATGCAAACAGTCTGCGGGACTGTAAATGCACAACTACGCCGTATTTATTAATTTATTTTTGATTTGCTCGTCCGTTTCACATAGTCTGCAATTTTTTTTGCCAGCTGTCCTTCCTGCATTTGTCAGTTTAATCTGTGTTGCTTTTAGCCTGGATTATAACTGTAACTTCTTCGTATTTGTGTAATATTATCATACGATCCGCACACCGAGCTCTGATTAGGTCAGTAGGTGGTGCTTTTATACGAGTTGATTTCTTATCTGGAACATAACCTGCTGGTTATGTTCCAGATAAGAGATCAACTCAACCCCCAGAGCAGGTTAGCTGTTCAGCATAAGTTACCATGGCGATCTCCCCCGGTAAGAAGTGAAGCACCGTCGTAGGACTGAAAACCCTGAAGGGGTTAAACCTGAAGTTACCTTGCTAACCCCAAATCCTGCTTCGTAGGATTAGTAGCTTACTCTATATTGTATCTTGATTTATTTATATTTTATAGAATAAATAATCAAATCAAATCAAATAATTTCATGCAGTTTGTGTTTCTATCTTAAAGGAACAGTGTGTAGGATCTGGCGGTATCTAACGGTGAGGTTGAGATTGCAACCAACTGAAGCCTTTCCCTTGTGCCACACTTGTAGGATTTCTACGGTGGCCGATGCTATCTAGAGCCAGCGCTTAGAGTGTGTGTGCGTGTGTGTGTGTACGAGGGAAGTGAGTGGTGAAGCAAGAGAGAGAGAGTGGCGGCGACGGCAGCGAGTAACGCGCAACGCGAGTAACTGCGACCAAAGTCATTCTGGGCTACTTTAGAGATATGGCGGACTTCGTGGAGAGGACCCGCACGCTATGTAGATATAAACTTCTCATTCTAAGGTACCAAAAACACAACGATTCTCATTTCCAGGTGATTATACACTAAAGAAAAAAAACTTTATTAATATTTTATTCCATTTCTGCAAAAAGATCTTCCTAATTGTTACACATCGGTCCTTTAACTATCCATCAACAAAGCATTGGACATCCCTAGTTAATCATATCCCTCCACCTCCACTGTCTCCAGAGTGAACAACCCTTATACAGTTATTAGTTTCTTGTAATATTGCTTGTAATCTTTTAAGAGTTGCTTATTCTACTGGTAGATAAACTCTATAAACAGATTGCCTCGTCTTCCTTTACTGTCAAACACATGCATTTCCATGATATCTACCATAACACCCATGAGCCTCGCCAACTCCTGACCACTCAGACGATCAAAACAACTATTACGCTGTTATGAATGTTCCACTTACTGTATGTTTTCTTAGTGCTGATGTGACCCAGGCTTCTTAACAGCCCGGCGACCCACACACCCTGCGTTGCTGTTTGAAAGTGTTTCGTTTGATCCACTGTTCTCCAAAGTGTTCACTCTCACGTAATCTGTTTTTGTCTAAAACACATCGGTAGAAAACACTATAGAAAATGGAAGCTGTTACTGAGCTCAGACATATACAGCCTTGTGTCCGTGAGTTTTTTTAATTAAAGTTTAGAAGATAAAAACTTGAATTTATTAATTCATGCTCATGCTTTTTTATATTTATTTCTGGACTTTTCTGTATTTATTTAAAGTAAATAAGTGCAAAAAAGTCAATAACACAAAAAGTCCAGTTGTAATGATGATCCCGTCCTCCATATATGCACAACAAAGTAAGACATGACAGCCCATTTGCACAAAAAAAAGACACCATGATTATACGCAAGGCATTTACCATGCAATGCCTTTCTTATGTTTTGCCGCATTAAAGTTTTTGGAACAGGTTCGATTTTCAGCATTTTTTCGCATCCGTCAAAAGGCAAAAGAGAGTTGTTTGACCACTCGGAGCCACCGTCCGTGCAAACGTCATCATCCAAAATGGCAAGATAAACATTCACTCCTTCTCCCAGCACAAAGAACTTTACCATAAAGAAATAAAAGAATACAGAGATGCGGAATTTAAATATAGATTGTGGCAGCTGATCGGATGATGGATTTTGCGTTACGTCGCATTGCGTTGCGTTGCGTTGCGTTGCGTTGCGTTGCGTTGCGTTGCGTTGCATTGCGTTTGTCACATGCTTTTTAGTGACATGTGTGACGTGTTTTCTGTACTTATGTTACGTTGTTTTTGAACATATTTTTTACTTAGTTTACGAACTTATTTTAAGCCCAAACATGCCATTTTTTCCTAAACCTAACTAAGTGGTTTTGTTTTACCTAAACCTAAGTGATTGGTTTTGTTGCCTAAACCTAAGTGATTGGTTTTGTTGCCTCAATCTAACTGCAGACATTGCCGTAGTTTTGTTTCATGGCGTACCAATGACACACGAAAAGCCTAAAATGCGTCCTCATGCCACGCTGATGTCCGTGTGATGTCGTGCTGTTTACATGCCTTCCCGTGAGACTAGGTTGAACATGGACGGGCTTGGAGAGAAGAGGAGAGAGGGGAGGACAGAGGAGAGGAGAATGTCTAATAGAGATATATCATTACACTGTTATATGTGTAATCTATTGTGCTGCCATTGAACAGCAGCAGCATGCGTTTGGCAGTAGGCCATGCACACACACACACACACACACACACAC
Source organism: Sebastes fasciatus (assembly GCF_043250625.1). Classification (NCBI taxonomy): domain Eukaryota; kingdom Metazoa; phylum Chordata; class Actinopteri; order Perciformes; family Sebastidae; genus Sebastes; species Sebastes fasciatus. The sequence continues at coordinate 3,816,249 of NC_133803.1, read as the reverse complement.
ACACACACATACACACATGCTGTGCCTCCAGTGGGGCAGTAATAGAGGGTGTGAGTGTATTAGTCACTACAGTCCAAGTGTTAAGTGCTGGCCTGGTGTGTGTGAGATCGATGACAGCCGGGCGGCCTCATCCACACACACACGCACACACATAGGCACACACCGAGCTGTGACACATAGCCTGGGGTCAGGGGTCATACGTAAACATCTCTGTCTCTCAAACACACACAGACATCTGCCTCTACTTCTGTGTGTGTATATGCGTATGTATCAGAAACACTCTGTCTATTACACATACACACATACACACACAGCCATACATATACCCATCCTGTCCTGTGACCGTAGGGAGGGGCCTGCTGTCAAGCACCGGTGGTCCATCGATACTCGGGCAGAGCACTAATGCCTGCTGTCTGCTGATGGACGCTGGCCTGCCTCCAGGGACCATTATACTCACTGGGACACAGACAGACTCACACATACACAAACACACATCAGTGCACTACCATGGAACACATAAACAAACCCAGTACTCGCATGCACACACTCTATGAGTACTTGCAAGCTCCAACCCCACAAAGTCTACGTAAAGTAGATACATACAGGTTTGCATTTTAATGTGTATTCAGAGCACTGCATATCTTAACTCAGGGTAGTGTTGGATGCAGGTTGGACATCCTAAACATAGACATGTACAGCAGCACTCACATTATGGCAGTTCTGTAACAGGGTGATCAGCCCGTTCACACGAAAAGGCGTAAAAATGCCACAATAAAGCGAGGCATTTAACCCGAGATTTCCGCGTGTCTTTTGTCTTTTCTTCATGTGTCCTGTACTGACGGCAATGTAAACGCATCCGCGAAGAAATGCTATAAGAGTTAGTGACGTTGTATAAAATGCAAAGAAAGGCCTCTTATGGTGGGTGGGAGGGGAGGTGGATTGGCCCCAACAAACACCGGATTTTAACCAGGAGACCGTTGTTGACCGGTGTTTTCTTTTGTAACATATATTTTTTTTATAGGGGGGGGTGTGGGTGTCAGAAAATATAAATAAAATCGAATATCGCAATATTATGTTTTGTGTTTTCTTTATCGATTCTCAAAAACACTATTGATTTTTAATTAATAGTTTACATGCAAAGATTAACTCAGTCAATAATTTATTTCATTCTTTATACTATGACAATTTTCCTAAAATTAGATTAAAAAAATTGAAATATATCGCCTTGCTTACAGTATCGCAATATATTGAATCATAACAATATATAAAAGTTAGAAAAACTGTTAAAACAACTCCATTTCCACAAATTGTAATTGGAAAAAAAGTTATTATCTTCAATATGACATGATGGATGTGGTAAAATCCTCCCAGTTCGTCTGTTACAGAATCTGACAGAAAAGCAAATTTAATGTCTTTCATGATCTTACTATAACTCCCATGCTGACTTTGACTACTTTCCCTTTCCAGTTAAGTTTAAACATATTTTTTATCAAGCAAGTTAGTCCAAGCAGATCGGCGACAGTCCACATCATTTGCCGCAGTGCATTGCTTTGCTACTGTAGCATTTTACGATGCCGTCCCACACAGTCCTCTTCTCTGCTGTCCTGAGCCAGACAGTATAGGGTCATTAGGTCATCAGCGTTCACATGGCTAAAATCACCAGAGTGCTGCGGGATCAAGTGCCGTGTTCTGATTCTTTGCCTTTGCTATCCATCCAACTGCAATCCAGACACCATTAGTGCTTACTCTTCTCTTCTCTACTTTACTGTTTCGCTTTAGTCCTTTTCTTCATCCTCTTTTCCTTCGCACTGGACCCCTCGTTTTTTGCCGCTCCCTCAAAATCGATCCAATTGAAGACACTCTCACAGGTCTGTAATGCTCACTGAGTGTCAGGCTCAGCTCCTCTTTAACTGAATTAGATGAACAACTGATGTGTTGGAGAGAGGAAGATGATAGAACAGATACCTAGGAGACCCCTTGAGTGGATGAAGTGAAGTTGGTTCATGTGTCTGAATTCTTCAAGTGTTGTACTTTTACCTGCTTACTATCACATGTAAAAAGCAGCCTTATAATAATCTAAATACAAAAGACTGAGCACAACCAATAAACCAGTTTTTTTTATGCCTCCATGCTGGCGACTGCCGTGGCATTATGTTTCAGGTTGTCCGTCTGTACCATTCTCAGGACTGCCTTGAGGGGATTTCTTCAAATTTGGCATTTTAATTGCAATTAATCGCACGATTCTCCATAGTTAATCGTGATTAATCACAGATTAATCACACATTTTTTATCTGTTCAAAATGGACATTAAAGGGAGATTTATCAAGTATTTAATACTCTTCTCAACATGAGACTGGGAAAATATGCTGCTTTATGCAAATGTATGTATATATTTACTATTGTAAATCAATTAACAACACAAAACAATGACAGATATTTTCCAGAAACCCTCACAGGTACTGCATTTAGCATAAAACAATATGCTGAACTCATAACATGGCAAACTATGGCAGACTATGACTTGGCCCCAAACGGCATGTGATTATCATAAAATGGGCATGTCTGTAAAGGGGAGACTCGTGGGTACCCATAGAACCCATTTACATTCACATATCTTGAGGTCAGAGGTCAAGGGACCCCTTTTGAAAATGGCGATGCCAGTTTTTCTTTACCATCATTTAAACTAATCTTGGAGCCTTATTAGCGTCTATTTATCGCAAGTTGTATTAATACGTTAAATAAATTAGTTGCATTAAAACGATTATTATCGCCTTAACTTTGACAGCCCTAAAAAGGACCTATTGCATTTAACACTTTCCTTAAAGGGACTATTTGTAAGAATCAGAAGTTGCTTGTTAACAGCGACACCTGTGGCTGTTAAGTCAATGAAAGTCAGCGTCCTGTTGCTCGCGCTTGTGCTCTCTCTACATAGACATGAACGAGCATCACTCAACACAGTGAGGCGACACACGTCAGCTAAAAGCACAATATCACTCTATATTTCAGCTGCTTGGCAGCAATGTTAGCTGACCAGACGAAGGTCTCTCCATGAATCAATGCTGATCCTAGTGTTGGCTTTTCCTGCTTCAGCCTCCCGACCGCGGCCGTAGGGAACAGGGGAGACACCGGAGTTTTGGTCGGAGACGATAACGTTTCTCTCTGCGGAGCCCCGTCCGTCACTTCACAAGACACGGGAAACCTCTGTTGGTCTGGAGGAGCTGCAGCAGTTATTTCTGCACAAACGTCCACTAGATTCACTAGATATTCTCAGAGCTAAACTAACTCTTCTGTAGTGTGTAGTGTGCGCGCATGCACGTGAGAGTGGAGCGAAAGAGCGAGAACGAGCGCGGTGTGTGAGTGAAGGCAAGCAGGCAGAGGAGCAGAGTACAGCAGAGACTCCGGTCCTGGAGACCAAAGCTACGGTCTCCCCCGTGTCCTACGACCACAGCCAGCAGTCCAGGAGTTGTTTCAGACTACAGTATCCATGATAATCGCATGTCACCCAGAGTTTACATCAGAAGTTACAGTATATCAGAATATATTGACTTTTCGGGGGATTTATTGATGACAACAAACCATAAATATTAAATAAAGCCAGTGTTATCCTTTAGAGTGAAGTGTGTGTGTGTGTGTGTGTGTGTGTGTGTGTGTGTGTGTGTGTGTGTGTGTGTGGGTGTGTGTGTGTGTGTATACGAAGCGTACTATAGTACCAGCCTCACTGCAGCTGAACAAATGCCTGATTAACACATTCAATGGAAGTGCTATAAGGAAATGTAACAGCAGTTTCTTTGTACATGTTAAATTGTTCGGATTGGAGGGGCATTGATCTCCATGCTCGGCTGCACGCTGTCATTACCAATAGATCTTTTAGTAATATTACATTTTTCCTGACTGAGAGCACTGCTTTTATGTACAGTAACAATTTGATTGAACACAGAGAGTCATTATACTTTGAAAAAATATCACCAAATAGCATTGTGATCTCATTCAGCCCCTTTGGCTGTCAGCGACAGCAACAATGAGAAGTCTGGTTTTGTTCCAATATTGATATCTGTGCTGTATGAAATTCCTCATTAGAGCAGCTAATTACTACCCGACACTGCAGCGAAGTCTTTGTTTTATTGGCTCGGCACAATAAAAAGGCATCCCTAGAGCTCCCGAGGAACCACGGTCCCATAATATAATAACATAAGGGGAAAAGTGTAACAAGTTACCACAAAGCTCTCGGTGTTTGGAGTAAATCCATATTAGATGAAAAGAATAATTAGAGTTGATAGAAGTTTATGGCACAGGGGGAAGTTGACGTCTTCTGAAAGGCTTGTAAGTGCTGTTAGGGGTTACATACTTAGTACGGAGGCCACTCTTTCTTTTTGTCTCCGTCTCTCTGTGTCTTTCTGTTTATTGATTAAAAAACACACACTAAAATGCCTCATTAAGCCCCACTGTGGACAACAAACAAGCAGAGTTGTAGAGGGGACGGGGGACGGGTGGACGGGGGATGGGGGACGGGGGACGGGGGACGGGGGAGGAGACGAGTGAGCAACACACACAGAGAAGACATGAAAACAAAGTGAAACATGATGAGCGAGAAAACAGTGAAAGGACACCTTGAGAGAAGGAGAAAAGAGGAAGATGGGTCCTGACAGGAGAAGGGGGCTGTCTACAGATGTGCCTGCATCAAATACTGGCAGCCTGCGGGCATCATCACAGTACAGGCACACACACACACACACACACACACACACACACACACACACACACACACACACACACACACACACACAGAAATGCACACACAGATGCACAGTGATAACCCATCAGCGCTGGCCAAGTGTTGTTTAATCCAACCTGACTTGCACTCGACAGAAAAAGCAAATTCACTTCCACTCACAGTCTGGAAAACGGAGCACTCTTCACATAAATGGCAGCGCTCTGAATTACCCCGTTTATGTGTGTGTGCGTGTGTGTGTGTGTGTGTGTGTGCCCGCTGGCATGCACACACACTCCACAGCTCATGTTTTTTTATTTTTGTGATGATTTTTTTTTCCAGCGTGTTTGTGCGTGTGTGTTTACATGTATTGGTGGTGACAACCTCTTCAGCAGTACCCCCTTCATTGTGTGACAGGCAGATAGCTAGGCTGCTCTGCTCCCTATTGTTAGGGGGCTGTCATCAAACCCTGCTTGTGCAGCCAGTTATACTGCCTGTCTGTGTGTGTGTGTGGGGGGGGGTGTGTGTGCTAATGCAGACACCTGAGCATGTTTTCCTGTTTGTTTTTTTGTATGTGCATGTGAGCGTTCCGTGCATATAGGTGAGTGTGTGTTTGATTTGTTTATCAGTGGCGCAATGAGAGAGAGAAGAGAAGATGAGGGCTGACGGTCCATTGTTTGACAGACTGATAGTTTGGCTGGAGCGCTCCACTGTACTCCCCTTCTCCTCTCCATTGTTATGTGACTTGTCATTAAGCCCTTGTTGCCCAGTCAAAATGGGCCGGAGTGCTTGTTAGCCACAGCACTGTCATTTGTGGAGAGGAGTAGGTGAGCTCGGCACAAACACACACACACACACACACACACACATATACAGAGATACAAGAGGGCAGCTTCACAGAGAGGGTATACTGCAGATGTGAAAAATAATTTTTGCTCGGTATCTATGGTGCTCGACGTGTTATTAACATTCTCATATAATACTGTTAAAAAAAGACACAAGCTGCGGTGATGAAATTAGCAGGGCTGTCCTCACATAAATTCTTAGTCGACCAGCACTCAACTTCAACTAATTGACCAATCGATCGGTTGATTTAATCGACAGATCTAATTTACAAAACTGAGTTTCTCCACAAAGAAGCCCCACTTTAAATCTGGTGTTTACCAGAGATGTGCTCATAAGTTTCTTGGAAATATGTCATTCAGCATTAAAAAAAAGCATAAAAGACGACTAATCGACTAAAGAAATCTTAAGGCTGGCCCATGCTAAAAGATGTTTCAAATCTTAAAAGATTTTGAAAATGTGAGAGACCCCACACATAACGACATGTTACGTTAAGTTCAACAGTTATTGTTCCTATAGTGTGTGGTGAGCAACGATTTGGCCAAAACAGCAAATTAATCACATTTCTTATCTGTTCAAAATGTACCTTAAAGGGAGATTTGTCAAGTATTTAATACTAATAAATGTGCTGCTTTATGCAAATGTATGTATATATTTATTATTGGAAATCAATTAACAACAAAAAATATTAACAAATATTGTCCGTAACCCTCACAGTTACTGCATTTAACATGAAAAATATGCTCAGATCATAACATGGCAAACTCAACAGTGTTATTTGGCCTCCTTCACGACAAGCTAGTTTGACATGGTTGGTACCAAACGATTCCTTAGGCTTTCTAAGTTTCATATGATATCTGTATCTTGAGCCCACTACAACCTAAAAATTGCAAGTTGCGTTAATGCGTTAAAGAAGTTAGTGACGTTAAAACGAATTTGCGTTAACGTGTTATTATCCCGTTAACTTTGACAGCCCTAGTACAAATGTATGATATATAGTCAACATGTCAATCAAGCTGATTGGTCAATCCAAACTCCTATCGGGAGGTGGGTTTGAAACAGAAAATTGCATAAATGTGTACACAAAATCAGTACAACTATAGAAGAAGAAGCCACGCGAACGTCTCTGAAAGCACCCTGTGCATGTTTGTGTATAGCCTGTAGAAGCATGTTCCATGGCTTAATACAGCTGTTTGTATACGCAACACACAAGAATATGAACCCGTGACATCCTCGGACTGTTGTTGGACTGACGTGCTTGAGCCTCAGACTCATTTCACTCTTAGTTTGTGTATTTCCTTTTTTATTAAACAACATTCAGGACACCTTATCTGCTGTTGATCACCTGCACCGCTGCCAGCTGACAGAAGCACAGAGACAGAGATGGACATATAGCCAGCTAACCAGACAGACAGACAGACCAATATCCCTCTCTGGTCCATTTCCTGTGTCAGGAGGGGACGAGGACAAACAGGTGATGTCACTTCCTGCTGAGGACAATCACACAGGAACAGGCCAGGAGCCTCCAGAAGTGCTGTGATCGCCATAACAACCCTGACCACAGCCAAGAACACACACCAACACAAACACAGACACACACACACACACACACACACACAGCGGCACTATTGTTAGCTCCAAACCGTTCAGCTCGGTTTATTGACACAATTTTTGAAGCATTGTGTCTGTCTGTGCGTCTTTTTCCCCGATCTCACTTCCTTTATGCTTTTCTATCTCCCTCTTATTTAGTCAGTGTTGTGTGTGTTTTGTCTTTCAGTTGCGTACATATCGCATTTGGTCTAATATCTCTCTCCTCCTTCAGCTTCATGCTGCATGTTCCGTGGTGTCAGTCTTTACACAGCTTACTGTTCATCAACAAAAGCACATCAATCTGAAACTGCTGGAAAACACTTTGACATCTTAAATATTTAGTAAAAGTAGTAGCGTGGGCGGGTGGCCAGCGTGTACTATGTAATTGCCGCGTCCCCCGTTTGAATCCGGCTGTCATCCCGTCTACCTCTTTCCCTTTCTTTCTTGTCAAGTCTCTACTTACAAATAAAAACGGCAAAAGCCCCAAAAAGAAAAAAAAACACAACTAAACCTTTTAAGACATGTTGAATATTGTTAAAAAATCTGACATGAACGCAGTACCGCTGTCTGATCAGTCACTTTACCTGTTGTTTACAAGGCGTTTCTATTATAACCACCTTAAAATATGCCTGTTTAAAGCTGCAGTCGGTCACTTTGAGCAAATAATAATAGTTATTTTTTATAGAATTGTCACTATATCCTGACATTAATGCATCAGACAGATAATCTGTGAAAAAAAAATCATGTGTCTTATAATAGCATTTGCAAGATTCTATCGCGCTCCTGAACAAAAACAACCAATCAGAGCCGAGCAGTCTCTGGGCAGCTGTCCATCACTCAATCCAACATGAATCAAGATTCTGTTAGTGTAATGCCTATTTCTTTCCTCAAATGTTTTAAGAATATTGCAGTGTACTGTTTAGCTTGACATGAGAGAGTTTGTGACCCCGGCTGCCATGTTGAAAACACTCGAGCCAAAACCAAGCACCGCCCCCCCGGCCGGAGCAAAGTTCCTTATTCTAGAGCTCAACAGATTATCCGTCTCATGCACTACTGGCAGGATATGGTGACTGTTTTGTAAAAATAAATATTAAGGCTGTCAAAGTTAACGCGATAACACAAATTGGTTTTAGCACCACTAATTTCTTTAACGCATTAACGCCACCTGTTAGAGAATCTAATGAATCCTATAGCTTGTCACAAAGGAGGTTAAATAACGCTCCAAACTTAGCCTAAATTTTGGTGAGAAAAAACTGGCATGGCCATTTTCAAAGGGGTCCCTTGACTTCTGACCTCCAGATATATGAATGTAAATGGGTTTTATGGGTACCCACGAGTCTCCCCTTTACAGACATGCCCACTTTATGATAATCACATGCAGTTTGGGGCAAGTCATAGTCAAGACAGCACACTGACACACTGACAGCTGTTGTTGCCTGTTGGGCTGCAGTTTGCCATGTTATGATTTAAGCATATTGTTTTATGCTAAATGCAGTACCTGTGAGGGTTTCTGGACAATATCTGTCATTGTTTTGTGTTGTTAATTAATTTCCAATAATAGCTAAATACATACATTTGCATAAAGCAGCATATTTGCCCACTCCCATGTTGATAAGAGGATTAAAAACATGACAAATCTCCCTTTAAGGTACATTTTGAACAGATAAAAAAGCCCTAAAAATTCTTATCGTTATTATTAATTTATTTATATAGTTTCCACCCTTGCAACTGTTTTTGCATGAAAGGTCAAAGGGTCACTAATGAAAACAAAATATAATCGAAAACCATGAAACTTCATGGATGATGCAGTGACATTTGTTGTCCCACTACATGCATCGTTGTAAAGCGGTACGCTCTATCATGCACTTAAAGCACGAACAAAAGGCTGTAAGACCTTGTGGAGGTAGTAATAAGAGAAGGGCCTTTCAGGGCCACAGTGCTGCTCTGAGCCCTGACCTGCAGTACCTCCTGTGGCCTGAAGGTGGGAGCAGTGGCTGCAGTTTGACAGCTCTGCCATAGTAGAGGAAGACCTCCAGCGCACACACACAGAACAGCTCCTTAACAACTGTCTGGTGTTCTTGATTGAGTAAAGGAAACATACAAAGGGAGGATGCAATTACTAAGTGGAACAATCTCATTCAAATAGTCCTGTGATGAATTATCTGCATTTAATTTCCCATCACTATGTTTTAACTCACGTGTAGTTGATGTGGGATTTGATGGAGTTTCTTTCGTTTTGTTTTTGAGCTAACTTGTCCTGTTCTTAAGGGTCTACTCTAATCTTTTCTACTTTGTTTTTTCCAGCAGTGACTTATAGTAAAAAAAAAAAGCTATGGTGAACAGTTGATTACACATTGTCACTCTCTCCGTATTTACCTTGATGTGCGCTCTTATGTGTGCTCTTAATTGATTGACTTGTTGCTATGGATCGCCTTGTGGTCGGCACCAGTCAATACTGCCAGGTCTTAGTATTCCTGGGTGAGAGGGGGAGAAGGAGAACGGGGGAGAAAGAAAGAGAAAGAGAGAGAGAGAGAGAGGGGGAAGATATTGATCAGGTTGCCGTGTGCATCGAATTCCAAGTTTACCTGACCTTCCAAACTGCTGCCATCATCACCGTATAGTGCACCGCTGATGTCCGTTCCTCTGTCTCTTCCTTTCTTCCTGCTTTCCTCACTTCACCGTCCTCTTGTCTCAGCGGATTTGTGCGCGTGTGTGTGTGTGTGTGTGTGAGAGCGTTCATTTCTTCTGTGTGTGTGTGTATGCATGCTTGAGCTGCAGATAAAGCCTAAATTGAGCTGTTTTGATTGTTCACTGAGAGTGCCCGCAGCACAAGGCCCCTCGGCTGAGGAGCACACACACACACACACACACACACACACACACACACACACACACACACACACACACACACACACACACACACACACACACACACTTCCTCACATTCAGCCCGCTCCAGTCACTCTGCTCTCCTTCTCCCCTGCTTTTTTTTTTATTAAGTGGTGTTGGCAACAGCAGTGCAAATTCTTTTAATTACTAGTCAGAATAACTTTCTGTCTTCTGGGATGAAGCGGGGCTACTTGTTAACACCAAACACAGAAAAAAAAGCCCCCTGCATGTCTTAATGTCTCACAACCACTAATACGGGTTTACACGTCTTGTTTTGTGGGGCTAGATTAGCTTCAGGGCTAACTATAGGGAGGTTGTTTTGACTTGGAAAAGAAATAGTCTTAGAGACTTTACTGGGGCTGTCCTCAACTAAACACATTAGTAGTGGAGTGGTTGTCGAGGATTTATTAAGCTCATTCATCAGATGACTTATAAAATTGGTCAAATTGTCTTTGCAAATGGACAGAGTCACGTAGAAGAGGTGGAAGCCCAAAGGGGTTTCTTTTAAATGTTTATTAATTCATATATCATTTTCACTATTCATTGTGTTAAGTTCCGATGGGGTTAAGATACACAAGAGAAGTAATATAGACTGAGTGTGTGTTGTACCAGCTCAGTCCCACAGTGGTTTGTGAAATAGTCACGAAACTGAATGTATTGATTCGTGTACACAGACACGAATTTCAACATTTGTTTTTGTGATGGTCAGCACAAAATCAGTTCATATGTGATCCATGTAACTGTGAGCTGTGAAGTATAAAGAGCGGCGAACGGCATGTAGGGAGGAGGTCACGCTGGACGGGTGGGTCAGAAAACACAGGACTTTTGCCCCGGAGACGTGTCCTGGTGTTCGTGTCCCGTGTGAAACCACGAAGTCAAAGTTGATTTATTTGTCACATAACTTCCGTACTTAAGTCACAGCACTTCTGGAGTTATTTTAACCCAAACCACAATCTTTTCCTAAACCTAACTAAGTAGTTTGTTGCCTAAGCCTAACCAAGACGATTTTTTCCTAAACCTAACTAAAGCTTTGTTTATGCTCACGCGAGACACCGTTGCGCGGGCCTCCGTAGATGGTGCGCGCACTACAAGCATGCAAAGAGGCGTTTATGCTCAGTGCGTTGTTCGTTGCAATATGCTCCGGAACGCCAGGAGGCGTACAAAATAAAATATTCTATGGATAAGCAAGAAGTCAACAAGTGGCACCAGAAAGTAAAGTAGGCTGCCTGGCAACAGTAGTAAACACTAAACACCAACGTACGTACTGCCAAACATTGGCATTTGTGTACTGTAATTATTGCTGTCGCTTAACACCAAGTCCGAATTACTTTGTGTCTCTCGGTGCTTCCCCTTCGGGTCGCCACTCCATTTCCATGAGACCTTTTTTTTTTTACTTTTACAAAACAATCTCTCAGATTCTTTCACAGCCTATAGCAAAAAGCTTCTTCTTTCTTTAAGTATTTAATGTCATGTGTCCCTGTGGTCTCTCAATGAACAGTTGTAGAGATGTCTGTACAGGCCAACCTGCTCGGCCAGTCTTCCCTCCAAGGCGTCCATGTTGAAATGAAAGGCGCGCAGCAAATTCAGAGGTCCGCGACAGAGCACCGCGACAACTTCGCGCAGCCTTCGCACACCACGTGAAAGTGGTAATTTTCTGCGTACGCACCTCGCGCCGGCTTCATCAGGACGACCATAAACCTAGTTTAGGCAATTGGGATGCACCGATACCAGTATCGGGTATCGGGTCCGATACTGTGCTCACAGGTGGAGTGCTGCCTAACTTGAAGGACATATACACCAAGAGATGTGTAACCAAGGCAAACAAGATCATTGCTGATCCCAGTCACCCGAGCCACGGCCTCTTCATCAGGAAGCAGTCCAAGAGGAAGCCTGGCTACATCAGCATCAGAGCTAAAACCAACCGCATCAGAAACAGCTTCTATCCCCAGGCCATCCGGATGCTGAGCTGAGTCTCACAACTGACCCTGACCCACTAGAGCCCTGCCTCTCTCTCTATCCATTCATCCATTCGTACCCACCTCCTCACCCTTGGTTACACTGAACTTATTGCACCACACACTTACGGGTGTGCGGGTGGGTGTATATTCTCTGTGTATATTCTCTGTTATTTATTTTATAATTGTCTCATATTTATCGAACAATTTGCTATTGTTGCTGTTATATTTATATGTTTATAAGGATGATTGTATTTAATTCATTATTGTTATTCAATTGATTGAGTGATCGATTGTCTATTATGCAGGGATGAGAGAGTAACAAACAGGAACAAAGAATCTCACTGCCATCTCAATGTGTATGTGATCAATAAACTAAACTTGAACTTGAACTCATGTACTCGTACTCGCAAAACGGCTCCAATAAAACGGCACCAATACCACTTCGCCGCGAGCCACCTTCGCCCCGAGCCTTTCCAAGCCGACCTAGAGCCGGTCGCGGTGCTCCGCCTCGTATGCGGGACTCCCCAGCCTGCCGTGTGTCGCTCACACCCTCCAGCTGGCTGTTAACGAGGGTCTTTTGGCACAGAGAAGTACTCGTATCGGTACTCTGTATCAGGGATGACCCAAATGTAAGTACTTGTACTTGTGCTCGGTCTGAAAAAAGTGGTATCAGTGCATCCCTATTAGGCAATTTTATTTTGAAAAGACTGGAGTGGAGTTGACACGTGCGTCACGTGTTGCTGGACATTCATAGGAAAACGCCCGAAAAACACGTCGTTGAAAGTTGTGCTGAGACTCACGAAAAAAAGGGAAATTAGTGTACAGTAATCAAAGAGATTAAATATCGTGACTATTTCAAGAACTGCTGTGAGACGCGTGTGTTGTAGATCTAGTGATGCTCACATAGATTTACAATCAAAAGTCAGTGTATGAATATGAAACACTGGTGTTTATTAATATAAATAAGATCACCACACTCATGATACAGCATGCTAAGGTGCAATTATTTGCCCTTGTCACTTAATGCAGTTATTCCACGATAAAAGCAAGGTCACATTTAACTCCACTAACAGTCTAAAACCGATCCAGCCAATGTCCTCCAGCTCAGCAGAGGCCTCCCTCGGGAATCCCTTTGCTCATAAACCAGATGTAGAGAGATGCGATGGCATGTCTGGTTTCACGGGGATTTAAGAGGGGAAATACATATTTGTTGATTTGAAAAGGGAATGAACCTGAACCAGAGTCCAGTGATACCATACAATTATGCAAATGCACACTTAAAAACAAACTGCACGCAAGCGATTTGGCGGAAGCGCTTTAGGAGAGTGAGAGGTGTGTACGTGTACACGTGGATGTTGGCACGCCAAAATGAATGCACTGGACATTGTTCTGTGGCTGCGCACGCGCACACACACACACACACACAGAAATACACACACTCCAGGGATGATGTCTGGCTAGGTGGATAAAGTAGTGCTATTGTAATTCGATAGATGGCTTTCCCTAAGATAATCTGCCTTAAACAGATGATCATTTTGGGAGTAGATTTGATTGATGTGGGACAGGCAGAGGAAGAACAAGAGGGAGATGGAGAGAGAGGGAGAGAGAGAAGTGTGTCTGTATTTCTGTCTGTGTGTGTGAGAGACAGAGAGAGGAAATTAAAAGGGTTCGTATGGTGAAGAACATTATTTTGTGCCAGCTGGACTCTAAATGATGCTCAAACTGGGACTTCTCTCTCTCTCTCTCTCTCTCTCCCTCTGTCTGTCTCAGTTTCTCTGTCTCTCTCTCCATGTTGTCATTGTTCAATTGACCAATCACACTTTGCTATTTTCACTTATTTTATATCCCTTTTATATAGCATTGGTGATGCTGTGGGACTTTGAGCGCCATTCATGTTTGACCCACATCATTTGAAAAACTTGTATTCTTTCTTATTGTCGCAGTACTGATACACTTTAACTGTTGTTTCACGATTTGTAAGACATTCTAAAATATGTGGTTTGAGTCGAGGTTAGTTTTGGCTCCAACGTGGTGAAAAATAATTCGAGGCAAGAGCAACCTTTCTGGATAGGAACGGATTTGATCCAACTCTCAGAATGCAAGCTGGCAATGCTATTAACTGGGACGCATTAATGCAATTTGCGATTTTTAGGTTGTAGAGGGCTCAAACTGAAACTAGAAAAACCTGATGAATCCATCGGTACCAACCATGTCATACAAACTTGTCACAAAGGAGGCTAAATAGCCCTCCAAACTTACACAAAATTTTGGTGAGGAAAAACTGGCAAGGCCATTTTCAAAGGGGTCCCTTGACCTCTGACCTCCAGATCAGTGAATGTAAATGGGTTCTATGGGTACCCACGAGTCTCCCCTTTACAGACATGCCCACTTTATGATAATCACATGCAGTTTGGGGGCAAGTCATAGTCAAGTCAGCACACTGACACACTGACAGCTGTTGTTGCCTGTTGGGCTGCAGTTTGCCATGTTATGATTTGAGCATATGTTTTTATGCTAAATGCAGTACCTGTGAGGGTTTCTGGACAATATCTGTAACTGTTTTGTGTTGTTAATTGATTTCCATTAATAAATATATACATACATTTTCATAAAGCAGCATATTTTCCCACTCCCATGTTGATAAAAGTATTAAATATTTGACATATCTCCCTTTTAAGGTACATTTTGAAAAGATAAAAATGTGTGATTAATTTGTGATTAATCACAATTAGCTACGGACAATTATGCCTTTAATCGCGATTAAATATTTTAATCGATTGACACACAACATCACTAACAGATCATGTAAATATAATTTGGGACTGGCAGGTTTTTAAAGGGTCAGTTCACCTAAATGACAAAAAATACATTTCATTATCCACTTAATGACTCACTTAATATTTGCGTGGTATCTAGCTAAATTTGGTTTGTTTTGGCAAAATAAACCAAAGCTATCTGCACGGCTGGATTACACTAGAGGTACTTAAGAAAATAGATTTTTTTTTCTAATGTGGGGGAATTGACCTTACCCCTGTTGACCTTTCGCAAACGACTATTCATAACATTTATAATTCATTTAATATATTTTCTGAATCTTAAACAGATGCAGAGGGTTTTACTGTGGTTTACCAACTCTCTGTCTCTCTCCTCATCAGCTTCTCCGGGGCAACACTCTTCATCCATCCACCCACCACCCCTCTCCCATCCCTACTTATATTCTGAGTAACCTTTCATTTGCTGAAAAAGGGAGATATTGGAGTGAAAAAAACTCTCTTCCTTTCCGTCCACTCACTTCCAATATATTTTGTGTTTTTTCTTCTCCTGGTCTCGCTCTCTTTTCCCCTCTCTCTCTCTCTGTCTTCCTGTCCCTCTCCTCCCAACATAATCCTCCGCTCAAGCCCCTAGGTTGCCGTAGAAACATCAATAACATTCCTGCTTGACAACATCTTAGTGCATTAAAGTGGTCGTAGGGAGACTCGACCCAACAGAAGCGCACACACACACACACACACACACACACACACACACACACACACACACACACACACACACACACACACACACACACCAGACACACACACACACACACACACACACACACACACACACACACACACACTAACTGAAAGCCATCACTAGGATTCCCGCAAAAATAGCAACGACTCTGGCATGTTTGAGTAACAGAAAGAGGGAAAAAAATCAGGAAAATGTGCTTATATATTAAAATCTGAAGGATTCTTTCTCATTATGAAATGAGGAGGAGTAACTAGTACATTTAATAGAGTTCTGCAATATTTCCTTTCCATTTGGTGAACTAACAAAGTGAAGATTGACACTTTAATGCACACATTTGGTGCAGATATTACACAACAACCTTTTACATCTTATTTTCTTAATTTCTTTTGGCATCTTTATGTGTTATGACGTTCTTCATGGCTGCAGGGTGTCGTAGTGTCAGGAGGGTTAACAATCGTCCACTCTGCTGCTTTGTTGTGGAGCGAGATCCTTATTCCCCGTCATCAGGTGTGGCTCTGTGTCTCTGAACTCTGACCTCCCATGTGTATGGGGGAGGAAGGTCTTCAGGCTGCAACTTAATGATTAGTTTCATTATTGATTCATTGTAAATTAATTGTATAAGAAGATTGTCTCAATTGTTTGGCCCGTAAAATGTCAGAAGATAGTGACAAATGCACATCAAAAATATCCTAAAGCCCAACGGGACGTCATCAGTCGCTTGTTTCGTCTGTCCAACAGTCCAAAAGAAAAAGATATTCATTTGACTATATACTACCTCAGAGAAGCTGGAGCCTGATCATTTTTGCTTGAAAAATTATCTACAATCATCAATTATTAAAATAATAACCTCCCCCCCACACACAAACAAACACACACACAAACACACACACACACACACCACACACCTTAATAGACAGTTCTCAAGCCCTGCCAGGTCCCTCCATACTACAATAGCTGACACTTCTAAATATCCAACTACTCATTTATTTATTTATTTGTAATTCCTTCCTTATTATTACCACATATTTATTATTATTATTATTATTATTAATATTCATATTAATAATAATAATAATAATAATAATAATAATAATTTTAATGTATTCAAGATTGTATTACTAGAATTATGTTGACTGTTATTTCATCCTTTTTTAGTTTTTGTTCTGTTGGTTTTATTTAGTTTGTTTGGTGATAAACAAGGTGTTTCGCTCTGAGCGCCACCTTGTTTTCATTGTATTTTCTCGGGTATTTCTGCCCTGCTCTTATCATTGTCGTTCTACTTGTCACTGCTGTTTTTGTTTTTGCACCACCAATAAAAAAATCAAAATAAATAAAAAAAAATCTGTAAATAAAAGATTGTTTAAATAGTCAATAGTTCCAGATTAATTTTCTGTTGTTTGACTAATCGACTCAGCTCCATAACATTTTCCTCTGGGTATAAATAAAGCATCACAAATGTGTTCCAATTGACGTTTTTTTTTTTACCTAACTGATGTTTAAAAAATGCCTCTCATTTGGACACTTCTTGAATAATAACTCAACTCATATTTCTGTGTTTTAGGAAGCCGTTATGGTCCGGTTGCTGTAAGGTCAGGGGGATGAATTTGAGAGGAAAATGTGCCTTAAAGGGTTTCAATAAACTTAATCATAAAACCTTTAAACATCAAAATAGTTCAAACTACGTTTTCCTCTGATCACGGTCGTGTGAAACAAGTGAAGTAAAATATCAAGTAAGAGGACGTGTGTGTGTGTGTGTGTGTGTGTGTGTGTGTGTGTGTGTGTGTGTGTGTGTGTGTGTGTGTGTGTGTGTGTGTGTGTGTGTGTGAGAGTGACAGTATATCCGCTAGAGTCCACTCTCGGCTTAGAGTAACATCACATCCCGTCTCTCTGTCTGTCACTTCTTCTCTGTCCGTCTCTCTTCCTCCCGCCCTCTCTCTCTCTCTCTCTCTCTCTCTCTCTCTCTCTCAGTCCATCTCAATTAATACTCTCCCACCTCCCTTCGAGGGCCTATTATACATTAGCCCTCTAAATCGAATCTCATGGAAATTGCCAGGGAGACTAACGCTACCGGTTTGACTGACACTGCCGCTGGATTTGTATTCAGCGCGAAGAACGGCCGAGCACCTACACATGCAAAATGACATACGCAGACTCGTGAACATGCTGAAGCGGTCAGCCACATGCTCGCTAAACGCTGCTGAGCATGAAAGTGAGCAGTTTGGACACAAGAAACACACCCGTACAGTGATATGCTTTTGAATACACACATTTATTGTCATACAGTACAGTACAGGGTTAAAGAATGTGTGTGTGTGTATATATGTGTGTGTGTGTGTGTGTGTGTGTGTGTGTGGCGATAACGATGCTCTCTCTCTGTGACAGCGGCTGCAGATTGTTCCATGGACAGACCTGTCATCATCCCAGTCAAATTATTCTGATTGGCTGCTGATTTCCTGATGGCGTCCCTCTGTGTGCGCGTGTGTGTGTGTGTGTGTGTTTGATTGAGAGCCTGTGTGCTTGCATTCTTGCATATGGGATTTGTGCGTGTGTGTGTGTGTGTGTGTGTGTGTGTGTGTGTGTGTGTGTGTGTGTGTGTGTGTGTGTGTGTGTGTGTGTGTGTGTGTGTGTGTGTGTGTGTTGTGTTGTGTTGTGTTGTGTGATTTCCTGATGGAAGTCCCGTTTCATCATCTGTTGCCGTTCCCACCTGTCTCCACGGTGACTGTGCTGTGTCTAATCACTTGATGTGATTTGTGTTGGTAAAACAACGTACCTTCCTCTGATGAGGGCCTCCCCCTTAGTGTGTGTGTGTGTGTGTGTGTGTGTGTGTGTGTGTGTGTGTGTTTGATGCAGGCACCCTCCGGGTCTTCCAAATCAACACTGTCAAGATCCCGCTGTCCCATTATACAGAGACAAACCTTTTTTTCTGATACACACTCACACACACACACGCACTCTCCAGGCCAGATACATACTGAATTGGTAGCAGATCCTTGTTCAACACCGTGCAGTTGTCTTGTGAAGCAATCAGGACAGATTTTTCATACCTTCCCCAGTTTTACTTTACTGTTTTACGTTGGAGACTTTCACACACACTCACACACACACACACACACACACACACACACACACACACACACACACACACACATACCTTGTGAGTGCTCGAGTCAGACAACCACATAATGGGCTAAAGAGGTACACGAAACAGATGGTTTTCCAGCTAGCCGCCTCACTAATGCTAACAGGACATGTCACACAGGGAAAGAGACCGAGAGAGATAAAGAGGAGGGAGAGCAGAGTCGGGAGAGATATTTATACAGGGACAGAAAGTGACAGAGATGGACAGAAAAATGTACGTTTGTAAGGTTATGAAGAGAGAGGTACCAGAGTTATTACTGAGCGAGAGGAAAAAGTCCTTCCTGTAAAAGGGACTGTAAGTTTAAAGTAACCAAACCACGAATGCAAACCGTAGCGTTAATGTTTCCTGTTCAGACCTGGTATTAACATGCTTCCTCAGTGACAGCTCTAAGTACAGGTGTGAACACACTCAAGACGCATTGAGATTCGATCTCTCAGACCACATTCAGAGGTGGTCTGGGCCACATGTGGCCACATTCTTTTAGCAGTGTGTACGCGAATGCGTCCAGGGCTACATTAAGGACCGCCTACTCGTCTGACGTTTTTTCACATCACAACTCAATGAAATTAAAGTTGAGTTGGACCAAAGCCCACTTGGTGATTGTTGGAAAGAGTAACGACGACGGTTCAGGTGAGTTTTATTTTGTTTCTGTCCAGTTTGAATGAAGTGTTTTATGATGCTCCGCTACGTACAGCTGATCTCAACTTAAACAAAAACACACGTGGATGATGGCGCAAGCTGAACTGAGAGGGGGTGGGGAGGTCTGTGCTCTCCGAATGCCATTCTAGTTTATTTTGTGAGAAAGTTCTCTTCTATTAAACACTGATGCATCAAAGCAGTTTGGCATATTTAAAGGTCCAGTGTTTCGGATCTGGCAGTATCTAGCGTTGAGGTCAGGAGATCGCAACCGACCGAAGCCTCTCCCGTGTGCCAAGCGTGTTGGAGAGCTACTGTGGCCGACGCGAAAACGCGAATGAGTGTGTGTGTACGAGGGAAGTGAGTGGTGAAGCGAGAGAGAGAGGGCGGCGGCGACGGGAGCGAGTAAAGTTATCGACTCCGACACAAGCAGGGAAAGTTAACAGTGTTTGGTTCGTCCGTTCTAGGCTGCTTTAGAAACATGGCGGTGCAGCATGGCGGACTCCGTGGAGAGGGGACCCGCTCCCTTATGTAGATATGGCTCATAACGGCTATTTCTAAGGTAAGGAAAACATAACGATTCTTATTATCAGGTGATTATACACTGAAGAAAACGTATTTATTAAAATGATATTCCATTTCTGCCAATAGATCTCCCTTATTGTTACACACACTGGCCCTTTAAATCATCATTAAAATGAAAAACAAAAAATGTAGTTAAAACGTGTTGATCCGGGAGCGTGCATCTGGATTTTTTGGGACCTGCGCTGCTGCTGTTTTTGTGACAAATTTACAAAGTTACTTCAGAGTTGAGTCCTTTTTTTTACATTATTGTTTAGTGTTTACATTATTTTCTCTATTTTGAGTCAGCGGGTGCACAGGAGTGTATGAGGACACGTGTTAAAGACGCACAGAAAATGGCAAAAAGACAAAGAGACAAGAAACGAGTCAACTGTATCTTTCCACTTTCTTTCCAATCTCAGCCCTTCTCCCAGCCCTACACCCACACTGCACCCAGGAGACTGTGTGTTACCAATCTGTGCCAGGCTGTGAAACATTAGCGCCATGCAATATTCAACAGGACTAAGTCAGGCTTTTAGCATCAGGCGGGCGGAGACTCTATATGTTTAGAGGCGAGCCTGCAGCAAGAACAATCTGATTAGCTAACAAGTGAGAGCTTTCACTGCCTGGGATTGTGTTGGGTGTTTGTGTGCAGCTGTGTGCGTGTTGCTTTTATGTGGGTATACTCTTAAAGCGTATGTGTGCCATCATAAAAGATGCTCCTTCCTTTTCAACTAATCTGTAGAGGGTTGAAAAGTGAGAAATGGTGCAGGAACGATGCGCTGAATGAAATGTCGAGAATGGCGGTTGTGTTCACGGATCAGAGTTACAGAAGTTGCTTCTTTAGTTTCCTTTCAGTTATGCTTCCTGATATTCAAGCGTGACCTCTCGCACAGATTCAAAAAGCAGCGAAGATGTTATAGTGTTTGTCGGAGCGGGAGCTCAGGTGTGTATTCTTCCACCGGCTTTGTATCAGCCACCTCTGACTATTTCACACACACACGACCACAAACGCACACACAACATTCCCCCCCCTTCGATATCACAATGCAGTGTACTTCTTTCTTCAACAATAACCTATTCAAAGCCCTCTGAACCGTTGTACTGTAGCAAAGGACAACACAGGGTTATAACTCGCACATTAAAAAGTGTACAACTACAAATAAATCAATAAAGTATACAAATAAAGCATTCTCTTCGTCTTGCTTTGGCAGTGAGAGATGAAACAGAACTCTTTGCTCATCTTGTTTTCCAACCTTCATCTGTCTTTTCCTCACTCCTGTTCGCCCTCTTGGCCCATATCTCTCATACAGATTTTCACCCATTTCTCTCCATTCTAACTTTCCCCTTCTATTTCTTTCTTGCCGTCATCCTTCCTTCTTGATGTTACTTCTATTCTTTCATCCCCTCCTGTAGGGATGCACCGATACCGAGTATCAGTTTTCGGGTATCGGGTATCGGGTATCGGGTATCGGGTATCGGGTATCGGGTCCGACACTGTGCTCATGTACTCGTACTCGCAAAACAGCTCCGATACAACGGCACCGATACCACTTTACGGCAGCGTGACGTTAACCTCTCGTCACCATCTTTCAGGTCCTATCGCTCACGCTCCACCTCCCCGACGGTGCTGGCGAGACGGGCCGGTGGTGCGCCCGACCCTCCGAGGCCGGGATCCCACCTCAGCCGGCACGCTCCGGCCCTCACTTTCATTGTGCCACGGGGTTTTGCTTGCACCCTCTGACTCGCGCGTGCGTTAGACTCCTTTGTCTGTGTTGGGGGTGGGTTGCAGACATCGCCGCAGACCCCTGGCGCCTTTTACGCAAGCCGAGTCCCGCCCTGGGGCGCACTTAGGACAGTCCGCCCGGGTGACACTTTGGCCACGGCCCCCGGGAAGCACCTTCGCCCTGAGCCTTTCCAGGCCGACCTAGAGCCGGTCGCGGCGCACCGCCTCGTATGCGGGACTCCCCAGCCTACCGTGTGTCGCTCACACCCTCCAGCTGGCTGTTAACAAGGGTCTTTTGGCACAGAGAAGTACTCGTATCGGTACTCGGTATCAGCAAGTACCCAAATTTAAGTACTTGTACTCGGTCTGGTATCGGTGCATCCCTACCCTCCTGAATGTTTAGCACCTCTTCTTCATGGTATGATGAACAGACGGACAGTGAGAGAAAGCTGCTAAATTAGAGGAAGACGCTCCATATTCTGCACAGACCATTAGACTGTATATGAAGATGGACGATGCGTCCCCACTTCCTCTCACTGTACAGAATTGAAGCCAAGATATCCCGGATACGGGAGCTGCAATCTTTTGATTTTGACGTCATTTGGAGCCAGAGTCTGCGCAGTAGTGATCGGGCGGTGGAGCCGCGGCATCGAGGTCGCCCGTCAAACCGATCACGAGCCGAGCACTGCCGCAGCAAACTGAGACTCACAGCTGCCAATGACGTCTCACCCCCTGTTTATAGCATCATATAACTAATTAAAACCAAACTTGTCAGAAAAATTAACACTGGAACATACTGTACATCAGCGCGATAAGGACTACCTAAAATGACAGAAACCATCTTTGGGAAAAATGTATTTGACATGTACTTTGACTTTTTAGTTTGGCCCATGTCCCATCCACTAACATGGAGGAGGCGGGCTTTATGATCTATACCGCATCCAGCCACCAGGGGGCGATCGGTGACGTTTTGGCTTCACTTTTGGGGAGCCGTCATGTCGTCCATCTTAAAGTCTATGGTACAGACACAACTCAAAAATGATGGAATAAAATATCATATAAACATCTGTAGCAGACGAACTGAAACAACACTTGAATTATACTGTCAATCAATTAAAGTATGCAACGCACCTTAAAGGGAGATTTAATACTCTTATCAACATGGGAGTGGACAAATACGCTGCTTTATGAATACGTATGTATATATTTATTATTGTAAATCAATTAACAACACAAAACAATAACAGATATCATCCAGAAACCCTCACAGGTACTGCATTTAGCATAAAAAATATGCTCAAATCATAACATGGCAAACTGCAGCCCAACAGGCAACAACAGCTGTCAGTGTGTCAGTGTGCTGACTTGACTTGACTATGACTTGTTTTTCTTTCCCCATTCTCCTTTTTACCGTCTTAAATTGAGACTCAGTTCTTCTTTGTCCTTTCCCTTACCTCTTACCTCTTACATCCCTCCCTCTGAAGCCTTTCCCCTCTCTCTCCTCTACTATTCACAATTGTTTCATTACCTGCTGACACTTATTATCTGCTGGAGCAGCCAGGTCTCTCTTATGTATACATATATCTCTTTATCTTTTACTCACTTTATCCACCTACACACACACACTCACTCACTCGCACATATTCTCATCCTGGCGTTCGCTGCCGCGGTAAACCTACCCACGCCATCCAACCTCGTGTTAATCCACCATCTGACTCTTCTCCCTGCTCCTCTTCCTGTCGCTCATCCCTCTCTGGCAAACAGCGGCTCTTGAATAATTGCAGCGAGGAGGAAATTTTCAATGCATACGTGATGGGCTCTCTGAAGCATCTCTCTCTCTCTCTCCCTCCCTCTGAAAGTCTATCCCTTCTTCTTAATCCTACCTTGTCTAACTGAAGAGCCTGGTTTTACACACACACACACACACACACACACACACACACACACACACACACACACACACACACACACACACACACACACACACACATACACAGGCTACATGCAATTTGGGAGAAAGCAGCTGACTGCAAGAGGACATGCATAGGGAGGGAAACTTATCTCTCAGTGGCACCATGTTACTCGATACACGCACTCGAACGTCAACAGTTCGGTTGCACCTCCTCATTTATACACTCGCATTACCGCACACACACACACACAAATGCACGCACACGCAGGCGCACGCACACGCACACGTACAGCCATTCACATACATCCACAGGTCAATTGCTGTTTGTAACATGACCTTAATGAGAAGTGGCTTTCCGTATAACAAAACACTCGAGTTGTTGATCATTCAGTTCGCCCATACATCTGTTCAATAGTGCAGTGTGTTTGCATGCGGGCGTGTGTGTGTGTGTGTTTGTGTCAGTGTTTAGGTGTGTGTGTGTGCCAGATCATGCATTATGTGGAGTGTTTTAACACCGTCATGATTAGTGCAGTTATGTGTTGTCAAGTGGAAGGAATCGCTTCCATTTCTAAACAGGCGCAAACATGATGTTTACACACACACACACACCAACACACACCAACACACACCAACACACAACAACAATAGTGCATCCCACAGAGGGATTTTTGAGAGGTAAAGTGTTTTGCTCACTTGACAAATAATACAGACAAACCTTCACACCAGTGTTTCATTGTGTGTGTGTGTGTGTGCTTGTTTTCATGACAAATGAGGACAATTCTATGATAACACACCTTCAATATCAGGACGCTCGGAAAAATGAGGACATTTTTGGCGTCCTCATTTTTCCGAGCTCAACACAGTGTTCTAGAGCCTCCGTAGCAATAAAATCAGGTCTGACCAAAATATAGCCTTAGACAAAATATCAACAGATGGATGTATTCCTAGAAGCATGGCTCGGAAATACTTTGTTTCCAGGTCTCTCGCACCTTGGGAAAGGTATGTCCCCATTTGTCACGCTTTTTTCAAAACTCCTGATATTGTCTATCAGCGCGTGTGTGTGTGTGTGTGTGTGTGTGTGTGTGTGTGTGTGTGTGTGTGTGTGTGTGTGTGTGTGTGTGTGTGTGTGTGTGTGTGTGTGTGTGTGTGTGTGTGTGTGTGTGTGTGTGTGTGTGTGTGTGTGTGTGTGTGTGTGTGTGTGCGTAGCACTGACACCATTTTGGACTGTAAATGCCAGTTGGACGTATAAAGAGACGTCTGTGAATCAGAGGATAGTTTTTTTTGTAATTTTTGCAGGCCAACCAGGAAGTTAGCATCGCCCTGGTTCCCTCGACAAAAAGCCAATGGGATTGTTCCATCGGGTTTTGGATAATTGCAGAAAATAAGCTCTGTGGCAGTCAAAGTTAAATATTTCTTGACGTATTTTATGTCGTAGAACAAAACGTTAAAATCACTCCAGCTTGTGTTAACCACAGACCTTATTTCAGGCATCCAACTAAAAACCCATTACAAGTATTCATTGACTTCCAGGCATAGGAACCAGAAGTGCTAAAATGTAACCTCATTTCCGGGTTGCAGGACTCATTTCTGTAGCACTCTATATTCATCCATCCATCCATTATCTGTATTATCTGGGGCTGGAGCCGATCCCAGCTGACACTGTGCAAAGGCGGGGTACACCCTGAACAGGTCGCCAGACTATCACAGCGCTCTTATAAATCCATGGTCTCAGTTTTAAAGCTATAGTAAAGATCCTGGTATCATATGAAACTAGATAAACCTAATGAATCCATCGGTACCAACTATGTAAACTAGCTTGTCGCGAAGGAGGCTAAATAACGCTACAAAGTTGCGCTAAATTTTGGCGAGGGAAAAACCGTCATGGCCATTTTCAAAGGGGTCCTTTGACCTCTGACCTCCAGATATGTGAATGTAAATGGGTTCTATGGGTACCCAGGAGTCTCCCCTTTACAGACATGACCACTTTATGATAATCACATGCAGTTTGGGGCAAGTCATAGTCAAGTCAGCACACTGACACACTGACAGCTGTTGTTGCCTGTTGGGCTGCAGTTTGCCATGTTATGATTTGAGCATATGTTTTTATGCTAAATGCAGTACCTGTGAGGGTTTCTGGACAATATCTGTCATTGTTTTGTGTTGTTAGTTGATTTCCAATAATAAATATATACATATATTTGCATAAAGCAGCATATTTTTTATTTAATCCCATATTGATAAAAGTATTACTTGACAAATCTCCCTTTAGGATACATACTGAACAGATAAAAAAATGTGTGATTAATTTGCAATTAATCGCAATTGAATGTTTTAATCGACTGACAGCTCTACTATTAACACACAACATTACTAACAGACCATGTAAATACCATTTGGACCTGGCAGGTTTTTAAAGGGTCAGTTCACCTAAATTAGAAAAATTACATTTTATTATACACTTCCTCTTTGTATCTAGCCACGCAAATAGTTTTGGCTTGTTTTGGCAAAATAAACCAAAGCTATCTGCACGGCTGGATTACACTAGAGGTAAGTGAGAAAATTCATTTATTTCTAATGTGGGTGAATTGACCTTACCCCTGTTGACCTTTCGCAAACGACTATTCATAACATTCATAATTCATTTCATTCATTTTCTGAATCTTAAACAGATGCAGAGGGTTTTACAGTGGTTTACCAACTTTTTGTCTCTCTCCTCATCAGCTTCTCCGGGGCACACTCTTCATCCATCCACCCATCCAAAATTATGACACTACTCCTGTTGTACGGCACTTTGTAGGCGGATGTCCTATCGGCGTCCGGTAGTCGCTTTCAGTCCAAAATGGCGGAAGCGTAGCTCTGCTGCTGGGCGTTGACGTTGCAATGGAATGGACAATTGACTTTCACTTCTTAGCAATATACGTTCTTTGTCTCAGCTTTATGAGCTATGAGCACAAAGTTGACACACACGCACACGCACACACGCACGCGCACACACACACACACACACACACACACACACACACACACACACAGCCACACACACACACACACACACACACACACACACACACACACACACACACACACACACCTCCGGTCATCTCTCATTCCTTTTAGTTAATCCCCCCCTCCCTCCAGCTGTGCAATCATAATTTAAAGGTGTTGTCTGTATAATTTCTGCGGATTATGTGATTAGGAAGCTATTGTGGCAGATTAATGTGTGAATGAGGTTAACCCGTGATGAAATGGCTTTTGTCAGCCGGTGCCCTCTGCAGCCTATTGTAATGCTCTGTCCTTGTCCTTTTGTGTGTGTGTGTGTATGTGGAAGCCAGAGAGACAGGTGGAGGGCCAAAGCCTTCTAATCTTTAAGCCACCGTATTTATTTATGATCATATGTCTCGATTTATTTCGTTAATGTGTCGGGGGCGTTAGTCGGGTTTAACCCTCACCTCACTTAAACTCTCCTCTCTCCATCCCTTCACTCTCCACATTAACTCCACGGAGAGAGACCGTGCGTTGTAGGACTCAGAGCGAGAGCTTTTGTTGGATGTAGACGAGGCTCTGAAGAGAGGAGGCATGGCGGTGGCAGAGCCTGGAGCCAGCTGTCACAAATAGAACATTTAATAGTGTCTCTCTTTCTCTCTGTCTCTCTGGAGCTGGTCTGCTGTCGGCTCAGGTCATTCCAGATAGGACTCTATCTTAGGATGATCTCACTGACAGCACCCACTTTAGACTAATCACTCCATTTAGACTGGAGTGGCCCTGAGGTGGGAGGGAGAGAGAGAGGAAAAGAGAGGCAGAAAGAGAGAGAGGAGGGAGAGAGAGAGAGAGAGAGATGACATAGATGAACAGTTACTACCCCGCGGGAGGAGAAGGAAATGAGGGAAGATCCGAGCGAGGGCCGCGAATCGTTGAGAGAGAGAGAGAGAGAGAGAGAGAGAGAGAGAGAGAAATGCCAGACTGATTCTGAAGGAGAGGAAAAGGAGATGGCAAGCAAGTTTATTCTCGGAGTCGCCTGTGAAGCATAATAATCGTTAATTGAAATGAGGAGTGTTTTGCTAACCTTGGGATATTTGTGTCTGTGAATATATATGTCTGAGTCTATTTATGCAGGCCTGACTGTTTGTTTGTTTGAGCTTGTTTATGTGTGTGTGTGTGTGTGTGTGTGTGTGTGTGTGTGTGTGTGTGTGTGTGTGTGTGCACGTGTCTTAAAGTTGAACAGTCACCTAGATTGCACCCGTCGTCACCATTGCTGCTCTCTGATGGTAGTTGGGTTCCACATCTCTGAATCATTGCCCACAGTGTCCAAAATTAACTTTTTGACTCGGCGACCAAGGGGGACTGATGGATGAAAAGAATCCACCAACCAAGCATATTTTTTACCGGCCAAAATAACAAGATACATATACCTTTGCTTGAGCACTTTTCATTAAAGTTAATAAGGTATTATGATGAATATAAAACTTAAAAGAGAACTTAATCAATAATTAATTTGCATGTTTGCTTTAACAATGCAGATAAGTTACATTTAAATATATGATTCATGTGTAAAAAGTAGCATTTGGCCAAAAATCCGATTTTGCATATGGGCCCCCAAAAAGTTATAACAGGCCCCGCTGCTGGTGCATCTTAAAGTTGGAGGAGGCGCTAATTATTCAAACATGTTGCAAACATTTATTTATTTATTTATTTATTTGATATGCAATAGTTCCTTTTTAATTAATTTTTTTGGGCGGTTTTAAAAACATGTTTATACAGTAGTTGTATAACAGAATACGGGAGCCAGGTTATGGGGCAAAGTTTGACCAAAAGTAATCAAATTAAAAAAACACAACTAATAACAAAACATGCCATATTCCACTACATTGTTTACACTTTAGGAACCATAAATTTGCATGTTTTGGACATGACTAAAGTGTGCACATTGTTGGTTTGCTTGTCTTTCAGTGAGTGTCATAATGAACTGTATGTGGTCACTTTTTAAATCACTCTGCCCCTGCTTCAAGTTCCTCCATTCTGGCCTCTTGTTGTGATTCAGTGATAGTGATGTGTGATTCCATACCCTGCTGTTTATAGGTACTTTTTAAATCAGTGTTTTATTATAAAGCAGGTCTAGGTGTTATATAAATACTGTGAAAGTATCATAACACTCAATCCACCGAGAAATGCACACAGCCCGTATTCAGAAACTGTGCCTTTAAATGAGCCGTCAGGACTTCCGTAAGGTTGTGATGTCACAACTATACAGTCACCGGTAGAAGTGCTGCTAAACTCTGTGTAGTTGACACACCAAGTGAGTCCCCAAAAAGTTGACCAATCAGAGCAGACTGGACTTCTTAGGGAGGGGGTATTAAAGAGACCGGTTCTAAAACGGAGTGAGTGTTTCAGACAGAGGGTGAATACAGGCATAGTCAGGCAGACAGTATAAAAAATAATGTAGCGTTGTTAGGGAAAACATCGTGTGCGTCGCCTGAAAGTTTAACCAGCACAACATATTTGCTTGCCACATTTGCATGCCAGCAAGCCGTTTGTGACTGAGGGGATAGATAGACTGATACTGTGGGAACATTTCAGAATCTTAACATTTTTCGTAGGTCTCGCTAGAATAGCCACCAGCCACAAGCAGCATCATTTTCTTTCTGTTCATTTGGCTTAGGCGCTGTGAAGAAACGCTTATAATGGCAGGGACAACCCTGATGTTTATCAATTGTATCCACATTTTGGCAAATTTCACAATGTTCTGCAGTTAGTTTTCCTCATCGCTGGAATCACAGGGCCCTACAGAGCTTCATCAAAATGCATAACAACGCATAACAACACATAGCTTAAATAAAAACACATAACAACACATAGCTTAAATAAAAACACATAACAACACATAGCTTAAATAAAAACACATAACAACACATAGCTTCATAACTAGGCATAACAACACATAGCTTAAATAAAAACACATAACAACACATAGCTTCATAACTAGGCATAACAACACATAGCTTAAATAAAAACACATAACACATTACTTCATAGCAACACATAGCTTAAATAAAAACACATAGCTTCATAGCAAGACATGTCTTCATAACAACGCATAACAAACATAGCTTAAATAAAAACACATAATAACACAGCTTAAATGAAAACGCATAACAACACATAGCTTCATAACACCACACAGCTTAAATAAAAACACATAACAAATAGCTTAAATGAAAGTACATAACAACACAATGCTTCATAGCAACACAGCTTCATAACAACACATAACTTCATAACAATACATAGCTTCATAGCAACACATAGCTTCATAACAACACATAGCTTCATAGCAACACATAAATTAAAGCATGTAAACCCCAAATACAAATATGAACCTGACAATTAGTATGATATGTCCCCTTTAACATCACATTCTAAATGTTACCGTCTTTAATTCAGTAACTTTTTTTTAAAATAAAGGTTTTATTAATGAAACAACACCATATGGAAAGTATGTTTGTTCCAGTGACTTAGTCGTGACAATCTATTAAGCCAACAAGACCTGCCTTCAAGATATTGTCTCAACAGGACATGGAATAGCTCCCGAATTATTGCACATGCACTGACTATTGAAAGTACAGTGTGATCCCTGGTGGCACTGTCTATTTATTGAAGCCCAGCGTGTGTTTGTGCATGTATGAGGTCTTTTTTACTGTATGCCAGCTAATAATGTACAATAGCTCCCTCTCTCCCATGTGTGCCTCCCGTCCTCTCTCTCCGTGGCAAGATAACCTCCACCTGTCACTCCTCGTCCTCCGCCTCTCCTCTCCCATTCTTCCATCTTACTTTCCATCCGTTCATCCCGGGTGTCCCTATTCATCCACAGTGATGGAGTTGGTCCGACTTGCCATTGCCTTTCAATGTGGGCGAACGAACACACACACACACACACACACACACACACACATGAGCGCTTACACACAGACTTTGTGTTGGCCACCCATTTACCTGACTCAATGCCTCTATTCTCCGGCTCCAAATTGACCGTTGGCTGGACAGATGGACGGATGACCCACAGTGGTCCCTCTCTCTTTCGCTCACTCTCTCTCTCTCACATAAAACACACACACACACACACACACGCGCGCACACACACAATAAAGATATGCCCATAGGGCTTCTCCACAAACACAAATATGTGTTCAGAGTACATTCTTTTTCCACTTTCTAACTGTCTCAGTTCTACCTGCCTCCTCTCTCTCCCTCTCTCTTCACTTAAATTGTGCACAGCTTTAACTTAGTGCAGAGTTTCATTACATTACATTACACTACATTACATAAGTGTGATCATTTCCTTTTGCATTATGTCAAAGTTTCAACTGTATTGGCCAATTATGTTGACACATATAAGGAATTTGACTTCGGTTCTCAGTAGCTCTCAATATATCGATACACAAGCTACAAATATAGGCACACAGATAAACACAAGTAAGCAAAAAGAATCATATAGCGCTTCTGTGCATGCAAGTAAGTGTGAAAATAGCAACCACGTCTCCTACAAAATGACGTTCCCATACAACTAAACTACATTCTCAGTTACATTTCGAGGGAAACACAATTTCTCCCGGATTACGGTCACAATTTGAAACAGTTTTAAACAACATGTGGTTAACATTGTAAATTGAAACAAAACAAAACAAAAAACACAACAAAACTACTTGGTTATGGTTAGTTAAAAAAAACATCATGGTTTGGCTTAAAATGACTACAAAATTTCCAAACACAACATAAACGCAAGAAAACTACTTGGTTTAGTTTAGTCAGGATTCAAATAAATTAAAGGTCCCATATCGTGCTCATTTTCAGGTTCATACTTGTATTTTGTGTTTCTAATAGAACATGTTTACATGCTGTAATGTTAAAAAAAAAGTTATTTTCCTCATACTGTCTACCTGAATATACCTATACCGTTTTAGTGCATTTCAATGGAATTGCATTGCTAGGCAACAGTTTGGGTCCATGTTTACTTCCTGTCAGCTGATGTCATTCACATACACTCCAACAGGAAATAAACCGGGACACATTTAGAATGTTTACGTTTAAAACCGTGTAATGGTCTAAATATAGTATATTTGTGACATCACAAATGGACAGAAATCTTGACGGTTTGTTTCAAACACACAATTTCTGAATACAGGCTGTGTGTATTTCTCTGTATATTGAGCATTTTGATAGTTTAATAGTATTTATAAAGCATTTAAACCTGCTTTTTATTATAAAAGAAAATCTCCCTTTTTTACAATATGGGACCTTTAACGTTGACTTTTAGTTTCATACAGAACATGAAAAGCAGTCTCCAGGATGAGAGTCCTGTGTTTGACCCATTCATCCCCCCCGACCTCCTCCTTCCGCAGATCATAACAAACGTATATGTGATACGCCAAAAAACAAATGTAGTCTGCGACAAAATATGTTTCCCTCAAAACGCCCAATGCAATTTCGTCGTACTGGAACGTAATTTTTAGGAGACACGGCTGGAAAATAGATAAAAGCTGCAACTATCGATTGCAACAAATTAATTTCATTATCCCTTAATCTGCTGATTATTTTCTTGATTAACTGTTTGGTGATCAGAATGTCAGAAAATGGCCTTCACAGTTTCATAAAGCCCAACTTCATGTTTTGAAATGACTTTTGAAATGTCTATAAAAAAACAAAACATTTTACAATGATGAAAAGCAGCAAATCGTCCTCCGTGCCATTCACGGACACTTCTGTTAATCCTGAAAAGGAGAATTCTGTAAATTTACAGTATATCCTCCATACCTAGTCAAATAGCAGGCCCAACCGTACGTTCCGGAGGGAAAACAGACGCATAGCATCTGTACGTTACCTATCGGTCTCTGTGGACCACCTGAGGCTAAAACTGGGGCTAACTCTACCTGACGTCCACTGAAGTCTAAAATATGAGCATTGGTAAAACGTAAACTACAAAACCAAACTTGCGTTAGTCTCAAAATGAGTCAGCAAAATATTCCTGGCGTATCTGGTAACGTTAACGGTCGACAACAGCCGAACTGAACAACAAATCAGCTTTCCAGCTAACGTGAAATCCCTAAAATAATAACATAAAGCATTTTGGTTAGACATTCATTGTTGATTTTTTTTTTACCACAGAAGTGTGAAAAAGATTTCTCCAAATTCGAAATTTGAACTAAACTTTGCCGTGTGTGACGGTCTCTGCATCCTCCAATTTTCGCGGTAGCGGAGATTCTTGTTCACATAATGCAATGCATATTTAAAAATACGGGTAAAACTCCTGTGAAAAATCGATACAGAAAATTCCTTCATATCAACACGGCACATTGGCTCAACTTTTCTTAGAGTGGATACACAGTTTACTGATATGTACGGTGCATAATATTTACACTGTATAGATCCATGTACTGCATCTCTGATATACTATGAAAGGTCTGGCCTCAACATGGCAGGCGTGTGCTGAGCTCTTGTATCATACATAACTGTGGCTTTGTCAACAGTCTGCGGGCCAGATCTTTTCCATCTGAGGTTAATCCTACAGAGAGAGACGGATCCCAAACCTGAATATTACCGCAGCTCAAATCTCCTCACAGTCAGACGCCACTACTCACATCTCACACCTTCACACAGAGGGGTTTGCATGTCAAGATAAGTGGAAAAGGTAAAGGAAGACAAACACACTTCCGTGCAGTACACTGAATGGCAAATGCACACGCGCGCGCACAGCACACGGCCGTATAAACACTCACTCATGCACACAGATAGACCCATACCGAGGGAAGACACACATACAGTATGAACACACACAGGCACACTGGCAGTGGAGCTCATCTGTGTGGTATCTGCTCTCTTCTCTCTGCAGTAGGCAGATAAGTGCCATAGTCAAACCAGCGAGGGAGAAACACTGTACTAGATAGGCCCTGGAGCTCCACTCCCTGCTCCCTGCGGTGGCTCTGTGCATGTTTGTGTTTGTAGGGACTGAAGCAGAGATGCATTTTTTTGTAATCCTTCCTGAATTTCAGTCACATTTTAATGTAAACTCTAAATGAAAGTTGCCATTTAAACAGAAAACAGCTGGCCCACACTAAAAGATTTTTCAAATCTTAACAGATTTTGGAAATGTGAGAGAGCCCACACATAACAACATGTTCTGTTTAATTTAACAGTTTTGTTCCTATAGTGTGTGGAGAGCAACGATTTGGCCAAAACAGCACACCACACATTAACAGATTCCATTCATGAACAACAAGAGTCCCAACTGAAAAAACAGAAATCTTGCAAAATCTCTCACGATCAAACTTTAGTGTAAACAAACATGGCGGACGACGGGCAGGAAGAATTACTTATTAAAGAGTTAAAGGTCCCATATTATAAAAAAGTGAGATTTTCATGTTTTTTTTATTATAAAGCAGGCTTAAGTCCTATATAAATACTATGAAAGTATCGAAACACTCAATCCACAGGGAAATATACACACAGCTCGTATTCAGAAACTCTGCATTTGAAACAAGCTGTCAGGATTTCTGTACATTTGTGATGTCACAAATACAATATTTAGACCCTTTACACAGAATTAAACGTAAACATTCTAAATGTGTCCCAGTTTATTCCTGGTTGCAGAGTATGTGAATGTCATCAGCTGGCAGGAAGTACACATGGACCCAAGCTGTTGCCTAGCAACGCAGTTCGTTGCAATTTCGTCGCAATTCCGTTGAAATGCACTAAAACGGAGCGTTTAAGACAGAGGGTAAATACAGGCATATTCAGGCAGATAGTATGAGGGGAAAATAAAGTTTTTTTTTAACATTACAGCATGTAAACATGTTCTAGTAGAAACACAAAATACAAGCCTGGCACTTTTTTTATAAACAAGTTCTATAGAGTGGTGCAGGGATGACGTATCTTTGTAGGCCAACCGGGAAGTTTTAACCGCACGTGTTCCCCTCGACAAAGCGCCAATGGGTTTTTTCCATTGGGTTTTGGATTATTGCAGAAAATAAACTCTGTGGCAAACGAACGTTTATGGTACTTACACATTTTGTTCCATAAGATAATCTCCATTCGGCAGAAGTATAAAGATAACGTTAGGCTATAAACCAACTACACCACAGTCGCATGAGCGCGAGTATACACAACGAGGCTGCAAAGGTGGACAAGTTGGCGTGATGACGTTTAGTAGTCTCATTTAGCCACTTGTTAGCAACCGCCTTTTTTTTAAGACATATAAAAGCTTCAAAATGTACGAGTGGGATATTTACTGATGTATTTTTTTATGCACTCTGGCACCTTAGTTACGTTGAAAGTACAAAAAAGTTCCCATCATGAATCAATTCATTTTCACTGAATTAGAAAAAGGTCGTAAGTTGAGTGTCACTGGTCTGTTCCCAACCCTGTATCCTCTTCTCTGGCATCTTATCCTAACCTCCAGAGTCTAGAGTCTTCTTTAATGCTTGTTTTCCATAAAGAGCAATGCAGCGGCTTTTGCACTTAAGCATTTCCAATCATTTGTGTGCACGGTTCCTCATAGCACCAAAAGTGGTTCTGCCGTGCTCCAAGCTTAAAACCTTTTGTGGTGGTCTTTTGTGTGCAGTAATAGGCCCTACATTTCTGCATCCTACCCCCGTTGTGCCCTTCTCTCTGGTGTCCATCTTATTCTGCCCGTTTGCCCTACTTTTCCTGACTATCCATATCTCCCCTCATTATTTGTATAATCATGTGTTTACTGTCTGCACAAGGATTAAAAGGACGACCCCGGACTGCTAACAACTGATAATGAGAATGAACTCGGTAATAGCCAGATAACTGGTTTGCTGCTTTATAGCCTCATCTTTGTTTTGCCTCTCTTTAGCCTGTGATCTCTGTGTCAACACAGTTGCATAATTCGACTCAGGCTTCTAACCAAGTTTGTTAGATTTAACACCCTTTAGGGCTGAGGCACATCAAAACGCACCGTTGTCATCTGCTCTAAACTGGTGCGGTGGCTGATAGACTTCCCGATTTGACTGTTATCAGCTCATTAAATGTGCATTATCAGTTGTTTTAAGCCTCATCAATGTGGATCAGTAGGGGCCTGCTACACCTATTACATTGTAAAAGTGAAAGCGAAACTTAAAAGCAACAAACGTTCTAACATGTTGTCAAACTGAATGAAACGTAGCATTTAGAACACAAACAAAACTGCTTGTTTAGGTTTAGGCAACAAAACTTAGTTAAAGGGACTGTTTGGAACTTCTTACACGTATAAATCATTGCGGATCGGTGTCCCATGCGCGCTTGCGTGTGGCTACGCTGTTCAGACAAGACTCTAACACAAACTACACGGAAGCACCAAAACCTCTTGGTTGTATCTAGCGAAGCCCGTCTGTTAAACAGTGTTGGCCGCGGTCGGAGGACGCGGGGTAGACCGTAACTTTGGTCTCCAGGACCGGAGTCTCTGCTGTACTCTGCTCCTCTGCTCCTCTGACTGCCTGCTTGCCTTCACTCACACACCGCGCTCGTTCTCGCTCTTTCGCTCCACTCTCACGTGCATGCGCGCACACTCCACACTGCAGAAGAGTTAGTTTAGCTCTGAGAATATCTAGTGAATGTACAGTGGACGTTTGTGCAGAAATAACTGCTGCAGCTCCTCCAGACCAAAAGAGGTTTCCCGTGTCTTGTGAAGTGACGGGGCTCCGCAGAGAGAAACGTTATAATCTCCGACCAAAACTCCGGTGTCTCCCCTGTTCCCTCCGGCCGTGGTCGGGAGGCTGAAGCAGGAAAAGCCAACACTAGGATCAGCATTGATTCATGGAGAGACCTTCGTCTGGTCAGCTAACATTACTGCCAAGCAGCTGAAATATAGAGTGATATTGTGGTTTTAGCTGACGTGTGTCGCTTAACTGTTTTGCGCAATGCTCGTTCATGTCTATGTAGAGCGAGCACCAAGCGCGAGCAACAGGACGTTGACTTAACAGCCACAGGTGCTGTTAACAAGCAATTTCTGATTCTTACAAATAGTCCCTTTAATTTTAGGGGAAAAAGATTGTTTTGGGTTAAAATAACTATATTTGAAAAGTGAAAGTGAAACTTCCGCTTGTGAACACAAAGACAGCTACACGTTGGTTTCACACCGGAAGTTTTGTGTCCCATCCTTCGCCGCCCAAAATGGAGTGTCACGCTTTCTATACTACAGCGCCTGACTTCCGCTTTTGCTCCTGTTAAAATTACTACGGTCGCTGTCATCTTCTTTTATAACTTCTTTCGGTGATCGGAAATGTGAATCGATGATAACACCTACTAGTGGGTTTAGCAGGCCCCTTCTGACCCACATCTATGAGGCTTATAACCACTGATAACACCCATTTAATCACCTGATGCTGATTAACTAAAGTATCATTTCCATAGACTTTATATAAGAAGTGGACATGACCGTGATGTCACCCATTGGTTTGTGGACTGCCGTTTTGAAGCCTCGGCATTTTGGCTGTCGCCATCTTGGTTAACTGCAAACAGAAGTGACACGAGAGGGTGGAGCTAAGAACAACCGCACGCTGAATAAACATTTTTTAGGCGACCAAAAATGTTACGATAAACTTTCATGAACTGAAAACACACTGTGAAAGGGTTAAAGACAACGCCGTGGTAGTGACCTGTCAGTCACAAGGTAGCCATGCCCTAAAGCATCCCCTGCTTTATGGTCTATTTGACTCAAAATGGAATCATAAGTTACTAAATGAACACTAGGGATGCACCGATACCACCTTTTTTAGACCGAGTACAAGTACAAGTACTTACGTTTGGCTACTCGCCGATACCGAGTACCGATATGAGTACTTTTCTGTGCCAAAAGACCCTCGTTAACAGCCAGCTGGAGGGTGTGAGCGACACACGGCAGGCTGGGGAGTCCCGCATACGAGGCGGTGCGCCGCGACCGGCTCTAGGTCGGCTTTGAAAGGTTCGGGGCGAAGGTGGCTCGCAGCCGCAACTTTACAGCGCTCCCCGCCCGGACCTCACCGCACCGTGACGGAGCTCCCTGCTCCAGGTGCGACTGTCGAACGGGGCGGACTGTCCTCAGTGTGCCCCAACCGCGTCGTGCCGCGGCCCACGTAAAAGGCGCCAGGGGTCTGTGGCGTTGTCGGCAACCCATCCGACCCTGAACCTGTGAGTGATTAATTGCAGGACTCCTGAAAACAACACAGAGCAAAGATTCAAATGAGATAGATCACAGTTAGGATGAAGTGCTTTTTTTTTCAACTATGAAGCTTTTTTAGGAGCAGGGTGTGTGCGTGTGAGAACCTCTTTGATTTCTACTCCATGATTCTGTCTGCCTCTGTGCACTTGTGTGACCTGATGTGGTATCATACAGGAGAGAACCGGTCTGAAGAGCTCCATTGATCTGTACACTGACCGATAGACCCTGCTGCAAAGCCCTATGGGTAAAAAAAAGAAAGAAAATAGCGGTAGTAGTTTATCTCCTAGCAACATACAGTAACATTATCCTGAGGTTTTTTTCTTCCTTCGTTCTGTTTCTGTCCTTCTTTCTCCCTCTTTTTTTCTGCCTCCTCAGACCTGACAAACACTTGAGTAGACTTCTTTCGACTGCCACTACTCGCTGTGTGTGTGTGTGTGTGTGTGTGTGTGTGTGTGTGTGTGTGTGTGTGTGTGTGTGTGTGTGTGTGTGTGTGTGTGTGTGTGTGTGTGTGTGTGTGTGTGTGTGTGTGTGTGTGTGTGTGTCCCTCAGGGGTCCTTGTGCATGTCCATCTCTGTGCTTTCTACCATGCAGGATAAAAGCCTTTCAGCTGTGACTGCTGCCAAATCAACCCCTGCCACAGCACCGCAACTCCACTCCAGCACCAGTTAACTATCACACTGCTGTCATTAGAAACTGTGTGTGTGTGTGTGTGTGTGTGTGTGAGAGAGAGAGAGATGTAGAGGATGAGGGGAGAAAGGAGTACCAGGCCCAGCAATCTGGGTCACAGGATTCAGACGGCTGAGCACCAGTGATATGTTTCTGATCAGGTCCACTGGTGTAAACTCCCTCAGTACTAGCGAAGGAAACACGCTGAATGACTCTTGCATGTGGAGCAGAAGGTTCAGTGAAAGGGGCAAATGTGGTGTATTATAGGCTAGCTTTATCCACTCACTATCAGACACCATTTAGACAGCATCTTGCATACTAACAGTGTTACCTGTGGAGCCAAAGCCTGATATAGCATGGGCCTCTGTTGTTCAAAAGCACATCAGTGATATATTCGTGACCCGTTTTTTTTAAGATTTAACGTCTTCAGTAAGAACTAACGAGGCTGAACGCCACAGAGTAGAGAAAGATAAAATATTGAGACGGACTAACGCATGTCTTTTCATCGTATTCGCTGTCAATAAGAAAAATATAAACTATTGCCAACCTCATGCTTTAAAGGTCCCATATCGTGCTCATTTTCTAGTTGATACTTGTATTTTGTGTTTCTACTAGAACATGTTTACATGCTTTAATGTTCAAAAAAACTTAAATTTTCCTCATACTGTCTGCCTGAATATACCTGTATTTACCCTCTGTCTGAAATGCTGCGTTTTAGTGCATTTCAACGGAATTGCAACGGAATTTCGTTGTCTGGCAACAGTTTGGGTCCATGTTTACTTCCTGTCAGTTGATGTTATTCACATATTACTGCAACAGGAAATAAACTGGGACACATTTAGAATGTTTACGTTTAGAACCGTGTAATGGTCTAAATATTGTATATTTGTGACATCACAAATGGACAGAAATCCTAACGGCTTGTTTCAAACGCACAATTTCTGAATACGGGCTGTGTGTATTTCTCTGTATATTGAGCGCTTTGATACTTTCACAGTATTTATATAGCACTTAAAACTGCTTTATAATATAAAAGACAGGAAAATCTTACTTTTTTATAATATGGGACCTTTAATATTAAAGCGAGGGTCGGTATTGTATTTTAGAAAAAAAAAATTGTTATATTTGTTGAAATTTTCTTTACATCCGGACATCAATCAATAAATCAAATGCCCCAAAAGAAAGCTGTCGCAGGCCTGTTATAAGCCATTTTGGCCGAATTAAATGATTGGACAGGCTACCTGCCTGACCTACCTGTCTGCGTGCACTCTGGGGGAGTGGCCTGAAGGAACGGACTGTCAGTGTTGTCGACTTTCTCGCTAAATTTAGGGACTTTTCGAGCTTGTGCCGCTTTCATAATTTAAAAATCTAGCATACTCTTGCTGGTTTCTCCAATGTTACCTACCCAATCTTTAACATATGTAGTGTCAGCTTTATGTACTGTATGTATGTATCAGACTTATGTGTAACTTATATGTGAATTTTTTTTTGAGAAGTATTAAATGTATTTTGATTTGGTAAAACGAGACAAACAAAATCATAAATGAAACAATTTGCTACACTTTTTTTTGTAACGCAACATATGGCACATAAGATCTTAGCACGTTCTAGGTGGAAGAGAACTATATGAATCACTGAAAATATACTTAGGCTGAGTTACTTTTTTCAAGTGGAACTTCAGAGTGTTTTGATTTTTCCACACTGTGAGTTTACATGTGGCCCTTTTGAGGAATCTTCATACAGCTTAAGGCCCAGACACGCCAAACCAACATTAGAGAACCAGGGGTGTCGAAGGCCGACTGTTGCGTCGCATCCCGTCGCCTTCTTGGCCAGAAAGCTGCACTCGGACACACCGCAAAAACTACAGTCAACGGCCAACCAGCATGTACGTCCTGCGCCTGCGTGAGAAGAAATAACTCTCCATATTAGGAGGTTGCGATAGTGTACTGTTTAGCTGTAAAATGAGATGGTTTGTGACCTAGCCGCCATGTTTAAAACATTCAAACAAAAACCAAGCACCGCCCACCGGCCAGAGCAAACTTTCTCACTTTACAGCTAAACAGTACACTACAAGATGTTACTGAAAACGTTTGAGGTGAGAAATAGGCATTACAGTAACAGAGTATTGATTCATATTTGATCAGCGCTGCCTAGTTTGATAGTTTGATCGGGGTTTGCGAGTTTCGTGAGCAGTGATTGACAGCTGCTTTAGAGACTGCTCGGCTCTGATTGGTTGTTTTCCTCCGGTCTGTGAAATCTTGCAAATGCCGTTAGGAGCAGCGGAGGACACCGGAGGAATTTTTTTCACACGTCTGAAGCACTACTGTCAGGATATACGTAGTGTTTGTTTTATAAAAAATATATTTTTTTAGTCATATTTGCTCAAAGTTACCAACTGCAGCTTTAACCAGTAGGGGTTTCAGTCGT
This sequence comes from Sebastes fasciatus, assembly GCF_043250625.1. Lineage (NCBI taxonomy): Eukaryota > Metazoa > Chordata > Actinopteri > Perciformes > Sebastidae > Sebastes > Sebastes fasciatus. Next base: position 3,775,490 of record NC_133803.1, on the reverse strand, counting down.
GGCTGTCCATTAACGTCCAATTTAAAAGGTTAAGGGGACACTTCCTTATGTTACATTTATGGGGGTTTAAGTTACAGCCTCCCCGAAACATCTAACTGGAAAGGTTAATGGGCCACTGCATTATCTTAAATTAGCAACTTATGGTCAAACCAAAACAGGCAACTTACTGGGTTAAGGGGGTACTTCCACGCTCGACCTCTCCCACTAACCAGCTCATAATCCAGATAGCTTGTTGACAATTGTGTATCAGAGGCCCCTAAGTGGCTTTACGCAACTAAGTCCCTTAACAGATCAGACAGCTCTCCTATATGTCCCACATAAGCTGTGTGTAGGATAAGACGGGTCTCACATTCAGAGTTGGAGACTATAATTCCAATTTCTGATAACTGAAGGTGGGTTTCTATCCAGATATAGTGCAAACTTTAAAGGGGACGTATCATGCTCATTTTCAGGTTCACACTTGTATTTTGGGTTTTTACTAGAACATGTTTACATGCTGCAATGTTTAAAAAAAACTTTATTTTCCTCATAATGTCTGCTTGGATATACCTTTATTTACTCTCTGTCTGAAACACTCCGTTTTAGTACATTTCAATGGAATGGCAACAGAATTGCGTTGCCAGGCAACAGCTTGGGTCCATGTTTACATCCTGTCAGCTGATGTTATTTACATACACTGCAACAGGAAATAAACTGGGACACATTTAGAATGTTTACGTTTAAAACTGTGAAATGGTCTAAATATTGTAGATTTGTGACATCACAAATGGACAGAAATCCTGATGGCTTGTTTCAAAAGCTCAGTTTTTGAATATGGGCTGTGTGTATTTCTCTGTGGATTAAGCGTTTCGATACTTTCACAGTATTCATAAAGCACTTAAACCTGCTTTATAATATAAAAGCCATGAAAATGTCACTTTTTACAATATGGGACCTTTAAATGAATTTGGAGAAAAATGGCAAAAGAAAATGTGAATGAATGCTTGTGTCATGTTATGTGATATTAAGGAGCTGGTTCATTGAGATGAGCAGTAGGTCGCGCCAATTCTCCAGTCGGACAACCATTGCAGAAAAAGAGGGCGCAACAAGATGATGTAATTGAAAGAGCGCCAGTCAAACCTCAAACGAGGAAAACTGGATGTAATATGATATTTCTGTTTCATGCATGTCGTGAGGAAGGTTACTGTACATCAGATATGTGTGGAGCAATGAGGAGACTGTTTTGGACGTAAGTCACATGCTTCATACATTATCATTCATTCGCTAGATCTGTTTCCATCGCACTTTGTCACATTTTGCTTTTTTCAGTACACCGACTTCTCCACTTCAGCCAAGCATAAAAACTACGTCAGTCAATTGATTCAAATATTTAATCACGATTAATCGCAAATTAATCGCACATTTTTTATCTGTTCAAAATGCACCTTAAAGGGAGATTTGTCAAGTATTTAATACTCTTATCAACATGGGCATGCACAGTGGGCAAATATGCTGCTTTATGCAAATGTATGTATATATTTATTATTGGAAATCAATTAACAACATAAAACAATGACAAATATTATCCAGAAACCCTCACAGGTACTGCATTTAGCATAAAACAATATGCACAAATCATAACATGGCAAACTGCAGCCCAACAGGCAACAACAGCTGTCAGTGTATCAGTGTGCTGATTTGACTATGACTTGCCCCAAACTGCATGTGATTATCATAAAGTGGGCATGTCAAGGGACCCCTTTGAAAATGGCTGTGCTAGGTTTTCCTCGCCAAAATGTAGCGTAAGTTTGGAACGTTATTTAGTCTCATTTTGTATGACATGGTTGGTACCAATGAATTCCTTAGTTTTTGTAGTTTCACATAATGCCAGTTTACTCACTTTTGCATTAAGGCATTGAATAAATTGGTGGCGTTAAAACAAATTTGCGTTAAAACGTTATAACTTTCACAGCCCTAGTAAAAACTTTTTTAGCAATATTTCAAGATTTTTAAAAAAATGTAGGGTTTACACTCAGGTTTTTTTTATGTGCAAATCAAAAATGTGCATCAACACATGGTGGATAGAAATGCACCTCGAGGCATTTTATCGTTTCCATTGTTCTCCTCGCCTCTTTAATCCTCATCTTAACCTTTCTGTCTCTTTTAATGTGGGTCAAATTGACAGTGCTTTCACAGATACAAACATTTGAGAGCCGTTATTGGGGAAGTCTTGACGAGCCTCGACCGTGACAAAAAAAATCTTGGAGAAAAACCCGTGCAGGAACGTCAGAGGTTAACAAAGTGGCAAAGAGGTGGCGAGGGGTGGGGGGATGAGAGTTGTCACATAAATGGAGGAGAGAACAAGAGAGGAGAGAGGAGCGCTTTCTGACAGCAGAGGTGAGGGGTCAGATGTAATCAGAACCTCTGTAATTCTTCTCAGCAAGTCAATTCTCTGTTTGTTTGTTTTTAATATTCTCTCTCCTCCCGACCACGGTGTGTATGTGTGTGTTGGAGTTGTGCGAGGGATGGGGGAGTGAGGAGAGGAATGAGGAGATGAGAGGCTGACTATCAGATGGCACGTGTGAGTGTGGTTAGCCTCCTTGCAGCTCGCATTTTGGGTCTTCGATTATTTTTTGTTGTTGTTGGGGGGCAACGCTGGAATAAATTGTTTCATTTTTTATCTTTGTGCATGAGTTTGTGGGTTGGAGGGGTTAAGAAGATGCATTTGGTATAAAAAATACTCAACACTTCTTTCTTTCTTTCTTTCTTTCCTTCCTGCCTGCTCTAACCTTTCCAGTGCCTGTCTGTCAATCATTCTTGTTGCCATGGTGACGGAGAGGATTGCATTAACATGGAAATGACACATTAGGTATGCTTGAGTTTGTATGTTTGCCATATGGCATATGTTATGTCTCATTCGGTGCGTCTGGTGTTTATGAGTTATGAGTTAACCCCGTTCTCTCTCCTTGTGTGTGTGTGTGTGTGTGTGTGTGTGTGTGTGAGTGTGTGAGTGACTCTCTCTCTCTCAATCACACACACACAGCTGCCATTAAAGCCCAGCTGACTCCATACCTGCCATATGACACATGACCCTTCTGCTCACAAGCAGCCCCGCAGTACACCAACCAGCTCGTCCTCCCAGCAAGCACAGCTGGCTCACATGCATGTGTGCGTGCGCGTCTGGTCGTCCGTGTTTGCATGTTGAGCAGTCAGAGAGCGTTGTTGAGGAAACAACAGGGTTGATAATTGGACATGTCCGTCGAACGCCCGCAAACAAGTCCCCCCCCCCCCCTCCCTACCGCGGAGCTATAAACATGTAAATGAGAACAACGCCACTCTCCTCCCCGTTCCGCTTCCTCGTCCGTCCCCCTCCATTCCATCACCCATCACTCCGTCCACGCCGCAATCAGCATGTGCGGGAGAGCAGGACATGTCGTCTGGTTTGGTCCTAGCGGGGACACTGGCTGAATATATGCAGGCAGGGGGGGCTCTGCATGGTGATTAACATGTCTGGCAGGGGACAGCATGTGTTAGGACAGACAGACAGGAAGGTGATGGACAACTTATCTGTTGGAGTTGAAACAAACAAGAACAGACAGTTTTTTTTACCCTTGTACACATTTCAATAAACACAAAGAAGGATGCTGATAAAAGGCAAACAAAAAAAAAAAAAGTATTTTCTGTGGCAACCTTGTTTTTATTCCTGTTATGCAGCAACATTTCTGTCCCCATGAATTACTTCTTCGTATTTTCTTTAAAATGTGTCAAATATTTATAACAAATTATAGGTGACGGTCTTCTTTATAACATAAACAAAGAATAATGCCCATTAAAAATACTTTTTTTTTTACTTCGATTTCACCATGTCCCCAGTGCAAAGTAATCAACTTCTACAAGAATTATAAGCGGTAAAATTATAAAATACGTAAAATATTATTTAATTAATTTATAGGCCATGTTAAACTCTCTCCATGTTAGAACTATAGTTCTTTTTTTTTAGCATTTTCATCATTTACTATGTGTCCCTGAAGTCACTTTTCACCCTGTAAGTAAGTTATCTGTACAATACCTCCTCATTTCACTACAAACAGATATATATGGTGACAGCTGGCTGGAGGGAGATCGCCTGAAGGTTTACTGAGGCTACTGTTGGCTGTATTGTATAGCATTTTCAGTAAATAGCACAATATAAAACCTGTGATTTCAGTTTAAAAAACACAAACGTCAGAAGAGAACAAGTACTACTCACCCATCTTTTAAGTGGTTACGTCTCGAGTCAGATCTTGATCGCACAGCTGATACCTGTAGGTACGTGGTTTGTTTACATCGCATAACAGAAGTGCATATTTATATTTATATATCATATTTAAGCCTCCGTGCGTCGGTTTCCGATGTCAAGGGGCGCTGACCAAACGGTGGCATTTGACGAATTGAATTGGAAGTGAGAATGGGTTGCTTGGTTCCCTACTCAGCTTGGCACTTTATCTCATCGGTATTCTTATTTGCAGCAGCTTGTATCACAGGGAGACTGACCACAACAGTTCAGTTCAAATCCTCCACAATGGTGGGGACAGAAAATGGAGTAACAGTCAGTCAGTCAGTCACACTGCGAGCCGTTCAGTCGGTTAAATTTCTGTTGTCACATTCAGTCAATCAGGTAGTCAGTCAAACAACATTTCAGTCAATCCAGAGCCGGTCATGTATCTCCTGCTCCTCTGTAATAGGCAGTATTAGACTAAGTAGTGTTGACGAGTTGCGCTAGTAGCAGTGTTGCATTTACACAGAAAAGCTCCCATCAGTATCCATACAACATCACCTCGTGGGAGGCCATGAGAAAAGGTAATTTGAGCAAAAAGAAAATGACACCTTGGGAGGAAAAAAGGAAGATCAAGCGGTGAAATAGAGAAAGCAAGTAGAAAAGAAAAGGAGAGAAAAATACATGGTGATTTACGCACAAGTCCAAATGACAGGGAATTGGCCACAGACACCTGACTGTGTTATTATATCACCATCAACAACGGCATGCTCCTCTGCCAGGCGGTAAGACGGCGAGAGGCTGGAAAGAAAGGAAAATAAAAAAAAAAAGAATCAAATGAGTGAAGATCTCCCACCCCCCAACACAAACAAATAGACCCAAACAAGCGTGTTTTCTTTTGGCTCATGCGGCGAGTGCGAGGCTATCAATTCAACCTCCCTGGGATTCGTTTTTTTTTTTCAAACGGCACCGTTGCTCGGCTCTCATTGTTGTCGTATTGTTTGTCGGGGTCCAGGCGGGGCCGGGCGGAGGTGGTGGTATCAAGAAGAAGAAGGGACAATTTGATGGATGTTTGTTGATATCTAGACCACTAGGGCTCTGATTGCCTAACATTAAACCAGCAATAACAGGCCAATCATCCCACTTACACCTCCACACGCCAAGCAGCCGAATTGGATCAAACTAGCTTTTTCTCTCTGTCACTTTCTCACTCATCCTCTCTCTCTCTCTCCGTCTCCCTCTCTCCCAGTCGATTCCTTGCTCTTTTCTCCTCTCTCCTGACATGCTTATTAGCTGATATTGATCCAGGCTGGTCAATTGTCAGCTCCTCTCATCCGCACCGTATTGACGGCATAATCAGTGAGAGGAATGGAGGGAGAGACGGGGAGAGAGGGAGGGAGAGGATGATAGGCAGATGAAATTTTCTGTCAGTGGGTAAATTATTGGCTGTTGGCTTGTTGACCCACGAATACCTCCTGGATCAAACACACACACACACACACACACATAATCAGTCTCATTCATAAAAGCGATGTCCATTTCTGAGTGCATTTATACATAAGAAATATTTGTCATAAAAACGTGTGTTCAAATTAGTTTTTATCTTTCGGAGGTGACCGGTTAGTCAAATTTTCTTTAAAACTGATCCCGAATTGTAACAACTTTAGTTACATGTTTGCTATTTGGCTGTTTGGCAGATGTCAGTCAGGCTTAAGTTCTCTGTGAGAGTTGATTTCCAAAATTGACAGCCAAGTGTGGCGCTTTTAGTAGTTTGCACATGCGCGTAAAGGCCGGCCCACACTAAAAAGATTTTTCAAATCTCAACAGATGTTGAAAATGTGAGCGAACCAACACATAACGACATGTTTTTTTTCAGTCTTGTGTCAAAAGTAGGTTTGGACTTGACTTTAAGTGCCAAACCATTGTCTGAGATTTCAGTGTGTGTGTCTGTGTGGGGGGGGGGGGGGGGGGGGGGTATGGAGGTGTATTATAATTAGAAAATGAAGCCTCATTGGATTAGTGGAGTGTCACGTCACATATGCCACTTGTGTTGTGACTGTGCCATCACCCTCTAGTGCCTCCCCTGACTACCCTGCCTCGCTGCCCAGCTTCAGGGCTCCGTCTCTGGGGAGAGAAGCAGCTGGCATGGCCTCTCTCTCGCTGGAGGGCTGGTGCCCATCTCATATTCTCCCTTAACGCTGTGCAACACACACACACACTCGCAGATAAAACACACACTCGCACACGGGCTCCTTCTGCACATTAAGTTTTAATCAGGCACTTAGCTGGGCATCTGTTACGGCTCTGTCCGCGCGCAGCGTTAAGGACCTGTCGCCGCAGGTTACAAGCCCAACAGATCCGTCGACTGATAGACCCCTGGCCCACTTAGCGGCTGACGTCACAGCTGTATCTGCTTGGTCTGAGAAATCTGTCTAACTGCCTAGTTGACCCTTAAATCAGAGAATGTCACTGGCATTCATTCAGTGGGATTTTTACTCTGTGATTACTCTGAGAGGAACATGAAAAGATGAAGGCATGAGAGGCTGTCAAATACTAAAAAATATGAGTTAATGCCCCATAGTTAAAGGATGATTTTTGGATTTGTTATAACCATAGTGGTGTGTTTACTGAAGAGGATGTGCTGTGAACAGCGGTTAAAGAAAAACAGTTGCGTACAGTATCAAATATTAGTATTAACGCCTCGTTTCCATATAGCTCTGAGCACCTATGAGTCAACTGGAAGTTCATTCATTCCTAGGAACTTCCGTGATCTCCGATGTGTTTGCGAAACAACTCCTTCTGTTTTTTAGTTTTTTTTCCGATTACGATCAGACCATATGCACTGTGTGTGTGAATTAGCGAATTAATAAACTGATTGATAATTGTAATACAGCTCTATTTATACATTTTTGAAAAGTTGGTATATAAAAGTGGCATATTTAGTATGTACTATGCATGCACTCTATGCTATTTTATATTTATGTAGTATCTTCTCCCCCTTATCTGCGGTGGTGTGTGGAATTAGCGAAGTAATTAGCTAATTAATAAACTGTTGATGAATGTAATACAGCTCTACATTTTTTTCTAAGTGAAAAGTTTGACGGTATTTTTAGCAGTTTTGTAAACTATTTAGTTAAAATACATATGAACCACTATGCATGCACTCTATGTTACACAGCTAGCATGCTATCAATGTTAGCTAAATATAGCCTCAAACTTTTTTCACTTAGAAAAAATGTAACGTTATGAATGTGACTTGTCTAACGTTAGGCTGGACAGCGAAAAACAGACTGTAACTAGATATAAAAACACTATTTTATATGTATGTCGTGTCTTCTCTCCCACATCTGACAGCTATTAATTACGATAGTTGTATTATCACTCTTTTACATCCACTGATATTGATTTTTGTTATTAGTCCTACTTGTATTAGTTCTTACAGCTGCTGTGCTATTATTGTGGTTGCTGTACATCTCTCCACCTCTCTCTCTCTCTCTCTCTCTCTCTCTCTCTCTCTCTCTCTCTCTGTCTGTCTGTCTGTCTGTCTGTCTGTCTGTCTGTCTGTCTGTCTCTCTCTGTCTCTCTGTGTCTCTCTCTCTCTCTCTCTCTCTCTCTCTCTCTCTCTCTCTCTCTCTCTCTCTCTCTCTCTCTCTCTCTCAAAACCCAACCGGTCTTGGCAGATGGCCGCCCACCCAGAGCCCGGTTCTGCTCGAGGTTTCTACCCGCTAAACGGGGAGTTTTTCCTGGCCACAGCGCATTACCCTAACAATGCAATGCTCATGGGGGATCTCTTGTTGGGTCTAGACCTGCTCTATATAAAAAAGCGAAATAACTTCTGTTATGATTTGACGCTATATAAAAATTGAAAATGTCAAAAGTTTGATGGCATATTTAGCTACCAATGTTAGCTAAATATACCATGCCAGTTTTTCCTCTCCAAAATGTAGTGTAAGTTTGGAGCGTTATTTAACCTCCTTTGTGACAAGCTAGTATGACATGGTTGGTACCAATCGTAATCGTATACTATACGGATTTAAGGACACAAAACAAAACCCTGTGGAAAGGAGGCGTAATAGTATTGTGTCCGACTTTCCCGTGGGAGACCTTAGTCACAGAACTGCAATTAACAAAGTGTTTTAGTTGCCTAACCTTCACCATACCTTGCCCAAACTATAGTAGCCATACAAAGATGTTGTAGAAATACAAAATGAATACATGTTGGCATTGGATATAGTAATTCAATGTGGTCACAGTTTTGTAGAATGGTCCATTGGCGATAGGGTTTGCTCTATAAGCATGTTTTCTGTGCAGTGTTGTTACTTTGTACAAACTTAATTACTTTATATCATTGGTACCATATATTATTCTACAGTATCTAGAACATCCTTGACTCTCTATAAGCTAATTTATTTGTCTTTTGAGCTCCGGAATGTGCAATTAACTGTAAATTTGCTGTAGAACGCTAACAAAACATTTCTGTGTTCACCCGCTGTAATTGCTCCATGTTTGGCTTAGACCCAGCGACTGTAACCATGCAAAGGTCTAGCCCCAGTGGTCGAAACCCAAACAAGAGTAAAAAAGATCCCTCATTGAAAAAGATTCAGTTGTCACCACTATAAAAACATAGGAACTGCACACCTCCACACAGACACCGACACTTTCACTTATTTCAGGATCATGCTCACAAGGCCAGATAACAAATCATTGATTTGTGTTTAGTTTAAATTCTGTGTGTGTGCATGTACACGTTGAAAAAAAGGAGCACCGGTGGAAGGTTAAAGTTAAGCAGCCAGGTAGATGATAAATTATATCAATTCACTTGATAAGCTGTACCACCATTCAGTGTTACTTTAGGTTGGGTTGAAAACCTTGAATTATTATTCAAGGTTAGTTATTTTGCGAAATAAAGGAAAGGCATGGAGATCCGATGGGCTGTGTGTGTAGGGTGAGTGGAATGTATGCAAGTCTGTTATGTGTATGTGTGGTTATGGCACTGGCAATGTATATGAGATAAACAGTAGTACGCCAACTTTTCCACACCATTGGACTTTAAAAACCTTTGTCCTTGATGTTTCTTTTTTTTCTTTTTAAACTTCCAGTGTTACCAAGTGTTCAAGCCCCTTTCTGACTGGTCAAAAAGAAAAGCCCACTAACACCCACTATCATCTGGCTTTTGTCTTTAGTATGAAAGGTGACATTTGGCATTCATTCCCTGGACAAATTACTTTTCAGTAGTCAGAGGTATTTATTGACTCCAGCTGTGATCGGTAGTGATGGGATAATGACAACTGGGTAGACACGCTAATTTTGCCCCTTTTCTGGTGCTATGCTATGTCACATGCGTTGAAGTAAATATATAATGAATAAAATCAACAGCAATTCGGACAAAACCTCCTCAAAGCCACCAGACTCCATTGACAGAAACGGTAATTTTCCTTCGCCGATCATCGTGAAACACACTTCATTCAAACTCCACAGAAGCAACTTTGTTTTTCTTGTCCAGTCTTTGTGTTTCCCCTGTTCCAACAGTCACCAACTCCGTTTTGAGAGTTTGAAAAAGAGACTGAATAAGTACAGATATTGTAATGTCATCGCTTTTGTTCTCGGTGTGGGATTTTAAGTAAAGTAACAAGTCCAGACATTCTACATACTGCTGCCACTGCAGTCACCTGCCGCATGCCGTCATCATTAGCCGAGACTGCAGTTTATCCTCGTCACCAATGTAATAATGTCAAGGGTTCCCAAAATGATACAGTACAGGATATCTGTTTAATTTGTTTATGCTAACGTCCAAAAACTCTGCACAATAGAGTGCTACGGGGATGCCGAATTGTTGTAGGCCAACCAGGAAGTTAACATCGCCCTGGGTTCCCTCGACAAAAAGCCGATGGGATTGTTCCATTGGGTTTGGATTATTGCAGAAAATAAGCTCTGTGGCGAACAAAGGTTTATGATACTTACACGTTTGGCTCAGCAAGATAATCTTCACAAATGAACACCACTTTTATGATTTTTATAGTGTGAATGCAATCGCCAGAAGTACAAAGCTAATGTTAGGCTATAAACGAACTACACCACGGTCGCATGAGCGCGAGTATACATAACGAGGCTGTAAAGGCGGACAAGTTGGCGTGATGACGTCCATCCATCCATCCATCCATCCATCCATCCATCCATCCACCCATTTTCTGTAACCACTTATCCTATTACGGGTCGCAGGGGGGCTGGAGCCGATCCCAGCTGACATTGGGCATTAAACACAAAATACCGCTGAGACTGATGGGAATATCATTAGTTTTGCAGTTATTTGACAAATTAATTTTGGAGCTGTTGGTGGAGCTAGATGAAAAGTCCGTACATAACCAAAGTTATTTATTTTGCGGGGAGTTTGAGTACCAGATTTCATGGCAATCCTTTATTTGACAAAGATGTTTCCATTTGGACAAAAAGTGGTAGACCGACAACCATCTGACATTGCCGTCCCTAGAGCCCCGTTCTAGTGTGGTTAAATAGATGGATGCTCAAGGGCACTTCACAAATAGTTGGCATCACATTTAAAAAAAATAAATCTTCTTTGGTGTCACTCTTTGTTCTCTGTGCACTCTCTTTCTAAACTCTCTCCCGGAATTTGTTGAGAAAACTTCTTATTGGAAAAGTCTCAATTAGGCTGGACTCAGATTGCTGACATCTCAACAATCGGTCTCAACAATCAGTGGAAAAAATCTGAACCCGAAGCCTTGGATATCTCAAAAAACGTGCTAAAAAACCACCAACACAGAAACTCAACACAGACGCAGACACTTTTCACTTATTTCAGGATCATGGTCACAAGGCCGGATGAGAAAATCATTGATTTGTGTTTAGTGTAAATTCCATGTGTGCGCATATGCACGTTGAAAAAAAGGAGCACCTGGGGGAAGGTCAAAGTTAAGCAGCAGGTAGATGATAAATTATATCAATTCACTTGATAAGCTGTGCCACCATTCAGTGTTACTTTAGGTTGGGTTGAAAACCTTGAATTATTATTCAGGGTTAGTTACTCAATGAAATAAAGGAGACTGACTAACAGTCTGACATTGACGGCCCTGGAGCCGCGTGCTAAATAGAGAGATAGACGGAAACATAATTATACAGTGAAGAAGGACATCACAGAGAGAGAAATGATGTCTCAATAAGGATAAAAAGGAAACCGAGAGGGATGGAGAGAGGAAGTTTGAGATGAAAAGAAAGAGACGAGCACAGGTGAAGAGTTAGACATTGTAAGGCAGACGGAGCTGGGTCACCTTGGCAGGTTCTCCATTGATCAGAGGAAACAACCTGCTCCTTCCCCCCCGACACCCACAACACACACACACACACACACACACACACACACACACACACACACACACCCTCTCTAACACACTGAGCAGCATTATTGAATCTGACATGGGGAAGTTGGCAAGTACCATATGAGTTGTTTTGTGCATGTGTGCACATCACACATCACACACACACACACACACACACACACACACACACACACACACATTTGAACCCACACTATCTCTCTCCGTCACACACCTGCTACACAAAAATACACTCCAAACATTGTCTGTGCCTTTCTCTCCTCATGCACCCTGTTCACACACACAGTTCCTATTCCCATCTGTCCTACACACACACACACACACACACACACACACACACACACACACACACCTTCCCCTGGGTTTTGAGGTGACAGTGACGTTGACAGTTTGAGCACGGGTTTGGTGTTTTGTTTTTTTTTGCGACAAGTAAAATTAGCAGTCTGCCAGCAATTCTTTCTTTCTTTCCTTGTTTTTTTTCTGACTGTCTGTCCACTCTCTCTCTCTCTCTCTCTGTCTGTCTGCGGCTGCTCTGTTCAGTGGCCCGCCACATCGTTTCTCTTCCCTGTCACCGTACACACATACATGCACACTGTTTCTCTCCTCTGTCAGCCTCTCTGTGCCGCCTGACGACTTAATAGCTCCCCAGTGAGTGGATTTGAGCACTCCGCCTTTGTGTGTTTACACGCACTTGTCACGCCCGCAATATTCATATGGTGATGAGAAATATTCATTTCTGGAGGAGAGGGGTGGAAGGTGTTGGTGGTGGCCCACGGGGGAGGGAGGTGAGGAAGGAGACAGGCGAAGAGCTCAGAGTCCTGACACCTACTCTGCTAATTCCTTGTCCACGATCACTCTGTCTTCACGTCCCTCGGTGCTGTTCGTCCCTCCCTGTCTCTCCTGCTATATTTCACTTTTTCTTCCATTAATTTCTTTCTTCCCGGGCCAAAGCACCCACACACCCTTCAGGTTATATCTGCCAGTTCCTCCATTCGTAGTTTGTTCTTGTCAACTGTGGCTCCAGCTATGGAACACTTGGCGCTTAAGGCCCTGACACACCAAGCCGAAGGTCGGGCCGTCGGACAGTTTGGGGCCGTTGGTGAGCGTCCGTCAGCCTAGCTTTTTTTTCGGCTCTAGTCTTCCCATGGCGGAGTTTTTTCGGCCGATTTAGCATGTTGAATCGGCAGAAGCGCCCTTCGGTGAGAGAAATCACTCTGATTGGCTGTTCAGCTTGAACGAATCAGTTTACGAGACGAGAAACAGATGTGAGGAAAGCAAGCCAACGGGTAAAGTCAAGAGTAAAAACACAGAAGGCTATGTCATTTTTCATCTTCATTACATTTGATCATTCCAATACACAGATATTTTCATGGCCATCTGGAATGAAGCTAAACGGTGAGTGAGAGTGGTGTGAAAATGGTCAGCAAACGCCGCCTTGTTTCATGTACGTATCATAACAACGGTTTGTATATCCTCAGTCCTCGGTCTTTTAGTTTCCCCTTTTGACGGACGAATTCAGGAGAGTTATTTCCGTTATTTCCTTCCTTCTATGTTCAGCACAGAATATCTGTCCATGTGAATTGTTTAAAGATAAAGGGCGGTATTTTCGTGGCCCGGGCAATGACCAGTGCAAGCAGCGCTGCGACCATTTAGTATTTTCCTGACCTTGAATTTTGCTTTGCCCGTCTGTGTAGTATCGTGGTGCCCAGGTGGGAGGTTCATCCACACAGCCTTTACACACCGGGGGCGTGGCGAATAAACACCAAAATGTGAGATACTCGCCTGCGAATATTATATATCTAGGACTTTTATTGTGAAAGGTAAGAATGGAAGAAGTGGATCTGGTATGAGCTGCCTTTGTCACGGTTGAAAGGAGTAATACAATTTGCCACCTTGGTTTAGACTACAGAGCCTCTGTGTAGGGATGCACCGATACCACTTTTTTACAGACCGAGTACGAGTACAAGTATTTATATTTGGGTATTCGCCGATACCGAGTACCGACACGAGTACTTCTCTGTGCCAACAAACCCTCGTTAACAGCCAGCTCGAGGGTGTGAGCGACACACGACAGACTGGGGAGTCCCGCATACGAGGCGGTGTGACGCGACCGGCTATGGATCGGCTAGGAAAGGCTAGGGGCGAAGGTGGCTCGCGGCCGCAGCTTTACAGCGTTCCCCGCCCGGACCTCACCGCACCTTGACTGGGCTCCCTGCTCCCTGTGCGACTGTCGACCGGGGCCCAAAGCGCGTCGTGCTGCGGCCCACGTAAAAGGCCCCACGGGTCTGTGGTGTTGTCGGCAACCCAGCCAGCCCGTCTTGAAACACGGACCAAGGAGTCTAACGCACGCACGAGTCAGAGGGTGCAAGCAAAACCCTCTGGGGCAATGAAAGTGAGGGCCGGCGTGCACCGGCTGAGGTTGGATCCCAAGGGGAGTCGGCGCTACCACCGCCCCGTCACACCCGCACCGTCGCGGAGGTGGAGCGTGAGGACCTGAAAGATGGTGACGAGAGGTTAACGTCATGCTGCTGTAAAGTGGTTTCGGAGCCGTTGTATCGGAGCTGTTTTGAGAGTACGAGTACATGAGCGCAGTATCGGACCCGATACCCGATACTGGTATCGGTGGAGGTAGGGATGCACCGATACCAGTATCGGGTATCAGGTCCGATACTGCGCTCGGTGCGTCCCAACCTCTGTGTTTCATAAATATAGGCGCAACTCAACCTGTTCTGCACAACATGATTGGTTGATGCCTTTACTCGCAGTGCGAAAGATCAGAAGATCAACCTTGTTCTGAAAAAAAATTATAAGGGATGTCAAAGTTAATAACGCGTGAAAGCAAATTCGCTTTAACGCCACTAATTTCTTTAATGTATTGACAGAAATTGTGATTTTTAGGTTGTGCCGATTTGGTTACATCGGTATTGAAACTGCTGTTTATAGTTTGAGTGCAGAGTTTATAGAGCCACAAGACATCGAGAATCCAACATGCAGAGACCGAGAGAAAGTCAGCCAGATGTTGATGTTCCGTGAGTCTCCTCTTTCTGCTCCTTCTTCTCCGTCCTCTATTGTTGAGCGAGCGGCCGGTCTCAGCCGCCACCGGCCCAGGACTTATCTTGACACCGGAGCAGCAATCACAGGCCGGGAGATTGAGCGCTGTTTATTTTGTGTCAATATGTCTGCTGCGACCCGAGGGCCGTTGGGAATGCAAACACATACACACACACGCACACACAGATTCATTCACACAGCCTTGCTCACTCAATCACCACCCACCCCTGTTTAAAATGAATGTATGATATCTCGCCTTTCACTATTCACATCTCTGTTTCCTCTCTCTCAGCAGTATGACGCTTAATCTCAGTGTCGCTCTGTTTCGTCTGATACGGGGCAGCACCAATGCATTTTTATTCTCTATCTTATATTGCTTTTTTTATTCAAGGCCATGTGGGTCTGTGTATGTGCACTTCCGCGCGGATGTATTGTGCAAAAAAAAAATATTTTTGTGTTCTGCAAATTTAGACTGTGTGTGTGTGTGTGTAGACTCCCTGCCTAAAGAGTAAATCGTCTCACTAACGAATCAGCACCGTCTGTAACCACCGGTGACCACTAAACCAATGACAGGCCTCGTCTGCTCTGGCTGACAGCTGACATTGTCCCGGCCCCTGCTGGTAACTCGTGGCAACAAATTGGTCTTGTTGGGTGATGATGGGGTGACTGGTGTGTTACAGTGTGTGTGTGTATATGTGTGTGTATATGTGTGTGTATGAGAGAGAGAGAGAGAGAGAGAGAGAGAGAGAGGTGGGACAGACAAACAGAAAGAATGAGAGGAGCTTATCCCTCCCACTCAATTACTGACCCTGACTGTGTGTGTAGGGCTGCACGGTGGTGCAGTGGTTAGCACTGGCGCCTCACAGCTAGAGGGTTGCAGGTTCGAATCCGGCTTGGGACCCTTCTGTGTGGAGTTTGCATGTTCTTCCCGTGTTGGCGTGGGTTTTCTCCGGGTACTCCGGTTTCCTCCCACAGTCCAAAGACATGCAGGTTAGGTTATTTGTGGACTCTAAATTGCCCGTAGGTGTGAGTGTGAGTGTGGATGGTTGTCTGTCTCTATGTCAGCCCTGCGATGGACTGGCGACCTGTCCAGGGTGTACCCTGCCTTCGCCCAATGTCGGCTGGGATCGGCTCCAGCCCCCCCGCGACCCCTAACGGGATAAGCGGTTGCAGATGGATGGATGGATGGACTGTGTGTGTGTGTGTGTGTGTGTGTGTGTGTGTGTGTATGTGTGTATGCACGCTCTTCCTTCCCTCCCTCCCACTCTTCTTAAGGCTCTGACAGTTGGCTATTGTCTGCCTGCCTCTGTCACTGATGTCACTTATCAAACAGTGCAAGTCAGTCCAACCCCACATCACCCCCCCCCCCCCCCCCCAAAAAACCCCCCAACAAATGTCTCTCAGTAGTCTCAAACAGTTTCAGTACGTCTGTGCCTTATACAACATTTAACGATACACTGTCTGATTTTGTTATCGAGCCAAATAGCATCCTTAAACTCCAAAATGTCTTCCCAGACAGCCCAGTCACACAAGCGGTCCGTGAAATAGTCACGGAATTTAATGTATTGATTCGTGTACATAGACAAAGATTTCACATTTTTTTCATGATGGTCAGCACAAAATAAATGTGTATGTAATCCACGTAATTGTGAACCAGGAAGTATAGAGAGCAGTGAACGCCACGTAGGGAGGAGATCGGGGTGGACGGGTGGGTCAAAAAACACAGGACCTTCGCCCAGGAGACTGGTTTACTGGAGTAAAACCACAAGTCAAAGTTGATTTATTTGTCATGTAACTTCCAAAGCTGAAGTAGGATTGGAGCAAATATGATTTAAAAAAAGTAATTTTTATAAAACGGTCGCTATATCGTGACAAGAGTACATGAAACAGGTAATCTGAAAAAAATCATGTTCCTCTGTGTCCTCCGGTGCTCCTAATGGCATCTGCAAGATTTCACAGACCGGAGGAAAACAAGCAGTCAGAGCTGATCTGAGGTCTGCTGTCCAGCTGCCGTCTTTTAGAGCCGGCTGTCAATCACTCACAAACTCCGACCAAACGGTCAAACTAGGCAGCGCTGATCAAATATGAATCAATATTATGATACGTTAATGCCTATTTCTCTCCTCAAATGTTTTCAGAATCATCTTGTAGTGCACGGTTTAGCTGTAAAATGAGAAAGTTTGTGACGCCGCCGCCATTGTGAAAACTGGTGTAGGAACTTCTGGGTCACATGACCGGAGGACAGCCTATAGGAACGCTCTCTCAATGAAATGACCTGTGATTGGTCAAAGTCTCCCGTCACTGGCTAGATTTTTTAAAGCCTGAAAACAGAGCCAAGAGGAGGTGCAGAAGTTTTCAATTACAATATGCTGAAAGGTTATTATGGAATTTTAGCCCAATGATGCCAAAAATATTCTGCCTACCGCCACTTGAAGGCACTGACACACCGGGCTTTCGAACAGTTTTGGGCCGACGGTCAGCGTCGGCCTAGTTTTTTCGGTGTGTCCCGCGCCGTCGGCTCGAGTCTGCCCGTGGAGGAGTTTTTTCGGCCGATTCCGCCCTTCAGTGAGAGAAATCATTCTGATTGGCTGTTCAGCTTAAACGAATCAGTGCACGAGAAGAGAAACGGAAGTGGGGAAAACAAGCCAACGAGTAAAGTCGAGAGGAAAAACACAAAAGGCTCTTCTCATTTTTCATCTTCATCTCATCTGATCATTCCAACACACGGATATTTTCACAACAACATGGCCGTCTGGAATGAAGCTAAGTGAAGTGGTGAGTAAGAGCGGTTTGAAAATGGTCGCTAAACGCCGGTTTGTTCCATGTACGTATCATAACAACGACTTGTATATCCGCCGTCCTCAGTCTTCTGTTTTCCATTTTTGAATGACAGACTACCGCCACCTGCTGGTGTGAAGAGATATTTAATCTCACGCAGGCGCAGAACGTACGTGGTAGTTGGCCGTCGGCTGTAGTCTTTGCGGTGTGTTTGAGTGCAACCTTTTGGCCGAGACAAAGGCAACAGTGAGGCGATGCTGGTGGCCTTCGTTGTTGCTAGTTCTTTGATGTTGGCCGGTTGTGTCTGGGCCGTTAACTCACGGCATTTCCAGAGTTATTTTAAGTCAAACCACAATCTTTTCCGAAAGCTAACTAAGTAGTTTTGTTGCCTTGAAGCTAACGTTAGGCGTTGTGGCTAGCTTCGTCCCTTGACCAACATAGAACATTAGCAAGTGCATCAGCTACTTTACCATCTTAAGGTTGGGGTTGTTGAGGTATTAGTCTTTGTCATATATTATTGGGTGTTGAGAAGGGGACGGCCCATTGTTATTCTGAAACACCAATAGTCAGAGAAATGTCCCATAGAACAGAATAATAGCCCTTTTGTCCGACGATCCATTACCCCAAAAACAAACGGCCATTAATCCAAGGCCCCGAAAATACGCATTGTCCGTGCAACAAACAGAGTTCACATGGCTACTTGTTATGCAGGATGATCATAGGATTTCATTGGTCCAACATATATTTCTGCAGGCAGAAATTGCCCGCAACAACGTTCTGCAGAGGTGTGCAAGCATTCATAAGAACCTACAAAATCAGTTTTATAAATTCCCATGCGATTTTTTGGGACGAAATCCGGACGAAAAGACGGGAGTGGAAATTGACACGTGTGTCACGTGTTGCTGAACATTCGCAGGAAAACCCATGAAAAATCCGTAGATGAAAATCGTGCTGAGCGTCACGAAAAAAGGGGAAATTCATGTCTATGTACACGTATCAAATAGATACAATTTCGTGCCTATTTCACAAACTGCTGTGGGACTGTGTTGACCCAGATCATATTTAATGTTTTAAAAACGTACTCGTAAACTGTCTTTAGTTTCAAAAACATCAATGGCGGGTTGGGAGGAAACTTTGGAAGAGCAATGGGTCCTGTAACAAAATGAAGGAGTGTCTCTTTAATTTAAAATGTCTTAGTTTAGTTTGAGAACATTTCAAGACTAAAGATCACTTGGATTCAATAGAATTAGACATTGCAATGTGCTGCACTGGTTGATTACAGTGAAGCAAAATGCATGGCCTTCGCTGTCGATGAACTGTAGCACCTGTGCTCTTTTGATATTCAGTTTAATGTTATATTGTGTATTAAATAAGTGATTATATAAGTGATTTAAATCATTTCCTCTGATTACTTCTTGGTGGAGACGGTCTTTAAGGCAAGGCGATCCGCCTCGGCTATAATATGCTCTGGGAAAACACTGCACACATATGAAGTGACCACACAACAAACCCTAACATGATGGAAATTGAACTTGAAATTGAACTTTCTCTCTAAATATCGAAGTTTTTTTTTTTCTCTTTGCACTTTTTAAAAGTAGTAATTTGGTCAGGTTCGAGTGTCTTTGCACCCCTTTTCCAAGACAATTGCGCAAATACACATATATGCACACATCTCATGGGAGCCATTTCAATAAGTTCCAATCTCCTGTATGAAATATTCATCACAACCTCCTGTGCCCAGTTACAGTGCCATGCTCTCTGTATGTCGCCCGGGTTTGGTGTCGGACTAGTGATACACACACAATCTCGCTCACACTAGGTGTTAAAGTATTCTTTTCTTGCTGCTGTCCCACCTCCTCTGCCCTTCTCCATTTCTCCATTTCACTCTCCGTTGCTCTGCCACTCTCAGACAGTCTTTCTCTCTCTTTTTCATGCCCTGTATTCTCCTCCTCCTCTTCTCTTTTTCCTCTTAGCTCTTTTTGCCGTCATGCCTTATGCATCGAAAAACTCCAAATATATTTTTTTCTGATCTTCACCGTTGTTTCCTTCAATTAGTTTGTCGCGGTCGGTGTCTGTGTGCTATGCAAACAAACGTTTAGTGTCTAGGGTACGGAAGACAGTAGTGTCTCTTCTATTCTATGTATGACTTATCAAATCACACATTCAAGTGTACTCCTCTATAGCCAGTACCTCTCCAAAGAGACCAAGGCAACTCTCTCATATTCAAGGATGTGTACATGGCAATTCTCAGTCATCGGCCCAATCCCAGTGTCCACACTCACGGACTCACAGAATTTGAGGTGCGTTCCCACAAAGTCTGTGAGGGTTTAGGGCTGTCCCTCTGTCAAATCGTCAAGTCCTTTGAGGGCTCTCACAGACATTTTGAGCCCTTTATGAACATTTTGCGTAAGTCGGCATTTCTGCAGACTTTGCCTGAGGGAATTACCCACAATTGATAGCGTTGTGACGTTAAACACAGGGTTACCACGGTTACCAGGGGAAGCCCAGAGGAGTTAAAAAAAGGTAAATAACTAGGGCAGCACATGGGTGTTCAGCCAGGTATATTTACACAGAAACACTAACATTAAGATTTAAGATGAAACACAAAAAACACATTGGGGTGACATTGGCATTGGGCCATCCAGGTGATAATCAAAGGCAACTGGACTTCTTGCATGAGCCTGCATGGTGAACCAGCCAGACCAGTTCATCAGTAAGCACTTAAAGGAATACTCCCATGGAAATGTTGTGAGTTGTAGTCTGCTTTGATTTATCTAGTCTATGACTGTAACTTGTATCTTCAGTTGCCACAGTGCACCATTACTACTCTTTTATCAGTTCTTTTGTGGGAACTGGCGATCACCGCAGTTGAAAATGAAACGATAAGTAATACTTTATAGAGTGCTTCAGGAATGAGTCCTAAAACTCAGACATGAGTTAGCATTTGAGCACTTCCGGTTCCCTCGTCTGGAAGTCAATGGGTTTTTAGTTAGATGCCTGAAATAAGCTCTGTGGTTAACACAAGCTGAAGAGATTTTAAGTAAATATCCCACTCGTGAATTTTGAAGCCTTAATGTGTCTTAAAAAAGGCGGTTGCTAACAAGTATCTAAATGAGACTACTAAACTTCATCGCGCCGACTCGTCCTCCTTTACAGAATCCGTGTGTATACTCGCTCTTATGCGACCATGGTGTTGTTAGTCTGCCTATTTGTTTAAAGGGACAGAGGATTCAGAATTTAGTGTGTCAGGCTCCAAGAAGAACGTACTGTAGTGTCTGTAAAACAAGAACTGATTTTTTTTCTCCGACAGGCTCATCTAGCTCCATGTGCATAGGTGAACATTTCACTCCAAGTGAGCACTCCCATGCGCACACACACACACACACACACACACACACTGTGTGGAGAAGGAGGTCTTCTATGGTACAATAAGTAGTGGACCAAGGGGCCACATCCATTATGGCTGTATGAGCGCTCCATTGTCACCGTGCACAATGGACACACTCTGAGGGGGCACGGGCAACTTTGTTGTGTTTTACTTGGGATTCTGCAGACGTTTTTGTTTTTTTAATATATACAGTATATTCAATATTTTAGTTTCTATATCCAGTACCAAAATTGAATTCCAGTGATTGTGCATGCACGTACAATTGTGATTTTCCAGTTTGACTCCTCGCATGCAAAATCCTCCATCTTTAGTCACCGTGAGTAGCCCCCCCATCGGCCAAATAAAGGCCCTCCTTGCCTGGACGTTTGAAAAGAGACATGGGGGGAAATGAGGAAATGACCCGTGCTTAGCCACACAACATGCTAGCATGTGCTCAGACAATCAGCATAGCATTAGCAGGGACTGTTGAATAGAGCCATCATGGCTGCCTAGCCCTAGGGAGCCGCTGATCTGCCTATGGGCTTTATGGAAAGTGGAGGTCCTGCAGAGCTGCTGAGGGCCAGAATGGAGGCCGGTGTGGGCTCGGTAAGAAACTCCTCCGGGCTTCTGAGGAGCGAGTATCTTTGTGTTATTATATTCCTATTGTATGATAATATGGAACTACTGTTTCCAAAAAGCTCAAATCAAGTCAAATATGCATAAAAATGCATGCAAAAGTCTTCCATTCCTCAATCTCTCTTTCTCCTTTCCTGTCTCAGGTGTTGCGGAAGGTATTATCTTGAAGAGACTTATATACAGAGAGAGACCGAGGTAGAGCGGGAGTCACATAGGGCTAAGTGGCCTTTCGTTGCCCCCAGGGTGTGCTCCGTTGGCGTCCGTGGGTGCTCTTTGTCCAGAGCTTTCACTGTGATTAGAGCGTTTGAGTTGACAATTCACTTAAGACCCTCTTTCTCTTTCTCTCTCTCTCTCTCTCTCTCTCTCCTTGTCCCTCCACCCTCTACACACACTCTCAGGGTATATTACCTGTTCTTGTAATGCAGTTAAGCTCTGCTAGAAGTATTTCCCCGTAATACTACTTAATTCCCCATGTGGCAGCCAAGGTACCTGCAGGGGGAGAGAGAGAGAGGTGACCAGTGATGATGGTGATGGTGATGGCGGTGGGGTAGGGAACAAGGAGAGAGGAGTGAGAGGGAAAGGTACCATCTATGCTGCTGCTGCTGCTTGGTGGGCCCTATAGCCGTTGACCCAGTGTGATAATGGCTCTGATTTGCAGAACACCAGTGTGTCTCTGCCTGAGAGTCTCATGTAAAATATGGGATATTTTATAGGACGTGGGGCTTTGAGAAGTGGGAGGTGGAGGGTGAGGGAGGCTCCACTTTGGATTAGTCTGAGCGTCCAACCTCCTACTGGGAAAATGCAACGGAACGCCGCTTAATGTCAGTGTTCCCGACGAGCACATTCAGGTGGGGGTTCAGAGACCTACCTGCCTTTACTGACAGGCAGTCATGTGACACCACCTCAGCTACACAAATGTGACACTATACGATGTGACTTAAAACTGTTAAGGCTTTTAAACGCATCTATAAGTCGTTAAATGTTACTCTTCTTTAGCAAGGCAGTCTGTTTAATACCTTTTAAAGTGGCCATGTGAGTGAGTGGCTTTTGGCTGAGGTGGATGACTTGTGTAGAGCTGAAACGATTGGACGATTATTCAATTAGCTGATTGACCGAAAGTGAATCTTCAACTATGTCAATTTTCGATTAAATTTAAGTATAAATACCCCCAAATATATTATAGAGCTGTTGATTTAAGTTGTAGCTGGAGTGAAGATACTGGTATCATATGAAAGTAGTAAACCTAAGGAATCCATCGGTATCAACCATGTCATACTAGCTTGTCGCAAAGGAGGTTAAATAACGCTCGAAACTTACTCTAAATTTTGGCAAGTAAAAACTGTCATGGCATATTCAAAGGGGTCCCTTGACCTCTGACCTCCAGATATGTGAATGTAAATGGGTTCTATGGGTACCCACGAGCCTCCCCTTTACAGACATGCTCACTTTTTGATAATCACATGCAGTTTGGGGCAAGTCATAGTCAAGTCAGCACACTGACTCACTGACAGCTGTTGTTGCCTGTTGGGCTGCAGTTTGCCATGTTATGATTTGAGCATATTGTTTTAATGCTAAATGCAGTACCTGTGAGGGTTTCTGGACAATATTTGTCATTGTTTTGTGTTGTTAATTGATTTCCAATAATAAATATATACATACATTTGCATAAAGCAGCATATTTGTCCACTCCAATGTTGATAAGAGTATTAAATACTTGACAAATCTCCCTTTAATGTACATTTTGAACAGTTTAATTTGTGATTAATCGCGATTAACTATGGACAATCATGCGAATAATCGCGATAACATACTTTAATCGTTTGACTGCAATAGTTTATAGAGATTAACTAAACATACACATAAAAAAAATTATTGAAAAGTGACTTTGCAAATGAAAAAGTTTTTTTTTTTTTTTTTCTGTCATTCTCTCTTTTTTTCCTGTCCGCTCTTTCACCCTAATCTAGTAGCCGGTAGCTAGCCAGACACAGAAAGAAGACAGGAGAGATGAGAATAAGTAGCAGAAGAGAGGAGAAAATGGCAAAGTGAGAAAGAAAGTAGGAAGGACAGGGAGGAGGAGGAGGAGGAGGAGGAGGAGGAGGAGGAGGAGGAGGAGGAGGAGGGGGTGACATTGCTCCTGGGTTAGTGCTCCAAAACGGAGTGCTAAAATCATTTCAGCTCAGATAAAGCTCTGGCCACTGCCAGGCCACCCCAGGATATCTGCCCTGCTCATCTGCCTCTCCAATGAAACGCCTGCACACAGGGAGCCTTCAGGCAGCCCGCCACACACAACAACGTGAACACAGCGGCCGCACACACACACACACACACACACACACACACACACACACACACACACACACACACAAAGATGCAAATACACACACAGTCAGAAATACACACCTCTGTATCACATGTGCACGCACTCGCTGGCCTCTCATGGCGAGTTTGTCGCAGTGCAGTTTATTTCAGTTGAGGGTAGACGAAGCAACGGAGAGCCCCGGGGGTCTCCTTCCTCTTCTGAACCTCCCAAATTAACACCCTGCCACCACCACTCCTCCTCCCAATCACCACTACCTATACACCCGTTTGAATCATCTATACTTCAGCCCACAAACTCACCCCATTAACCTTCTTCCTTTCCCGCTCTCACCTTCTCATAAACTGCTTTCACCTCACCCTCGCCATGCACCCGACGTCCAGCCTCATCTCTTTGAGTCTGAAAGCATTTCTGTTTACTCACTATCAAGTCGTACATGGTGCTTTGGCTTGTCACCCTTGCCAAATGTCAAAACCAATGTTGCTTAATATTCTTCTTAATATTTCTGGAATGGCTGGACTGGGACCAGATTCAGTAGGGCATCAGCGAGGTGATTCAATTGACAAACTATTAAAGTCAAGTCAATGTCAATAGAACTATTTTGTGCCAACACAGGCAGCCGAGGCAGTGCATGTAGTGCATGCAGCGGTTGAATTAGTTGCAAATCTTCTGTTTGTTATAACCAAAGTTAAAATGCATTGAAAACTTATTCAAAAGGTTTTTGTTTTTCATATATTAAAAGTAGGGATGCACCGATACCACTTTATTTCAGACCAAGTACAAGTACAAGTACTTACATTTGGGTACTCGCCAATACTGAGTACCGATACGAGTACTACTCTGTGCCAAAAGACTCGTTAACAGCCAGCTGGAGGGTGTGAGCGACACACGGCAGGTCGGGGAGTCCCGCATACGAGGTGGTGCGTGGCGATCGGCTCTAGGTTGGCTTGAAAAGGCTCGGGGTGAAGGTGGCTCGCGGCTTTACAGCGCTCCCTGCTCGGACCTCGCCGCACCGTGTACAAAGGGCTCACTGCGCCCTCCCTCCCATCTGCTCCCGGTGCGACTGTCAACCGCGTCGTGCCCCCAGGGCGGGGTTCGGCCCAAGTAAAAGGCGCCAGGGGTCTGCAGTGATGTCTGCAACCCACCCAACCCGTCTTGAAACACGGACCAAGGAGTCTAACACACGCGCGAGTCAGAGGGTGCACGCAAAACCCGTGGTGCAATGAAAGTGAGGACCGGTGCGTGCCGGCTGAGGTGGGATCCCAGCCCAGCAGGGTCGGGCATATATATTCCTGCATATAATGTCATTTTCTTAATAATATGCTGTTTGGAGTGATTTTCAGTATAATAAATGCTGAAAAATAAGTGCTAAGTATGTTTTCTATAAATTGATGTAGTGATAAAATAGAGGTTACGTCGGACAGAATTTCTTTGACCCCCGGCAACAATCTGGGTTTCTCATGTGGCCCCCCCAGGAAAGATAATTGCCCACCCCTGGTCATAATGGTGGTACTTGGAGAGTCAAATATTTTCTGAGGTGGTACGTGGTGTAAAAAGTTTGAGAACCACTGACTTAATTAATACAACTTCACCAAAGTAGACTGAACGTAACAAAACAGCATAATAGTGAAACAAAGTGTCCAGCAAACAAGCAAGTTGACGAGCAAAGCAGCTGCTCAACTGAACATGCAAGCCACCAAATATGTCCTTAGGAAGTTTAAATGGGCCAGCTCGGTGTTGATTGGAGCGTGAAACAAAGCGGCCAATCAGGGGCTGGAGTGACCCTGCAGGCAGCCAACCATTCAAGTGGATCAGCGCAGCGCACTTACACAGTATATCACTGTGTTCCACAAGAGGCGTACAACTTTCTGTAGAGCCACTGCAGCACCAAATCACCAGTGTTAATCTTATCTTATAACACAACAAGCTTCTATTATTTCTAATCATCTTTGCTAAACTATGATCACAGTGAACTATCTTTGCTGCTCTTGCCGTGCTTCTCTTTTTCTCCGGCCCACACTAACAGTCATACATAACTATTAACCAGCATTCATCCATCAGAAATCATCAATACCACATCCAGATTGTTATTGAAAGTGTTGTGATCAGAGTAAATTAGAGTAAAGTAAATGAATCAAGCCAACATTCTCTATTTCTAGCTTCTCAGTCTGGAGGATTTGCTGCTTTTCCTCGTCTTAGTAAACTGAATATCTTTTGAGTTGGACTGTTGATCAGACATAACAAGCAATTTCAAATCACACTGGGCTTTGATGTATTTTAGGGGCTGTCAAAGGGCTGTCAAAGTTAACGCGATGATAACGCATTGACGCAAATTTTTAAACACCACTAATATTTCTTAAACACATTAACAGAACTTATGATTTTTAGGTTGTAGCGGGCTCAGAGTGTAGATACTGGTGTCATGTGAAACTAGAAAAGAATATATACATTTACATAAAGCAAGCATATTTATCTACTCCCATGTTGATAAGAGTATTAAATACTTGACAAATCTCCCTTTAAGGTACATTTTGAACAGACATAAAATGTGCGATTAATTTGCGATTAATTGCGATAACTATGGACAATCATGCGATTAATCGCGTTTAAATATTTTAATCAATTGACTGCCCTAGTTTATAGAGATTAACTAAACATTTACATAAAAAAAAAAAAGATTTGAAAACTGACTTTGCAAATGAAAAAGTATTTTGTTTCTGTCATTCTCTCTCTTTTTCCTGTCCACTCTTTTCTCCCTAATGTAGTAGCCGGTAGCGATTAATCATGATTAACTATGGACAATCATGCGATTAATCTCGATTAGATATTTCGATTGATTGACAGCCCTACAGTAGTTAAAACACATTCCACAGTCAATTTAACAGTCTGTCCTGTCTTTGATCCACAACAGATCCTCCTGTTTACCTCCCACACCCTTCCCTGTGCTCCCCATAACCTCCCCTCTGTATTACATCTCCCCGTCTCCCTCTCCTCACCTCTCCTCTTCCCTTCACCGAGATAGGGAATCTGGGTCTCATGTTTAAGGCATCAGTGCAGTTGTTGGGCAGACTCTTGGAGGCTCTAGGGGTTGGATGTGATTTCTGTCTCCCTCCTCTGTCACCCACTCCCCCCTCTCTGTCACTCTTTCTGAATATATCCTTCTCCCCCCCCTCTCCCCCCCGTGAGCCGCCTCCCTCTTTGAATTTCGATAACTTTGTGGTACACAACTCGTCATCTGGCCCTGCTCACTACTACGCTGATGTGCCCACAGAAGTACGAACACTCGTAGGGGCAGACATGTTTTCACCCGAAACTATGCACACTCACATGTACTCGTCGATAGAGCGAATTTTCACGTTTTTTCTGTGATAATCTGCACAAAATCAGTTTGAATGTAAAGAGCGGCGAATACCGTGTAGGGAGGTCGGGGTGGATGGGTTATTTTAACCCAAACTGCAATCTATTCTTAGCCTAACTAAGTAGTTTTGTTGTCTAAGCCTAATTAAAGTCAAGCTTTTCCTAAACCTAACTTAACCTAATGGAAATTGACACTTGTGTCACGTGTTGCTGGACATTCGTAGGAAAACGCACGAAAAATACGTTGTTGAAAAAAGGGAAACTCGTGTGACTATTTCACGAACTGCCGTGAGACTGTGTTGAGACTCTTGTGCTGTCATTTCCTCTCAGTCTTATCTCAGTAGAACTGGAGGATGGCGTCAGACGGTCACAGACCAAACTTTGATTTCCAAAATTTGTGATGACTGTTTTGTATGACTGACTAATCTAAATAAAGTACATCAAACTAACTACACACATACGGTACTGGCTAATTTACCACATGTATAATAGAAACATTTTCCAATGAGGTGGTTGTTGACTGAAACATCTCAACCTCAAGGTGGAATTTGTTGCTGTTCTGGAGCTTTTGATCTTTCGAATGTTTCCTTGAGTTGAAGATATAGATGTTTTTCTGAGCACTGTAAGGACTTGTTGGCTTTAGAGCTGCAATGAAAAATATTATTATAAAAAGGAAAAGTTTAATTCAAGAAGTAAAAGTTATGGAAAAGGAAACTCACAAAATAAGGAATATGGAGGATGTTTTTGAGAAGAGATGGAGTCTAACAGAAGGAAAAATATAGCTACATGGGTTAGCACCAAGCACATATTCATATGCCTGGAGGTGACCTGACAAGTGAAGGCGGACGCATGTGCGTGCCCATGTAAATGATATTGCTATATCTCTGCGCTCCCCCCGCCCCACTCTTTTTTTTCTATTAACTTATTTGTTTATTTAATTTATTATTATTATTTATTATTATTATTATTATTATTATTATTAATAATTTCTTTTTTGTGCATTAATATTATTATTATTTTTACATTTTTGTATTCTATTCTTTCTTTTTATTATTATTTTTATTTGATTATATTTTTATTTTTATTTTTATTCTTTTCTTAATTTTATTTCAATTTTGAATGCTGAAGTTGTTTTCTCTAGTCTACTTATATAAAAAAATGGTTTATAAACTATTGTAATTACAAACTGTAGATTGCATATATGCATATCATTCACATATCTGGAGGTCAGAGGTCAAGGGACCCCTTTGAAAATGGCCTTGTCATTTTTTTCCTTTTACGGAGTTTAGCATATGTTTGGAGCGTTATTTATCATATGATTCATTAGATTTTCTAATTTCATATGATACCAGTATCTTCACCCTACAACCTAAAAATCACAAGTTGTGTTAATGCGTTAAAGAAGTTAGTGGCGTTAAAGCAAATTTAGCACATAAACTTTGACAGCCCTAAAAGAAATACAGTACATTGATATTAATCAAACGATCAACTGGTTTTATTGTACGTCGCTGCATATCGCTGCTGGACTTTACTACAGACAAGATGCTTCTGTTTTCTGTCAAGATGGGTTCACATTCAGAGAGAATACCACAGGTTGGAGGCAGGGAGGGGCTCGGTGGCAGCTGTCCTGCTTCCTCATATTGTTTTATTCTTTTTCCGTGATCCATGAAACGAGAACCTCTCATCAGTCATTTGAATCTCAACTGTCCCCTTCCTCTCCTCCCTGCACCCTCATCTTCTACCTCCCCCACTCCCTTACACCACCCAGCCTCTCCTCTTTCTTCCTCACACTATCCCAACTCCCTCTCTTTCATTCTCTGCTCTCCATCTTCCTCTTCTTCAATCACCCCCCGTTCCCCCTCTCTTTCTCCTGTCCTAATTGTTTATATACATTAACATTCAAGAAA
This sequence comes from Sebastes fasciatus, assembly GCF_043250625.1. Taxonomy (NCBI): domain Eukaryota; kingdom Metazoa; phylum Chordata; class Actinopteri; order Perciformes; family Sebastidae; genus Sebastes; species Sebastes fasciatus. Next base: position 3,746,494 of record NC_133803.1, on the reverse strand, counting down.
CTAGATAGCTTGGTGCAGGTGACACCCTGTAATTTGACATCCTTGCCTTTCTCCGAGGAAGGAGAGAGATGCAATCTGTGGCAATCTGCATTGTGTGTGTGTGTGTGCGCGGCGTAATCTGGGGTTGTCACACGGCCCCCATGCCACTCTCCGTATGCTAATCAATGAATGAAGCTCTGCAAAGCTCTCGTCTGCCAGCTAAACCCCACACCTCAGTGCTGATATGTCTATTAGCCACATGTCAAACTCCCTCTTTGTTGTTTCTGCCTCCTCCCCGTCTCTCTCCACATCTCGCCCCCCTCCCTCTCATTCGCTCGTCCCTCCTCTCGCTCCCTCCTTCTATATTTCTTTCTCCATACTTTATTCCTCTCTCCTCCCGTAACCCCTCACTTCCCCTGTGTTCCCTTTGCTCCCGAACACTCACTCTGTACTCACAATGGTTTGTACACCAGATGTAATTTCATCAAGTGTACACTTCTATTCATTGTCAATGAGAAGTGCAGTGCAGGGCATGCTGCTGCAATAATCCAAAACCCAATTGAAAAATCACATTGGCTATTTGTCGAGGGAACCCACACGAATGTATAAAGAGAACTAGATTGAGACAGCATTGAAGGCGGGGCCCCTCAGTGGAGCATGAAGCCAAAATGGCTCGACTTCCGACTGGAAAAGTATCCGGATCTTCCAGCGATCTTCCGCACCCATTGGGCACGGGGAGCAGGCGCAGTTGCATCACGCTGTCGTCACGGCTTGTTAACTCTGCCTCCAAGCCCTCGGTCCAGCCTCGGTCTGGGTCTCATTCACATGAACGGAGGAAAGGAAATAACTCTGGATTCAGCAATTAGTGCATCTCTTTCCCAATGTAAGTCTATGGAAAAAAGTCTTTTTGGGCCTAATGGCATCACGTGACGGACACAGAAGTTGTAGTTCCGCCGTTTGGCCACTACAAAATTGGCATCAACGACCGGCGCACTTCCTGGGGGCTTGGGAACCCAGGGTGATGCTAACTTCCTGGTTGGCCTACAAAAATACGTCATCCCTGGAGCACTCTATTAGGTTTTTTACGTTGTAACTTGAAACACAACAAAAACTGCAAAAAAACTACTTGGTTAGGTTTAGTAAAAAACATCACGGTTTGGCTTAAAATCACCGCGTTGTCTACGTTATTAAAGCAGCAGTCTACTATATCCTGACAGTAGTGCATGAAGCAGGTAATCTGAAAAAAATCATGTGCCTCTGTGTCCTCCGGTGCTCCTAACGGCATCTGCAAGATTTCATAGACCGGAGGAAAACAAGCAGTCAAAGCTGATCTGGAGTCTACCGTCTATATGAGGCTGCTGTCAATCACTCGCGAACTCCGATCAAACGGTCAAACTAGGCAGCGCTGATCAAATATGAATCAATATTCTGTTACTGTAATGACTATTTCTCTCCTCAAATGTTTTCAGAATCATCTTGTAGTGCACGGTTTAGCTGTAAAATGAGAAAGTTTGTGACCCGGCAGCCATGTTGAGATCAGTTGAGGAAATACCAAGCACTGCCCACCAGCCGGAGAACAGCCAATAGGAACCCTCTCTCTCTGAAATCACCTGTGATTGGTCAAAGTCTCCCGTCACGGGCTAGATTTTCTAAAGCCTGAAAACAGAGCCATGAGGAGGAGCAGAAGTCTAGTTTTCTCTCAGAACACTTGAATTACAATATGCTGAAAGGTTATTATGGAATTCTTTGCTCAATGATGCCAAAAACATTCTGCCTACTGCAGGTTTTAACACAAACTAGATGCAGCAGCCGGCTCTCTCGTGCCTCACTGCGGTGCCATGTGCAGGGCACGGTGTGGATAGAAACCGGTTCATGTACAGCATTGATATCATGTAAACAAGAAAACCAGTTGAGAACACATTTTTTTCTCCGTTCTGCTTCATGTTTGAGTAATAAAAAAAGTGGACGACAGAAAAAAAAATTGACTGTGTGTAAAATTCCTAGAAAGTATCACCCTTTTTAGTGTTTTTTAAGGGTTGGTATTAAATAAGACATTGTATGGAAGAGTGTTGGTCTAAATGATATGTGACATTATATTAAGTAGCCTGTAATATCAGGTTTGGTGCTTGCACACTCAATAGTGTGTAGTATCCCATCAAAAGTCTGCATACATTTAAATTACTAAAAAGCATAACGCATGGCATTTTTTCCACATCGACTCTCCATATGTGATTTTATTTGTACATAATAAAATCAATGAAATGACAAAACACACCCTTAAAATAATTTCAGTGCAAAGAAAAGTGCTCCCGCGTGCTCTACATCTATCATTGCTCTGATTTTATAACATCCCTCCTGCTGCAGTAGTGTCCCTCTGCAACAGCAACCAGCAACCGCCACCAGATGAGATTCAGGAAAAAGGAGTCTGTCATGTAGACAGACAGGCTGACAGACAGGTAGAGGAGAGATAAAACGAGACGTAGTCTTGCATTTGTCTCAGTGCTTTTGCGAGCTTTAAGACGGGATGACGGAGAGACAGACAGAAGGGCGTGGAACCAGGCAGACGGTTATAGGGGCAGTTAGACAGGCAGTCAGCCCTGGCATTTTGCAGCAGATAAGTAAGCTATCAGAGGAGGGGGATAAATAGCAGAGTAAAGATTGGTCCCAGCCCCCTCAGAGAGGAGCGGGGGGCCACAATGCAGGCGTGGTGGGCAGATAGCCCCCTGCTCTCATTATACTCTGCCTAATCCAAAACGATGTTTACTCAGAGAGAGAGAGAGAGAAGGGCCACGCTTATCGAAGCCCTGCACAGTCCTCCAAGCGTTGTGTGTGTGTGTGTGTGTGTGTGTGTGTGTGTGTGTGTGTGTGTGTGTGTGTGTGTGTGTGTGTGTGTGTGTGTGTGTGTGTGTGTGTGTGTGTGTGTGTGTGTGTGTGTGTGTGTGAGAGTGAGTGAGTGAGTATGTGTTAAAATGAGCCTATTCCAATGGAAAAGGGGATCAGGAGTGTCTCCAAGGCAGACTCTGTTGGCTAGAATGTCGATGCTTATCACACATCGCCCGGCTCTTCTGGTGAAAGGCGAATAGGCTATCTAAACTGCCTATTCACAGCATGTGTATTTACCATACCAGCTAGGCAGAATGATCATTTTCTATTTGCTATTATTATTATTATTATTATTATTATTATTAACAAACTGCTATTAATAGTACAAGCTTTTATAAAACTTGACCTCGTCCGATTCATCGAGGAATGAAGATGCCGGCCAAGCATTTCACTTGATTTTGAAATACTAGAAAAATAAATCAGAGAGGCTGTCAATCAATTAAAAATATTTAATTGCGAGTAATCACACGATAGTCCATAGTTAATCACAATGAATCACTAATTTATCTCACATATTTGTATCTGTTTTATTTTAAATATTTAATACTCTTATCAACATGGGAGGGGACAAATATGCTTGCTTTATGCAAATGTATGTATATATTTATTATTCAAAAATCAATTAACAACACTGTTAGAATGCCCGAGCGGTCCAGGAGGCAAATGAGGAGAAGTCCACGACAGGATGACGTTTCAGCATGAAAACATTTATTTTTCTTTCACAGCACCGTGCACACGTGTTGGCCTCCACCTTAGCATTCCCCGCCTCGACTGAGATTCACCAGCCTTATATAGCCCGTTCAGTTGGCACATACCACTCCTGATATTAAATACAACAAACAAATATACAAACATATACAAAAAAACATTACCCAAAATATAAATACTATTAATAAATATATAAACACCTCAATATATTTACTAAATGCCAATAAATATTTCACAGGAATAAATACATTTAAAGCAGTCATACATTGACAATGAATTAATCAATCAATAAATACATCTGTTAAAATACCATATCTGTGTTTATTTAACCCTGTTACCAATCTCTGCAAATAAGTGCGTTCAATAAACCATTTGTGCATTTTAAATATAGTTATAGTTACTATAATATAATACAATGACAGATATTGTCCAGAAACCCTCACAGGTACCGCATTTAGAATAAAAAATATGCACAATCACAACATGGCAAACTCAACTTGCCCCAAACTGCATGTGATTATCATAAAGTGGGCATGTCTGTAAAGGGGAGACTCGCTGGTACCCATAGAACCCATTTTCATTCAAATATCTTGAGGTCAGAGGTCAAGGGACCCCTTTGAAAATGGCCTTGCCCATTTTTACTCGTAAAAATGTAGCGCAAGTTTGGAGCGACAGAAATCCTGACAGCTTGTTTCAAATGCACAGTTTCTGAATACGGGCTGTGTGTATTTCCCTGTTGATGGAGTGTTTCGATACTTTCACAGTATTTATATAGGACTTTAGCCTGCTTTATAATAAAAAAACATGAAAATCTTTTTTATAATATGGTACCTTTAAAATCACTACATTTGTTACATTGTTCAACTACAGACGTAAATTAAAATTAGTCAACGTTGATTTAGTTTCACACGGGGCATGAACGATGGCCTTCTGGGTGAAAGTCCTGTGTTTGTTTGACCTATACACCACCCCAACCTCACTACATGGACTTCCGCAGACTATAATTACAAACGTATTTGTGATACGTTAAAAACTTTCCCTCGAGACAGGGCTGGTTCAAACATACTTTTAAAGAGCAGTATACCACATTTGCTAGTTCTGGTGTGCCCATCCACCTCCCACTACTATTTTTCATTGTAAACTGATGGTGTTTTGTATGATGATGTATTCATCCACTTGTTTGTTCCAAAAAGTACAGCAGTTTGGAAAACAGACATTTGCTGTTGTTTCAAAATACAGAGTCTAATAGGTAAAAGTGTCACCCTTTACAAAGTACCATATTTTTCTTTAGTTTATTGTCAGGTTGAAACCCCTCAACTAGAGTTAGTGGTGACACCAAGTAGATGCAGCAACCCGCTCTCTCATGCCTCACTGTGGTGCCATGTGCAAACACACACATGCACACACTTTTACCTCTATACGCAACCTTCTTCAGTCCTTCTTTCTCTTTAACTCTCTCTCTCTCTCTCACACACACACACACACACACACACACACACACAGACACACGCACACATCAGCTCTGTGGTCTTGTGAACTGTGTGTACCCTGTCTAGGCTGGCCGGGGTAATCCTGGCCTCCACTAAAGTAGCCGTGTGAGAGGACAGATTGTCAGTTGATCATGGCCAGCCGAGAGCCTTATCCCTTATTGGATCGGCCATGGAGGAGGCTTAGGAATTATCTGAGGCCTCGCTTAATGTGGAGACGGATCACCGCCAGAGAGCCACGGAGCCTGAAGACACTCTGGGCCGGAGGGGAGAGAAAGACACTGTGTGTGTGTGTGTGTGTGTGTGTGTGTGTGTGTGTGTGTGTGTGTGTGTGTGTGTGTGTGAACAAAACCAACAGACAGGTGTGTGTTTGTATGTATCAGTATGTAATAGTGATTGAGGTGTGTGTGTGTGTGTGTGTGTGTGTGTGTGTGTGTGTGTGTGTGTGTGTGTGTGTGTGTGTGTGTGTGTGTGTGTGTGTGTGTGTGTGTGTGTGTGTGTGTGTGTGCGTGCGTGCGTGCGTGCTCAAAGCAACATCATGGCCCACTTAACCCCATCTTGACACCCCTCTCTCCCCTTCCTTGGTCTGTTTTTCTGCCTCCTCCTCTTCCTCCTTGTCAAATCTCTTCCTGCCTCGTTCTCGCTCCTCCTCCTCCGATTCTTCATCAATTCTGCCCTCCTCTTCTTTTTTCTCTCGCTATCATTCCTCAAACCACCTAATGAGCCCCGTCGTTCATTTTCTCTCACCTCCACCCGGCTTAACTTCCTCCTTCTATCCCCAACTCGCCTCCCTACACCTTCCTCCTCATCTGCACTCCTTTTAAAATAGTTCTCCTCATTCACACTGTTGTTTGCGTTCCTCTCCACTCTGATCTTCTCTCTCCTCCTCCTCCCCGTCTTCCTGCTCCTCCTCTGTCTATTCTTTTACTCATCCTATCCTTCCTATAGCACTATGCAGCAGCATTCTGTCCTCAGCAGGAGACCTGACAGAGGCTGATGAAAGAAAGGACGTTTAAAAGACGTTTTATTTTCCAAAGATATAAGAAACAGAGTGAAATCGCTTGCTTTGTTAAAGGCTCTCTATACGGGATTCAGAGCAATAATATAGCAGCTGACAACTATTTGCTCGACCTAGAGAGGAGTAATGTCTACCTGAGCAGAGAATGAAGTCTCTCTCCCTCTCTGTGTGTTGTAATCAGAGCTTCTCTGTGCTGTGTTAACATTGCCGGGCCGGCCACGTGTTCATTTTTATGTAATCAACATAATTGTGAACCGGGAAGTATAGAGAGTGGTAAAACGCAGCGCAGGGAGGAAGTCGGGGTTTACGGGTGGGTGAAAAAACACAGAGTTTTCGTCCAGGAGACTGGTGTTTGTGTGAAACCACAAGTCAGAGTTGATTTATTTGTCACGTAACTTGCGTACCAAACCACAATCTTTTCCTAAACCTAACTAAGTAGTTTTGTTGCCCAAGCCTCACTAAGTCGATCTACTCCTAAACTTAACTAAGTAGTTTTGTTGCCTAAGCCTAACCAAGTCAATCTTTTCCTAAACATAACTAGGTAGTCTTATTTTGTGTCAAGGATTGCTGGACATTTGTAGAAAACACGAAAAATACATTGTTGAAAGTCGTGCTGTGCGTCACAAAAAAAAAGTTTTATTCATGTCTAATAGATTAGAAACAGATTAAATTCCTTGACTATTACACGAACCGAGAGACTGTGTTCCGGTTCCCCCTGAAGTAAGCAGTTGGTTCTGTCATGTCTCCATGTTGAGAGCCATATGACCAACACCTCATATCTCAGAGCCCTCCAGTGTCACTGTAAATACAGCAGCTGACATCAGGAATGCATATCATTAGATTATAAAGCGAACACTATGCTCATCGGCTGGTCTTATAAGAAAACAAATTGACCTTTGTGATAGTTGTCAGAGACCTTTTATATGTCAGACCTGCAAGAGACTGTCTGTCTTTTCACATCTGGACTACATGAAGAGTGCTTTAACTTTGCAGACAGTCTGAAAAGCAGCAATCAATATTGCTTTCAGCACAAGCTCACTTAAGCAGATCCTTTTATCTTTTAAATGAAAGTGTTCAGGCTGCGTATAATTAATTCTTGGTACAGAGGACGGAGTAACAGCCTTGTCTCAAGTACTATTAGCTTAGCTCGGCTTAGCTAGTGAGTTATTTTAGGTTGTCTTTCCCCAAATGGTACCTGGATCCTCTTCAGATATCTGAAATAGCCCTTTGGCTAATTCCATCCCCGCTGTCTGATCCCGGGGCATTCAAAGGCCATGGATCCCTCAGGAAGAACGGGAGGACGTGGGTGGGGGAAAGGATACCCTGATGACCGGGTTAACTTTCTTAGCCTGCTGCTATCGCGGCCCGAACCTTGGATAAGCAGCAGAAAACGGAGGGATGGATGGATAATTCCATCCCTGTGAATGAGATTACTGACAGCTACTGAGGCCAGATTAGCGCTGCCGTAAATCGTGGAGTACCCAGGGTCATCCACGGGTCACCAGGATGTGGAGGGGTTAGGACCATGACTTTACACAGTAGATTCAAAAAGTAGGTGGCTGCAACTAAGAAATGTGATTGGTTCAGCAGGCCTCCCACCCCCCAGTACTGTTAACATTGTGTCTGAGTTTATAAAATGTTTTTAGGACTTTCTGTGCAAGAAAACCATTCGACAGCATGCGACTGCTTGGAATAATCATGCCTTGTATTTTGTTTCCACCCTGCAGTATGTCTTCATCACATATTATGCCATACCATAGAAAAAAGGACGCATGTTTATTAGGGGTTATCAACGATTCATCATTGTATCGATACTAAGGATTTGCACCTTGTATTTAAGGACGACAAACGTTACATGAAAGTGTTTTTTAGTACTTCTATTACTAAAGAAATGTAGACACTTTGCGGCAGCTTGCCAGCTCCGCCCTCTGCAGCGCGAGCGCGCATCCATGGCGTACATGCAGATGAACGGCGCACTGGACTCCTCGCTCTCTCACCCGGTAGAGGAGCCGGTCAGCAGAGTTTCAGGTGCTATCAATCCTCTTGACGAGGGCGGCTTCACCTACAGGCGCTTTCCCCGTGCGCTGTCGTGTTTCCATTCTGAGAAAATTCCTTTCCCCGTCATGATATCTATGTGAACACAGCATCAGCCTCACGTACCCAGCCGGAAAGCAGACGGTCCGCGAGGCAAATTATCACGGGAGTAAAGTAAAAAACAAAACAGAAATTCAACTAACGTCTTAACATAGTTTTAAAATGTTTTTCCAGATGTTTTCATGTATGAAAAGAGCCCAAATGAACACTGTAGGAGGACTACTTGATTATTATAAGCAGATTATTTAAAAAGCATTTGTAGAGGAATGATTCTGTCCCAAGCTGTTTGATCACTATCAGCGGTTGATCTCTGTATTATTGCTCTACCGTTTATATTGAAAATGAGGACAGAAGCAGCAGGTTAAACCACTGTTCATTTGACATGAATAGAAGTTGGTTTATTATATTTTGTGTTAAATATTGCACTGCCTTGTATCTTGAGAACTGAATCAGCGGGTCCTGCAGTTGCACTTTTTATTATTTTCAAATAAAAGCTGTATGTATTTGCCATCAATCGTTGTTTACTTGTTTATATTCATAATTAATTTATCCCCGATTCCTTCACAAGAAACACTTTGAGGAATCCTGACCTGCTCTGTCCAGTATCAGATATTTATTTCACAGTCACACTGATTGAATCTTTGACAAAAAAAGTTACTGTATTGATTTCAAATCATCGTATCGTATCGTATCGTATCGTATCGTATCGTATCGTATCGTATCGTATCGTATCGTATCGCTCTCGATGAGCCAAATATCGTATCGTTTCGTATCATTATAAAAACGTATCGTTACACCCCTAGAATTGATATAGGATAAAATCTTGAAGTATTGAAAAACATCAGTCAATAAAGCAGAAACTCTCCAGAAAGTTGTTTTATTACATTTGAATATTCTACATGGCCAGAAAACTGCCTTCACTTTCACATTTAAATAATAAACCCATAATGCACGAAACATCAAAATAAGATGTCCTTCACATGAAATTGGTGAGTCCTTCTGTATTAAAGCTATATATGAATAAAATTGGACTCAATAATAGTAATAATAATAATGTTATAATGCATGCAACCCAATGGGCAACCCTACGGGTCTGAAAAGTGAAGCCAATGCTGAAGTGCCTTAAACTTGCATTCTTTCTAACAGCCAGCAGGGGGCGACTCCTCTGGTTACAAACAGAAGTGTGATTGTATAGAAGTCTATGAGAAGATGACCCTACTTCTCACTTGATTTATTACCTCAGTAAACATTGTAAACATGAGTTTATGGTCTCAATCGCTAGTTTCAAGTCTTCTTCAATACAGCATGATGTTCATTTAGTAAATTATGGTCCCATTTAGAGTCAAATAGACTATTAAGCAGGGGATGCTTCAAAACGGCAGTCAACAAACCAATGGGTGACGTCACGGTGACTACGTCCACTTCTTAAAGACAGTCTATGATGCAACCACATAAAATGATTCATCCCTCAAATTGTAGCTTATATTTGCAGGTTGACTGTGTAGAGACTAAAGTGGGCTTGAAGTAAGCACCAGAGATCGGTAAGACTGCAGTTTAAAGTAAAATCCTGAATGCAGTCATATATATTTTTGAGTAGTGTGCAGCCGTATGGCACAGCAGCAAAAGTAAGCCACTTATTTAAGTGAAAAAAGCAATTGGCAAACCTCCTCGCGTATAAAATGAACACATGCAACAGGCATGCAAAACCACCATACATGGTACACAGGTACTTTTTTAAATCAGAAAGACTCATAGTTTTTAAGTTAAACTAACAGTAGCAACCCAGCGGCGAGATCACAATGTTTCTAGCACACAACCCCAATAAGCTTCACGTATGGTTTTCTGGGTAACACCATTGACAAGGTTTAGTGCCTGGGACCGATAACTATATTAAGCTGATACACACACACCTACGCTGCTTCCTTTCCTCATCTAGTAATTGAAGGTGAGAAATAATTTCATTATCCTCAGGAAGAGTAATCTGCTCTCTACTCCTGATCCCTTCATTTCCTACAGTGCACCGCGACCTGGGAGGCACACTTACACACACACACACACACACACACACACACACACACGCACATACACACACACACACACACACACAAACAGGCACCACGTACTTATCACACGTGTATGCACACACGTACACACAGACACACACACACATAGTTCCTATCACCCTGGGCTATTAATGTTATTGGAGTTGGGGATTAACCATCAGATTCACATATGCTTTACAAAGCTTTATTACTTAGAGCTGTCTGTCTTGCTCTCTCACACACATACGTGTGTTCACACGCTCATACACATGCGCACACATCGGCACATAACTTTGTATTAAAGAAAGTTAATCTGGGAGTGTGGGCACCAGTTAGTGGACAGGAACTGGCTCTAAGCAGAGGGGTATGAAAACATGGTGAGAAATATCCAGTTTAGAACTTAACATTATTGGTACTGGACTGAACTCTTAGCACGGTGTTATCTTGTGTTGTTTTCCTTGATCGCAGATGGCCTTAAGGCATCTTGGTTTAACATGGATGTGTACAGTAGACACCCCGAAAAGAAACAACCTGAAAGAAAGATAGCGTGAGTGGAGTTGTTCCGATACCGATACCGATACCGATACCGATACCGATACCGATACCAGTATCGGATATGCACATGGTTTTCCTCATACCTCACCGACAGACAACAATATGTAAAACTGAGCAAGCACAGGTCAAGGTGTTCTACTGTTTCAATGGGTGACCCCAAGGGTCAGTACTTCTACAGGGTCTACATTTCAATGAATCCCACCTCTGCCCTGCCAGCCACCTCTATATATAAGTCTGCCTAAAATTCAGGATCAGGTATCGGCGTGTATGCTAGTCTATGCACTGATCGAATACCATCATTTATTAACCCAGAAAAAATCTAATTGTGTAACTGGATATCAATTTATTCTTCGCCACTCCAAAACAGTATAGCCTTCACTGTGTTCTCCCCTTGGATGTATCATGGCTGCCACTGGCAACTACTGTTTTTAGAGCAGCGAAGAAGAAATGATTGCAAGTAGTTTGTCACGTTACGATAGCAAAGAACATACAGTATAATCTCAAGAAGTGAAAAGCAATTGTCTTTTCCATTGCGACATTAGCACCTAGCAGCAAAGCTACGTTTCCGACATTTTGGACCGAAAGCAGCTACGGGACGCCGGTAAAACGTCCGCCTAAAAAAAAGTGCCGTACAGAAGAAAAACAAAATTATTTCTATTCTGTTGTCATATTCTACAGAAATGGGCCGTGTTGAACAATAACATCTGATAGATATAATAAGCGTTTTCAGTCCAAAATGGCGGCAGCGGCTGTTGTCAAAAAAACACCAGAGTTTCGTCTCTTTGCTTCTAAATTCTTTCACGATAGCAACAACAGTGCGTTCCTACTGGAGAGTGTAACGGTAGTCTGAGCGTTGAAAATGTCAGCCATTTGTAAATATTTAACAGTGGAAAATCCAACAAGTAAAACTGTATATATTTGTTCCTGTTTTAAAAAAAGGGTTTAACCTGAGCCAGGCCATACAAGAAAGATAGTAATCATATCACATCCATACATGATCAGTAGTAAACAGTTGTTTAATAATAATAATAATTAAAGCTGCAAGCAGCGATGAACGGGCCCTCGCACCTTCCCACGCGTCGGGGGTACTGGCGGGACGCCGACTGACGCAGTCAGGCACAATGAAACCGGAACTCTGATAAGCGATGAGTTATGAAAGGGGGCGAATGGCTCAAAATGGCCACCACGCCACGGTCAGGTCGTTCACTGAAAACTCACCATTTGAATAACTTTTCATCCTTAAGGTCTTTAAATGGTCCTGACCAAATTTCAAGTCGATCTGATGAAATATGTAGGAGGAATTTGTTAAAGTACGCGGCCTTTAAAAAGCTAAAAATGGGCGAAAATCGCACATTCAATTCAAAATGGCTGACTCCCTGTCTAGTTTTGGGCATACCTCCCAGAGGCTTTTTTGTGTGTCACCACATGTTACATCTGTCTGCCAAATTTCATACATGTAGGTGAGACCTGAGCGAGCTGCTCAATTTTTCCAACTTTCTAGGGGGCGCTAGCGAGCTATTTTGCAACACCCAAGCCCCTTAAAATATAACATTTTTCACTGCGTCTGATAAGTGTGCCTTTTTGAGCATGTAAAGGCTGTCAAAAAGGCGAGTTTATTTGGGAGAAAAATAATGATAAGAAATCTTATAGTTTCAATAGGGCCTTCGCTGGCCCGACGTTGTCGGTGCTCGGGCCCTAATAAATAATCGAAATCGGTATCAGGAAGGACAAAATGGTATCGGAACATCTCTAAGTGAGGCTTTGTCCAAATTCACACCTTGAAATCTTCTTCCCCTTCAGGTTCAGGGATGGTGTTACACTCACTCCACTACCCAATTAAATGCCACTCATGACGTGTGCACATCACCAGAAGTCAACGGCAGAATGAAAACCAAATGAAACTGAGTGTGTGTGGGGGCCAGCCATCATTTTTCTTCTCCTGCTTGTGTTGTTGAGTGTCAGATCCCACCCAGTTTAATGTTACATTACCACCCTCTGCTGTTCATCTGCTCAAGATGTGTTGGGTGGCCCCTTGATGTCAGGTGTCACGGTGACACTCGTCTGTGGACATAGAGGGGAGGGGCTCAACTGTCATTTCACAGGGCAGAGGTGTGCGGTGGGACACCATTACATTTCATGTGAACACACAATCACAAGGGGAGGGATCAGAGGTAATGGGGGGGAGGGCAGAATTAGGATGCAGCCTAAGACTCACACAAATATACTCATTCTAGAGGACGAACAGGGACTGAAATAGCTCCGGTGTCGATGCTCAGTCCTGAAGCAGAACAGGGCTTTGAACCATTTGTTCCTGTCTGCCTGGTGAAAACTAGAATTGAATGTAATTACTGCTTTTTATTCATCGGGCTAACAAAGCTGCACATCAGGCTTTGTTCTGTACTTGCAGTGACCCCAGTCAAGTCCAAAGTCCCTACTTAAACATTGGTCTTGACAAGAGTGTCTAAAGTCATGATAAGTTATCTTGATAAATGTAATGAAAGTATTTTTATAATTAAACAGTACATGTCTTTTTCTTTATCATACTGGCTTACTTTTTATATGTGTGTCTAGATCAACTACAGTATGACCAGTTAAAGATCCTTAATTGAACTTTCTAGTCTAGTTATTGTTGTAGCTTTTTCAATTTTAATTATATTGGGTCCAGGCTATTTAATTATTGAAAACCAAGATGTGATACCAATTTGATAAATATGGTTCATCATCCAGCATTTCTTTAACACAAGGGTAAATGTAACCTTATATTTGTGACCCATTTTTAGAGATTTCTATCCTATGTAGTAACGAATAGGCATGGGGGTTGATATGTAGACAATACATCGTAGGTTTTCTTGAAAAAAAATAGAATAACATCTGCCTTATCCTTTAAACACATACTCATTTAGAATAATAAGGAATAAATAATAAAATATCAGATAAAATAACATGTATATAAATTAGTCAATCGATTCAAATATTTAATCGCACTGAATCGCATGATTGTCCGTAGTTAATTGTGTTTAATAGCAAATCAATCACACATTTTTTATCTCTTCAAAATGTACCTTAAAGGGAGATTTGTCAAGTATTTAATACTCTTATCAACGTAGGAGTGGGCAAATATGCTGCTTTATGAAAATCTATGTATATTTTTATTATTGGAAATCAATTAACAACACAAAACAACTATAAATATTTTTCAGAAACCCTCACAGGTACTGCATTTAGCATTAAAAATATGCTCAAATCATAACATGACAAACTGCAGCCCAACAGACAACAACAGCTGTCATTGTGTCAGTGTGCTGACTTGACTATGACTTGCCCCAAACTGCATGTGATTATCATAAAGTGGGCATGTCTGTAAAGGGGAGACTCGTGGGTACCCATAGAACCCATTTACATTCACATATCTGGAGGTCAGAGGTCAAGGGAAAACTTTGAAAATGGCCTTGCCAGTTTTTCCTCACAAAACATTTGGAGCATTATTTATCCTCCTTCTTGGCAAGCTAGTATGACATGGTTGGTACCGATGGATTCATTAAGTTTTCTAGTTTCATATGATGCCAGTATCTTCACTCTAGCTTTTTTACTCTACTACAACCTAAAATTTGCAAGTTGTGTTAATGCGTTAAAATTAATTTGTGCTAACGTGTTATTATTGCGTTAACTTTGACAGCCCTAAAATAAATACATATTTACATGCAGAACAACAAACAACACATCTTGAGATATTTCTCAGCATTATACTATATACAATATACAACTGCTGTACTGGCCGATGTGCCAGTTGACAGTATAAAGTTTTCTTTACTGTGTGACAAGCGCCTGGCTGAAGGGGAATAACAGATGAAATTTAAAATGTCACCTTATTTAAGCCTTACATGTCTTGACACTCTCTAGACACACAGTATAGCTACTCTAGCTGTCATTGTATTTGTGTGTGTGTGTGTGTGTGTGTGTGTGTGTGTGTGTGTGTGCTGTCAGGCCAAGACGTAGAAAGCGTGCTTTTTTTTTCTAATGGGGAAAAGGAATATTTGGACATTTTATCAATAGGCATTATTAAATCCTGCTTGCTTGAGCTAATCTTGGCGGACCGGAGCGAGGAGGAAAGAGAGAGAGTGAGAGAGAAGGAGGGCAAGAGAGATAGACCCAGAGAGGGAGAGTGAGAGAGCAGTGATGTCTGCCCCATGAGGTGAAGAGAGACCGCCTGTAAGCCGCTTATTATATCGACTACCACCTTTTCTCTCTCCTCCTCTCACCCTCCCGCCCTCCCCCGTTTTCTCTCGTTTACCTCGCTCATTTTCTATCTCTGTCTCCCTCCCTCGCTCGCTTTCTCCGGCTCATTCTATATCCCCTCATTCTCTTTTCTCAACAACTCCTTCATACAAACACACACACAGATGCATGTGTGCACACAAACACACACACAGACGCCGCCAAGCTGCCGAAACCTTCTTGTTCAAAGCCAGAAGCGAAAAGCTGAAGTTTTATTCAAATGAATGTTTACTTCTTCTACTGCCAACGTGTGTGTGTGTGTGTGTGTGTATGTGTGTGTGTGTGTGGAGAGAGAGGGAATATAGCACCAAGTATGCAAGTGTGTGTGCGCCAGTGTGTGTTACATGCACGGCAGAAGGAGAAGGGCTGACAGTAGGTGATAAGCCAGACAGGCCTGCACGCTGTGATTATCACCCACCGGACCCCCTGTCACACACACACACACACACACACACACACACACACACACACACACTTGCATAGACAGTGCCCAATGAGAGAGTGTGTTGCAAGGATTTAGGATAGACAGACGAACAGACAGACAAACAGAGACAGAGAAGCCTTGGATCACAAGGCAAGGTGGAAACCACAAGAGAAGCAAATGAACACAGCCTGGAAAACACAATGCATCCAATTATGTTCCACTGAACACTCATTGTTTTTATATCAATATTACGGGGGTTTGATGTTGAGACGCCGGAATCAAAGCACTTTGTCACATTAGCGATGCTGTAAATGCCTGTAAATGAAGATCTGTCGCTGAAACGGATGTTTATATCGTCAGTGACTGAGGGCGAATTCACACCTGCCTTGTGTAGTTGGGTTGAATGGAACCCTGGAGCGTTTACCCTCTCGGTGCGGTTCGTTTGGGCAGGTGTGAACACAGCAATTGCACTCGGGTGCACACCAAAGCAAGTGAACCGAGACCTCCTTGAAGAGATGGTCTCGGTTCGCTTCCAAACTAACTGCGGTTCGATTTGGTACGCTTCGTTCGTGGTGAGAACATGATCCGACCTCGATCCGGCCCAACTGGAGAAAGCATTGCGCCTTTTTGGATTAAACCGTCTCTGGTAGCAAGTTGCGCTGTGCACGTCAACACCAGACACCAGACAACATTACTACAAAAGAGCCTACGCTTGCCCTCGCTATCCACATCAGTACTAAACAGGTGTAACGTCAGACTGTGTTGAAGACCACGGGCATACCTGATGGATCTTCGGAAATATTTTCGGCCTATGAGCATTTAGGAGGGTTAATGCACGCCTCCTCCACCTCCGTCCTCTGGACGTCTTGATAATATCCTTCGGCGACTCCAGTGCATCAATACATTGTTTTCCAGTCGCCTCATATTCAAACTGTATCGTTTGCCTTGAGTGAAAAATTGCTACGAGGTAAAAAAAAAAGAAGATGACCAGAGCCAAGATCAAGCCGCTTAGTTTTCCCCCCATTGTTGCGTTCTGGAAGTCTGCTCTTCTTTGTTTACTTCCGGGAGTTTTCCAGCATGGCAAATCTGACCAATTAGAGAGCAGTTTCTATGCGCACCAAAATTTTGGTCTGCTTGTAAACGCTGCTGTGTGAACACAACCCAAACTCGAGGCAATATGCAACATGGTAACAATTTGGTCCCTGATTCGGACCAGAGCTAACAAACTACAGGTGTGAAAACTTCCTGAGTCTCTAACT